>NC_133324.1:342840892-343440892 GCF_042186555.1 Aquarana catesbeiana | reverse complement strand
GATCGGCAGGAGGGCTCTGTGATTGGCCCTCCTGATCACATGATGGCCGTGTCCAATCACAGCCGTCATGTGATGTAAACACAGCCGGTTGCTAGGCGATCAGTTCTCCTCTCCTCACACGGAAGTTGTCAATGAGGAGAGGAGAGGGGATCGCTGCAGCCGGCTGATGATCAGTGAGTATGAGCAGTTTTTTTTACAGCTTTTTACCCACTGATCACCAACCTAGTGTCAACACACATGTCCCCATACAATGTAAAACACACACACATGTCCTCACATAATGTAAAACACACATGTCCCTACACAATGTTCCCAAAACACATGTCCCCAAAACACATATCCCCAAAACACATGTCCTCAAATAATAAAAAAAGCTGTCCCCCACATATGTCCCACTAAAATCACATGTCCCAATGGTAATCTGCACACATATGTACGTGATCACCTGCGCACATCTGTACATGATCATTTGCGTACATATGTCCGTGATCACACAAACCAATTATTATACACTTAAAAGGATTTTTTTAATCCAAAACATGTAGCAGAATACATTTTGGCTTAAATTTATGACAACATTCGATTTTATTGGATTTCTTTTAAAACAGAAAGAAGAAAATATTGTTTTTTTCCAAATTTCCGCTATTTTTGTGCTCATATCGCAAAAAAAAAAAAATGGAGTCGTAAATAAATACCACCAAAAGAAAGCTCTATTTGTGTGAACAAAATGATAAAAATTTCATTTGGGTACAGGGTAGCATGACTGAGTAATTGTCATTAAAAGTGCGAGAGCGCTGAAAGCTGAAAATTGGTCTCGGAAGGAAGGGGGGCGAAAGTGTCCAGTATTGAGGTGGTTAATAGCGGTAGATATTATTTAATACAGCATGTATCTCTTGGGGGAAGGTGAGTACTAAACTGTGCACATAAACACACCTCACAACTTTCTGTAATGGGAACGAGGGGTGCCTAATAGCAAAAGTATGTAGGTATAGGACACACCCCCTGCCACGTCCCACTTAACAGGAGAATTGTACAAAAAAAACTATTGGTTAAACCCAGAAGGGCTTTTTTACCACTTCTATTCCTTTATATTGGCTTTTGGAATTTACAAATGCAGCAATTTATAAATTGAATGAAAAGTTTAGTACTGTAAAACACTTTTTCATAGATAAGTAGTGCATTTCATTCACTACCATATAGATCAGACCGAAATGAGGAGGAAAGAGGGACAGCGGGACTTTATTCCTCAAAATCAGGGACAATTGGGAAGTATGCATAAAAGCATATCCAAAAAGGAGACTTCAATAGTGAAGTGCACTATAGCAGTACCTATAGCAGAAGAGTGGGCAACTGTTTCAGCAAAGTAAAAATGAAAAGAAAAAAACAGTGGATACATAGAAGTGAATACTGGAAATTAGATGAAATAATGCATTAAAAGAGAAATAGGGGCAAAGCTCCATTTCAAAAAACAGAATAGTCTGGGACAAATCACTTGGAATTTTGGGACTTTGCTTTATCTAGGCTTTTCATTTTCAGGCTTTTCATTTTCAGTGCTTTGCTGCCATCTACTGTTACACATTGATCAAATAAAGCACTTGAGGACGGATATGTTAAACCTCCCTCTTGTTCAAGTTCATTTTTTCAGTTTTCAGTGTTGTGATGCATCACAGACCAAAGGGTCTGGTATGGTCTTGGAGGGGGAACTCTATGCCCTTTTTTAAAATTTTTGGCGTGGGGTTCCCCTTCAAAATCATCAGAGCAGAAGTTGCACGCCAAAGTCAGATCAGTTAAGACGATGATCTGAATTTGATCCAACTTCAATGATTTTCAATGAGCTGAACTAGGATCAAAGTCCGACCAAAGTAGTGCAAGAACCTTTTTCAAAGTCAGGCTGACTTGTTTTGGACCAGTTAAGATGGCCCTCAAAGGGAACCATTGATTCTTACACGCCATGCGACATGTGCTCCCAAAGTCGGAGCGTTTGTCATACCAGTGTGAACCCAGCTTCAAAGTCGGACCGCCTTGTGTGGGAATAGTTAAGACGACTTTCATAGAGAATCATTGATTTAAACACGTCATGCGACATCTGCTCCCAAAGTCTGAGTGTATGTTGTACCAGTGTGAACCCGGCCTTAAAGCAGAGTTCCACCCAAAAGTGGAACTTTCGCTTATCTGATTCCCCCTCCGGAGCCACATTTGGCACCCTTTAGGGGGAGGGGGCAGCAGGTATCTGTTTTTTACAGGTACCCTGTCCCCACTTCTGGGAGACCGGGCCACAACAAATTACGTCAGCAGCTCAGCCCCCCTCCTCCTCCCTCCCCTTTTGTTGGACCAGTGAGAGAGCGCAGCGCGCTTCATGCATGTGCAGTAGGGACCCGGCAGTGAAGCTGAAACACTACACTGCCAGGTTCCCTTACCTGCAATGGAGGCGGCAGCACCCAACCAGCTGATGTAAAAATTGGCTGCACTGCCGACATCGCTGGACTCCAGGACAGGTAAGTGTCCTAATGTTAAAAGTCAGCAGCCACAGTATGTGTAGCTGCTGACTTTTCATTTTTAAAGGGGCGGGCGGAACTCCGCTTTAAGGGATGAAGGCCTAGCAGCTTTCCTCATTAGTGCTCTGCAGGTGCTGCAGCTGATTGATAATTATGAAACCATTTCCATTAGACTCACTCACAACATGGGCACAGAGGAACAAATAGTGATTTCTTCACAATAGGAATCTGCAACAAAGTTTGTTAAAATCCTTGTAATGTACATAGACCACCCAGAGGGGAATGTTTTTTTCTCAACAAAAGTGGAGTTATGCTTTAAGATCTCAATTTTGTGGTATTCTATACACAAGAATGAATTCCCTAGAAGTAAATATGTTGTTGTTCTTCTCCTGAAGGGTATATGACTAGTCTAGAGGAACACCTTTAATGGAAAAAGTAATGCTCTGGGATGTGCGTGACTTGATGTGATATAGAGAAATATCAGTGAGGATATTCTGCAGCCAGCTGGTAAGAGGAAAGCATTACATCTGGAGGTTTTTGTATGACAGATGTCATCCTTGGATCACTGTGTGTCTCTAGCACAGTAATATGTGGCCGTGTCTTCCACTTTCAGATTATTTATTTGTAGATATGATGTGGTTATGGATGAATCAGATGTTATTGTGAATCTTCCTTTGTATGAAGAGGAATAATCTGTACCCCCACTACCAGCATAAATCAACCCAATCCATGTCAGTCCTCTCCCTGGAACCTGTTGAACCCAGTGTATATAGTGGCTGGTATATGTATACCCAGATCCTTTACAGGACATCTTCACACCCTCTCCAGGCTTTTTTATCTCTGAGGAGGACTGAGTAAGTGTTTGTGACATGACCCCTGTAACCAAGAATAAAAATATGATGAGAAATAAGATGATCCCATCAGAATGGTTTACTGATTTTTTCTGTATTCCAGACTTACCAAGAAATGAGGACAGACACAAAAGACAACAGGATAGAAACATGATGTCTTATTGGCTTTAGATGTTCTGAATGTTCTGAGAGGACACCAAGATCTCAGTAGAACATCTCGGTCGGTCAGTTCAGCTTTTCTACCTGGCAGGATGAGACAGAAAGCAGAGATGGGATTTGCATGAGGGGAAGAAGACTATAAAAGGCTGAACATCCTCTTCTACCTACAATGAGATATATGACATAGATCTCAACTGTCCCTTGTGTGGGACCAAATCCCTCTGTCCCGCTTTCTTCAGTTTTCTTTTTTGTGTTTGTGTTCTGATGTATAGATCTCTATAAAAAAAAAAAAATGTTAACAATGAAAAGTTATTTAAAGCACCACACATTTTCTCCATCTTAGAAAGTTGAGAGGTCTGTGTGTATAGATATAGAAATAAACAAATTTAGACTAATGCCGTGTACACACGTTGGACATTCCGACAACAAAATCCTGGATTTTTTTCCGACGGATGTTGGCTCAAACTTGTTTTGTCTACACACGGTCGCACAAATGTTATCGGAAATTCCAAACGTCGAGAACGTGGTGACGTACAAGACAGTCGACGAGCCGAGAAAAATGAAGTTCAATAGCCAGTGCGGCTCTTCTGCTTGATTCCGAGCATGTGTGGAATTTTGTGCGTCGGAATTGTGTACACACAATCGGAATTTCCGACAAGTTTTGTTGTCGAAAAATTTGAGAACCAGCTCTCAAATTTTTGTTGTCGGAATTTACAACAGCAAATGTCCGATGGAGACATCCATCGAACATTTGTTGTGGGAAATTCCAACCAGGTGTACGCGGCATTAGACTACTAGACTCTAGACTTAGTTTAAAAACTTATGGTAAAATGTGACAAAAAAATCCATGAGTCCTTATATCTCTGGGATGAGATCCTTGTATTGATTTTGCTGATCTCCCAGCTGCTGCGGCCATAAGTCTGTTCAGTGAAATGTTACTTATGTAGGGGCAGAATTCTTGCCTGGGTATTATATCCCTGATGTAATAAATGGACCTCGCGCTATGGATGGCTGGTAATGTGAATTTATTTTTATTTTTTTAAAGAATATGTGAAATTTGGTAAGCTGCTCCCCTCAAAGTGTAGACGATGCTAACTTAAATAACAGTGAATAGTGGTAGGGGGCGCTAGTGTGTTAGTTAATAGACTAAACCATATAATCATACAATCAGGTTAAATAAAATGCTCAATGGAAAAGAATATAACATTCCATATACAACAATAAACATAAGTGAATATATTCATTTAACCACTTGAGCCCCGGACCATTATGCTGCCTAAGGACCAGAGGTCTTTTTCCAATTTGGCACTGCGTCACTTTAACTTTTAATTGCGCGGTCATGCAATGCTGTACCCAAACGAAATTTGCGTCCTTTTCTTCCCACAAATAGAGCTTTCTTTTGATGGCATTTGATCACCTCTGCCGTTTTTATTTTTTGCGCTATAAACGGAAAAAGACCGAAAATTTTGAAAAAAAATGATATTTTCTACTTTTTGTTATAAAAAAAATCCAATAAACTCAATTTTAGTCATACATTTAGGCCAAAATTTATTCGGCCACATGTCTTTGGTAAAAAAAAGTTAATAAGCGTATATTTATTGGTTTGCGCAAAAGTTATAGCGTCTACAAACTAGGGTACATTTTCTGGAATTTACACAGCTTTTAGTTTATGACTGCCTATGTCATTTCATGAGGTGCTAAAATGGCAGGGCAGTACAAAACCCCCCCAAATGACCCCATTTTGGAAAGTAGACACCCCAAGGAAATTGCTGAGAGGCATGTTGAACCCATTGAATATTTATTTTTTTTGTCCCAAGTGATTGAATAATGACAAAAAAAAAAAAAATATTTACAAAAAGTTGTCACTAAATGATATATTGCTCAAACATGCCATGGGCATATGTGGAATTACACCCCAAAATACATTCTGCTGCTTCTCCTGAGTATGGGGATACCACATGTTTAGGACTTTTTGGGAGCCTAACCCCCCCCAAATGACCCCATTTTGGAAAGTAGACACCCCAAGCTATTTGCTGAGAGGCATGGTGAGTATTTTGCAGCTCTCATTTGTTTTTGAAAATGAAGAAAGACAAAAAAAATGTATTTTTTTTTTTCTTTTTTCAATTTTCGAAAGTTTGTGACAAAAAGTGAGGTCTGCAAAATACTCACTATACCTCTCAGCAAATAGCTTGGGGTGTCTATTTTCCAAAATGGGGTCATTTGGGGGGGGGTTGTGCTATCTGGGCATTCCATGGCCTCCGAAACTGTGCTAGGCAGTGAAGAGTGAAATAAAAAATTTACGCCCTTAGAAAGCCTGAAGGCGGGGCTTGGTTTTCGGGGTCCCGTGCGCGGCTAGGCTCCCAAAAAGTCCCACACATGTGGTATCCCCATACTCAGGAGAAGCAACAGAATGTATTTTGGGGTGTAATTTCACATATTCCCATGGCATGTTTGAGCAATATATCATTTAGTGACATCTTTGTGCAAAAAAAAAAAAAAAAAAAAAAAAAAGATTTGTCTCTTTCCCGCAGCTTGTGTCACAATATAAAATATTCCATGGACTCGACATGCCTCTCAGCAAATAGCTTGGGGTGTCTACTTTCCAAAATGGGGTCATTTGGGGGGGTTTGAACTGTCCTGGCATTTTATGCACAACATTTAGAAGCTTATGTCACACATCACCCACTCTTCTAACCACTTGAAGACAAAGCCCTTTCTGACACTTTTTGATTACATGAAAAAATATTTTTTTTTTGCAAGAAAATTACTTTGAACCCCCAAACATTATATATTTTTTTTAAAGCAAATGCCCTACAGATTAAAATGGTGGGTGTTTCATATTTTTTTTTCACACAGTATTTGCGCAGCGATTTTTCAAACGCATTTTTTGGGGAAAAAACACACTTTTTTAAATTTTAATGCACTAAAACACACTATATTGCCCAAATGTTTGATGAAATAAAAAAGATGATCTTAGGCCGAGTACATGGATACCAAACATGACATGCTTTAAAATTGCGCACAAACGCGCAGCGGCGACAAAATAAATACATTTTTAAAAGCCTTTAAAAGCCTTTACAGGTTACCACTTTAGATTTACAGAGGAGGTCTACTGCTAAAATTACTGCCCTCGTTCTGTCCTTCGCGGTGATACCTCACATGCATGGTGCAATTGCTGTTTACATTTGACGCCAGACCGACGCTTGCGTTCGCCTTTGCGCGAGAGCAGGGGGGGACAGGGGTGCTTTTTTTTTTTTTTTTTTTTTCTTTATTATTTTTTTGCTTTTTTATCTTATTTTTAAACTGTTCCTTTCATTTTTATTTTTTTTTAATTAATTTTATTGTTATCTCAGGGAATGTAAATATCCCCTATGATAGCAATAGGTAGTGACAGGTACTCTTTTTTTAAAAAATTGGGCTCTATTAGACCCTAGATCTCTCCTCTGCCCTCAAAGCATCTGATCACACCAAGATCGGTGTGATAAAATGCTTTCCCAATTTCCCAATGGCGCTGTTTACATTCGGCGAAATCTAAGTCATGAAATGCTCGTAGCTTCCGGTTTCTTAGGCCATAGAGATGTTTGGAGCCATTCTGGTCTCTGATCAGCTCTATGGTCAGCTGGCTGAATGACCGGCTGCATTTTCAGGTTCCCTGTTGGGACAGGAAAGCCAGAGAAAAACATGGAAGACGGTGGGGGGGGCATTCCCTCCCACTGCTTGCAAAAGCAGTCTAGAGGCTAATTAGCCGCTAGGATTGCTTTTACATGAAAGCCGACCGCTGGCTGAAAAGAATGATACCAAGATGATACCTAAACCTGCAGGCATCATTCTGGTATAACCACTCAAAGTCCAGCAACATACCAGTACGTTGCTGGTCCTTGTTAGGCATATATTGTAAACTTTTTTTTCATGCAGCCTGTGGGCTGAACGAAAAAAAGATATTGATCGGTGGGTATGCCCACCATTAGAATACCTCCCTTCATCCACCCACTTCTAATGATGGGCATACATGCACCATTTATATATGCCGAAGCATGGGGGCATCCTCCCGCAAAAGGCAGGAGCAAATTGCTCCTCCACCCACTGCTGCCCCCACGCTTCGGCATATATGCTGAAGTATGTAACTGTGGTGGTGAAATCACCTCCGACAGCGCTGGAGTCATGGCTTTATATATCGTGGGAGCAAACGCTGTTGCTGTCAAGATAAATAAATCCGCGCTGCAACTGAATGGCGTACCTGCTAAGCAAATGATGGTTAACAATAAAACAAAGTAACATTACAGTATAACAGTAAGACTTACCATACCTGCAAAGCAAATACAAAAAAAAAACATAGTAAAAAATAAAACATTTAACGCAACCTGTGCCTAAAATATATATATATGCCGAAGCATGGGGGCATCCTCCCGCAAAAGGCAGGAGCAAATTGCTCCTCCACCCACTGCTGCCCCCACGCTTCGGCATATATGCTGAAGTATGTAACTGTGGTGGTGAAATCACCTCCGACAGCGCTGGAGTCACGGCTTTAGATATCGTGGGAGCAAACGCTGTTGCTGTCAAGATAAATAAATCCGCGCTGCAACTGAATGGCGTACCTGAAAACAATAAAATGGTTACCAACAAAACAAAGTAAACGGTAAAGTATGAAAAATCTGAAAAGGAAACATGGTAAAACATAATAACAATAAAACATTGCAGAATAGAATAGAGTAAAAAAGAGAAGAACAATAGAGAGAGAATAGAGAGAGAGAGAACAATAAAACAACAACTATTTTTGGTTTTTTTATTTTATATTTTTTTTTGTTTTTATTTTTTTAAATTTTTTTTTAATTTTTTTTTTACACTTTTTTTTAGTAACTTTTAACTTTTGTAACTCGTTCCAGGTTTGGGTCTCTCAAAATGCAATGGCATCTTGGGAGACCCTGTGTTAGTGTGCCTAGTCTGTGCAGTGCTGAACCCTACGCTAATACTCAACTAATGTATGGTAGCGTTCAAAGCATTCACCCATGCAAAGACCAGGATTGCCAGGACAGGAGGGACAATAAGACCGGGTGTCACGCCTAAATCCGCGCTTGCTGCAGACACGACATCTTTTTTGGGGGGCTCGTTGGGTAGGGGTACTCGGGATGGCATAAAGAAAATGCCGCTCATGCAGCCGGCTTACTGCATTTGGTTGGAGAAGGTGAGGTAGAGCACCGTCTGGAAACAGAAGGGCTCTGACGATCTCTTCCTGGAATTTAAGGAAGGATCCAGTCTGTCCTGAAGCTCTGTATAGCACATGAACATTCAGCAAAGCCAATTGAAATAAGTATACAGACACTTTTTTGTACCAGCGTCTGGCCTTACGGGCAACTAAGTACGGCGCCAACAACTGGTCGTTGAGGTCCACCCCTCCCATATTAAAGTTGTATTCGTGGACACAGAGGGGTTTCTCCACAACACCAGTCGCCGTAGAAATTTGGGTCGTCGTGTCTGCATGAAGGGAGGTGAGAACGAAAACATTCTTCTTATCCCTCCACTTCATAGCGAGCAAATTATTATACTTCAAGCAGGCTCTCTCCCCCAGCCTAAGACGGGAATCTACAAGCCGCTGGGGAAAGCCCCGGCGATTAGGTCGCACGGTGCCACATGCTCCAATCTGCTGATCAAACAAGTGACTAAAAAGTGGCACGCTCGTATAGTAATTGTCCACGTACAAGTGGTACCCCTTTCCGAATAAGGGTGACACCAAGTCCCACACTATCTTGCCAGCGCTTCCTATGTAGTCAGGGCAGTTTGTCGGCTCTACGTGACTATCTTTGCCCTCGTAAACCATAAATCTACATGTATAGCCTGTGGCCCTGTCACAGAGCTTATACATCTTGACCCCGTATCTGGCACGCTTGCTGGGAAGGTACTGTTTGAATGACAAGCGGCCAGAAAACTTAATCAGGGACTCATCAACGCAGACAACTTGATGGGGGGTAAACAAGTCTGCAAAACGTTGGTTGAAGTGGTTTACGAGGGGCCGAATTTTGTAGAGCCGATCGTATGCAGGGTCTCCACGAGGACGACAGAGTTCATTGTCGTTGAAGTGCATGAACCGCAAAATCTGCTCGTATCGTGCCCTGGCCATGGAAGCAGAGAACAAGGGTGAATGGTAAATTGGGTCAGTGGACCAATATGACCGCAACTTACTCTTTTTATTCAACCCCATGAGGAGGGAAAGGCCCAGAAAGGTCTTAAATTCGGAGACCGTAATTGGTCTCCAATCTCTGGCAAGGGAGGACTGGGGATTAGCGGCGATGTGTTGACCAGCGTATAAATTGCTTTGGTCCACAATAGATCTATAGAGATCTTCGGTGAAAAACAGTGAATAAAAATCCAGTGGCGTAAAGTCAACTGTTTCCACCTGAATTCCGGGTTGGCCAGTGAAAGGGGGAAGTACGGGTGCTGCAGAAGTGGAAGGTTCCCAATTCAGATTGGCCAATGCAGCAGGAAGGGCACTATGGGCACGACGGGCCTGTCTTTGTCTTCTTGGTGGCAGCGGGACACTACTAGTGCTTGCCACCTCGCCAGCTTGAACTGCACTTATGGGACTCGCCACGTCACCACGTGATACTGCAGTGCTGGATGTACGACCAGGGTGTACTAGGCCGCTGGTGCTTGCCAGTTCACCAGAAGGAATAGCGGCGCTAGTACTTCTCTGCTCCATATGAGAGCCCTGCGGTTCTTACACTTCAAGGACAGAAGAAGAAGAATGGGGTCTGGTACGCCTGACTCTAGCAGGGACCACAACTCTGTCGTCAGAGCTATCTGTCATGGAGCCGCTGTCCTCTACAGGTTCGTATTCTGAGCCTGAACTTGACAGATGAGTGACTTCCTCTTCACTATCTGTCATACTCAGAAACGTGTAGGCCTCTTCACTAGTGTACCTTCGATTTGCCATTTTGGCCTCTAAATTTAGGGGTACACTAGTGAGACTCACAGGCAAAAAAGCTCCTGACTGTTGGCGACTGTATAAAAATGCTACCAAAAAACTGTTAGCGATCGCAGGGATCAGGCCTGACTCTGCGAACGCTGCAGTTATGTGTGCTTAGTGTTTTGTAAGTGTCAGTTATCGATCGATACTGCACTTGGGTGGGCTGGGCAGGGCTGGGCCGAGGAGCAAAACGCAGGTGCTAGCAGGTATCTGGGCTGATCCCGCTAACACTGCGTTTCAGGGAACCCTAAACTGCTGGGGAGTATAGATCTGATCGGATCAGATATCGATCCGTTCAGATACTATAGCACTAAGGGAGGTGTATGCTGCGTGCGTGGGTTTTAGCGGTACTGGCGCTAACCTGACGCTGCCTGGGGCGACGCAGACCTTATCTGATCCTAAAAACTTAACTTCTATCACCGCCGGGCAATTAGGGGGTTAAACCTTTATAGGGTAATAAACGGCGGGTGCCCTAAAACTATAATAAACTATAATAAACTGTAATAAACTACAAAAAACAAACTAGCTAACCAGCGTCACCCGTAACAGTTATACGGTGATCGCTGGTGAAAGGGTTAACTAGGGGGCAATCAGGGGGTTAAAACCTTTAGCAGGTAGTATATGGGGGTCCCTGTCGCTATAAAACACTGACAGCGAACCTATATACTTACCTCCCTAACTAGCGTCACCTGTGTCACTAATACAGCGATCAGAAAAACGATCGCTTAGCGACACTGGTGACGGGGGGTAATCAAGGGGTTAACTTTTATTAGGGGGGGTTAGGGGGGTACCCTGGACCTAAGGGGGGGTACCCTAGACCTAAAGGGGGCTAACCTAACTGCCCTAACACTTCTAACTGACACAAACTGACACCAATGCAAAAAAAAAAAAAAAATGCTATTGGTGTCAGAGTGACAGGGGGTACAGGGGGGTGATCGGGGGGTGATCGGGGGGTGATGGGGGGTGACAAGTGTGCCTGGCGTGTTCTACTGAATGTGTAGTGTTGTGCAGACTTACTTGGATGTCTTCTCTCCTCGGCGTCGGATCAAAAAGACCGACTCGAGGCGAGATTACATCACTTCCTTTCCCTCTGTTTACATTACAGAGGGAAAGGAAGCATTTTCATTCGCCGGGAGCGATCGGGAGCGGGTGGCCAACAATGGATGGCCGCCCCCTCACCTCTCATCGCCCGGGAACAAATGGCGACTGCCTCGGGCACCGGGGGGGGGACCGATCGGACCCCCCACCCGCGGAAGGCAAATCACGTACATGTACGTGATTTTGCCTGTCCGTGCCACCTTGCCGACGTACATCGGCGTGAGGCGGTCGTCAAGTGGTTAAAAGTCCATAAATCTTTCTTTGATAAATTCCTGTTGTAAATTTCCAAAACTTGCCACCATCACCATAAACAGATATGAGAAGTTACACCCGATGTGTGTGGTAAGAATTCCTACTCACCAGAAGAACAGGACCTCTTTAACTAAAAAAAGGTCAAAATATGCTTTGTTTGTGGGTCTTTGCACTTTCTGTGATCACTGGGGATGAACCAGGGTAGCTTTCCAACTAACAGCTTCCTCTCCACAGAGATAACCCATTACAAAAAAGACATAGAAAGTGCCATAATGTAAAACCATTTATTTAAAAAAACAGCATATTAAAAGCCAACTGGCTGCTTACATTAACCACTTCAGCCCCGGAAGATTTTACCCCGTTCCTGACCAGAGCACTTTTTGTGATTCGGCACTGCGTCGCTTTAACTGACAATTGCGCGGCCGTGCAGTGTTGCACCCAAACAAAATTGATGTCCTTTTTTTCCCACAAATAGAGCTTTCTTTTGGTGGTATTTGATCGCCTCTGCGGTTTTTATTAATATATAAAAAAATGTTTTTTTCCTCAGTTTAGGCCAATATGTTTTTTTCCACATATTTTTGGTAAAAACAAAATAAAAAGCATATATTGATTGGTTTGCGCAAAAGTTATAGCGTCTAAAAAATAGGGGATAGCTTTATGGAATTTATATTATTAATTTTTTTTATTAGTAATGGCGGCGATCTGCGATTTTTATTATGACTGTGACATTATGGCGGACACATCGGACACTTTTGACACTATTTTGGGACCATTGTCATTTATACAGTGATCAGTGCTATAAAAATGGCACTGGCAGGGAAGGGGTTAACCACTAGGTGGCGATGAATGGGTTAGGTGTGTCCCTGGGAGTGATTCTAACTGTGGGGGGGGTGGGCTTCAGATCTCTGTCATGTCACAAGGCAGAACGGGGAAATGCCTTGTTTACTTAGGCACTTCCCCATTCTGCGGCTCCGTGACACGATCGCCGGGAGACTGGCGGACATCGAGTGAGCAAGTGGTTAAGAAGTGCCCACTCCAGGCACTAGGAATACTTACAGACACTTGGGCATGGATTGCAAGCCGCTCCGAAGTCTCGAGCCGTCGTGCGTTTCACCGCCGTGAAACAGAAAACCGGAAGTTCGAGACCCGGAAGTGACGTGACCGGAATGCGCCTCGATGTATGTTTCGTCTTACGACATCGCTTCCTGATGAAGTTTTGGAAATTTACCACAGGAATTTATCACAGAAGAATTTATGGACTTTTAAATGAATATATTCACTTATGTTTATTGTTGTATATGGAATGAAATATTCTTTTCCATTGAGCATTTTATTTAACCTGATTGTATGATTATATGGTTTAGTCTATTAACTAACGCACTAGCGACCCCTACCCTTATAACCCTGATAGCTGCTACTGTCAAATTAAGCCTCTGACTTATAGTTTATCAACACCATTTAGATGGGAAATAGAGAGATAAAAAGTAACATTGTAGCTATTCTGTTTTATTTATCTGCAGATCAAAGGGACTATTGTCACTCTGCAGATGATATCAGTTAACCACTTGCAGACCGGGCCATAGTCGAATGGTGGCTACAGTGCAGTCCGCTAATTCTAGGAGGGCGTACAATGACGTCCTCCCAGAATCGCACTTCCTGTGCGCCCCCTGGGGCGCACACCTGGGAATGTCCGTGACCATCGGGTCTTCCGGACCTGGTGCAACATGGATCGAGGTAAAGGGCCAATGACAGCAGTCCTTTTCCACATGATCGCTTGTCAACAACCCGGAGCATGTCTGGTCCAGCTCCTCTCCTTGCACCGATCAGTACAGTGTGTAAGGAGAGGAGGGGTCGGTGCAGCAGCGCTTGTGGGCTGGATCTGAAGTGCCCACAGTGCTGATCTGTGCCCATCCATGGCTCATGCGTGCCTTATATATGCTCATACATGCCATATCAGTACTCATCTGTGCCACATCCATGCCACTAAAGTGCCCATCAGTGCCTCACAAAAGTATAATAGGTAGTCAAATTAGATTTTAAAATGTATGCTCCTAGAAAATGTGATGGTGCTCCCTGCATGTTGGGCCTCTGTATGTGGCCAGGCTGTGGAAAACTCTCACACATGTGGTATCGCCATATATTCGGGAGGAGTAGCAGAATATATTGTACATGCTATGTGTTAGAAATATCTTATACATGGACAACTTTGTGCAAGAAAAAAAATGTGTTTTCATTTTCTTTCCACATTTTCCAAAAACTTGTGGAAAAAGACATGTTCAAAAGACTTATTATTCCTCATAGAATATACATTGGGGTGTTTACTTTCCAAAATGGAGTCATTATTTGGACATTTCCATTATTACCACTAAATACCTTGGAATGTCTACATTCCAAAAACTTAGCAGAGGTTAAAATCGCCCCGCTAGCGTCCGAAAACCTCCGCAAAAACTACAGTAAAGCGCCACTAAAAAGAACAGCGCTTTATCTCAGATGCCCCCAACGCCCCAGTGTGAAAGCAGCTTTAGCTTTTTAAGAAATGAGATCGGCCGTCAGTACATAAGGTGTGATCAATTTTTAATGATTGTCACCATAGCTTGTAGACTCTATAACTTTCACAAAGACCAAATAATATACACTGATTTTGAGTATTTTTACCAAAGATATGTAGCAGTATACATTTTGCCCAAAATTTATTTAAAAAAAAAATTAATTTGCAAAATTTTATAAATTTTAAAATGCATTTTTTTTTTACAAAATGTTTGGTCTTTCATTTATAGCGCAAAAAATAAAACCCAGTGGTGATTAAATACCACCAAAAGAAAGCTCTACTTGTGTGAAAAAAAGAACAACGATTTCATATGGGTACACTGTAACATGAGTAATTGTTATTCAAAATGTGAGAGCACTGAAAACTGACAATTGGTCTGGTAGAGGGAAGAGGGATTAAGTGCCCAGTGGGAAAGTGTTAATGTAAACTGACAAGCAAAGATATATATATATATATTTGTCTATTTAACCCCTTATTATTATTTTACCCTAATAAGCTCTAATTAACTTCTTCCCCATTAACTATTATTTTCCTGCTGTTTTTCCATTTCTCTTTTATTAACCAATTGTTTAAAAAAATGTGTTTGGTTTTTATTTGTTTTAATTCTTAGCATCACAAAAAAAGCACACAAATTGAAAAAAACAAACAAAAAAAACTTTATTTAATTTATAAACATAGAATAGGAATGGCAGAATAAAGACACGTGGTTCATTTAGTATTTGTAAATAACTTTGCAATGCTTCCTACAAAAATAATAATTTCAGTGTCATGTTAAGCAGGACAAATTATAGAATAAAATAAATACCCTTATCCTAAAGTAACACTATTTTTTTTAATGAACACTGGTCAAAAAAGAAAAAAAAAAACTGGGTTTTATTTTCCTTTTTTGTCTAAAGATTGCATGAAAAAATAAGTTTTGCAAGATATCACAAAAAGAAAGATTTTTGTCCAAAAAAAAAAAAAAAAAAAAAAAAAAAAAAAAACACACACGTTTATTGCTTCTCTTAACTACTGATAACGTTTTTCTTGCCAAATAAACCGGTCCATGGCAGAGATGTAAAAACTGCTCTGGTCCATAATGGGTGTACAGATGTGAGAGGGGAAATGGTTAATACTGATTGATAACTGCTCCTTGGGTACAGTGAGTTTAGTTTTGGTATTAAATATTCATATATAATTTTATTTACAGGGAATATACATAAAGTACATAACAAGTACCGTATATACTCGAGTATAAGCCGACTTTTTCAGCACATGTTTTATGCTGAAAAAGGCCCCCTCGGCTTATACTCGAGTGAGGGTCTTGAGTGGGGGTGCAGCCTCACTGTGCCCATCTGCAGCCTCACTGTGCCCATCTGCAGCCTCACTGTGCCCATCTGCAGCCTCACTGTGCCCATCTGCAGCTGTACCTTTGATAACCAAAACAGCGGGTGTCTCCCGCTGTGTCATGCAGTCTGTTCGGCGGCCGTCCACTGTAACAAAGCCCTGCCTTCTCCTCGTTCGTGATAGACGGAACACTGATACAATGCTGGGAAACTGAATCAGTAAAAGCTTTAGGCTGCGTTCACACTAGTGCGAACTGGATGTGGTTTCCCGCATCCAATACGCATGACAGGAGATTGTGACCGGCTCTCTGTGGAGCCGGTTCACATATCTCCGTTGCGGAGCAGCTTGGACCGGATCGCTGTGCGTCTTTGGCTCTGTTTTAGGGCCAAATTTGGCCCTGAATCGTCCCTGAAATGGAGAACAGGGACACACCAGACCCTTGCTGTGAGCCGCATCCATCGGAGGTGTGAACCCAGCCTTAGACACTTTTACAAGGCAATTTTTCTGCAAACACACTGCTGGCTTCTAGAAGAGTTAAATAAACATCCTGTGTGCATGAGGCCTTAACACTGGGCATGTGCTTGTGTTGATGTTGCTTTCAATTTTAAGAGTTTGCTATTTGCATCGATCTATAAGGGTAGATTCACACCAGGTGTGGTAGGACTGTGTTGAGCCGCTATTCCAATGTAGTCCCACCACAAAACAAGGTAAAGTTCCTTGCCTCTTATCTGACTGGTTCACAATTTCATGTTGCAGTGCTGGGTGCGGACTAAAGTACGGCATGCACTACTTTTTTCAGCACAATGCGAGGCAATCTACTGCTTTACATCATGCTACCGTCAATAGAATGAAGGTGGAAAGTTTGACATTCCAATAAATTTTGTTTCAAATAAAAGGGAACAGTATGATGTTCTGCAATTGGCACATCGGCACTGCTGTCATCCCACTACACACCAGTCACTGTGTTCTACTGCAGATGCTGGTGTCAGTGTACCCTAAAGGTCATAACATGTATTTTATGTTTCTATTTTATTTCTTTTTTTACATTTACGAATGGATTTGTGGTTGTTAGCAAATCCATTCATAGTTTGAGGATGGTGGTTAGTCACCATTGTTCTCACTTCATCTTTCTACATTCATATGAATGGCTTTGTTTACCTTCAAACCTAATTATACTTAAAGGGTAACTAAACCCTCATTTTTTTTTTAAAATAACAAACATGTCATACTTACCTCTACTATGCAGTTCGTTTTGCACAGATTGGCCCTGATCCTCCTCTTCTGGGGTCCCCCGGCGGTGCTAGTAGCACCTCCTCGCAATGGCAAATCACCTAGGAGAAGTGCTCTCCTTGGGGGTACCCATGCAGGCGTACTCCCGAGTCCAGCTTTTGCGTCCATAGACACAGAAAGCCGGACTCGTCTCCGCCCCCCGGCGCCCGCGTCTTTGGATTTGATTGACAGCAGCGAGAGCTAATGGCTACGCTGCTATCAATCTATCCAATCAAGAGCCGAGACCCCGGCCAGAGAGGATGTGCTCGTCTCTGGCGTGGGTACGAATGGGCTCAGGTGAGTAAAATGGGGGGGAGGGGGTCCTCAGTGACAGAAGTTTTTTCACCTTAATGTATTGGATGCATGAAGGTGATAAAACACGAGGGTTTACAACCCCTTTAATCAATGGGTCTGAAGGTATTCAAAGCCTTTCATACTACCACAGGCTGCTGTCAGATCCGGGCAGCACTGGGGACAATGCTGCCGTCTTCTATATATAGAGTTGCACTGACAGATCAGGATTTTTCAGGGTTTGCTTACCTGCCCCAGTTTCTGCTGCCAGTGTGTGTGGTTTTCATTTGGTAAAGTGCATTCACGCCAAAATCAAATATTTCAAATAACATTTGCCAAGCCTTCAAATGTACTAAGAAATTTTGTATGAAGTTTTTTTAAATTAATTTTAGTACAATGTTTCATTTGAAAATCTACTAGTGTATAACCAGCTTAAGACCGGTGTAGGCAAACACCTTTATATAATTCATGGAAGATGTAATGCTCTGTATTTTGTGTGCCTTGATGTGATATAGAGAAATATCAGTGAGGATATTCTGCAGCCAGCTGGTAAGAGGAAAGCATTACATCTGGAGGTTTTTGTATGACAGATGTCATCCTTGGATCACTGTGATTCTAGCACAGTAATATGTGGCCGTGTCTTCCACTTTCAGATTATTTATTTGTAGATATGATGTGGTTATGGATGAATCAGATGTTATTGTGAATCTTCCCTGATATGAAGAGGAATAATCTGTACCTCCATTACCAGCATAAATCCTCCCAATCCATGTCAGTCCTCTCCCTGGAACCTGTTGAACCCAGCTTATATAGTGGTTGATATATGTATACCCAGATCCTTTACAGGACATCTTCACACTCTCTCCAGGCTTTTTTATTTCTGAGGAGGGCTGAGTAAGTGTCTGTGACATGACCCCTGTAACCAAGCAGGGCCGGTCCTAGACGGGGTGCACGGGGTGCAGTGCACCCAGGCGCCAGAGAGGTGGGGGCGCTGAAGCGCCAGAGTGCTCCACTGCTCCCTTCCCTCCTCCTCCTCCCCTTGATTGTGTCCGGCGGCGGCTCCAAGAAGAAAGAGGCGCCGCGCCGCTGTTTGCTGCTCAAGCCCCTCCTCGGAGAAAGAGAGCAGCTGCCAGCCGGAGATGACATCGGAGGCAGAGCGGCTGGTCTCTGCGTGGAGAGAGACCAGCCGCACAGTGATGTCGCGGGGAGGAGCGGTGGAGCGGTCCGTGCCTGACACATTCTCCTCTCTGTGTCTCCCGCTCCCGCTCCTGCCTGCTTTGATCTGCTCTGCTCTCCACCCGGGCGGCGCGGCTGGCTGCACACTGTCCTCTCCTCTCCAGCTGCCGCCCTGGTATATTTATGTACCCTAATGGAGGGGAGGGGGCTGTACTGTACTAATGGAGGGGGGGGGGCTGTACTGTACTAATGGAGGGGGGGGCTGTACTGTACTAATGGAGGGGGGGCGAGGGGGGCTGTACTGTACTAATGGAGGGGGGCTGTACTAATGGAGGGGGGCTGTACTGTACTAATGGAGGGGGGGCTGTACTAATAGAGGGGGGCTGTACTAATGGAGGGGGCCTGTACTGTACTAATGGAGGGGGGCTGTACTAATGGAGGGGGGCTGTACTGTACTAATAGAGGGGGGCTGTACTAATGGAGAGGGGGCTGTACTAATGGGGGGCTGTACTAATAATGGGGGGGTCTGCACTAATAATGGGGGTCTGTACTAATGGAGGGGGGGCTGTACTAATAGAGGGGGGCTGTACTAATGGAGGGGGGCTGTACTGTACTAATAGAGGGGGGCTGTACTAATGGGGTCTGTACTAATGGAGAGGGGGCTGTACTAATGGGGGGCTGTACTAATAATGGGGGGGTCTGCACTAATAATGGGGGTCTGTACTAATAATGGGGGGCTGTACTAATGGAGGGGGGCTGTACTAATAATGGGGGGGCTGTACTAATCCAGAGGGGGTCTGTACTAATGTAGGGGGTCTGTACTAATGGGGTCTGTACAAATCCAGCGGGGGTCTGTACTAATGGGGTCTGTACTAATGGGGTCTGTACTAATGGAGTCTGTACTAATGGAGGGGGTCTGTACTAATGGGGGGTTCTGTACTAATGGAGGGGGGTCTGTACTAATGGGGGGTCTGTACTAATGGGGGGGTTCTGTACTAATGGAGGGGGGTCTGTCCTGGGGGGGTCTGTACTAATGGAGGGGGGTCTGTACTAATAGAGAGGGGGTCTGTACTAATGGAGGGGGGGTCTGTACTAATGGAGGGGGGTCTGTCCTGGGGGTTTGTACTAATGGAGAGGGGATCTGTACTAATGGGGTCTGTACTAATGGAGGGGGGGTCTGTACTGGGGGGGTCTGTACTAATGGAGAGGGGGTCTGTCCTGGGGGGTCTGTACTAATGGAGAGGGGGTCTGTACTAATGGGGTCTGTACTAATGGAGGAGGGGTCTGTACTAATGGAGGGGGGTCTGTCCTGGGGGGTCTGTACTAATGGAGAGGGGGTCTGTACTAATGGGGTCTGTACTAATGGAGGGGGGGTCTGTACTAATGGAGGGGGGTCTGTACTAATGGAGAGGGGGTCTGTCCTGGGGGGTCTGTACTAATGGAGAGGGGGTCTGTACTAATGGAGGGGGGTCTGTACTGGGGGGTCTGTACTAATGGAGGGGGGTCTGTACTAATGGAGAGGGGGTCTGTCCTGGGGGGTCTGTACTAATGGAGGGGGGTCTGTACTAATGGAGAGGGGGTCTGTCCTGGGGGGTCTGTACTAATGGAGGGGGGTCTGTCCTGGGGGGTCTGTACTAATGGGGGGTCTGTACTAATGGGGGGGGTCTGTACTGTGGTGGGGTCTGTACTAATGGGGTCTGTACTAATGGAGAGGGGGGTCTGTCCTAATGGGGGGTCTGTACTGGGGGTCTGTACTAATGGAGGGGGGTCTGTACTAATGGAGAGGGGGTCTGTCCTGGGGGGTCTTTACTAATGGAGGGGGGCTGTACTAATGGAGGGGGGTCTGTACTAATGGAGAGGGGGTCTGTACTAATGAGGGGGTCTCTCCTGGGGGGTCTGTACTAATGGAGGGGGGGTCTGTACTAATGGGGTGGTCTGTCCTGGGAGGTCTGTACTAATGAAGGGGTGGTTTGTCCTGTGGGGTCTGTACTAATGGAGAGGGAGATCTGTCCTGGGGGGGTCTGTACTAATAGTGGGGGGGTTACCTGGGGGGGATCTGTACTGGGTAAGGTCTGTACTGAGGGAGGGGTTTATACTTAGTGTGGGTTCTGCACTGACGGAGGGGGGTCTATATGTAGTGGAGGGGGGTCTGTACTGAGGGGCGACTATAGTTGGTGGAAGGGGGGTGACCCTAACCCTAGTAAAGCCAATGCAGCTGCGGGCTCTCCTTTTCCCCCTCCCTCTCCTTTCCCCCCTCCCTCTCCTTTCCCCCCTCCCTCTCCTCCTGCGTGCTGCTGTACTAGTGAGCGGTGCTTGCCAGCACAGCTGCCCACAATGTTTCTTCCCCCGCCTTCATATCAACCAGGGAGGAAACAGTATAGAAAAAGGAGCAGAGAAGAGGATTGTGGGACATATAGTCCTGAGGACTGGCAGCCCCACTGTAACACAGAAACTGGAGCCCACACAGCATGCTCAGGTGAATGGGAAAGAAAGAGAGAGACAGGAGCCCGGGAAAGCTTTCAGGGAAGTACACCCAGGACTCCAGAGGGAGAAGACAGTGCTGAGAGAACACCATCAGAGAGAGAACCCTGCTGCCCTGCGCCACCAGAGGGAAAGCCACACAGCCTGGCGCCATCCCTGGCAGAGAAAGGAATGGAGTCTTTGCAGGAATACAGATCTGGGTGCTACCCAGCGGAGTCACCATGGGCAATTCAAAGTGAGCCGACTCCTGATCAGAGGAACCGTTGCTGTATCGCTGGGTCAGGTGAGAGGGCCGATTGGCCATTATGTACTAGTGTCCATAGGAACTGCAGTCTCTGACCATCTCCTGTAGTATGTCTGCAGTCTCTGACCATCTCCTGTAGTATGTCTGCAGTCTCTGAGCATCTCCTGTACTATGTCTGCAGTCTCTGACCATCTCCTGTAGTATGTCTGCAGTCTCTGACCATCTCTTGTATTATGTCTGCAGTCTCTGACCATCTCTTGTATTATGTCTGCAGTCTCTGAGCATCTCCTGTACTATGTCTGCAGTCTCTGATCATCTCCTGTACTATGTCTGCAGTCTCTGATCATCTCTTGTATCATAACTACAGTCTCTGACCATCTCCTGTACTATGTCTGCAGTCTCTGGGCATCTCCTGTACTATGTCTGCAGTCTCTGGGCATCTCCTGTACTATGTCTGCAGTCTCTGGGCATCTCCTGTACTATGTCTGCAGTCTCTGGGCATCTCCTGTACTATGTCTGCAGTCTCTGGGCATCTCCTGTACTATGTCTGCAGTCTCTGACCATCTCCTGTACTATGTCTGCAGTCTCTGACCATCTCCTGTATTATGTCTGCAGTCTCTGACCATCTCCTGTACTATGTCTGCAGTCTCTGACCATCTCCTGTACTATGTCTGCAGTCTCTGACCATCTCCTGTACTATGTCTGCAGTCTCTGATCATCTCCTGTACTATGTCTGCAGTCTCTGATCATCTCTTGTATCGTATCATAACTACAGTCTCTGACCATCTCCTGTACTATGTCTGCAGTCTCTGGGCATCTCCTGTACTATGTCTGCAGTCTCTGACCATCTCCTGTACTATGTCTGCAGTCTCTGATCATCTCCTGTACTATGTCTGCAGTCTCTGATCATCTCCTGTACTATGTCTGCAGTCTCTGACCATCTCCTGTACTATGTCTGCAGTCTCTGACCATCTCCTGTACTATGTCTGCAGTCTCTGACCATCTCCTGTACTATGTCTGCAGTCTCTGACCATCTCCTGTACTATGTCTGCAGTCTCTGATCATCTCCTGTATTATGTCTGCAGTCTCTGACCATCTCCTGTACTATGTCTGCAGTCTCTGACTATCTCCTGTACTATGTCTGCAGTCTCTGACCATCTCCCGTATCATGTCTGCAGTCTCTGACCATCTCCCGTATCATGTCTGCAGTCTCTGACCATCTCCCGTATCATGTCTGCAGTCTCTGACCATCTCCCGTATCATGTCTGCAGTCTCTGACCATCTCCTGTATCATGTCTGCAGTCTCTGACCATCTCCTGTATCATGTCTGCAGTCTCTGACCATCTCCTGTATCATGTCTGCAGTCTCTGACCATCTCCTGTATCATGTCTGCAGTCTCTGACCATCTCCTGTATCATGTCTGCAGTCTCTGACCATCTCCTGTATCATGTCTGGGGGGCTCTTTCTAACAGACTCTCTAACAAAAGCCCTCTTTGTGTGCATCAGAGAGACTCCCCTCCAGGTCTCATTAGTGTACGCTCTTCCTGTATTTTTTTTATTGTTAAAAGATCAGGGGAGGATCTATTCCTAGGGTAACAAAGACTTCTTAGGGGAGCATCTCTGTGTTTGAGTCGTTGCCATAGAAACATTTATAAAGGGGAGGAGTTGGTAAGATGACCACGCCCATGTGGGGGCGCCAGAAATATTTCTGCACCCAGGCGCCGGTGACCCTAGGATCGGCCCTGTAACCAAGAATAAAAATATGATGAGAAATAAGATGATCCCATCAGAATGGTTTACTGATTTTTTCTGTATTCCAGACTTACCAAGAAATGAGGACAGACACAAAAGACAACAGGATAGAAACATGATGTCTTATTGGCTTTAGATGTTCTGAATGTTCTGAGAGGACACCAAGATCTCAGTAGAACATCTTAGCCGGTCAGTTCAGCTTTTCTACCTGGCAAGATGAGACAGGAAGCAGAGATGGGATTTGCATGAGGGGAAGAAGACTATAAAAGGCTGAACATCCTATTCTATCTACAATGAGATATATGGCATAGATCTCAACTGTCCCTCGTGTGGGACCAAATCCCTCTGTCCCTCCTTCATCAGTTTTCTTTTTTGTGTTCTGATGTATAGATCTCTATACAAATGTTTATTTGTTTTTTTTTTCAATTAAAAGTTATTTACAGCACCACATATTTTTCTATCTTAGAAATTTGGGACATATGTGTACAGATATACTGTATAAATATACAATAAACCACCTAGATCCTATACTGATATTGCAGATCTCCCCAGCTACTGTAGACATAACAGTCTGCTCAGTAAAATGTTATGTACAGTATATAGGAGCAGAACTCTTGACTGGGTATAATATAGTACTGTTACATATACACTGAATGTTAAAGATTGTACCGTATCCAACCTTATCATATCCTAAGAAGGACACTTTATGGAATGCAATGCATTTTAATCAGACATTTGTGATTTTGTATAACTAGACAAACTCACAAAAAATGTGCAATACTATTTAGCTGAACCCTAAGGACTTATTTGTTCTTGCTGTTTGGGGAAGAAGTTGAGCTGTGTTTTTACCACCCCCCTAACCACCATTCCTTAAGCTTTCATGTGTAGATCTTTAGAAAAAAAGTTTTGTTTTTGTTTGTTTTTCAGTTAAAAGTTATTTACAGCACCACATATGTTTCCATCTTAGAAAGTTGGGACATGTGTATATAGATATATAAACAATAATAGACCTTTTGAAAATCTATGGTAAAATGTGATAAAATGACCCCCCATCCTTATATCTCTGGGATTTAGATGATGAGATTTTGCACTGATATTGAAGATCTCCCCAGGTACTGCAGACATAGTCTGTTCAGTAAAATGTTATTTATATCAGGCAGAACTCTTGGCTGGGTATAAGTACTATTACATATACACTGTATGTACCATGATCCAATACCCAACCTTCTGATATCCTAAGAAGGACATTTTATGAAATGTAGCGCATTTTAATTAGACATTTGTGCAGGGGCGGCCCGTCCATTATGGGCACACGGACGCCACCCCCTTTGTCACGCCACCCCCTCTGTCACGCCACCCCCTATAGCAGTGTTTCTCAACTCCAGTCCTCAAGGCGCCCCAACAGGTCATGTTTTCAGGCTCTCCATTATTTTGCACAGGTGATTTGATCAGTTTCACTGCCTTAGTAATTACCACAGCTATTTCATCTGAGGGAAATCCTGAAAACATGACCTGTTGGGGCGCCTTGAGGACTGGAGTTGAGAAACACTGCCCTATATGATTAATGAATAAATTCATGCACCTGCCCCTTTTCGAACGCCTGAATTCCGGGGGTGTTTATTTGAAGCACCTGATTAGAGCCATAGGCTCTAATAGACATCAAAAAAGGAGGACTGTGAGTGCAGAGCATTGGGCTCGCAGTCCACCCAGATGTGTTAGAAAAGCAAATTAATATTTGCTTTTCTAACACTGAACCTCCTCCACGCCAATCTGGTAATGCGGGTCTAATACCCGTTACCTGATTGGCTGAAGGCACAGGTGCTCCGATTTGATGCTTAGCAGAATGGAACAACAGAGGAGGGGGGAGCATGGAGGACACAGGAGCAGTCCCACAGCTCACCGCCATCATCCGCTGCCTGACCCACCACGAAGATGGAGGTAAGTGCCGGGCAGACAGCAGGGCGGGGGTCACAGTGGCAGCATATGATGGGATACAAGTGGCTGCATTTGATGGGACACGTGGCTGCATATGATGGGCACAATTGGCAGCATTTGATGGGCACAAATGGCTGCAATTGATGGGTTTTTATTTTTAGTATTTTTCAGTTTGCTTGCACCCCCCCAAAAATTTGGAGTACCAGCCGCCACTGCATTTGTGATTTTGTAGAACTAGAAAAACCCTCCAAAAAATGTGCAATACTACTTAGCTGAACCCTAAGGGCTCATTTACTCTTGCTGTTTGGGGGGCTGTTGAGCTGTGTTTTAACCATCCCTTAAGCTTTAATGTTCAGTGGGCAGTATCACTGCTGATCATAACCCTTTCAAGAAAATAGGGCCTCACTGCAACTGCTCTGCAATGCATATCATAAATGTAGTTGTAGCATGGTGGTGTAGCATTTAAGATCATTCACATGTGTAGCCAGGGGGTGGTGAATCCAGGCAAGTGAGTCATGGTTTTACCACCCCAATTGCTCACCTGAATACAAACATTCAGCTGCTTAGTACTGTATACAGCTACTGCCACCAAATAAAACAAATACAAGTCTATGGGGACAAGCCACAAATACGCGCAGTGCTTGTCATTTCAGTACAGTGGTGCGGCATTCACATGGTTAAATCAGGTGGGGAGAAGGCTACATATCACCTACTCTCCACCTGTCAAATGCCTCAACCTTACATTGAGAAATGGCAGTATATTGTCTCAGGCTGGGTTTCTCTAACATACACAAGCTGATAACGTGACTCATTCACAATAATTAGAGCCCTCAGCACTCAGGAAACACAAACAATCACAGGTCAGGATACAGAAATCACTTGTATAGTTATTACTGAATTCAGACACCCGAAAACTGGAATCTACTGACTCTGGTGTGAAAGATTTTTTTTTATCCACCTAAAAATGCTGCTTGGTATTCCTAGGTGGAGAAGACCCAGAGATTTTTTGTCCCCAGAGTTGGGCTTTAACCCTTTCACTGCCAGGTCCGTACACCATAGGGATGTACAGAAGTGCCTGCAGGTGGCCAGGTCAGTATGGCGTATGGACCTCATTTCTCCTTCCTATAAGCTTATATCAGAATTATTCAGCTCACTCTTTTGAACAATTCTATAACTATGATCAGAGGATTACAGCCCACTGATCAGAGTTATTAACACCTAATGTGACTGTCCCCCCCCCCACCCATGCCACCACCTCCCTGCATACCTCCCAACATTTTGAGATGGGAATGAGGGACACCTACTAGCAAAGGTATGTAGGCAGAGGACACGCCCCCCTGTCACACCCCTTTAAAGGAGAATTAACCAAGAAAAGTTTAACTAAATCCACAAAGGCTTTTTTACCACTACTATTCCTTTATATTGGCTTTTAAACATTACAAATGCAGCAATTTAGAAATCAGATGAAAGGTTTAGCACTGAGAAACACTTTTTGAAAGATAAAAAAGTGCATTTTATATACAACTATATAGATCAGACCAAAATGAGGGGCAAATGAGGAGGAAAGAGGGACAGAGGGACATTGCTCCAAATCAGGGACAGTCCCTCGAAATCAGGGACAGTTGGGAGCTATGTCCCTGTCCCCTGCCTCTCCACCCCACTGCACCCTTTCAACAGCAGCTACGCCTGTGCAGCCATTGCATCCCAACTGACATAAATGGAACTACAGTGGGGACGGAATGGCCCAGCCAGAGCCCTGACTTGAACCCAATTGAGCATCTCTGGAGAGACCTAAAAATGGCTGTCCACCAACGTTTACCATCCAACCTGACAGAACTGGAGAGGATCTGCAAGGAGGAATGGCAGAGGATACCCAAATCCAGGTGTGAAAGACTTGTCACATCTTTCCCAAAAAGACTCATGGCTGTATTAGATGAAAAGGGTGCTTCTACTAAATACTGAGCAAAGGGTCTGAATACTTAGGACCATGTGATATTTCAGTTTTTCTTTTTTAATAAATCTACAAAAATGTCAACAATTCTGTGTTTTTCTGTCAATATGGGGAAAAAAATTAACCTAAATGATTTTAACAAACGGCTGAAATATAATAAAGAGTGAAAAATGTAAGGGGGTCTGATTACTTTCCGTCCCCACTGTACCTGTATGGGGATGCACGGAACACCTGTGCCTCCCTGTGCAGGTAAACATGGCCCCCCATTGGCATACACTTTAATATTTTAGTACTTTATTTAGTAATAATTTAGCAGGAATTTTGTAAGTTACGTTGTATTTATGTGCAATATTAATGATTTTAGTGTATTTTTAGTGAAAATAGCGATATGATGAACTTTTGCGCAATTATTGCGGGGACCAAAAAATCTGGGGCCCCTTGTCTTGTGGATGCTTGTTATTACTGTAGCTCTGTCAAGATTTATGAATTATATGTGGGTTTTAGAACTGGAAATTTGAGAATGGCAGCTAGGAGGTAAAATGACAGATAACATGACAAATGAATGACCGACAATGTGACATACAAATGAGATACAGATGACATACAAATGACAGATCGCAAGATCAATCGTATGACAGATCACAAGATCGATCGCAAGATTGATCGCAAATCGGTCCCTTGCCCACCATGAATTACACATGTCATTGCGGACAACCATAATGACAGATGCAAGTCCCAGCGTGACCCCCCTGAGATGCTGCATCCCCCCAGCAGATGGCCTGACCCCCCCCCCAAGCCTGAGATATGCCTGAGAGAGACAATACAGAGGGTTCAGTGAATTTAAAGAAAAACAGAGGTAAAAATAGCACTTTGACTTATATGAAGAATGTTTAGATAGTATAATTAACATTTGATATTAAAATTCTACCAGGAAACACTTGTATGCTACTTGCATTGGTTAATGCTATAACATACATATAATTGTAGAATGTACTACCTCCGTATTGAACCCCAACCAACATAGTGGCTCCAGCATATCAGACCCCCCCCCCCATGCCCAGCTAAACACCGCTCCCCCGGCCATGGTGATGTGTCCATGGGCTCCCCCCCACATCGAGGCTCACGAGGGCTCCCCCACAGTAGTCTGTAGTACTGCGATGTGCCCCCCAAACGATACCTGGACCACGAGGCGCGCAGGTGTAGAGAGGCGTCCCCGACAGGCGATTCTTCCTGCTGCATGAAAACGAAAGTGACATCAGGTTGCACCGGAACTGACGCTCGTTGGCTGTTACCACCAAACCAGGAAGACGAGCCGACGAGGGACCTGCAGGAGGAGGAGGGATATATACCCCCCAGACTCCTCCCACAAATCCAGGCTGGTCTCCGGCCAGCCTTCTAACTTGTCCTCCCTGGTAAGGTACTTCCGTATGTTGGGGGCATGTGGTCTGGTATGGTTCAGAATGAGGAGCACACACTAGCTCTCCCCTCTCCTGGCCAGTCAGGCTGCATGCTTAGATAAGGGGCTTGTATGATTTTGCATAGTGTTTTACCCTTAAAATCCAAACAAAATGTGGGGTATCCCTATACAATTTTTTTCGTCGGGTCCCTCTTAAATGTATACCAAAATTGAAGGGCCTGGTATGAATTTTGAAGGGACACCAAGGTTACACTTTCCCCACCCCTTTCTCTACATTCATTAGTCAGCTGTGAATCCTTGACTAATAGCTGAATGTGTCTGGTGGGGATAAGTCACTGAACACCCCTGTGAGTCGACTCCCTACCAACCAGGTGTCCTGAGCAATAAGCTGTTCCCATTTAGCATTACTAGTAATACCACTGCTAAATGTTTCACTTCCCAATGCAGCTGGAGGTTCACTCAGCCAAAATACTCATTTGGTCGATTGTTCCCACAGGAATTTGTATACATTTTGTACACAGTGCAAAGTTCTCCAATATAAAATTTCCTCTTATGGATGAATGTTCTCAGCCTATAGTGTTAAGCTATTTTATCTAATGATAGGCTCTTTAACTCTTCTAAACGTATGATCTTTAACCACTTAAGGACCGCCTCACGCCGATTTACGTCGGCAAGGCGGCACGGGCAGGCAAAATCACGTACATGTACGCGATTTGCCTCCCGCGGGTGGGGGGTCCGATCGGACCCCCCCCCGGTGCCCGAGGCGGTCCCGTTTTGTCCCCCGGCGATCGGAGGTGAGGGGGAGGCCATCCGTTCGTGGCCCCCCCCTCGCGATCGCCGCCGGCCAATCAGATTACTTCCTTTGCTGCTGTATGCTAAACAGCAGCAAAGGAAATGATGTCATCTCTCCTCGGCTCGGTATTCCGTTGCAGCGCCGAGGAGAGAAGACATCTATGTGAGTGCACTAACACTACACAACACAGTAGAACATGCCAGGCACACAAAACACCCCGATCCCCCCCGATCGCCCCCCCCCTCCCTGTCACAAACTGACACCAGCAGTTTTTTTTTTTTTTTTTTTCTGATTACTGCATTGGTGTCAGTTTGTGACAGTTACAGTGTTGGGACAGTTAGTATTACCCCCCTTTAGGTCTAGGATACCCCCCTAACCCCCCCTAATAAAGTTTTAACCCCTTGATCACCCCCTGTCACCAGTGTCACTAAGCGATCATTTTTCTGATCGCTGTATTAGTGTCGCTGGTGACGCTAGCTAGTGAGGTAAATATTTAGGTTCGCCGTCAGTGTTTTATAGCGACAGGGACCCCCATATACTACCTAATAAATGTTTTAACCCCTTGATTGCCCCCTAGTTAACCCTTTCACCACTGATCACCGTATAAGTGTTACGGGTGACGCTGGTTAGTTTGTTTATTTTTTATAGTGTCAGGGCACCCGCCGTTTATTACCGAATAAAGGTTTAGCCCCCCGGTCGCCCGGCGGTAATATGCGTCGCCCCAGGCAGTGTCAGATTAGCGCCAGTACCGCTAACACCCACGCACGCAGCATACGCCTCCCTTAGTGGTATAGTATCTGTACGGATCAATATCTAATCCGATCAGATCTATACTAGCGTCCCCAGCAGTTTAGGGTTCCCAAAAACGCAGTGTTAGCGGGATCAGCCCAGATACCCGCTAGCACCTGCGTTTTGTCCCTCCGCCCGGCCCACCCAAGTGCAGTATCGATCGACCACTGTCACTTACAAAACACTAAACGCATAACTGCAGCGTTCGCAGAGTCAGGCCTGATCCCTGCGATCGCTAACAGTTTTTTTGGTAGCATTTTGGTGAGCTGGCAAGCACCAGCCCCAGGCAGCGTCAGGTTAGCGCCAGTACCACTGACACCCACGCACGTACCATACACCTCCCTTAGTGGTATAGTATCTGAACGGATCAATATCTGGTCCGATCAGATCTATACTAGCGTCCCCAGCAGTTTAGGGTTCCCAAAAACGCAGTGTTAGCGGGATCAGCCCAGATACCTGCTAGCACCTGCGTTGTGCCCCTCCGCCCGGCCCAGCCCAGCCCACCCAAGTGCAGTATCGATCGATCACTGTCACTTACAAGGCACTAAACGCATAACTGCAGCGTTCGCAGAGTCAGGCCTGATCCCTGCGATCTCTAACAGTTTTTTTGGTAGCATTTTGGTGAACTAGCAAGCACCAGCCCCAGGCAGCGTCAGGTTAGCGCCAGTACCACTAACACCCACGCACGCAGCATACGCCTCCTTTAGTGGTATAGTATCTGAACGGATCAATATCTGATCCGATCAGATCTATACTAGCGTCCCCAGCAGTTTAGGGTTCCCAAAAACGCAGTGTTAGCGGGATCAGCCCAGATACCTGCTAGCACCTGCGTTTTGCCCCTCCGCCCGGCCCAGCCCAGCCCACCCAAGTGAAGTATCGATCGATCACTGTCACTTACAAAACACTAAACACATAACTGCAGCGTTTGCAGAGTCAGGCCTGATCCCTGCGATCGCTAACAGTTTTTTTGGAAGCTTTTTATTGAACTGGCAAGCACCAGCGGCCTAGTACACCCCGGTCGTAGTCAAACCAGCGCTGCAGTAACACTTGGTGACGTGGCGAGTCCCATAAGTGCAGTTCAAGCTGGTGAGGTGGCAAGCACAAGTAGTGTCCCGCTGCCACCAAAAAGACAAACACAGGCCCGTCATGCCCATAGTGCCCTTCCTGCTGCATTCGCCAATCCTAATTGGGAACACACCGCTTCTGCAGCGCCCGTACTTCCCCCATTCACATCCCCAACCAAATGCAGTCGGCTGCATGAGAGGCATTTTTATGTCCTCCCGAGTACCCCTACCCAACAAACCCCCCAAAAAAGATGTCGTGTCTGCAGCAAGCGCGGATATAGGCGTGACACCCACTATTATTGTCCCTCCTGTCCTGACAATCCTGGTCTTTGCATTGGTGAATGTTTTGAACGCTACCATGCACTAGTTGAGTATTAGCGTAGGGTACAGCATTCCACAGACTAGGCACACTTTCACAGGGTCTCCCAAGATGCCATCGCATTTTGAGAGACCCGAACCTGGAACCGGTTACAGTTATAAAAGTTAGTTACAAAAAAAGTGTAAAAAAAAAAAAATATATATATAAAATAAAAAAAAATAGTTGTCGTTTTATTGTTCTCTCTCTCTATTCTCTCTCTCTATTGTTCTGCTCTTTTTTTACTGTATTCTATTCTGCAATGTTTTATTGTTATTGTTATTGTTATTATGTTTTATCATGTTTGTTTTTCAGGTATGTAATTATTTATACTTTACTGTTTACTGTGCTTTATTGTTAACCATTGTTAACCATTTTTTTGTCTTCAGGTACGCCATTCACAACTTTGAGTGGTTATACCAGAATGATGCCTGCAGGTTTAGGTATCATCTTGGTATCATTCTTTTCAGCCAGCGGTTGGCTTTCATCTAAATCCTAGCGGCTAATTAGCCTCTAGACTGCCCTTACAAGCCGTGGGAGGGAATGCCCCCCCCCCCCACCGTCTTCCGTGTTTTTCTCTGACTCTCCTGTCTCAACAGGGAACCTGAGAATGCAGCCGGTGATTCAGCCAGCTGACCATAGAGCTGATCAGAGACCAGAGTGGCTCCAAACATCTCTATGGCCTAAGAAACCGGAAGCTACGAGCATTTTATGACTTAGATTTCGCCGGATGTAAATAGCGCCATTGGGAAATTGGGGAAGCATTTTATCACACCGATCTTGGTGTGGTCAGATGCTTTGAGGGCAGAGGAGAGATCTAGGGTCTAATAGACCCCAATTTTTTTAAAAAAGAGTACCTGTCACTACCTATTGCTATCATAGGGGATATTTACATTCCCCGAGATAACAATAAAAATGATTTAAAAAAAAAAAAAAAATGAAAGGAACAGTTTAAAAATAAGATAAAAAAGCAAAAAAATAATAAAGAAAAAAAAAAAAGCACCCCTGTCGCCCCCTGCTCTTGCGCTAAGGCGAACGCAAGCGGCGGTCTGTCGTCAAACGTAAACAGCAATTGCACCATGCATGTGAGGTATCACCGCGAAGGTCAGATCGAGGGCAGTAATTTTAGCAGTAGACCTCCTCTGCAAATCTAAAGTGGTAACCTGTAAAGGCTTTTAAAGGCTTTTAAAAATATATTTATTTTGTTGCCACTGCACGTTTGTGCGCAATTGTAAAGCATGTCATGTTTGGTATCCATGTACTCGGCCTAAGATCATCTTTTTTATTTCATCAAACATTTGGGCAATATAGTATGTTTTAGTGCATTAAAATTTAAAAAAAGTGTGTTTTTTCCCCAAAAAATGCGTTTGAAAAATCGCTGCGCAAATACTGTGTGAAAAAAAAAAATGAAACACCCACCATTTTAATCTGTAGGGCATTTGCTTAAAAAAAATATATAATGTTTGGGGGTTCAAAGTAATTTTCTTGCAAAAAAAAATAACTTTTTCATGTAAACAATAAGTGTCAGAAAGGGCTTTGTCTTCAAGTGGTTAGAAGAGTGGGTAATGTGTGACATAAGCTTCTAAATGTTGTGCATAAAATGCCAGGACAGTTCAAAACCCCCCCAAATGACCCCATTTTGGAAAGTAGACACCCCAAGCTATTTGCTGAGAGGCATGTCGAGTCCATGGAATATTTTATATTGCGACACAAGTTGCGGGAAAGAGACAATTTTTTTTTTTTTTTTTTTGCACAAAGTTGTCACTAAATGATATATTGATATATATTGATATATATACCCCATGTGTGAGACTTTTTGGGAGCCTAGCCACGTACGGGACCCAGAAAACCAAGCACCGCCTTCAGGCTTTCTAAGGGCGTGAATTTTTGATTTCACTCTTCACTGCCTATCACAGTTTCGGAGGCCATGGAATGCCCAGGTGGCACAAAACCCCCCCAAATGACCCCATTTTGGAAAGTAGACACCCCAAGCTATTTGCTGAGAGGTATAGTGAGTATTTTGCAGACCTCACTTTTTGTCACAAAGTTTGAAAAAAAAATTTGAAAAAAGAAAAAAAAAAAAAAGTTTTTTCTTGTCTTTCTTCATTTTCAAAAACAAATGAGAGCTGCAAAATACTCACCATGCCTCTCAGCAAATAGCTTGGGGTGTCTACTTTCCAAAATGGGGTCATTTGGGGGGGTTTTGTGCCACCTGGGCATTCCATGGCCTCCGAAACGGTGATAGGCAGTGAAGAGTAAAATCAAAAATTCACGCCCTTAAAAACGCTGAAGGCGGTGATTGGTTTTCGGGGCCCCGTACGCGGCTAGGCTCCCAAAAAGTCCCACAAATGTGGTATCCCCATACTCAGGAGAAGCAACTAAATGTATTTTGGGGTGCAATTCCACATAGGCCCATGGCCTGTGTGAGCAATATATCATTTAGTGACAACTTTGTGCAAAAAAAAAAAAAAAAAAAGTGTCACTTTCCCGCAACTTGTGTCAAAATATAAAATATTCCATGGACTCAATATGCCTCTCAGCAAATAGCTTGGGGTGTCTACTTTCCAAAATGGGGTCATTTGGGGGGGGGGGGGGTTGTGCCACCTGGGCATTCCATGGCCTCCGAAACTGTGATAGGCAGTGAAGAGTGAAATCAAAAATTTACACCCTTAGAAATCCTGAAGACGGTGATTGGTTTTCGGGGTCCCGTACGCGGCTAGGCTCCCAAAAAGTCCCACACATGTGGTATCCCCGTACTCAGGAGAAGTAGCTGAATGTATTTTGGGGTGCAATTCCACATAGGCCCATGGCCTGTGTGAGCAATATATCATTTAGTGACAACTTTTTGTAAATATTTTTTTTTTTTGTTGTCATTATTCAATCACTTGGGACAAAAAAAAAAAAATATTCAATGGGTTCAACATGCCTCTCAGCAATTTCCTTGGGGTGTCTACTTTCCAAAATGGGGTCATTTGGGGGGGGTTGTACAGCCCTGCCATTTTAGCACCTCAAGAAATGACATAGGCAGTCATAAACTAAAAGCTGTGTAAATTCCAGAAAATGTACCCTAGTTTGTAGACGCTATAACTTTTGCGCAAACCAATAAATATACGCTTATTGACATTTTTTTTACCAAAGACATGTGGCCGAATACATTTTGGCCTAAATGTATGACTAAAATTGAGTTTATTGGATTTTTTTTATAACAAAAAGTAGAAAATATCATTTTTTTTCAAAATTTTCGGTCTTTTTCCGTTTATAGCGCAAAAAATAAAAACTGCAGAGGTGATCAAATACCATCAAAAGAAAGCTCTATTTGTGGGAAGAAAAGGACGCAAATTTTGTTTGGGTACAGCATTGCATAACCGCGCAATTAGCAGTTAAAGCGATGCAGTGCCAAATTGGAAAAAGACCTCTGGTCCTTAGGCAGCATAATGGTCCAGGGCTCAAGTGGTTAAGGTGTTGTAAAGGCAGAAGATTTGTTATCGTAATGCATTCTATGCATTATGATAACAAACCTTCTGTGTGTAGCAGCCTCCCCAGAACCCCCCTAATTACTTACCTGAGCCCCATCTCTCTCCAGTAATGTCCAGGAATGTCTAAGCCATCCGGGACACTCCTCCTGATTGGCTGAGACTCGGTAGAGGCGCCATTGGCTTCCACGCTGTCAAAAGTCAGTCAGTCAATCAGGGGAGAGAGGGGGTGGGGCCGGGGCTCCGTGTCAGAATGAACACACAGAGCTGTGACTCAACTCCAGTGCCCCCATAGAAAGCTGCTGACTGTGGGGGCACTCAAAGGAGGGAGGGGCCAGAAGCAGCAAAAAGGGACCCAAGAAGATGCTGCTCCGGACTTCTCTGGGAAAAACCAACTGCACAGAGCAGGTAAGTGTAACATGTTTGTTATTTTATTTTTTATTTTTTAAACGAGACTTTACAATCACTTTAAGACTATTTTCTCTTAAATTCAAATGTTAGGGAGACCAGCAAAAGACAACAAATAGAAATTGACATTACTTATTGCAAACATTACATAGCAGTGTTTTTAAACATAACCCCCTAAGGCCCCTTTCACACTTGAAATTTGCGCGACTTTGCCATGATTTTACTGCGACTTTGACACGACTTGAAGCAATGCCTGTGTAATCTTAAGGTCTATTGACCTCAAGTCGCATCAAAATCGGACCAAAGTAATGCAGGGACTACTTTGAAGTCACATAGATATGAATGGTACTCACTGGAAATAATGGGGTACGACTTGTCATGCGACTTTGCAGTCTGAAGTCGCAGGACAAGTTGCACAAATATGAAAGCGGCCTTAGTGTTTAACACTTGCTGCTGTATGAATTGTCATAATAGCCCCAGACTTGCTCTAAAGATACATTCTCTTCTATGTTTTAATAGCGGTAAATATTATATAATACAGCATGTATTTCTTGGGGGAAGGTGAGTACTGAACTATGCACATAAACATACTTCACAACTTTCTGAAATGGGAACGAGGGATGCCTAATAGCAAAAGTATGTAGGTATAGAACACACCCCCTGCCACGTCCCACTTAACAGGAGAATTGTACAAAAACGTATTGGTTAAACCCAGAAGGGCTTTTTTACCACTTCTATTCCTTTATATTGGCTTTTGGAATTTACAAATGCAGCAATTTATAAATTGAATGAAAAGTTTAGTACTGTAAAACACTTTTTGATAGATAAGTAGTGCATTTCATTCACCACCATATAGATCAGACCGAAATGAGGGACAAATGAGGAGGAAAGAGGGAAAGAGGGACTTTATTCCTCAAAATCAGGGACAGTTGGGAAGTATGCATAAAGCATATCTAAAAAGGAAACTTCAATAGTGAAGTGCACTATAGCAGTACCTATAGCAGAAGAGTGGGCAACTGTTTGAGCAAAGTAAAAATTAAAAAAAAAAAAAAACAGTGGATACATAGAAGTGAATACTGGAAATTAGATATAAAATAATGCATTAAAAGAGAAATAGGGCCAAAGTTCCATTTCAAAAAGCAGAATAGTCTAGGACAGATAGCTTGGAATTTTGGGGATTTTTCTTTATCTAGGCTTTTCATTTTCAGTGCTTTGCTGCCATCTACTGTTACACATTGATCAAATAAAGCACTTGAGGACGGATATGTTAAACCTCCCTCTTGTTTAGGTTCATTTTTTCAGTTTTCAGTGTTGTGATGCATCACAGACCGAAGGGTCTGGTATGGTCTTGGAGGGGGAACTCTTTGCCCTTTTTTAAAATTTTGGCGTGAGGTTCCCCTTCAAAATCATCAGAGCAGAAGTTGCACGCCAAAGTCGGATCAGTTAAAGTGGAGTTCCACCCAAAAATGGAACTTCCACTTTATGGATTCCTCGCCCCCTCCGGTGTCGCTTATCAGGCGTTGCCTTGGGCACAATCCTCTCTCTCCCACACAAGTGCAGACGCCACAGCGCTGGTGAGCTCTTTGCTCCAAGCACTTCCAAGGTAACACTTCATGCCTTATACTTCCCTACTCCTTGTACTTTTAAGTTACAGTATCCTGGACTACCTCCATGGATCTATTTATCCATTTCAGATACTTGTCTACCACCCTGACCTATCATTGGCTATGCTGTGGAGGAGATGGTTGCGCTCTGGGGATGATGCCAGTGTGCGCCTGTTTTGCGTTGGATTGCTTGCCACCTGAGCTCCGGGGGAGGGCATTTTTCCTTGCCCAGTCCTTGCCCTATACCACAGCTTGGTTACATTGCGAGTACCCAGAAACTGACATATTGTCCTTTCTGGTTGTATTTATTTCCATCTTTTGATGGTTTTATACCTTGTAATTTCAGAAATCCTGTAGCATCCGCCCCTGAAGAAGTGTATTCACAGAAACGCGTCAGTCACCATGGATGCAGCCACTGGGCTTTAAATAGGATCTTACCCTGATTAACTTTTTGATGCATCTTATATATTATATTTTTATACTCACCTTCTACATCATGTGTATTGTGCTTCCCAGTATATATGTATTATTTTGTACATTATATTTGTAACAGCTATTTATTGTTAGACATTATGATGACTGTCTTTATACACATGTAATTATGTAGGCTATGTCCTGTGCGCATGCACACGTAACCCTTCACATGTGTTATACAACAGCATTTTTCTATACAATAAACTTGAACACACAAATATTTTACCTTACCCCAATCTGTCTACTGCCTCATTTAAAGTCTCATGCGGCCCCCCTTTTTTTCTTGAACTCGGGATGGAGGCACAGCCCCATGCCTCACTCAAAGTCCCAACTTTTTCCATTGCAAGTTGGATCAGTTAAGACGATGATCCGACTTTGATCCGAGATTCAATGATTTTCAATGAGCTGAACTAGGATCAAATTTGGACCAAAGTAGTGCAGGAACCTTTTTCAAAGTCAGGCTGACTTGTGTTGCACCAGTTAAGACGGCTCTCATAGGGAACCATTGATGTATACACGTCATGCGACATGTGCTCCCAAAGTCGGAGCATTTGTCATACCAGTGTGAACTCAGCTTCAAAGCCAGACCGACTTTTGTGGGAACCTTTTTCAAAGTCGGACTGACTTGTGTGGGAACAGATAAGATGACTTTCATAGGGAATCATTGATTTAACCACTTCCCTACCCGCCTATAGTCATATGACGTCCACAGATGGGATCTCCCATCCTGGGTGGACGTCATATGACGTCCTGGGATTCCCGGGCGTCTAGGGGGCGCGCGACCGCCGCGTTCCTCGGGACCCGGTGCGTGTGCCCGGCAGCCGCGATGTCCGCCGGGCACCCGCGATTGCCCGTTAACCGGGCCGGCATGTGGATCTGTGTGTGTAAACACACAGATCCACAGCCTGTCAGCTCTGAGGAGAGCGATCTGTGTTCCCAGAACGGAGGAACACTGATCGGTCTCCTCCCCTTGAGCGTCCCCTCCCCCTTCAGTTAGTAATCACTCCCTAGGAAACATATTAACCCCTCCCCGCCCCCTAGTGGTTAACCCCTTCACTGCCTGTCACATTTACACAGTAATCAATGCAATTGTATAGCATTGATCGCTGTATAAATGTGAACGGTCCCAAAAATGTGTCAAAAGTGTCCGATGTGTCCGCCATAATGTCGCAGTCACGAAAAAAAATCGCGATCGCCGCTAAAAAAATAAATAAATTTTTTTTTTTTTAAAAATGCCATAAATCTATCCCCTATTTTGTAGACGCTATAACTTTTGCGCAAACCAATCACTATAAGCTTATTGCGATTTTTTTTTTACCAAAAATATGTAGAAGAATACGTATCGTCCGAAACTGAGGAAAAAATTTGTTTTTGTTTTTTTAAATTGGGATATTTATTATAGCAAAAAGTAAAAAATATTGTGTTTTTTTCAAAATTGTCGCTCTTCTTTTGTTTATAGCGCAAAAAATAAAAACTGCAGAGGCGATCAAATACCACCAAAAGAAAGCTCTATTTTTTGTAAAAAAAGGACGTCAATTTTTTTTTCGGTACAACGTCGCACGACCGCGCAATTGACGTTCAAAGTGCGACAGCGCTGAAAACTAAAATTTGGCCTGGGAAGGAAGGGGGTGAAATTGCCCTGTATTGAACCGGTTAAACACGTCATGCGACATCTGTTCCCAAAATCTGAGTGTATGTTGTACCAGTGTGAACCCGGCCTTAAAGCAGAGTTCCACCCAAAAGTGGAACTTCCGCTTATCTGATTCCCCCTCCGGTGCCACATTTGGCACCTTTTAGGGGGAGGGGGCAGCAGGTACCTGTTTTTTACAGGTACCCTGTCCCCACTTCCGGGAGACCGGGACACGGCAAATTACGTCGGCAGCTCAGCCCCCCTCCTCCTCCCTCCCCTTTTGTTGGGCCAGTGAGAGAGCGCAGTGGGCTTCATGCATGTGCAGTAAGGACCCGGCCGTGAAGCCGAAAGGCTACACTGCTAGGTCCCTTACCGGCAATGGAGGCGGCAGCACCCAATCAGCTGATGTAAACATTGGCTGCGCTGCCGACATCGCTGGACTCCAGGACAGGTAAGTGTCTTAATGTTAAAAGTCAGCAGCCACAGTATGTGTAGCTACTCACTTTTCATTTTTAAAGGGGCGGGCGGAAATCCACTTTAAGGGATGAAGGCCCAGCAGCTTTCCTCATTAGTGCTCTGCAGGTGCTGCAGCTGATTGATAATTATGAAACCATTCCCATTAGACTCACTCAGAACATGGGCACAGAGGAACAAACACTGATTTCTTCACAATAACAAAAGATAGGAATCTGCAACAAAGTTTGTTAAAATCCTTGTAATGTACATAGACCACCCAGAGGGGAATGTTTTTTCTCAACAAAAGTGGAGTTACACTTTAAGATCTCAATTTTGTGCTATTCTATAGACAAGAATGAATTCCCTAGAAGTAAATATGTTCTTGTTGTTCTCCTGAAGGGTATATGACTAGTCTAGAGGAACACCTTTAATGGAAAAAGTAATGCTCTGGGATGTGCGTGACTTGATGTAATACTACCAAAGGCTGCTGTCAGATCCGGGCAGCACTGGGGACAATGCTGCCGTCTTCTATATATAGAGTTGCACTGACAGATCAGGATTTTTCAGGGTTTGCTTACCTGCCCCAGTTTCTGCTGCCAGTGTGTGTGGTTTTCATTTGGTAAAGTGCATTCACACCAAAATCAAATATTACAAGCAAACTAAATTTTAAACTTTCAAATAACATTTGGCAAGCCTTCAAATGTACTAAGGAATTTTGTATGAAGTTTTTAAAATTAATTTTAGTACAATTTTTCATTTGAAAATCTACTAGTGTATAACCAGCTTAAGATTGGTGTAGGCAAACACCTTTATATAATTCATGGAAGATGTAATGCTCTGTATTTTGTGTGCCTTGATGTGATATAGAGAAATATCAGTGAGGATATTCTGCAGCCAGCTGGTAAGAGGAAAGCATTACATCTTGATGTTTTTGTATGACAGATGTCATCCTTGGATCACTGTGTGTTTAGCACAGTAATATGTGGCCGTGTCTTCCACTTTCAGATTATTTATTTGTAGATATGATGTGGTTATGGATGAATCAGATGTTATTGTGAATCTTCCTTTGTATGAAGAGGAATAATCTGTACCCCCACTACCAGCATAAATCCTCCCAATCCATGTCAGTCCTCTCCCTGGAACCTGTTGAACCCAGTTCATATAGTTGCTGGTATATGTATACCCAGATCCTTTACAGGACATCTTCACACTCTCTCCAGGCTTTTTTATTTCTGAGGAGGACTGAGTAAGTGTTTGTGACATGACCCCTGTAACCAAGAATAAAAATATGATGAGAAATAAGATGATCCCATCAGAATGGTTTACTGATTTTTTCTGTATTCCAGACTTACCAAGAAATGAGGACAGACACAAAAGACAACAGGATAGAAACATGATGTCTTATTGGCTTTAGATGTTCTGAATGTTCTGAGAGGACACCAAGATCTCAGTAGAACATCTCGGCCGGTCAGTTCAGCTTTTCTACCTGGCAGGATGAGACAGGAAGCAGAGATGGGATTTGCATGAGGGGAAGAAGACTATAAAAGGCTGAACATCCTCTTCTACCTACAATGAGGTATATGGCATAGATCTCAACTGTCCCTTGTGTGGGACCAAATCCCTCTGTCCCTCTTTCTGCAGTTTTCTTTTTTGTGTTTGTGTTCTGATGTATAGATCTCTATAAAAAAAAAAAAAAAATGTTAACAATGAAAAGTTATTTAAAGCACCACACATTTTCTCCATCTTAAAAAGTTGAGAGGTCTGTGTGTATAGATATAGAAATAAACAAATGTATACTAATGCCGCGTACACACGCTCGGACATTCTGACAACAAAATCCTGGATTTTTTCCTGACAGATGGTGGCTCAAACTTGTTTTGCCTACACACGGTCGCACAAATGTTATCGGAAATTCCAAACGTCAAGAACACGGTGACATATATGACGTTCATCGAGCCGAGAAAAATGAAGTTCAATAGCCAGTGCGGCTCGTCGGCTTGATTCCGAGCATGCGTGGAATATTGTGCGGCGGAATTTTGTACACACAAATCGGAATTTCCAACAATAAGTTTTGTTGTTGAAAAATTTGAGAACCAGCTCTCAAATTTTTGTTGTCGGAAATTCCGACAGCAAACGTCCGATGGAGACATCCATCGAACATTTGTTGTCGGAAATTCCAACCGGGTGGATGCAGCATTAGACTAGACTCTAGACTTAGTTTAAAAATTTATGGTAAAATGTGACAAAAATATCCATCCGTCCTTTTATCTCTGGGATGAGATCCTTGTATGGATTTTGCTGATCTCCCAGCTGTTGCGGCCATAAATCTGTTCATTGAAATGTTACTTTTGTAGGGGCAGAATTCTTGCCTGGGTATTATACCCCTGATGTAATAAATGGACCTCGCGCTATGGATGGGTGGTATTGTGAATTTATTTTTATCTTTTAAAGAATATGTGAAACTTGGTAAGCTGCTCCCCTCAAAGTGTAGATGATGCTAACTTAAATAACAGTGAATAGTGGTAGGGGGCGCTAGTGCGTTAGTTAATAGACTAAACCATATAATCGTACAATTAGGTTTAATAAAGTGCTCAGTGCAAAAGAATATAACATTCCATATACAACAATAAACATAAGTGAATATATTCATTTAAAAGTCCATAAATCTTTCTTTGATAAATTCCTGTTGTAAATTTCCAAAACTTGCCACCATCACCATAAACAGATATGAGAAGTTACACCCGATGTGTGTGGTAAGAATTCCTACTCACCGGAAGAACATGACCTCTTTAACTAAAAAAAGGTCAAAATGCTTTGTTTGTGGGTCTTTGCACTTGTTTCTGTGATCACTGGGGATGAACCAGGGTAGCTTTCCAACTAACAGCTTCCTCTCCACAGAGATAACTCATTACAAAAAAGACATAGAAAGTGCCACAATGTAAAACCATTTATTTAAAAAAAACAGCATATTAAAAGCCAACTGGCTGCTTACATTAACCACTTCAGCCCCGGAAGATTTTACCCCGTTCCTGACCAGAGCACTTTTTGCGATTCGGCACTGCGTCGCTTTAACTGACAACTGCATGGCCATGCGACGTTGCACCCAAACAAAATTGACGTCCTTTTTTTCCCACAAATAGAGCTTTCTTTTGGTGGTATTTGATCACCTCTGTGGTTTTTATTTTTTGCGCTATAAATAAAAACAGAGCGACAATTTTGAAAAAAAAAGCAATATTTTTTACTTTTTCCTAAAATAAATATCCCTAAAAATATATAAAAAAAAATGTTTTCCTCAGTTTAGGCCGATATGTTTTCTTCTACATATTTTTGGTAAAAAAAAAAAATCACAATAAGCGTATATTGATTGGTTTGCGCAAAAGTTATAGGGTCTACAAAATAGGGGATAGCTTTATGGCATTTTTATTATTAATTTTTTTTTTATTAGTAATGGCGGCGATCTGCGATTTTTATTATGACTGCGACATTATGGCAGACACATTGGACACTTTTGACACTATTTTGGGACCATTGTCATTTATACAGTGATCAGTGCTATGAAAATGCACTGATTACTGTATAAATGACACTGGCAGGGAAGGGGTTAACCACTAGAGGGCGATGAAAGGGTTAGGTGTGTCCCCGGGAGTGATTCTAACCGTGGGGGGGATGGGCTTCAACTCACATGACAGCGATCACTGCTCCTGATGACAGGGAGCAGTGATCTCTGTCATGTCACAAGGCAGAACGGGGAAATGCCTTGTTTACTTAGGCACTTCCCCATTGTAAGGCTCCGTGACACGATTGCCGGGAGACTGGCGGACATCGAGTCCGCCAGTCCCGCGGGCACGGTCATGCTGTACACGGCGGCGCACGCGTGCCCGCTAGCCCTACCAATTAAAGGGGATGTACAGGTACCACCATTTGCCCACCGCTGCCATTGTGCCGATGTATATTGACGTGCAGCGGTCGGCAAGTGGTTAAGAAGTGCCCACTCCAGGCACTAGGAATACTTACAGACACTTGGGCATGGATTGCAAGCCGCTCCGAAGCCTCGAGCCGGCATGCGTTTCACCGCCGAGAAACAGAAAACTGGAAATTCGAGACCTGGAAGTGACGTGACCGGAATGCGCCTCGATGTATGTTTCACTTCCTGATGAAGTTTTGGAAATTTACCACAGGAATTTATCACGGAAAAATGTATGGACTTTTAAATGAATATATTCACTTATGTTTATTGTTGTATATGGAATGAAATATTCTTTTGCATTGAGCATTTTATTTAACCTGATTGTATGATTATAAGGTTTAGTCTATTAACTAACGCACTAGCGCCCCCTACCATTATACCCCTGATAGCTGCTGCTGTCAAAAATTAACCCTCTGACTTATTGTTTATCAACACCATTTAGATGGGAAATAGAGAGATAAAAAGTAACATTGTAGCTATTCTGTTTTATTTATCTGCAGATCAAAGGGACTATCTTCACTCTGCAGATGATATCAGTTAACCACTTGCAGACCGAGCCATAGTCGAATGATGGCTACAGCGCAGTCGGATAATTCTGGGCGGGCGTACAATGACATCCTCCCAGAAGCGCACTTCCTGGGGCACACACCTGGGAATGTCCATGACCATCAGGTCTTCTGGACCTGGCGCGTCATGGATCGAGGTAAAGGGCCAATGACAGCGGTCCTTTTCCACATGATCGCTTGTCAATAAACCGGAGCATGTCCGGTCCAGCTCCTCTCCTCGCATCGACCAATACAGTGTGTGAGGAGAGGAGGGGTCGGTGCAGCAGCGCTTGTGGGCTGGATCTGAAGTGCCCACAGCGCTGACCTATGCCCATCCATGGATCATGCGTGCCTTATATAATCAGTACTCATCTGTGCCACATCCATGCCACTACAGTGCCTCACAAAAGTGTAATAGGTAGTCAAATTAGATTTTAAAATGTATGCCCCTAGAAAATGTGACGGTGCTCCCTGCATGTTGGGCCTCTGTATGTGGCCAGGCTGTGGAAAACTCTCACACATGTGGTATCACCATATATTCGGGAGGAGTAGCAGAATATATTTTTGCTATGTACATGCTATGTGTTAGAAATATCTTATACATGGACAACTTTGTGTAAAAAAAAAAAGTGTTTTCATTTTCTTTTCACATTTTCCAAAAACTTGTGGAAAAAGACATCTTCAAAAGACTCATTATGCCTCATAGAATATACGTTGGGGTGTTTACTTTCCAAAATGGAGTCATTATTTGGACGTTTCCATTGTCCTGGTGCTCCAGGGCCTTCAAAAATTTAAGAGGTAGTCATGAAATGAAATGTGTAATTTATGTCCTTAGAACACCTGATGGTGCTCCTTGGTTCTTGCCTGTTGGGCCTCTGTATGTGGCCAGACTGTGTAAAAGTCTCACACATGTGGTATCACCATACTCAGGAGGAGTAGTAGAATGTGTTTTGGGGTGTAGTTGCAAATATGAATATGCTGTGTGCGAGGAATAACCTGTTAATATGACATTTTTGTGAAAAAGAAAAAAAAAATCTTCATTTTGCAAAGAATTGTGGGAAAAATTACAACTTCAAAAAACTCACCATACCTCTTAATAAATACCTTGGTATGTCTGCTTTCCAAAAAGGGGTAATTTGGGGGGTATTTGTACTTTCCTGGCTTGTTAGACTGCTTTTACACTGAGGTACTTTAAAGGCGCTAACAATAGCGCCTGCATAGCGCCTGTAAAGAGCCTCTCCTCGAGGGCTTTCACACTGGAGCGGTGCGCTGGCAGGACGTTAAAAAAAAGTCCTGCAAGCAGCATCTTACAGCGCTGTAGGAGCGGTGTATACACCGCTCCCAAAGTGCTCCTGCTCATTGAAATCAATGGGCAGCGCCGACAAACCGTTTTAACCCTTTTTCGGCTGCAAGCGGAGGTTAAAAGCACCCCGCTAGCTTCTGAAAAACTCTGCAAAAACTACGGTAAAGCACCGCTAAAAATAGCAGCGCTTTATCGCCGATGCCCCCAACACCCCAGTGTGAAAGCAGCTTTAGTTTTTTAAGAAATGAGATCGGCCGTCAGTACATAAGATGTGATCAATTTTCAATGATTGTCACCATAGCTTGTAGATTCTATAACTTTCATAAAGACCAAATAATATACACTGATTTGGGGTATTTTTTACCAAAGATATGTAGCAGTATACATTTTGGCCAAAATTTATTTAAAAAAAAAATTACTAATTTGCTAAATTTTATAAATTTTAAAATGCATTTTTTTTTTACAAAATATTTGGTCTTTAATTTATAGCGCAAAAAATAAAACCCAGTGGTGATTAAATATCACCAAAAGAAAGCTCTACTTCTGTGAAAAAAAGAACAACAATTTCATATGGGTACAGTGTAGCATAACTGAGCAATTGTTATTCAAAATGTGAGAGCACCGAAAACTGACAATTGATCTGGTTAGGAAGAGGGTTTAAGTGCCCAGTGGGAAAGTGTTAATGTAAACTGACAAGCAAAGATTTTTTTTTTTATATATATTTTTGTCTATTTAACCCCTTATTATTATTTTACCCTAATAAGCTCTAATTATCTTCTTCCCCTTTACCTATTATTTTCCTGCTGCTTTTCCATTTCTCTTTTATTAACCAATTGTTTAAAAAAAAAGTGTTTGATTTTTATTTGTTTTAATTCTTAGCATCACAAGAAAAGCACACAAATTCAACAAAAACAAACAAAAAAACCCTTTATTTAATTTATAAACATAGAATAGGAACGGCAGAATAAAGACCACGTGGTTCATTTAGTATTTGTAAATAACTTTGCAATGCTTCCTACAAAATGATAATTTCAGTGTCATGTTAAGCAGGACAAATTATAGAATAAAATAAATACCCTTATCCTAAAGTAACACTATTTGTTGCTGACTTTTAATAAATGGACACTTACCTGTCCCAGGGTCCAGCGATGTCGGCAGCCGAAGCCGATCAATCGCTCGCCTCTCGGCTACCCCCACCGCCATGTTCGGTCAGGGAATCAGGAATTGAAGCGTTGCGGCTTCACTGCCCGGTTCCCTACTGCGCATGCGTGAGTCGTGCTGCGCGTCTACACTGGTCCCCATTGTGGGAATTGTGTATTTCCCAGAACACAACGGGGGTGGGCGGGCATTTGCGGCTAGCTATTCCCGGAAGTGGTTGCAGATACCTGTATTATACACACTGATACAATGCTGGGAAACTGAATCAGTAAAAGCTTTAAGCTGGGTTCACACTAGTGCGAATTGGATGTGGATTTTCCGCATCCAATACGCATGACAGGAGATTGTGACCGGCTCTCTATGGAGCCGGTTCACATATCTCCGTTGCGGGGCAGCTTGGACCAGATCGCTGTGCGTCTTTGGCTCTGTTTCAGGGCCAAATTTGGCCCTGATTCGTCCCTGAAATGGAGAACAGGGACACACCAGACCCTTGCTGTGAGCCGCATCCACCAGAGGTGTGAACCCAGCCTTAGACACTTTTACAAGCGTAAGGCAATTTTTCTGCAAACACACTACTGGCTTCTAGAAGAGTTAAATAAACATCCTGTGTGCACATAGTTGCCAACATTGCAAAAAAAAAAAAAGTGGGACACTTTTTTGGCTGTAGGCAGAGCCGTATAATAATTAGGGGCATGCGTTTGTAGGCGTGACATAGCAATAAAAAATAAAGCTGTGGCGAAAAATGGGCGTGGTTGACGTGAAATAGTTGGTGTGGCTTAAATGGGTGTGGCTCAAATGGGGTGTGGTTAGAGTCTGAGATGAATGAGGGATGGAGAGGGAAAGGGAGAGAGGAATGAAGGGACAGCAGCCCCAGATCCTATACAACAATAGAAATATCGGTATTCTAGAAAGTTTAACAATCAGCAGATAAAGATACTCCAAACACCTGGTGTTAGCGCTTCAATCATCCCGGCACCATGATTGTTATGGTGTCAGCATGATTAAAGCGCATTATTTCTTTTATTACATTGTAATATAAAATGAAATCATTCAACTCACCATAATGCAGAATCAGTGGAAGCCCTGAGCGTGTCACCTGCCACCAGCAGAGTCCATCCTTGCATCAGGTGCCCCCAGCAAAGTCTGTCCTTGCATCATGTGCCCCTAGCAGAGTCTGTCCTTGCATCAGGTGCCCCGGCAGAGTCCCTCCTTGCATCACATCAGATTCCTCAGTCCCCCTTTTCCCATCAGAGTCCATAGCCCCCCCTTTCCAATCCTTTTTCACATCAGAGTCTGCAGTCTTCTGGCACCTTTATACATTAGAATTCTCAGTTTCCTCCTTTCCCATCAGAGTCCCCAGCTCCCCCCCCCTTCCTTCATCACTTTAAAGTCCGCAGTCACCTGGCACCCTTTCACATTAGAGTTCTCAATTCCCCCTTTCCAATCAGAGTCTTCAGTCCCCCCCTTTTAATCAGAGTCCTCAGTCCCCCCTCTTTCCAATCAGACTCCTCAGTTCTCCCCTTTCCAACTAGAGTCCTCAGTTCCCCCTTTGACATCTGAGTCCTCTGTCCCCCTGTTCCCATCAGAGTCCATAGTTCCCCCTTTCCAATAAGAGTCCTCAGCCCCCCCCCCTTTCACACCAGAGTCCTCAGTCTCCCATTTCCAATCAGACTCCTCAGTCCCCTCTTTCCCATCAGAGTCCTCATTTCCCCCCTTTCCAGAGTCCTTAGTCCCCCCCCCCCTTCACATCATTCTAATGTCCCCTGGAATCATTTCACATCGCAGCTCTCAGTTTCCCCTTTCCCATCAAAGTCCTCAGTCCCCTCTGCCCCTTTCATATCAGGGATGTCAGTTCCCCCTCCCCCTTCACATCAGAACCTTCAGTCACCCCCCTTCCTTTCACATCAGAGTCCTCAGCCCCCCCCCCCTCGTTCTTTTCACAAGGGGGTCCCACCACCTCCCAATCTTCAGTAAAGCATGGCTGTGGCAGCATGACAGTGGTCAATAGGCGGGCAAGGTCTAAATGAAGGTGCACTCACAACAAACAACCCCCAGCAAAATCAATATTACACCCATAGCATAACATTTTAATGTACCAACTCTAACCCCGCCATTACCCATCAACAGATCATTACGCCATAACCCTTCAACAGATGAGGGCGAACATACGATTTAAACCTCCTAGATTCCCATCTCCCAATTTTACCGCGGCCACATCCAACCCCCATCGAATCACTTCCGTAGCCGCCCCTATGCAAAATGAATGGGATGAAAATTTTTGATCCCCCAAAGTCACCAAACATTTTTGAAATATTGCAATGAATTGAAAACGAGATAGAGACAGCCCATCCCGGTGCACCAAAAAGGAACCCCCGCCCCAATTTTACTGGGCACAAGAGCGAACCCAACAGTGAAAAAACCTGCACCATCCTTCCCTTGCCCCGCTGATCCGTTTTAGATTTTCGCACCAGTATGGATAGTCTGTCCTCCCCACATATAACTTCTGTCACACCTATGCCCCCTTTTGACTTCTTAGAGGGACCTACTAATTTGCTAATCCGAGAGGCCCCAAAAAATGCCAGGGCGAATGCCGCCTTGAACAAAACCACCTCGTACTCTGATGAACATGTAACAGCCACCTGGGCCACTATCCTTCCTAAAGGCTCGAACAAAACCGGGAGCCTGGAGTCCCTGCCCGGCTTAGAACGCCAGTAACCCTTCAATGCCTGCCAAACCCAAAAATCCTTGGTCAAGTCAGGTAAGCCTTGAAATTTTAACCAAAACGCCAACCCTACCAACTTCTTCTCCAATCCAGACACCGACACCCCATCCTCTAAATTCCATGACACGAAATACAAAACTAGCAACCTGAGATCTTGTTCCTCTTGACCATCCGAGACCTGCTGTACCAGGGATACCCATTCCTGCCATACCCTCTTGTATGCTGACCACGTCGCGTCGCTCACCGACTGCCTGATCCATCTGGCTACTCGTCCAATACAATCCTCCACAGCCACCCGGGACAAGGGACCCCACGCTGCTCTGCCCCCGGTGCCAACTCTTGGAATCTGTCCCACTGAAAGCGAGACAACGCATCAGCAATGACGTTTTCCACTCCAGGGAGGTGAACAGCATAGATCAACATGTTCAACTGCAGACAGCGCAATACAAGGTGTTTGAGCAACCTGACTACCGGCGGTGACGCCGCTGACACCTTGTTAATTACCTGTAATTACCCCAGGTTGTCCCCGTGGAACCTCACTTTCAAATTCCTGAAAGATTCCTCCCATAACTCTACCTCCAGAACCACGGGGAACAATTCCAGCAGCAATATATTCTTCACGAGCCCTGCCTCCTTCCACGACTCCAGCCAAGGCCCTGCACTCCACTTACCTTGGAAAAAAGCTCCAAAACCAGCAGAACCCGCCGCATCCGTGTACAGCTCCAGATCAAAGTTGCTAACTGGCCCTGACATCCACAGCGCCCTGCCGTTGAAATTAGCCAGGAACATGTGCCATACCATCAGGTCCTCCCTATGATCCCTCACCAAGGGCACATAGTGCTTGGGGGACGTAACCCCCTCAGTACTTGCAGACAGCCGCCTGCAAAATACCCTCCCCATAGGCAGGATGCGACACGCAAAATTCAACTTAGCTAGCAATGATTGTAAGGTTCGAACTTGCACTTTGCGTAATCCCATGATCCCCCGAGTCTCTGCTTTCAATGCTGTCAACTTATCCTCCGGCAGTCTACACTCCATGGCATCTGAGTCCAAGATGATGCTCAGAAAACACAACACCGTCGTTGGACCCTCTGTCTTCTCCGGGGTCAAAGGGATGCCAAACTTATCAGCAACATGTTCCAGCGTAGCCAACAGGACCGCGCAAACTTCTGATAGAGGCGGGCCCACGCAGAGGAAGTTGTCCAAATAGTGTATGATTGAATTCACTCCTGCAACGTCACGCACCACCCACTCAATGAATAAAATAAACTGTTCAAACAATGCGCAGGATATAGAACACCCCATGGGCAGGCAGCGATCTATATAGTATCCTCCTTGCCAGTAACAACCTAACAAACGAAAGCTATCTGCATGGAACGGAAGCAAATGGAAAGCCGACGCTATGTCCCCGCGCCCATACTTCCTGACCCAAAACACCGCTGCATCAAAGGACGTATATGATACCGCGCATATCTCCGGGTCAATGACATCATTCACCGAAACCCCTTTTGGAAATGATAAATGGTGGATTAACCTGAATTTGTTAGGCTCTTTCTTTGGCATGCGGCCCAACAAGACCTCCTTCCGCAGTTTCTCTGAAACCACTACTGCATGTTATTTGTCAGTGGATCCGCGCTTCAGGATGTTCTAGCAACTGCTGCCCCCCTATATAAGTAGGGAACACCTCCGTGTAGCTCCAAGAGAATGAAATCATAAAGTAGGGAGTGGCGCTGTGCTATAAAGAGGGAATATCGGTATATAGTAATCCTACTAGTTAAAGTGACTAGTGCATTTGTGTAATGATTCAATCCTCTCACGAATATAAATTAACAAAGTGATATTAAATAAGTACAAAATAATTTAAAAATAAATGCAATTAAATAAGTACGAAATAATTAAAAAATAAAATGTAATAGTGTATACTACACATATAAAGTGATAAGTGTTAATTAGTGTAGAAAGTTATAAACTATATATAAATATGTTGGTGCAGTCATGATCCCATATACTCAAAAGGAGAAAGAGGTCATGAAATATAAGCACTGGTTGCTTTTTGGTAATCCATCTCATATAAATCAACCTCCTATATAGAAAACCAAAGTGACAGGTGCAAAAAAAAATATTTTGGTATTCCAACCCCTATATAGTGATGTGCAAAAATCCTAGATAAACTCAGATAGTATAATATATATTCTGTAATAAAATAAATAAATCCTCAGCCAAAGAAAAAAGTCCCATGTAATGTGCAACAACAAATGTTCATAAAGTGATATATTGTGTCTTCCAACCGAATTCTTCCTTTAAAGTAAAAAACATGCAGTAGTTCTTAACAATCTCCCCCTGATGTAATTGCACTCACCGGAGCTCTATACCCCTGCAGGGGTAAAAGCCTGAGATGTTGTTTCCCAGATTCCGATGTCCTTCCGAGTCCTCAAGTGTCGCTGTCCTTCCAATTCCAAATGGCTCAATCTAGGTCATCCACTCATAGGAAGGGGGGAAGTAGGGGGGAGGATAAGCTGTCCCCTAAAGCAATCCAGTTCCCAGCCGGACATCCACTTTAGTATGTTATATAAAGATAAAAAATAATCCACATACCGTAACTCCGTATTGGTAGATTTATTTGTAAATGCTGATAAAAATCCAAAGGAGTACAACCAAAATCCAAGGAATGATATTTAAAAATAGGAGAGGGAGCACACAAGCTCTCTTACTCTCCTCGCGATCCGGGGAAGCGGCGCTGCCCAAGTCTACCGCTTGCGTTCCAGCGGCCGAATAACAGAAGATAGTCCCGCACAACGTCACATCCTGAGATCGTGGAACTCGGCCGGTGGAACGCAAGCGGTAGACTTGGGCTGCGCTGCTTCCCCGGATCGCGAGGAGAGTAAGAGAGCTTGTGTGCTCCCTCTCCTATTTTTAAATATAATTCCTTGGATTTTGGTTGTACTCCTTGGATTTTTATCAGCATTTACAAATAAATCTACCAATATGGAGTTACGCTATGTGGATTATTTTTTATCTTTATATAACATACTAAACTGGATGTCCGGCTGGGAACTGGATTGGAATAGGGGACAGCTTATCCTCCCCCCTACTTCCCCCCTTCCTATGAGTGGATGACCTAGATTGAGCCATTTGGAATTGGAAGGACATCGACACTTGAGGACTCGGAAGGACATCGGAATCTGGGAAACAACATCTCACGCTTTTACCCCTGCAGGGATATAGAGCTCTGGTGAGTGCAATTACATCAGGGGGAGATTGTTAAGAACTACTGCATGTTTTTTACTTTAACCACTTCAATACCAGGCACTTAGACACCTTCCCGCCCAGCCCAATTTTCACCTTTCAGCACTGTTGCAATTTGAATGACACTGTACCCAAACAATTTTTTTATCATTTTGTTCCCACAAATAGAGCTTTCTTTTGGTGGTATTTGATCACCTCTGCGGTTTTTATTTTTTGCGCAACAAATAAAAAAAGACCGAAAATTTTGAAAAAAAACAAGTTTTTCTTTGTTTCTGTTAAATTTTTTTGTAAATAAGTACGCTTTCTCCTTCAATAATGGGCACTGATATAGCTGCACTGGTGGGCACTGATACGGCGGCACTGATGGGCACCGATGAGGTGGCACCAATGAGGTGGCACTGATGAGGTGGCACTAATGGGCACTGATGATGGGCACTGATAGGCGGCACTGATAGGTGGCACTGATAGGTGGCACTGGTATGTGGCACCGATGGGCACACATAGGCGGCACTGATGGGCACTTGTAGGTGGCATTGATTGGCATATATGGGTGGCACTGATGGGTACTTATGTGTGGCACTGATAGGTGGGCACAGATGGGCACTGACAGGTGGCACCAATGGGCACTGACAGGTGGCACAGATGGGCACTGACAGGTGGCACAGATGGGCACTGACAGGTGGCACAGATGGGCACTGACAGGTGGCACTGATATAGCATTGCTGGGCAGATCTGGTCATTGCTGGGCAGATCTTTGGCATAATAGTGCCAATCAGTGCCCATTTGTGGGCACTGATTGGCACAGATTGGGCACATGTGGATGGCCATGGGGTACATACCTGGCCATCCACGTTGCCCATTCCCTGGTGGTCCTAGTGGCATCCCTGGTAGTCCAGTGGGGTGATCTGCGGGGGGCTGCGCTGATAAACAATCAGCGCAGACCCCCCCTGCCAGGAGAGCCGCCGATCGGCTCTCCTCTACTTGCGTCTGTCAGACGCGAGTGAGGAAGAGCCGATCAACGGCTCTTCCTATTGACAGCATGATCAGCCGTGATTGGACACGGCTGATCACGTGGTAAAGAGCCTCCGCCGGAGGCTTTTTACCAAGATCAGTGTAGCGGTGTGTCAGACTGACACACCACTCCACCGATCGCCGCGATGCGCGCCCCAGGGGGCGCGCTGCGGCATGTTATCCTGCTGGACGTCATACGACGTCCAGTCAGGATAACACAACCACTTCCTGGACGTCAATCCGCTATAGGGCGGGCGGGAAGTGGTTAAAGGAAGAATTTGAATGGAAGACACAATATATCACTTTATGAACATTTGTTGTTGCACATTAGATGGGACTTTTTTCTTTGGCTGAGGATTTATTACAAGAATGAATTAAATAATATTTGAGTCTATTTAGGATTTATTACAGAATATATATTATACTATCTGAGTTTATCTAGGATTTTTGCACATCACTATATATGGGTTGGAATACCAAAATATTTTTTTTTGCACCTGTCACTTTGGTTTTCTATATAGGAGGTTGATTTATATGAGATGGATCACCAAAAAGCAACCAGTGCTTATATTTCATGACCTTTTTCTCCTTTTGAGTATGTGGGATCATGACTGCACCAACATATTTATATATAGTTTATAACTTTCTACACTAATTAACACTTATCACTTTATATGTGTAGTATACACTATTGCATTTATTTTTAAATTATTTTGTACTTATTTAATATCACTTTGTTAATTTATATTTGTGAGAGGTTTGAATCATTACACAAATGCACTAGTCCCATTAACTAGTAGGATTACTATATACCGATATTCCCTCTTTATAGCACAGCGTCACTCCCTACTTTATGATTTCATTCACTACTGCATGTTGTAAGGCTGACCGCAAATTCCGTGACAGCGGGGGAGTATCGACCAGCCGTGACGGAATCCTAAACCCTTCCAAAAACCCCAGGCCCAGCAACTGTGCTGCCCCTCTATCCGGGTGCCTATCGAGGAAAGGCTGCATCTCTCCCACTTTCACCGGCATTGTCCCCCTTACTAACAGATTCACCTGTACGGCCTTTTCCCTGCTTAAAACAACAGGACACGGGGTGTCTACCTCCACAACCTGAACATTCGTGCTTGTACTTGCACGACCCCCCAAACCTGCAGGAACCCTCATTAAATTGCCAACAAACCCCTTTTTTTCTTGTGGCCGATTGTCCGGGGTTAGATGAGCCACCGGCCCCCCCTGGAAAAAACTGACTCGTCGGCCTAGGCAAATTCATCAGGCGCATCCATAAACGAATGTCCTTATGATCCCACCTCAACGACGGGCGTATAGCCCTCCGCTGCCTAAATTGTTCATCGTACCGCGGCCATGCTGTTCCCCTGTAAACTCTATGTGCCTCTCCCAAGGCGACTAAATAGTAGAACAGAGCAGTGTTTTGGGTTCTTCTCACCAATAACGCTCGACATTATCGCAAAGGCCTGCAGCCAATTCATGAAAGTCCTAGGGATGAGCCTATACCTCCTTTTTCTCTTCATCCTCCTTGTGATCCTCTGGTTTAACCCTATCCAGATTGAACCCCCACCACCACCCCAGGAGCCACCCATGCCGCCGGTGACTGTATACCGCTGGGCCCTGGCTCAAACCTGTGCACTAATTCCCTCAAACCCGCTAAAAAAAACGCCCCACTGGGACCTGACCCCCACCACTAATCCCCCCTATCTACCCCACCTCAGTACCCACAACATGTGAAGCAATACATATTCACTTACCGGGATGCCTGGAAGGGGTCCCACCAGCCAAAGGTCCCGTTTCTACCGCCGTTGGACGTCCTCGTTGTCCATTGTCATCCGACTGCGACAGCTCTCCTTCTGACCGGTCAACTGCCATCTCCTCATCACTCGCCGACAGCCCTCCAGCGGATGTTTCACTGGATGCCGGGGATCCACGGTTCTCCAAACCCCTCCTTTACACGCCAGATCCACCCACCGATTTGTGGGTCGCTTTTCTAGACCCTCTGTCCCCCTTCCCGCAGTGCCGCTCCAGGCCACTGCCCACTGCTGTCCTCTGTCCTTCCATCCTTGAGGGGCCCGCCAGTTGCAGATTTGGGGTGCTCGGCGGCCATAGACGAGGTCTTCCCCCGACGAAGCCCTGCCCCATTAAAGCCAAAGGCCAGGCTCTCTACTTCCTTCACTCTCCCCTTGCTAGGTCCAGCATCCGCCCTGGAGCTGCTGGCGCTTCCCCTCAACGGCCCGTCTGCCATTGCTGACCGGTCCCCCCCACCTCATGCGCCACAGCGTGCTTCGCGGGTGGCCCTGAAAGCGGCCGACCCGCTCGGACCTGTTGCTGCTGTACTCCGGAAGGGAGGGGGAGAGGGGGATCTGGGGAGAAACAAGCCAGCGGCCTTGATGCTCATGCTGACTCACGCACCGCCGGGTTGGCCGCTGAGGAACCGTCACCCAGCGCCGCTGTTAGCCTTCCAGCCATCCCGGTCCCTTGGATGCCGCCTCGGCCTTCAGCCTGGCAAAGAGCTGCTCTACTGCGGCAATGCTTGCAAGTTCGCTCCTCCTGTCCAACTGAGCTGGGGAGGAACCACTCCCTCTGCTCAGTTAACTCTGCTCCACCTCTTTCCTCCACCACATCCAATCCCAGCACTTTTTAACATCAACTCACCTTGCTATAGCCACCCTGGTAACTCTGTCATGCCCACCCTGCGCTCACTGCTTTTTTTATTTCCTTTGCTCCGGGCTTTCTTTATTGGGACATCCCAGAGTGACACCACAAGAGGATTTTGGATCATAATCATGGTGTGCAGCCTATTCTTCTTTTTACATATTGATTGCGGAGGTGAACCGAGGCGAGCACCCACAAGATCCATCAGGCTTCCTCATCTCACCTTGCTAATCGTTAGTGCTTGAGCATTAATTCATTTCAATGACCAGAATAAATGATTTATTCTGGCCAATGAAAAAAAAATTAACGTCCAAGAGCTTGACGCCTGTAAAAGCTCCTAAAAGCTTGTAAAAGCTTTAGGCTGGGTTCACACCTATGCGAATTGGATGCGGATTTCTCCGCATCCAATTTGCATGACAGGAGATTGTGACTGGCTCTCTATGGAGACAGTTCACATATCTCTGTTGCGGAGCGGCTTGTTGCGGCTGTGTGTCTTTGGCTCTGTTTCAGGGCCAAATTCAGGCAAAAAATTGGCCCTGATTCATCCCTGAAACGGAGAACAGGGAATCACCAGACCCCTGCTGTGAGCCGCATCCATTGGAGGTGTGAACCCAGCCTTAGACACTTTTACAAGCGTCAGGCATTTTTTCTGCAAACACACTGCTGGCTTCTAGAAGAGTTAAATAAACACCCTGTGTGCATGAGGCCTTAACACTGGGCATGTGCTTGTGTTGATGTCGCTTTAAATTGTAAGAGGTTGCTATTTGCATTGATCTATAATGGTAGATTCACACCAGGTGTGGTAGGACTGTGTTGATCAGCTATTCCAATGTAGTCCCACCACAAGGCAAGGTAAAGTTCCTTGCCTCCTATCTGACTGGTTCACACTTTCATGTTGTAGTGCTGTCTGCGGACAAAAGTACGGCATGCACTACTTTTTTCAGCTCAATGCGAGGAAATCTACTGCTTCACATCATGCTGCCATCAATAGAATGAAGTTGGAAAGTTTGACATTACAATAAATTTTGTTTTAAATAAAAGGGAACAGTATGATGTTCTGCAATTATTGCATTGCTGTCAGTCCACTACACACCAGTCACTGTGTTCTACTGCAGATGCTGGTGTCAGTGTACCCTAAAGGTCATAACATGTATTTTATGTTTCAATTTTATTTCTTTTTTTACATTTACGAACGGATTTGTGGTTGTTAGCAAATCCATTCATAGTTTGAGGATGGTGGTTAGTCACCATTGTCCTCACTTCATCTTTCTACATTCATATGAATGGCTTTGTTTACCTTCAAACCTAATTATACTTAAAGGGTAACTAAACCCTCTTTTTTTTTTAAATAACAAACATGTCATACTTACCTCCACTTTGCAGTTCAGTTTGCACAGAGTGGCCCTGATCCTCCTCTTCTGGGGTCCCTCAGCGGCGCTAGCAGCACCTCCTCACATTGGGAAACCACCTAGGAGAAGCGCTCTCTTTGGGGGTACCCATGCAGGCGTGCTCCCAAGTCCAGCTTTTGCGTCTATAGACACAGAAAGCCAAACTTGACCCCGCCCCCTGGCGCCCACGTCTTTGGATTTGATTGACAGCAGCGGGAGCCAATGACTGCGCTGCTATCAATCTATCCAATCAAGAGCGGAGACCTCGGCCAGAAAGGGTGTGCGCGTCTCCGGCGTGGGAACAAATGGGCTCAGGTGAGTAAAATGAGAGGGGGGGGTCCTCAATGACAGAAGTTTTTTCACCTTAATGTATTGGATGCATGAAGGTGAAAAAACATGACAGTTTACAATCCCTTTAATCAATTGGTCTGAAGGTATTCAAAGCCTTTCATACTACCAAAGGCTGCTGTCAGATCCGGGCAGCACTGGGGACAATGGGGAAATAAAGGAAAGGCCATATTAGGCCGCCTTTCCTCATGGGATTGTGGCATCGGCATTTAAAAGAATATTAAGAAAAGGTCTTGCAGGTAATGTTAAATTTGATAGGCTGTTTAGGGTCAGGTGATTCAGAGGTTATAGTAGGTTAATAGACTATTGGGGATTGGGCAGTTAAGGTCAGGTGTCCTAGAAGAATCTAGAAGGTTAAATAGTATAGCAATGATTGGGCAATTTTAGTCAGGTGTTTTAGAAGGTTCTGGAATGTCAAGAGGTCAGTTAGGATTGGTCAGTAAAGGTCATATGACCTTTAGAATATTCCAGAAGGGATCCTATAGCCTATTTAAGGGAAATTTCCAGTCAGGATTGTGCCAGTCGCCAGAGAAATTACAGCACTAGGAGCTCCCCGCCCTAACCCCCCCCCCCCCCCCCCCCGTCGCGGCCAAAGATTTATGTGGTGGCTCCCTTTGGTGAACAATCAAAGGGGAGATTTAAGAAAAAGATTTGATGATAATTGCTGAGTCAGCTCGAGTCTCAGTGGCTGGGTTGAGTATGGTTTATGGTTAAAATAAAGTTTGGTTGAGAATGTGCTTTATGAGAATGGATTTGATGTTATAAATAAATTTGGTTTGGTATTAAAATAAGATAAAACCAATAAATCAGGCCGTGGCCAATTTTATCCAATAAATATAGAATAAAGAATTATTATTTTAATGAAATGGGTGTATGGTCTGTTTATTTATTTCTATGCATGTTTTGTAATTTTGCATGATGCCTACTATCCCATGCTGCTGTCTTCTGTATATAGAGTTGCACTGACAGATCAGAAATTTAAAAGGTTTGCTTACCTGCCCCAGTTTCTGCTGCCAGTGTGTGTGGTTTTCATTTGGTAAAGTGCATTCACACCAAAATCAAATATTTCAAATGTACTAAAATTTTGTATGAATTTTTTTAAAATTAATTTTAGTACAATTTTTCATTTGAAAATCTACTAGTTTATAACCAGCTTAAGATTGGTGTAGGCAAACACCTTTATATAATTAATGGAAGATGTAATGCTCTGTATTTTGTGTGCCTTGATGTGATATAGAGAAATATCAGTGAGGATATTCTGCAGCCAGCTGGTAAGAGGAAAGCATTACATCTGGATGTTTTTGTATGACAGATGTCATCCTTGGATCACTGTGATTATAGTACAGTAATATGTGGCCGTGTCTTCCACTTTCAGATTGTCTATTTGTAGATATGATGTGGTTATGGATGAATCAGATGTTATTGTGAATCTTCCCTGATATGAAGAGGAATATTTTACATCTCCATTATTAGTAGGGTGAACTCTCCCAATCCATGTCAGTCCTCTCCCTGGAACCTGTTGAACCCAGTGTATATAGTAGTCCGTATATGTATATCCAGATCCTTTACAGGACATCTTCACACTCTCTCCAGGCTTTTTTATTTCTGATGAGGACTGAGTAAATGTTTGTGACATGACCCCTGTAACCAAGAATAAAAATATGATGAGAAATAAGATGATCCCATCAGAATGGTTTACTGATTTTTTCTGTATTCCAGACTTACCAAGAAATGAGGACAGACACAAAAGACAACAGGATAGAAACATGATGTCTTATTGGCTTTAGATGTTCTGAATGTTCTGAGAGGACACCAAGATCTCAGTAGAACATCTTAGCCGGTCAGTTCAGCTTTTCTACCTGGCAGGATGAGACAGGAAGCAGAGATGGGATTTGCATGAGGGGAAGAAGACTATAAAATGCTGAACATCCTCTTCTACCTACAATGAGATATATGGCATAGATCTCAACTGTCCCTCGTGTGGGACCAAATCCCTCTGTCCCTCCTTCTGCAGTTTTTTTTGTGTTCTGATGTATAGATCTGAGATCTCTATAAAAATGTTTGTTTTTTTTTCAATTAAAAGTTATTTACAGCACCACATGTTTTTCTATCTTAGAAATTTGGGACATATGTGTACAGATATACTGTATAAATATACAATAAACCACCTAGATCCTATACTGATATTGCAGATCTCCCCAGCTACTGTAGACATAACAGTCTGCTCAGTAAAATGTTATGTACAGTATATAGGAGCAGAACTCTTGACTGGGTATAATATAGTACTGTTACATATACACTGAATGTTAAAGATTGTACCGTATCCAACCTTATGATATCCTAAGAAGGACACTTTATGGAATGCAGTGCATTTTAATCAGACATTTTGTTATTTTGTATAACTAGACAAACTCACAAAAAATGTGCAATACTATTTAGCTGAACCCTAAGGACTTATTTGCTCTTGCTATTTGGGGAAGAAGTTGAGCTGTGTTTTTACCACCCCCCAACCACCATTCCTTAAGCTTTCATGTATAGAGCTTCAGAAAAAAATGTTTTGTTTTTGTTTGTTTTTCAATTAAAAGTTATTTACAGCACCACATATGTTTCCATCTTAGAAAGTTGGGACATGTGTATATAGATATATAAACAATAATAGACCTTTTGAAAATCTATGGTAAAATGTGATAAAATGACCCCCCATCCTTATATCTCTGGGATTTAGATGATGAGATTTTGCACTGATATTGAAGATCTCCCCAGGTACTGCAGACATAGTCTGTTCAGTAAAATGTTATTTATATCAGGCAGAACTCTTGGCTGGGTATAAGTACTATTACATATACACTGTATGTACCATGATCCAATATCCAACCTTCTGATATCCTAAGAAGGACATTTTATGAAATGCAGTGCATTTTAATTAGACATTTGTGCAGGGGCGGCCTGTCCATTAAGGGCACACGAACACCACCCCCTTTGTCACGCCACCCCCTCTGTCACGCCACCCCCCCTATATGACTAATGAGTAGATCCATGCATTGCATGAATCTATCCATGGCCGCAGCTGCCACTCCCTATTCAGGCGACCTGCCCCTTTTCTAACGCCGGGGGTGCCTGAATTCCAGCAGCGGGGGTGTTTTTTTAAGCACCTGATTAGAGCCATAGGCTCTAATAGGCTTCAAAAAAGGAGGACTGCGAGTGCAGAGCATTGCGCTGGCAGTCCACCCAGATGTGTTAGAAAAGCAAATGAATATTTGCTTTTTTAACACTAAACCGCCTCCACGCCAATCAGGTAGCGCCGGTTTAATACCCGTTACCCGACTGGCTGAAGGCACAGGTGCTCCGATTTGATGCCTAGCAGAACGGAACAACAGAGGAGGGGGAAGAATGGAGAACACAGGAGCAGTCCCACAGCTCACCGCCGTAAGTGGCGTAGGTGGGGTAAGTGCCGGGCAGACAGCGGGGCAGGAGTCACAGTGGCGGCATATGATGGACACAAGTGGCTACATAAGATGGGACACAAGTGGCCTCCAAAAAACAATCAATGCTACTTAGCTGAACCCTAAGAGCTCATTCACGCTTGCTGTTTGGGGGGCTGTTGAGCTGTGTTTTAACCATCCCCTTTACCATCATCACTCAAGCTTTAATGTTCAGCTGGCAATATCACTGCCGATCATAACCCATTCAAGTGAACAGGGCCTCACCGCAACTGCTCTGCAATGCATATCATAAATGTAGATGTAGCATGGTGGTGTAGCACTTAAGATCATTCACATGTGTAGCAAGGGGGTGGTGAATCCAGGCAACTAGCCATGGTTTTACCACCCCAATTGCTCACCTGAATACAAACATGCAGCTGCTTAGGGCTGTATACAGCTACTGCCACCAGATGAAACAAATACAAGTCTATGGGGACACTCCACAAATGTGCGCAGTGCTTGTCATTTCAGTACAGTGGTGCGGCATTCACATGGTTAAATCAGGTGGGGAGAAGGCTACATATCACCTTCTCTCCACCTGTCAAATACCTCTGAAAAGCAATCCACCACAGACTGTTTACAGAGGAGCAGCAAGCAAACCTAACCTTACATTGAGAAATGGCAGTATATTGTCTCAGGCTGGGTTTCTCTAATGTACACAAGCTGATAACGTGACTCATTCACAATAATTAGAGCCCTCAGCACTCAGGAAACACAAACAATCACAGGTCAGGATACAGAAATCACTTGTATAGTTATTACTGAATTCAGACACCCGAAAACTGGAATCTACTGACTCTGGTTTGAAAGATTTTTTTTATCCACCTAAAAATGCTGCTTGGTATTCCTAGGTGGAGAAGACCCAGAGATTTGTTGTCCCCAGAGGTGGGCTTTAACCCTTTCACTGCCAGGTCCATACAGCATACAGACGTACAGAAGTGCCTGCAGGTGGCCAGGTCACTACGGCATATGGACCTCCTTTCTCCCTCTACTATAAGCTTATGGTCAGGTCAATGATCATAAGTTTATATCAGAATTATTCAGCAGACTCTGCTGAACAATTCTATAACTCTGATCAGCGGATTACAACCCGCTGATCAGAGTTATTAACCCCTAATGTAACTGTCCCCCCCACCCATGCCACTGCCTCCCTGCCTCTCCACCCTTTCATCTAAAACTGCCCCCCCACTCTCCTCTCCATCCCCCTTCTCCCCCCCAGCACTAATTACCCCCCCCCTCTACCCAATCCAACCCCCCCCCTGCAAACCAGCTCCCTGCAGCCACCATCATTAGCCGGCATCCCTCCTCTTCCACTCCTGCCAGCTTCAGGTGCTGTATGGGGCTTGGGGGGGTCCAGATGTGTCCCCCGCTGGTCATATCACCCCCCCGAACTGTCCCCGCACCCCCGATCCATGGGCATCTCTGCTTCCCCTCCCTCCGCCCGCAGCTTCTCCCTGCACTGATCTCCGTGATCTGTCAGGCTGGGGATCACGGCGGGGGGGGGGGGTTGCGGGCTTGGGGGGGCTTTAGTGAACATGTGTTTACTAAGCTCCCCCTGTATAAGAGAGGGCACATGCAGCAATCACTACTATGTGCCCACTTACACTGACAGTTGATATATTGTAACCACAAGTGTTACAATGTATCAGACTGTCGTTTTCTGAATGAATGGAATCTCTATACAGATTCTCATTCATTCAAGTAAAGTGATACAGAGAAAAGGGACTTCTTCAGTCCCTTTCTCTGTCTCAAAAAAAGAGATATGGGGGTCTGTTTGGACCTTCTGATATCTCACCAAAGACCTCCCCCCAAAAAATTTGGGATGTAGCACCTGCACAAACAGAGCCGTTGCTCCCAATTTTACATCCATGTAGGTCCGCATGCATATCCCTGAGCTCACACAGTCTGCATTCGGGGTCATGTACCCTCACCCACACGGATGTCAGATTGGGAACAGCAGCTATGCCTGTGCAGGCCTTGCATCCCAATTGACATAAATGGGACTGCCTGTATGGGGATGCACGAAACACCTGTGCAGGTAAACATGGCCCCCATGGGCATACACTTTAGTATGCCTCATGTGAACAATGCTTTAGTTCTGATTTAGCAGGAATTTTGTAAGTTACGTTGTGTTTATTTGCAATATTAATGATTTTAGTGTATTTTTAGTGAAAATAGCGATATGATGAACATTTGTGCAATCATTACGGGGACCAAAAAATTTGTAGCACTTTTTTTTTTTTTTTTTTTTTTTATTCTACTGGCCTTGTGTTTTTAGAAAATGTCTAGTTTGAGGGGTCTTTTCAAATTCTGAAAGCTGAAAAAAAAACTCCAGATTTTTAGAGAAATTTTTGGGTACGTTCGATTTTCACCATTTTGCAAAAAGGCACAATTTAAAATTTACAAATATTTGTTATTTATTAACTCCTTACAGGTTAAGCTTTTATATTTAGTAGGGATTTTGCAGGAATTGTGTAAAACTAGCTGTGTTTTTATCTGCTAATAATGGTTTTAGTGTATTTTTTGCCAATATATTGGTTCGATAAACATTTACGCAAATACCGCGGGATCTAAAAAAAAATCAGTAGCACCTTCTTTTTATTCTAGAGGTCATATGTTTTCAGAAAATATATGGTTTTGGGGGTCTTTCCCAAATTCTGAAAGCTGAAAGGGAAAAATGAAAAACTTCAGATTTTTTGAGAAATTTGCATATTTACACTTTTGCATCTGTTCAATTTTCACCATTTCGCAAAAAGGTTAAAAAGTTACAAATATTTGTTATTTATTCACTCAATACATGTTAAGCTTTTATATTTAGCAGGAATTTTGTAAAATTTGCTGTGTTTTTATCTGCTAATAATGGTTTTAGTGTATTTTTTGCAAATATATTGGTTTGATAAACATTTGCGCAAATACTGCGGGGTCTAAAAAAATCAGTAGCACCTTCTTTTTTATTCTACTTATCTTGTGCTTTCAGAAAATATATGGTTTGGGGGGGGGGGGGGGGGGGGGTTTCACAAATTCTGAAAGCTATAAGTGAAAAATATAAAACAAAGGAAAAATTTCAAAAATGGTCTGCCCACCTGAGTGTAGAAAATGGAGCACAGGGCCTGGCAGCGAAAGGGTTAAAGCCTACTTCCAACTAAGGAAAGCATACACAGCAATTAAAAACTTTGCCTTCTCCCTGCTAGCATACTCCCTCGCTACTAACTTTCACAAAATCAACGGTCACTTATTTTACCTAAAAAGGTGAAGCTGTGTTTTTAGTCTTTTAACATTTTGGCCCCTTGGCTTGTGGATGCTTCTTATTACTGTAGCTCTGTCAAGATTTATGAATATGTGGATTTTAGAACTGGAAATTTGAGAAGGGCAGCTAGGAGGTAAAATGACAGATAACATGACAAATGAATGACCGACAATGTGACATACAAATGAGATACAAATGATATTCAAATGACAGATCGCAAGATAAATCGTATGACAGATCGCAAGACCGATTGCAAGACTGATCGCAGATCGGTCCCTTGCCCACCATGAATTACACATGTCATTGCGGACAACCATAATGACAGATGCAAGTCCCAGTGTGACCCCCCTGAGATGCTGCATCCCCCCAGCAGATGGCCTGACCCCCCCCCCCCCCATGCCTGTGATATGCCTGAGAGAGACAATACAGAGGGTTCAGTGAATTTAACCACCTCAATACAGGGCACTTTCACCCCCTTCCTGCCCAAGCCATTTTTCAGTTTTCAGCGCTGTCGCACTTTGAATGACAATTGCGCGGTCATGTTACACTGCACCCTAATTAAATTTTTATCATTTTTTCCCCACAAATAGAGCTTTCTTTTGGTGGTATTTGATCACCTCTGTGGTTTTTATTTATTGCGCTATAAACAAAAGAAGAGGGACAATTTTGAAAAAACACAATATTTTTTACTTTTTGCTATAATAAATATCCAATTTTTTTTTTTTTTTTAACAAATTTTTTCCTCAGTTTAGGCCGATACGTATTCTTCTACATATTTTTGGTAAAAAAAAATTGCGCTAAGCGTATATTGATTGGTTTGCGCAAAAGTTATAGCGTCTACAAAATAGGGGATAGATTTATAGCATTTTTATTATTTATTTATTTTTTACTAGTAATGGCGGCGATCTGCAATTTTTATTGTGACTGCGATATTGCGGCGGACATATCGGACACTTTTGACACATTTTTGGGACCATTCACATTTATACAGCGATCAATGCTATAAAATTGCATTGATTACTGTGTAAATGTGACTGGCAGGGAAGGGGTTAACACTAGGGGGCGCTCGAGGGGTTAATGTATTACCTAAGGAGGTGATTCTAACTGTGGGGGGAGGGGACTGACTGGGGGAGGTGACCGATCGCTGTCCCTATGTACAAGGGACACACCATCGGTCTCCTCTCCTCTCTGACAGGACGTGGATCTGTGTTTACATGCACAGATCCACGCTCCTGCTCTGTTACCCGGCAATCGCGGGTGCCCGGCGGACATCGCGGCCGCCGGGCACGCGCACCGGGTCCCGAGCGACGCAGCGGGCACGCGCGCGCGCCGCCGGCGGCGCGCGCGCGCCCCCTAGTGGCTCGGAAGGCGAGGACGTCATATGACGTCCTCCCAGAACAATAGAAGCCTCGTCCAGCCGTCATATGACGGTGGGCGGTGGCTTAGCGGTTAAAGAAAAACAGAGGTAAAAATAGCACTTTTGACTTGTATGAAGAGTGTTTAGATAGTATAGTTAACATTTCAAAATTCTACCAGGAAACACTTGTATGCTACTTGCATTGGTTAATGCTATAACATACATATAATTGTAGAATGTACTACCTCCGTATTGAACCCCAACCAACATAGTGGCTCCCGCATAACAGACGCCCCCCCATGCCCAGCTAAACACCGCTCCCCCGGCCATTGCATGGTGATGTGTCCATGGGCTCCCCCCCACATCGAGGCTCACGAGGGCTCCCCCACAGTAGCATGTAGTACTGCGATGTGCCCCCCAAACGTTACCTGGATCACGAGGCGAGCGGGTGTAGAGGGGCGCCCTCAACAGGCGACTCTTCCTGCTGCACGAAAACGAAAGTGACATCAGGTTGCACCGGAACTGATGCTCGTTGGCTGTTACCACCAAACCAGGAAGACGAGCCGACGAGGGACCTGCAGGAGGAGGAGGGATATATACCCCCAGACTCCTCCCACAAATCCAGGCTGGCCTCCGGCCAGCCTTCTAACTTGTCCTCCCTGGTAAGGTACTTCCGTATGTTGGGGGCATGTGGTCTGGTATGGTTCAGAATGAGGGGCACACACTAGCCCTCCCCTCTCCTGGCCAGTCAGGCTGCATGCTTAGATAAGGGTCTTGTATGATTTTGCATAGTGTTTACCCTTAAAATCAAAACAAAATGTGGGGTATCCCCATACAATTTTTTTGTCAGGTCCCTCTTAAATGCATACCAAAATTGAAGGGCCTGGTATGAATTTTGAAGGGACACCAAGGTTACACTATCCCCACCCCTTTCTCTACATTCATTAGTCAGCTGTGAATCCTTGACTAATAGCTGAATGTGTCTGGTGGGGATAAGTCACTGAACACCCGTGAGAGTCGACTCTCTACCAACCAGGTGTCCTGAGCAATAAGCTGTTCCCATTTAGCATTACTAGTAATACCACTGATAAATGTTTCACTTCCCAATGCAGCTGGAGGTTCACTCAGCCAAAATACTCATTTGGTCGATTGTTCCCACAGGAATTTATATACATTTTGTACACAGTGCAAAGTTCTCCAATAGAAAATTTCCTCTTATGGATGAATGTTCTCAGCCTATAGTGTTAAGTTATTTTATCTAATGGTAGAAGGCTCTTTAACTCTTCTGATTGTATGCTCTTAAAAGTGTTGTAAAAACAAAAGATTTGTTATCTTAATGCATTCTATGCATTATGTTAACCAACCTTCTGTGTGTAGCAGCCTCCCCAGCACCCCCCTAATCACTTACCTGAGTCCCATCTCTCTCCAGTAATGTCCAGGAATGTCTAAGCCATCTGGGATACTCCTCCTGATTGGCTGAGACTCGGTAGAGGTGCCATTGGCTTCCACGGCTGTCAAAGTCAGTCAGCCAATCAGGGAAGAGAGGGGGTGGGGCCGGGGCTCCGTGTCAGAATGAACACACAGAGCTGTGACTTGACTCCAGTGCCCCCACAGAATGCTGCTGACTGTGGGGGCACTCAAAGGAGGGAGGGGCCAGAAGCAGCAAAAAGGGACCCAAGAAAAGGCTGCTCCGGACTGCTCTGGGAAAAACCAACTGCACAGAGCAGATAAGTGTAACATGTTTGTTCTTTTATTTTTTATTTTTTAAACAAGACTTTACAATCACTTTAAGACTATTTTCTCTTAAATTCAAATGTTAGGGAGACCAGTAAAAGGCCACAAATAGAAATTGACATTACACACATTATTGCAAACATTAGGGATATTATTTGTGACTTTTGTGTGAATGATCAGAGATTTACAAAGCAGTTTTTTAAAACATAGCCCCTTAAGTCCCCTTTCACACTTGTGCGACCTGAAAGTTGTGCGACTTTGCCATGATTTTACTGCGACTTTGACACGACTTGAAGCCATGACTGTGTAATCTTAAAGTCTATTGACCTCAAGTCGCATCAAAATCGAGGGACTACTTTGAAGTCACATAGATATGAATGGTACTCATTGGAAATCATGGGGTACGACTTGTCATGTGACTTTGCAGTCCGAAGTCGCAGGACAAGTTGCACAAGTATGAAAGGCTTTATGCCCGTACACACGGTTGGACATTGATCGGACATTCCGACAACAAAATCCATGGATTTTTTCAGACGGATGTAGGCTCAAACTTGTTTTGCGTACACACGGTCGCACAAAGTGGTCGGAATTTCCGTTCGCCAAGAACGCGGTCACTTACACCACGTATGACGAGACTATAAAAGGGCAGTTCAGAACCAAGCGCGGCACCCTTTGGGCTCCTTTTGCTAATCTCGTGTTAGTAAAAGTTTGGTGAGAGACGATTCGCGCTTTTTCAGACTCATGGTTTTCAGATCGTTTTCTGCTGTTCAGTTTGTGCTTGTGGGTTTGTATCTGCTCTTCAGTGCATGCAGTCAGTTCGTATTGTACTATTCATTGCGATCTTGTCCGCTCGTTACTGTTTTTCAGGTCGCTCTTCACAGGCCTTGCTGTTCTTCAGTGCGTTCTGTTAATTCGTTCTGAGCAGCCGACCATTTTCTAGCCATGTTGCGTATACGTACTCCTCGTAGAGTTCGTGCTGTGCGGGGGCTTGGTGTTGGGGTCCTGACCTTGACACAAGCCCAGTCCATGAACAGGGTTCATGGACCAAGAATTGGTTGCTTCAGCGTGACCAGTTCTGTCATATGCCTTTGCTCCATGAGATCCGTGAGAATAATCCTGATGGTTTCAGGAACTTTCTCCAGATGACGGACCCCGTATTTCACCGTTTGTTGGCTTTGCTGACCCCCTATATCAGCAGGCAGGATACCTGCATGAGGCAAGCCATCACTCCGGAGCAGAGGCTCGTCGCCACCCTGCGGTACTTGGCGACAGGGAGAAGCCTGCAGGCCTTGAAATTCTCGACAGGCATCTCCCACCAGGCTCTGGGGATCATTATCTCGGGGACCTGTTCTGCCATCATCCAGGTCCTGCAGAAGGAGTATATTAAGGTAAGATTTTTATCCTTTAACATCACATTTTATTGTATATAATGTTTGCTAATATATTGTATTTCTTTCCTCATTCCCTAATTACCATGATTGTAATATGCTGTGAATGTCCCCTTTGTCCTCATGCATGCTGGATTTTTATGTAATTATTTTTTTGTCCTTCATACATATTTGCCTTCACTTACCTCCCCAGCATGGTCTCCTGGCCCTATGTTCACCTCATGTAGTCACTTAACAATGTATTTTATCAGCTCCATAGTAGTGCTTTTCCCCAAACACCCCTAAAATGTTTTGAAATGTGATTTGTTCTTTAAATTCAGGCAGAGTGCCAGCGGCTTTTTTTTGGGTGTCCCCAAATCATTTTGAACCCTCACTCCCCCCCAACTTCTAAGTCAACTGATACCAATTCTCTATGTATCCTCAATCATCCATCTGCTGACTTTGCCAAACCCATACACACTATACCAATCTTTTTAGTGGTCAGATTTATAGATGAATTCCCCAAAGCATGTAGTGCAAGGGCCTGCCTGAATACTTTCAAATGTTACTGTTTAAAGTTTTTGTATCCTATTATTATCTTGATAGGTAATAGCAGAATGTCCAAATGTGCTAAAATGTGTACAGTGTGTATTTATATCTTTGTAATATGACACTTCTTACCTGTTCAGTGGGCTGACAATAGTGTAACTAAGGATGGTCTGTTCAAAGTAATACTCATTATTTAGGCATTCATCTCTCAATGAAGTGGAGAGGGTTACCTGTCCAAGAGTTTCCGCCCCCTATAATGTTAGAAATGGCCCATGAGAGGGGGGGGGGGGAATCTGATAGGTGTACCTTATACTTTGGTCTTTAAAAATTCCAATAAATAAATGGTATCTTGATGTTGGCCAAGAATGTTTGTGTCTAATCTGCTTTCCATGTTTATGTGAAAAAAGACTAATTTTTTTTTTTGTTTGACTCCACAGTTTTCTTCCATGCCACAGGAATGGCAGACTGTGGCCTCCCACTTTGCCCAGCGGTGGGGCTTTGCTAACTGCGGAGGGACAATTGATGGGAAACACGTCCACATCGTCCCACCATCCAACTCGGGGTCGTACTATTACAACTACAAGGGGTTCAATAGTATTGTGATGTTGGTGGTGGTGTCGGCTACTTATGAGTTCCTGTATGTGGACGTGGGGAAGAATGGCCGGATGTCCGATGGTGGAGTCATCGCCCAGACGGAGTTCTACAGGCATCTCCAGAATGGCAGCTTGGACTTGCCACCTCCAGAAGACAATGTGGAAGGACTCCCATTCGTCTTTGCTGCGGATGAAGCATTTGCACTGGGGGACCATCTTATGCGGCCATTACCAATGAGGACCCTTCCCCCGGACCAGAGGGTTTTTAATTACCAGCTGGCCAGAGCCAGAAGAGTGGTGGAAAACACGTTTGGAATCATGGCCAGCCGGTTCCGCCTATTTCTTACATCCATACACATGGCGGAGTACAAACTGAATCATATTATCCTGGCATGCTGTGTTCTACACAACTTTTTACGGAAACATTCTGCCAACTATGCTGGCTCAGTTGGGCCTGAGGCCGGAATTCAAAATGAACCAACCCTGACGGCGCTTGAAAGTGGCCGTCCTGGCTTGCCCCCCCCGAGTGCCGGTGATGTCCAGCTAAGATACTTTGAATTCTTTGCGGGTAGGGGGGCTATCAATATGCCAGACAATGTCTAAAACCTTTTTCTAATAAAAAAAGAATAAAATTCTTTTGTGACATTTACTGCTTGTGTTTGTTTTAGCTGACCCTGAGAGAAATGTGGTGAGTCCTGAAAATGGCGTGATTGTGTAACATTACAAAGCATTGTTGGGTGTTATTTACTAAAGGCAAAGACACTTTGCACTACGAGTGCACTTGAAAATGCACTTGTAGTGCAAAGTGGATTTGCCCTTAGGAAATAACACCCATTGACACTGAAAACAGCAATTAAAGCCCCACAAAAGTGTTGTAGCGTTGAGACAATAATCCACACAATCTTGATTAACAATCTTTTTAATACCAGCACAATCACATGTGCATTTGTAAAAGGTTTTTAAAATAAACCAACATGTTTGTTGTATAACAATTTTTGGGCTCACATTAGAAAAAGTTGAAATGTCCATTTGAGATAAAACAGCCATGTTTAAATCCAACTAGAAAGACACAAATCTTGAACTTACAAAGTTCACATTTGGTAGAAATTGAAGGCAATATCAGACATGAGTATTTACAAAGTGTGTTTGATATTGCGTTCAGATGGGGTGAAGTCACCCCAGGAAAAGCCAAATTTTGAAGATGCACACAAATAGCTGAATGTCAACATGTGCTACTTGCCATCACGGGGGTTCAAGGGACGTGTTTTGGGGGTGCAACCCCTTCCTCACAGCTACTTTATTATTGAGGAAGAAGTTGCACCCCCAAAACGCGTCCATTGATCTCCCGTGATGGCAGATAGCACATGTTGACACACTGTGTGCCTCTTCAAAATTTGGCTGTTCGACAATTTAACAATAAAAGGTTAAAAAAATTGTAGCACACGAATAAACAAAGGGATTTGGAGGGCTTTTAAACTTTTAAACTCTCCCTAAAACATCAATTATTTTTTTTGAAGAACATCATTGATGTTTTTCTTGATGTTTTCCAAGTCCCTATTACACCCCATGATCTCCCCGATCAGGATCTGGGCACTTTCAGAGGTGATAGGATCTGGATCCACAACATCACGATCACCTAAAAAGATATAAACAAAAAAAAACATGTATTATAAATATTCCGGCATCCATTTCTTACCTGAGCCTGTGGTCGCAGACACTCACCTGTTGTGGTGACAATTTCCACCACGTCTTCCTCCTCCTGCTCTGCTTGGCTTTGGGGGATTTCTCCTTCTTCCAGAGGTGGGGGGTCTGTGGTCTCCTCGGATGAGGGGTGTCCTCTGAGTCTTTTATCCCCTATGTAGAAAAAAAATGGTATACTTAGCACACAGATATTTGATGTCAGAACTAAAAATATGAAACATTGCTTGGAAATGGGGTACAATTATTTTGGTGGGCAGAGTTCCAAGATATAGCATTTTTCTTGTCCTTTGTCAAGCTTTAATACTTTACCTGTTTTGTACAAGCTTCATAGATGGAGACCCCCTATAGTATACACTGGAGCACCTGTGTGGGCCCCTAATAAAAAGGGTGTTCTTGTGTCCCACACTAGAGCTCCAGCGTCCAGATGTGTAAACAGCTGCTGAGTGTCCTCTCCTTACACAGAATCTAGTTTCATTCTAGTTACAAACCCATCTACACAACCAAATATTTGTCAGACAAGTAGGCCCTAAAAAATGTGGGGAAATGCATATGGCCAAAACACTGGTGTTTTCTAGGCCGAACGAACAATGTTTGATACGAATGAACAATGTGCCAATGAACATGAAAATTGAGATCTTAAACTGGATAACAGTTAAGAAAAGCACATGGTGCAGCACGAACGTAATAAACATAAAGAATAGGAACACAGCACAACTACTTACTTTTTTGCAGCACTCTCCGGATCTTTCTGTACTGCTCATGCTCTCTTAATTTCAGGTCCGACCACCATTTCCTGAGCTGATCCTTGGATTGTCGTACCCCGAAATTCCGGGGCAAACTCTTGACCACTTTTGCCATGATCTTGGCCTTTCTGACATTGGGGTTGGGGTAAGGTCCATACTTCCCATCATAGTCGGCCTTCTTCAGTATGTTGACCATCTCCAACATCTCCCCAAAGGACATATTTGATGCCTTAAATCGTCTCTTCCGGGATTGGGACATTTCAAGCTCCGGGCTTTCCTCCTCCTCGTTGCTGAAATTAGCACGCACCTGCTGTGTCTCCGCCATGTGCTCTTCCCCCACTGCGCCAAACGAAAAGGGGCGAGGAATAGACTAGAAAGAATGTCAGGGGCGGGCGGAGTTACACGCATGCGCAGTGTCTATAAAGCGTAACACGCGTGCGTAGTACGTACGATCTGTGAGCGGAGGAAGGAGTATCAAAGGCGCCGATCGTGAAAAGGAAGGTAAGATCTAAACTTGGGCCTATACTGCTTCTAGATTGAGGCCTATATTGTAACAAGATTAGGAGAGTTTTGCCTGGCATTAGGGTTTGTCTCATGTTGTGTCTTGCAGATAAAATGGATGGCTTCAATGACCACAATTTCCTCCCCCTGTTCATAGACAAATACAGGGAGCTGCCCTGAGGCAGGCAGCGCTGGAGAAACTGCTGGAGTTGGTGAAGCCGGTGATCCCCACAGCAACCATCCCCTATTTAAAAACAAAAATTGGTGGCCTGAGGAGCACTTATCTAAGGGAGCACAAGAAGGTCACGGATTCCCAGAGATCCGGAGCTGCAGCAGATGACATTTATGTCCCCAGGCTGTGGTACTATGAGAGACTGCGATTTCTGTCAGACCAGACTGGAATCAGGGAATCACTTTCCACTCTTCCTTCCACCCTATCTTCCACCCCAGCTGCGGCTTCCGATGTCCAACCTGGGACTTCCAGCAAGGAAGAAGTGGAGGAGTCCAGATGGAGTCAGGTATAGCATTGTTCTACAGATTTCTGGTCAATAAATAAATGATGCTTACTAGATGTTATTATTGATCACTAATTGCTGATTTCATAAAGTGTTTTACATATCAATAGACAGTAGTGGGCACCAAAAAGTCGGACAAGAAAGAAAAATGCTGGGCTCAGAATGATAATCTGCTATATTTGTTAACATTCAAATTGCAACAGTCATGAGATGAAAATTGTGTGTGATTGATGAATAAAAAACTAAAACTATGTCCCTTTTTCATACACAGGAAGACCTCAGCCAGGAGGAGGCTGTGGAATGTGGCAGCCAGGAGGAGGTGGGTGTAAGTGGCAGCCAGGAGGAGGCGGGGATTAGTGTCACCCAGGAGGAGGCGGGGCTAAGTGGCAGCCAGGAGAAGCCTGGGACCAATCGCAGCCTGACAGAATCGCAGGTTCCTCCCCTCCGCCTTTCATACAAAAGACCGAGGAAGGCGACTCACATGCAGGATTCAGCACTCAGGCTCCTTCAGAAGGCTTCTGCGTCCCTCGGAGCCTTACCCACTCCTGAAGAGGCCTTTGCCTGCATGGCTGCCACAAAACTGCAGGGCATGCAGGAGAGTCAACGCAAGCTATGTGAGGACCTTATGTATAAAGTCCTAAGTAAGGGGGTGAGTGGTGAACTAACACCCAATACCCACCTGAGTGATTTGGCTCCTCCTCCTCCTGCTGCCACAACTCCACCACCACAGCCATAGCGTGGAAGGAAGCGTGGAAGGAAGACCAGAGAGTGATGGCCCTGGGTTCAGTCTGGTCTGGCAAAAGATGCAGTCTTTTGTATGACCACAGCCTGGGGACATCTATGTCATCTGCTGCTTTCCGGATCTCTGGGACTTCTGGACCAGACTGCACTCCCTTAGATAAGGACTCCTCAGGCCACCAATTTTGCTTTAAATTAATGGATGTCTGCCCTGGGGGCCAAAGGCTTCACCAATTCCTGCTGTTTCTCCAGCGTTGCCTCCCTCTTTGTTTAGTTGTGAGCCCTTAATAAAGGAATTTTTGGTTAAATTATACTCGCCTATGTGTGTTTTCCTTCAAAAAGGACAGTTTGTTGGTGAGTAGGCAGGTACATTTCGAATATACAATGTGAAATTAACAAGGGACACCAACACCAAACAATCTCACTGAGATTAAATAATACAAGATATCAATGGTGTTGTGGTAACTTGACACACAAAACACACACAAAAATATTATGGAGTAAAACACCAAAAAAAACCCATCAGCCTTGGAAAAATACAAACACAAAAAAATGTTAAAAAATGCCTTGACCAAAAAAAAAAAAATTTAAAAACCAAAAAAAAAAAATTTGGTAAGATGTGACAAATCTAAATATATTGAAGGAATCACAATAAATAATAAAGAAAGAAGTTTGTGAGAAGTCTGTGTGAATATGAGCAGCAAAACTACTTCATTCTTCTCACATCATAAAGAAGAAGAGAGTGCGCTGTATTAAACTATTTGAAACATTGCAGCGTGACGAAAGGGCCTGAGCATGTTGTGCCGACAACATGCTCAGGCCCGGATTTACTCCCTTTGCCACCCCAAGGCCGGGTCCTTCATTGCCGCAACCCCCTCCCTCCGCGAGGGGTTAGGATTTTTCACGGGAAATTTTTCAGGGCAATGGCTGGTGTTAGTGCTTCAATCATCCCCGGCACCATGGTTGGTATGGTGTCAGGAGGATTGAAACGCATTATTTCTATCATTACATTGTAATATAAATGAAATAGTTCAACTCACCATAATGTAGAATCATTGGGAGCCCTGAGCGTGTCACTTGCCACCATCGCTTGTCACTTGCCATGCTGCCTGCCACCAGATGGAGATGTCACTTGCCACTATGCCTGCCACCAGATGGAGATGTCACTTGCCACGCTGCCTGCCACCAGATGGAGATGTCACTTGCCACGCTGCCTGGCTGCCACCAGATGGAGATGTCACTTTCCACGCTGCCTGGCTGCCACCAGATGGAGGAGGGCGGAACAGTGGTGCGGGCAATCAGAGATGTCATCTCTCTCCCCCGCCGCCGTCCCGCTGACATTACTGGTCTCCTCCGCGGCCCGGCAGCAAAGGTGCTGCGGCACACAAGTTGGAGACCTATCGTTTCAAAAATGCCGCCAGGCAGCGCAATCACACTACTGTGCATGCGCCGCCCAGCCGAGCGTGTACGAGCCTTCCTGAGTCCAGCCTGCTTCGGGACGGTGCATGCGCAGTAGTGGGCGGCTCGCGGCCATCTTTTCTACGTGCACCGGTGCCCCTAATGGACATTAACAGGCAGCCTATAAGGGGGGGCGGCCGCGATGTCGCCTCAGCAGCGGCGCCGCCCCTGCACCACTGCTGCCCCGAGGCCTGGCCTCGGTGGCCTTGTGGCAAATCCGGCCCTGAACATGCTCCGATTGGACATTTTTCATCGGAAAATCCGACCGTCTGTATGGGGCATTAGTGTTTAACACTTGCTGCTGTATGAATTGTCATAATAGACCCAGACTTGCCCTAACAATACATTCTCTTCTATGTTTTAATAGCGGTAGATATTATATAATACAGTATGCATTGTATGCATGGGAAGGTGAGTACTGAACTATGCACATAAACATGCCTCACAACTTTCTGAAAATGGGAACGAGGGATTCCTAATAGAAAAAGTATGTAGGTATAGGACACACCCCCTGCCACGTCCCACTTAACAGGAGAATTGTACAAAAAAAAATATTGGTTAACCCCAGAAGTGCTTTTTTACCACTTCTATTTGCTTTATATTGGCTTTTGGAATTTACAAATGCAGCAATTTATAAATTGAAAGAAAAGTTTAGTACTGTAAAACACTTTTTGATAGATAAGTAGTGCATTTCATATACCACCATATAGATCAGACCGAAATGAGGGACAAATGAGGAGGAAAGAGGGACAGAGGGACTTTATTCCTCAAAATCAGGGACAGTTGGGAAGTATGCATAAAAGCATATCTAAAAAGGAGACTTCAATAGTGAAGTGCACTATAGCAGTACCTATAGCAGAAGAGTGGGCAACTGTTTCAGCAAAGTAAAAATGAAAAAAAACAAACAAACAGTGGATACATAGAAGTGAATACTTGAAATTAGATTTAAAATAATGTATTAAAAGAGAAATAGGGCCAGAGCTCCATTTCAAAAAACAGAATAGTCTAGGACAAATAGCTTGGAATTTTGGGACTTTGCTTTATCTAGGCTTTTCATTTTCAGTGCTTTGCTGCCATCTACTGTTACACATTGATCAAATAAAGCACTTGAGGACGGATATGTTAAACCTCCCTGTTGTTCAAGTTCATTTTTTCATTTTTTAATGTTGTGATGCATCACAGACCAAAGGGTCTGTTATGGTCTTGGAGGGGGAACTCTATGCCTTATTTTTAAATTTTGGAGTGGGGTTCCCCTTCAAAATCATCAGAGCAGAAGTTGCACGCCAAAGTTGGATCAGTTAAGACGATGATCCGACTTTAATCCGACTTCAATGATTTTCAATGAGCTGAACTAGGATCAAAGTCGGACCAAAGTAGTGCAGGAACCTTTTTCAAAGTCAGGCTGACTTGTGTTGGACCAGTTAAGATGGCTCTCATAGGGAACCATTGATTTATACAAGTCATGCGACATGTGCTCCCAAAGTCGGAGCATTTGTCGCACCAGTGTGAACCCAGCTTCAAAGTCGGGCCGACTTGTGTGGGAACAGTTAAGATGACTTTCATTGATTTAAACACATCATGCGACATGTGCTCCCAAAATCTGAGTGTATGTTGTACCAGTGTGAACCCGGCCTTAAAGCAGAGTTCCACCCAAAAGTGGAACTTCGCTTATCTGATTCACCCTCTGGTACCACATTTGGCACCTTTTAGGGGGAGGGGACAGCAGGTACCTGTTTTTACAGGTACCCTGTCCCCACTTGCGGGAGACCGGGCCACGGCAAATTATGTCAGCAGCTCAGCCCCCCTCCTCCTCCCTCCCCTTTGTTGGGCCAGTGAGAGAGCGAGCGCGCTTCATGCATGTGCAGTAGGGACCCGGCCGTGAAGCCGAAAGGCTACACTGCCGGTTGCCTTACCTGCAATGGAGGTGGCAGCACCCAACCAGCTGATGTAAACATTGGCTGCGTTGCCGACATCGCTGGACTCCAGGACAGGTAAGTGTCCTAATGTTAAAAGTCAACAGCCACAGTATGTGTAGCTGCTGACTTTTCATTTTTAAAGGGGCGGGCGGAACTCCACTTTAAGGGATGAAGGCCCAGCAGCTTTCCTCATTAGTGCTCTGCAGGTGCTGCAGCTGATTGATAATTATGAAACCATTCCCATTGGACTCACTCAGTGCATGGGCACAGAAGAACAAATAGTGATTTCTTCACAATAGGAATCTTAACAAAGTTTGTTAAAATCCTTGTAATGTACATAGACCACCCAGAGGGGAATGTTTTTTTCTCAACAAAAGTGGAGTTACGCTTTAAGATCTCAATTTTGTGCTATTCTATAGACAAGAATGAATTCCCTAGAAGTAAATATGTTGTTGTTCTTCTCCTGGAGGGTATATGACTGGTCTAGAGGAACACCTTTAATGGAAAAAGTAATGCTCTGGGATGTGCGTGACTTGATGTGATACTACCAAAGGCTGCTGTCAGATACGTGCAGCACTGGGAACAATGCTGCCATCTTCTATATATAGACTTGCACTGACAGATCAGGATTTTTCAGGGTTTGCTTACCTGCCCCAGTTTCTGCTGCCAGTGTGTGTGGTTTTCATTTGGTAAAGTGCATTCACGCCAAAATATTACAAGCAAACTAAATTTTAAACTTTCAAACTTTTAAACTTTTTGGCAAGCCTTCAAATGTACTAAGGATTTTTGTATGAAGTTTTTAAAATTAATTTTAGTACAATTTTTCATTTGAAAATCTACTAGTGTATAACCAGCCAAGATGTAATGCTCTGTATTTTGTGTGCCTTGATGTGATATAGAGAAATATCAGTGGGGATATTCTGCAGACAGCTGGTAAGAGGAAAGCATTACATCTGGATGTTTTTGTATGACAGATGTCATCCTTGGATCACTATGTATCTAGTATAGTAATATGTGGCCGTGTCTTCCACTTTCATATTATTTATTTGTAGATATGATGTGGTTATGGATAATTCAGATGTTATTGTGACTCTTCCCTTGTATGAAGAGGAATAATCTGTACCCCTACTACCAGTATAAATCCTCCCAATAAATGTCAGTCCTCTCCCTGGAACCTAATTTATATAGTTGCTGGTATATGTATACCCAGATCCTTTACAGGACATCTTCACACTCTCTCCAGGCTTTTTTATTTCTAAGGAGTAAGCGTTTGTGACATGACCCCTGTAACCAAGAATAAAAATATGATGAGAAATAAGATAATCCCATCAGAATGGTTTACTGATTTTTTTCTGTATTCCAGACTTACCAAGAAATGAGGACAGACACAAAAGACAACAGGATAGAAACATGATGTCTTATTGGCTTTAGATGTTCTGAATGTTCTGAGAGGACACCAAGATCTCAGTAGAACATCCCGGCCGGTCAGTTCAGCTTTTCTACCTGGCAGGATGAGACAGGAAGCAGAGATGGGATTTGCATGAGGGGAAGAAGACTATAAAAGGCTGAACATTCTCTTCTACCTACAATGAGGTATATGCAGGGCAGGACTTAGGGTGGTGGGGGCCCCTGGGCTTGAGTCATTTTCGGGCCCTACCTTCTATACATTACTTTAAATAGAACAAAATGTTGACTGGTACCGTAGACAGTGCTACATGTTAAAAAAACGTAATAATCTATTTATATGACCACTGATTGAAGCTTGAAAAACTTTTTTTCCAATAAATAAATAATGATTAAAAAAGTTAAAAGTGATCATGTGTTTATTGCAATACACAAATGTCTTGGTCAGAATGAGAATAAAACACTTGTTTACCTGGAAAACATATTGAAAAACAAACAAATACCTTGTAAGGTTGCAATCATAACAAATCAATTGCAAAAATATAGCAAAATAACTAATTGAACAAAGTGCAAGATAAATTGTGTGTGTGTGTGTAGTACATAAGTGAGTGGGAAAAAAGGGACGTCAATTTTACTTGGGTTACAACATCGCACGACCGCACAATTGTCAGTCAGTTAAAGCAACGCAGCGCAGTATCGCAAAAAATGGCCTGGTCATAAGGGGAGGTAAAAGGTTCTGGAGCTGAAGGGGTTGAGATGGAACAAGTCAAAACTAATGGAGCGTTTTTTTTTTTCATACATAATGGCACACATGTATTTTGATTTTTGACTTGACACATGAATTCATTCTTTTTGTTTTTTCAACTCACTTTTAGTCAATTAATTCGGTGCTCTGGTGGGGGGAGGGGCTCCCATGCAGGAGCAATGGAGTCCAGTTGGTTGGGTCCAGTAATTTCACTATCAGTGTCCGCAGCCTTCTACTTCTTGTATCCACGCCGCTCTGCAGACTGCAAGGTGAACAAGATGGAGGGGGTCGTGGGTGGAGCAAACACTCACCAGGGGTGGAGTCCTGCAGTCAGTGTGAGTGACTGTATGGACAAGATGGAGGAGGTGCTGCCGGTGGGAGGGCCAATACGCTCATGGGCGGTGGGGAGGAGGAAGATTTCTGGCCTCTGCCACACAGTGCTAGACTGCAGCAACAACTACCTATCAGCCTGGGAAAGACAGATACACTTAGACAGGCTCCTCTTCTCCAGGCAGCTCCTGTCACGGTCACATCGGCTCTGAGTCTGAGACTCCAAGTCCGATGTGACTGACTCAATGACGTCACTCGTTGCTAGACGCCAGGCGGCCCAGGTGCTAGCAACAAGTGCAGGGTTGCCAAGCCAACGGCGCAGCTTCACCCACCTCCCGGCTCCTCCTGGTCCATCCTGCGTAATTACACATTAGAGTCTCTCTCTCTGTGCCGCTGATCGGCTGATGAGACAGAGAGAGAGACTTGGGCAGAGCAGTGCTGCAGCCAAGTGAGGACCAGTGTGAGTCACCGCTGTTTCATCCGATCTAGCTGAAGATATATGAAGATATTTAAAACATAAAGGGGCGTTGCCCCCTATTGGGCGGGGCCCATGGGCTTGAGCCCAGTCAAGCCCAATGGTAAGTCCGGCCCTGGATATATGGCATAGATCTCAACTGTCCCTTGTGTGGGACCAAATCCCTCTGTCCCTCATTCTTCAGTTTTCTTTTTTGCGTTCTGATGTATAGATCTCTATATAAAAAAAAAATTGTTAACAATAAAAAGTTATTTAAAGCACCACACATTTTCTCCATCTTAGAAAGTTGAGAGGTGTGTGTGTATAGATATAAAAAAAATAGACAGTTTAAAAATGTATGGTAAAATGTGACAAAAATATCCATCAGTCCTTCTATCTCTGGGATGAGATCCTTGTATTGATTTTGCTGATCTCCCAGCTGTTGCGGCCATAACAGTCTGTTCAGTGAAATGTAAGGGGCAGAATTCTTGCCTGGGTATTATATTCCTGATGTAATAAATTGACCTCGCGCTATAGATGGCTGGTAATGTGAATTTATTTTAATTTTTTTAAAGAATATGTGAAACTTGGTAAGCTGCTCCCCTCAAAGTGTTGACGATGCTAACTTAAATAACAATGAATAGTGGTAGGGGGCGCTAGTACGTTAGTTAATAGACTAAACCATATAATCATACAATCAGGTTAAATAAAGTGCTCAGTGCAAAAGAATATAACATTCCATATACAACAATAAACATAAGTGAATATATTCATTTAAAAGTCCATACATTTTTCTTTGATAAATTCCTGTGATAAAAATTTCCAAAACTTGCCACCATCACCATAAACAGATATGAGAAGTTACACCCGATGTGTGTGGTAAGAATTCCTACTCACCAGAAGAACAGGACCTCTTTAACCACTTAAGCCCCGCACCATTATAGGGCATACACACGGTCGGACTTTGTTCGGACATTCCAACAACAAAATCCTAGGATTTTTTCCGACGGATGTTGGCTCAAACTTGTTTTGCCTACACACGGTCGCACAAAGTTGACGGAATTTCTGATCGCCAACCACGCGGTCACGTACGACGAGACTAGAAAAGGCCGGTTCAGAACCAAGCGCGGCACCCTTTGGGCTCCTTTTGCTAATCTCGTGTTAGTAAAAGTTTAGTGAGAGACGATTTGCGCTTTTTCAGACTCGTGGCTTTCAGATCGTTTTCTGCCGTTCAGTTTGTGCTTGTGGGTTTGTATCTGCTCTTCAGTGCGTGCAGTTAGTTCGTATCAGAGTTTTCTGTGTGATCTTGCCTGCTCGTTGCTGTTTTTCAGGTCGCTCTTCACAGGCCTTGCTGTTCTTCAGTGCGTTCTGTTACTTCGTTCTGAGCAGCTGACCATTTTCTAGCCATGTTTCGTATGCGTACTCCTCGTAGAGTTCGTGCTGTGCGGGGGCTTGGTGTTGGGGTCCTGACCTTGACACAAGTCCAGTCCATGAACAGGGTGGGGAGGAGTTCATGGTTGCTTCAGCGTGACCAGTTCTCTCATATGCCTTTGCTCCGTGAGATCCGTGAGAATAATCCTGATGATTTCAGGAACTTTCTCAGGATGACGGACCCCGTATTTCACCGTTTGTTGGCTTCGCTGACCCCCCTATATCAGCAGGCAGGATACCTGCATGAGGCAAGCCATCGCTCCAGAGCAGAGGCTGGTCGCTACCCTGCGGTATTTGGCCACAGGGAGAAGTCTGCAGGACTTGAAGTTCTCGACAGGCATCTCCCCCCAGGCTCTGGGTATCATTATCCCAGAGACCTGTTCTGCCATCATACAGGTCCTACAGAAGGAGTATATGAAGGTAAGATTTTTATCCTTTTATATCACATTTTATTGTCTTTAATGTTTGATAATATCTTGTATTTCTTTCCTCATTCCCTAATTACCATGCTGTGAATGCCCCCTTTGTCCTCATGCATGCTGGATTTTTATGTAATTATTATTTAAGGTCCTTCATACATATTTGCCCTTCAATAACCTCCCCAGCATGGTGTTTCCTGCCCTATATTCACCTCATGTAGTCACTTAACAATGTATTTTATCAGCTCCATAGTAGTGCTTTACCCCAAACACCCCCTAAAATGTTTGGTAATGTTATTTTTTATTTAAATTCAGGCAGAGTGCCAGAAGCTTTTTTTTGTGGTGTCCCCAAATAATTTTTAGTAACCCTCCCTCCCCCAACTGCTAAGTCAGCTGATCCCAATTCTCTATCCTCAGTCATCTATCTGCTGACTTTGCCAAACCCATACACACTATACCCATCTCTTTACTGGTCAGATTTATGGATGAATTCCCCAAAGCATGTAGTGCAAGGGCCTGCCTGTATACTTTCCAATGGTACTGTTTAAAGTTTTTGTATCCTATTATTATCTTGATAGGTAATAGCAGAATGTCCAAATGTCCTCAAATGTGTACAGTGTGTATTTATATCTTTGTATTCAGACACTTCTTACCTGTCCAGTGGGCTGCCAATAGTGTAACTAAGGAGGGGCTGTTCAAAGTAATACCCATTATTTAGGCATTCATCTGTCAATAAAGTGAAGAGGGTTACCTGTCCAAGATTTCCACAAACCCCCTATAATGTTAGAAATGGCCCGTGAGAGGGGGGGGGGGAATATGATAGATGTACCTTATACTTTGGCCTTGTTAAATTCCCCTTAATAAATACTATCTGGAGGTTGCCCCATAATGTTTGTGTCTAATCTGCTTGCCATGTTTCAGAGTAAAAATAGTAATGTTTATTGTTTTTTCCTCAACAGTTTCCTTCCACGCCACAGGAATGGCAGACTGTGGCCTCCCACTTTGCCCAGCGGTGAGACTTTCCTAACTGCGGAGAGGCAATTGATGGGAAACACGTCCACATCGTCCCACCACCCAACTCGGGGTCGTACTATTATAATTACAAGGGGTTTAATAGTATAGTGATGTTGGCGGTGGTGTCGGCTAATTACGACTTCTTGTATGTGGACGTGGGGAAGAATGGCCAGATGTCCGATGGTGGAGTCATCGCCCAGGCGGAGTTCTACAGGCGTCTCCAGAATGGCAGCTTGGACTTGCCAGCTCCAGAGGACAATGTGGAAGGACTCCCATTTGTGTTCGTTGCTGATGAAGCATTTGCACTGGGGGACCACCTGATGCGGCCATTCCCAATGAGGACCCTCACCCCGGAACAGAGGGTTTTTAATTACCGGCTGGCCAGAGCCCGAAGAGTGGTGGAGAACACATTTGGAATCCTGGCCAGCCGGTTCCGCCTATTTCTGACACCTATCCATATGGCGGAGTATAAACTGAACCATATAATACTTGCGTGCTGTGTTCTCCATAACTTTTTACGGAAACATTCGGCCAACTATGCTGGCTCAGTTGGGCCTGAGGCTGGAATCCTACATCAAACCACACTGACGGCGCTTGAAAGTGGCCGTCCTGGCTTGCCCTCCCTGAGTGCCCGTGATGTCCGGTTACGCTACCTGGAGTTCTTTGCGGGTAGGGGGGCTATCAATATGCCAGACAATATGTGAAGCCTTTTTCAAATTAAAAAAAAAAATCTTTGTAGACATTTACTGCTTGTGTTTGTTTGAGCTGACCCTGACAGAAATGTGTGGAGTCCAGAAAATGTCGTGGTTGTGTAACCTTATACAAAGCACTGTTGGCTGGTATTTCCTAAATGCAAAAACACATTTCACTACAAGTGCACTTGAGCCTGCACTGCAACTGCACTTGTAGTGCAAAGTGGATTTGCCCTTAGGAAATAACCCCCATTTTCTCATAAAACAACAATTACATCACCCCAAAAGTGTTGTAGCGTTGAGACAATAATCCACACATTCTTGATTAACAATCTTTTTAATACCTGCACAATCACATGTGCATTTACCAAAGGTTTTGCTGACAAACCAACATGTTTGTTGTATAACAATTTTTGTGGTGGCATTATCCCAAATCAAAATGTCCATTTTATAGAAAACAGGCCTGTGTAAAACCAACAAGAAAGACACAAATCTTGATCTTACAAAGTTCACATTTGGTAGAACTTGAAGGCAATATCAGACATGAGTATTTAGGAACTGTGTTTGATATAGCGTTCAGATGGGGGGAATTCACCCCAGGAAAAGCCAAATTTGGAAGATGCACACAAATTGCCCAATGTCAACATGTGCTACCTGCCATCACGGGGGATTAAGGGATGTGTTTTGGGGGAGCAAGCCCTTCCTCAACGCTACTTTATTATTGAGGAAGGGGTTGCACCCCCAAAACACGTCCATTGATCTTCCGTGATGGCAGATAGCACATGTTGACACACTGTGTGCATCCTCCAAATTTGGCTTTGGGAAAAATGACAAAAACATTTAGCACATTGTAGCACACAAAAGAAGAAAGTGATTTGGAGGGGTTTTAAACTCGCCCCAAAACATCAATGATGTTTTTATATTTTGGAATAACATCATTGATGTTTTGCTTGATGATTTCCAATTGTAAATTACACCCCATGATCTCCCCGATCAGGATCTGGGCACTTTCGGATGTGAAAGGATCTTCATCCACAACCTCACGATCACCTAAAAAGAGAAGAACCCCAAAATAAATTTGGTTTAAAAAAATGCCGCAATCCATCTCTTATCTGAGCCTGTAGTCGCAGACACTCACCTGTTGTGGTGACTAGTTCCACCACGTCTTCTTCCTCCTGCTCAGATTGTGTTGGGTGGATTTCCCCTTCTTCCCGAGGTGGGGGGGTCTGTGGTCTCCTCGGATGAGGGGTGTCCTCCGAGTCTTTTCTCCCCTATGTCAAACAAAAATGGTATAATTAGCACACAGATATTTAATGTCAGAACTATAAAGATGAAACATTGCTTGGAAGTGGTGTACAATTATCTATTTTAGCAGAGTTCCAAGATGTAATTTTTTTAATGCCCTTTGTCAACCTGCAATACTTTACCTGTTTAGTACAAGCTTCACCGATGGAGACCCCCCTATAGTATACACTGGAGCACCTGTGTGGCATTTCATTCTAGTAAGAAAGCCATCTACACAACCCAATTCTTTGAAGACAAGTATAGGGCATCAAAATGGTGGCCAAATGCATATGGGCTAAACAATGGTATTTTATATTTGGAACGAAAAATGTTTGATCCGAACGAATAATGTGCCCATGAACATGAAAGTTGCCATTTTAAACTGTACAACAGTTCCTAAAAGCACATGGAGCAGCACGAACCTAATAAACACAAAAAGAATAGGAACACAGCACAACTACTTACTTTTTTGCAACACTCTCCGGATCTTTCTGTACTGCTCATGTTCTCGTAATTTCAGGTCCGACCACCGCTTCCTGAGCTGATCTTTCGATCGTCGTACCCCGAATTTCCGGTGCAGACTCCTGACCACTTTCGCCATGATCTTGGCCTTTCCGACATTGGGGATGGGGTAAGGCCCATACTTTCCATCATAGTCGCCTTCTTCAGGATGTCCACCATCTCCAACATCTCTCCAAAGGACATATTTGAGTCCTTAAATCTCCTTCTGGATCGGGACGTTTCAGGCTCCAGCCTTTCCTCCTCCTCCTCGTTGCTACAATTGACACGCACCTGCTGTCTATCCGCCATGTGCTCTTCCCCCACTGCGCCGAACGAAAAAGGGGGGGAATAGACTAGAAAGAACATCAGGGGCGGGCGGAGTTATACGCATGCGCAGTGTGTATAAAGTGTAACACACGTGCGTCTTACGTACGATCTGTGAGCGGAGGAAGGAGCATCGGAGACGCCGATCGTGATAACGAAGGTAAGATCTAAACTTGCGCCTATACTGCTTCGAAATGGAAGCCTATATTGTAACAAAATTAGGGGAGTTTTGCCTGACATTTGGGTTTGTCTTGTGTTGTGTCTTGCAGAGAAAATGGATGGGTTCAACGACCACAATTTCCTGCCCCTGTTCATAGGCAAGTACAGGGAGCTGCCCTGTCTGTGGCAAGTGAGACACCCCCACTATAACCACAAACAGAAGAGGCAGGCAGCGCTGGAGAAACTGCTGGAGTTGGTGAAGCCGGTGGTCCCCACAGCAACCATCCCTTATTTAAAAGCTAAAATTGGTGGCCTGAGGAGCACTTATCTTAGGGAGCGCAAGAAGGTCACAGATTCCCAGAGGTCCGGAGCTGCAGCAGATGACGTTTATGTCCCCAGGCTGTGGTACTATGAGAGACTGCGATTTCTGTCAGACCACACTGAAGTCAGGGAATTCCTCTCCACTCTTCCTTCCACGCTTCCTTCCACCCCAGCCGAGGCTTCCGATATCCAACCTGAGCCTTCCAGCCAGGAAGAAGTGGAGGAGCCCAGCTGGAGCCAGGTATAGCATTCTTCTACAGATTTCAGGACAATAAATAAATGATTTAAGAAAAATATATAAGAAGTGTGTATCGTCACACGGAGTGGTGCCGTGGATACACATAAAGTAGTACTGTGCCACGTCCTATCAATTGCATATACCAAAAAAGGGGGGAGAAGGGACTTATGGACTTTTTAGGCACCACAAAATTGTAGATAAAAATTCCTTATTTTATTTAATATCAAAAAACACATAACAAAAGACAAAGAATATTGTTTAAAACACAACATATGTCTATGCTTAAATCGTTGCTATACAACACCATCTACAATATGAAATTCTCCGGACATATGAGGAATAGCTTCAAATGTAGATCAGTCCGAAGAGGTGACTAGATAGCAATTCCATAGTCAATTCATATGTTGAAATTGTTCGATGCTCGACATGTTTTGCGTATGGGCTACGCTTCCTCAAGAGCGATAACAATGTATGTTGTAACTATCAAAGTATATAACATTACAATTAATTGTTAGTATATATATATACACATAGGTAAAAAACAGGCGTCTACAATGGCGCCACATATCTTATACAAAAAGGACAGTTGTGTGCTTGCTCAAGACAGGACGGTAGTGGGCATCAGTACCCGAGCGATGCTAAAGGACTGCTATGGGGGCGTGCACAACATAGTTATAAATGGTGTTTAAGTAGCAATAGAATAGATTTGTGACCCAAGTCAGGTTTTTAAGGAAGGAGGGGGGGGGGGTGAGGGAAAGGAGGGGAGAGGAGGAAGGGGGGGGGGGGGGAAGGGGGAGGGGAGAAAAAAGAAAGGAAAAAGGAAGTGAAGGGTTCAAGAATAACCCCCCAATAGAACAGACAAGTAGTGAAAACAAATTACAAAGAAAAATACTCACATTTAAAACCAATATGAAATAATAAAGAAAGGTACTAGTCCGCTAGCAAGGAAGAACCATATAACTTGACCATATGATAAAAATATACGCATCCGGGTCAGTATGTTCTTGGTATTAACTATTTTCTTATATATATGGACCTATTCCTAAAACAAGGAAAATAATAAATTTTGAGGAAAAAAGGGAGGTTTTGCATCAAGCATGTAAGTTTTTTTATATATATATATTATTTAAAGTGGCCAATTTCCTTACTATAATCTGGGACACTCACCACCATTAATCTTACAAATCGAGAGTCATAGTCTGTGTGCTTCTGAGTTCCACCATGGAATACAAACAGACATAGATCGCAGCATCAATGTTGTATTATCCAGTATAAACTTCAGATGTTAGCCCTGAAGTATGAATGAAGCCAAAAGCAAAGGGAAGGAAGAGACAAAAGGGGGAAAAGGAAAGAGTGAGACCTAGGTTAAAAATATAAAACCGACATCCAGCAGTATGTACCATGGTAATGATTGATACTGTGGTAAAAAAGGTACCTGAATATAATGGAAGGGAAGCCTGTAGCGTATGTTGTCCTCCTGAGCCTGGGGCGGAACGCACACTGTATTAGGACGCTGTCCTATTTGTGTGCCCGTCCCGTCAGTCGACGTCCAATCGGCGCCGCCGACGTGACGTCATCCGGACCGGCCAAGTGCTCGCCGTGCTCATGCGCCCCGACCAGCCGGAAGGGCCGTCAATCCAGACGGCGCCTCCAGTAGGAGGGCGGCGCACGCCCACCGCGAGCTGCATCCGCCGGCTAGAGTAGCCAGCCGATGCGCGCGCCACATCAGAGGAAACCAATGCGGCGCTGGGCGGCCGCATAGCAATCGAGAATGCACCACCAGGTGGCGCCGACACAAACCAGCACCTGTGGAGCTTGGCACACAAAAGAACTCATATACATGTACATTAAAAAGGGTTTTCAAACACATATTTAATTACAATAAAGCAATCCAGAAATTTCTATTATTGCATGTAGATACCTCCATATTTATATTTGATGTATTTGCTATGTACAAAAGTGTGTATGAACCTCAACTCTGATCTCTATATCTCTAGAATGGGCCTACACCCGCGTAGGTCTACCCAGATTGACCTCAGAGCCTATGTTTCTAACTTATGGCCCAGTGGTGGTTACAAAAAAGGTTTATAGGACTGCGATTCGTTAATGCCAGGGGCCCGAGTCGCATTCAACCGCTCTATCCACAAAGTTTCTTGCCTTAAAATTTGTTTGTCCCAGTCACCACCCCGAGGGCTTCTTGGAATAACCGCAAGGGCAAAAAAGGAGACCACCGAGGTGTCAAATCTATGGTAAAGGTCCAAATGTCTACTAACAGATGTAATCATTTTTCCTCCTCCAGAGTAATACACGTGGTCTTTAATACGTGAACGGAAATGTCGGATAGTTTTTCCGACGTAAAAGGCTTGACACTCACATGTCATGAGATAAACTAGGCCCTGAGTTTCACAATTAGCATGAAAATGAGGAGTGAATGTCTCGCCATTGGGAAGTTTGAAGCTGGTCCCTGTACGGATCCAGGGGCAAAACGAACATCTCCCACATCTAGTCATTCCTCTCAGATGGAACTGTGTTCTAGAATCATTACAGAAGTGACTAGATGTAAGTTTATCCCTAAGAGATCTGCTTCTTCGAAAAGTGATGGTGGGAGTGGGAGTTATGTATTTGGCCAGGATCGGGTCTTCGCGTAGTAACGACCACTGTTCAGATAGAATATTCCGTAATTCAGAATCCAGAATCAACATAAAGCTCCAAAAGTAAACACGATGGTTAGATACATCACAAAATACTCCCAACAACATTCTGAATTACGGAATATTCTATCTGAACACTGGTCGTTACTACGCGAAGACCCGATCCTGGCCAAATACATAACTCCCACTCCCACCATCACTTTTCGAAGAAGCAGATCTCTTAGGGATAAACTTACATCTAGTCACTTCTGTAATGATTCTAGAACACAGTTCCATCTGAGAGGAATGACTAGATGTGGGAGATGTTCGTTTTGCCCCTGGATCCGTACAGGGACCAGCTTCAAACTTCCCAATAGCGAGACATTCACTCCTCATTTTCATGCTAATTGTGAAACTCAGGGCCTAGTTTATCTCATGACATGTGAGTGTCAAGCCTTTTACGTCGGAAAAACTATCCGACATTTCCGTTCACGTATTAAAGACCATGTGTATTACTCTGGAGGAGGAAAAATGATTACATCTGTTAGTAGACATTTGGACCTTTACCATAGATTTGACACCTCGGTGGTCTCCTTTTTTGCCCTTGCGGTTATTCCAAGAAGCCCTCGGGGTGGTGACTGGGACAAACAAAGTTTAAGGCAAGAAACTTTGTGGATAGAGCGGTTGAATGCGACTCGGGCCCCTGGCATTAACGAATCGCAGTCCTATAAACCTTTTTTGTAACCACCACTGGGCCATAAGTTAGAAACATAGGCTCTGAGGTCAATCTGGGTAGACCTACGCGGGTGTAGGCCCATTCTAGAGATATAGAGATCAGAGTTGAGGTTCATACACACTTTTGTACATAGCAAATACATCAAATATAAATATGGAGGTATCTACATGCAATAATAGAAATTTCTGGATTGCTTTACTGTAATTAAATATGTGTTTGAAAACCCTTTTTAATGTACATGTATATGAGTTCTTTTGTGTGCCAAGCTCCACAGGTGCTGGTTTGTGTCGGCGCCACCTGGTGGTGCATTCTCGATTGCTATGCGGCCGCCCAGCGCCGCATTGGTTTCCTCTGATGTGGCGCGCGCATCGGCTGGCTACTCTAGCCGGCGGATGCAGCTCGCGGTGGGCGTGCGCCGCCCTCCTACTGGAGGCGCCGTCTGGATTGACGGCCCTTCCGGCTGGTCGGGGCGCATGCGCACGGCGAGCACTTGCCGGTCCGGATGACGTCACGTCGGCGGCGCCGATTGGACGTCGACGGACGGGACGGGCACACAAATAGGACAGCGTCCTAATACAGTGTGCGTTCCGCCCCAGGCTCAGGAGGACAACATACGCTACAGGCTTCCCTTCCATTATATTCAGGTACCTTTTTTACCACAGTATCAATCATTACCATGGTACATACTGCTGGATGTTGGTTTTATATTTTTAACCTAGGTCTCACTCTTTCCTTTTCCCCCTTTTGTCTCTTCCTTCCCTTTGCTTTTGGCTTCATTCATACTTCAGGGCTAACATCTGAAGTTTATACTGGATAATACAACATTGATGCTGCGATCTATGTCTGTTTGTATTCCATGGTGGAACTCAGAAGCACACAGACTATGACTCTCGATTTGTAAGATTAATGGTGGTGAGTGTCCCAGATTATAGTAAGGAAATTGGCCACTTTAAATAATATATATATATAAAAAAACTTACATGCTTGATGCAAAACCTCCCTTTTTTCCTCAAAATTTATTATTTTCCTTGTTTTAGGAATAGGTCCATATATATAAGAAAATAGTTAATACCAAGAACATACTGACCCGGATGCGTATATTTTTATCATATGGTCAAGTTATATGGTTCTTCCTTGCTAGCGGACTAGTACCTTTCTTTATTATTTCATATTGGTTTTAAATGTGAGTATTTTTCTTTGTAATTTGTTTTCACTACTTGTCTGTTCTATTGGGGGGTTATTCTTGAACCCTCCACTTCCTTTTTCCTTTCTTTTTTCTCCCCTCCCCCTTTCCCCCCCCTCCCTTCCTCCTCTCCCCTCCTTTCCCTCCCCCCCCCCCCTCCTTCCTTCCCCCTCTTCCCTATCCCCCTCCCCCCCCCCCTTCCCCCCTTCCTTCCTTAAAAACCTGACTTGGGTCACAAATCTATTCTATTGCTACTTAAACACCATTTATAACTATGTTGTGCACGCCCCCATAGCAGTCCTTTAGCATCGCTTGGGTACTGACGCCCACTACCGTCCTGTCTTGAGCAAGCACACAACTGTCCTTTTTGTATAAGATATGTGGCGCCATTGTAGACGCCTGTTTTTTACCTATGTGTATATATATACTAACAATTAATTGTAATGTTATATACTTTGATAGTTACAACATACATTGTTATCGCTCTTGAGGAAGCGTAGCCCATACGCGAAACATGTCGAGCATCGAACAATTTCAACATATGAATTGACTATGGAATTGCTATCTAGTCACCTCTTCGGACTGATCTACATTTGAAGCTATTCCTCATATGTCCGGAGAATTTCATATTGTAGATGGTGTTGTATAGCAACGATTTAAGCATAGACATATGTTGTGTTTTAAACAATATTCTTTGTCTTTTGTTATGTGTTTTTTGATATTAAATAAAATAAGGAATTTTTATCTACAATTTTGTGGTGCCTAAAAAGTCCATAAGTCCCTTCTCCCCCCCTTTTTTGGTATAATAAATAAATGATGTTTACTAGATGTTATTATTGATCACTAATTGATGATTGAAAAAAGTGTTTTACATATCAATAGACAGTAGTGGGCACCCAAAATTGGGACAAAAATGAAAAATGCTGGGCTCAGAAGGATAGTCTGTTATATTTGTTAACATTCAATTTGCAGCAGACAGGAGGTGAAAATTGTGTGTGATTGATGAAAACAATACTAAAACTATGTCCCTTTTTCATACACAGGAAGTCCTCAGCCAGGAGGAGGTTGTGGAATGTGGCAGTCAGGAGGAGGCGGGGATTAGTGGCAGCCAGGAGGAGGCGGGGATTAGTGGCAGCCAGGAGGAGGCGGGGCTAAGTGGCAGCCAAGAGAAGCCTGGGACCAGTCGCAGCCTGACTGAGTCTCAGGTCCCTCCCCTCCGCCTTCCATACAAAAGGGCCAGGAAGGCCACTCCGTGTCCCGTGCAGGATTCAGCGCTCAGGCTGATCCAGGAGGCTTCTGCGTCCCTACGAGCCTTCCCCAGTCCTGAAGAGGCCTTTGCCTGCATGGCAGCCACCAAATTGCAGGGCATGCAGGAGGGTCAACGCAAGCTCTCTGAGGACCTGATTTATAAAGTCCTACGTAAGGGGTTGAGTGGGGAACTAACACCCAAGACCGATGTCATTGAGATCGACGATCCTCCTCCTCCTCCTGCTGCCACAACTCCACCACCACAGCCACAGCGTGGAAGGAAGCGTGGAAAGAAGACCAAAGAGTGATGACCCTGGGTTCAGTCTGGTCTGACAGAAGATGCAGTCTCTCGTATGACCACAGCCTGGGGACACAGATGTCATCTGCTGCTGTTCATGATCTCTGGGACTTCTGGACCACACTGACCTCCCTTAGATAAGGACTCCTCAGGCCACCAATTTTGCTTTTAAATAGTTGATGTGTGCCCTGGGGGTCCAAGGCTTCACCCACTTCTGCAGTTTCTTCAGCTTTGCCTCCCTCTTTGTTTAGTTGTGAGCCCTTAATAAAATTTTTTAGGTAAATTATACTCTCCTGTGTGTGTTTTCATCTAAAAAGGACAGTTTGTTGGTGAGTATTCAGGTACATTTCTAAAGTACAATGTGAAATTAAAGGGACAACAACACCAAACAATCTCCTACAGATTAAATATAACAATATATCAATGGTGTTGTGGGAACTTGTCACAAAAAACACACACAAACATTTTCGGGAGTACAAATCAAAATCGCAAAAAAAAAAAAAAAAAAATAGAAACACAAAAAAAGAATCTACATTAAAGCCAAAAAAAAAAATATACAAAAATATGTTGTCAGATGTGAGAAATCAAAATATATTGAGGGAATCCTGATAAATAGTAACAAAAGAAGTTTGCGAGAAGTGTGTGTGAATATGAGCAGCAAAACTACTTAATTCTTGTCACATTATAAAGAAGAAGAGAGTGCGCTGTATTAAACCATTTTGAACATTGCAGCGTGACGAAAGTGCTGTATCCATTGCGAACGCTAAGTTTACCAGAACGAGCAGTCCCGTCTCGGAATTTCTTCTGAGCATGCATGGCACTTTGTGCGTCGGAACAGGCCACACACGGTCGGAATTGATGCGATTGGATTTTGTTGTCGGAAAATTTTATCTCCTGCTGTCCAACTTTGTGTGTCGGAAAATCCGATGGAAAACGTCCGATGGAGCCCACACACGGTCGGAATTTCCGACAACACGCTCCGATCGGACATTTTCCATGGGAAAATCCGACCGTGTGTACGGGGCATTAGACTAGCCAAAGACCAGAGCACTTTTTGCGATTCGGCACTGCGTTGCTTTAACTGACAATTGTGCGATCGTGCAACGTGGCTCCCAAACAAAACTGATGTCCTTTTTCCCCACAAACAGAGCTTTCTTTTGGTGGTATTTGATCACCTCTGCGGTTTTTATTTTTTGCACTATAAACAAAAAAAGAGCGACAATTTTGAAAAAAAAACACAATGGGTTGATCTGCGATTTTTTATCAGGACTGCGACATTATGGCGGACACATCGGACATTTCTGACACATTTTTGGGACCATTGTCATTTATACAGCAATCAGTGCTATACAAATGCATTGATTCTTGTGTAAATGACACTGGCCGTGAAAGGGTTAACCACTAGGGGGCAGTGTAGGGGTTAAGTGTGTCCTAGGGAGTGATTCCAACTGTGGGGGGATGGGCTACGTGTGACACATCACTGATCACTGCTCCCGATTACAGGGAGCGATGATCAGTAACAGTGTCACAAGGCAGAACAGGGACATGCTTGTTTACATTAGCATTTCCCCATTCTTCCTCTCCATGAGACGATTTCAGGTATCCCCGCAGACATCGAGCCTGCGGGACCTGTTCTGTCTCAAGGAGCAGATAGCTAAACCTCCTTATCCCAATAATTGTAGATACCATATTTCTTTGATCTCAGTTTTATTAGAACAAGCCAGGTGAAACTACAAAATAACAGAAATAGACCTCAATAAGTATAATATTGCATACATTGCATAAACAACGATATACATTACAAGATGGGATAGTAAAAACTTACTTTTTAAGTTCTCTAAGGGGTGATGGTAATAGATAGAGAAATACATGTGTTGTTTCCTGAATGTCTTCTCACAGAATGGTGGCTGTTTCACTTCCTGTGAAGGTTCTACCCAGAATTCCCTGCTTGCTGACAACTTCCTTATTTACACATACAATAAGCAGAACTGCAGCAATACCAAAAAGGAACGCTAGATGGAGCCTGCACACCACATATGATTGTCTTAAGTGAGTTACACATTTTGCATGTAAATTTAACAACACAGGTACAAATAACCAGCATAAAACATCTGGTGGACAGAACAGGACCCGCGATCACACTCACGGAGCAAATTCAAAGGGACTACAGGTACGCCCATTTGCGCAGCCGTGCCATTCTTCCAATGTATATGTATATGCGGAGGTCAGCAATGGGTTAACTAAAAAAAAGTCAAAATATGCTTTGTTTGTGGGTCTTTGCACTTGCTTCTGTGATCACTGGGGATGAACCAGGGTAGCTTTCCAACTAACAGCTTCCTCTCGACAGAGATAACCCATTACAAAGAAGACATAGAAAGTGCCATAGTGTAAAACCATTTATTTAAAAAAAACAATGTTGAAAAAAGGAGGGGTGTGGAGGCGCCAACTGTGGTAGCTTGTTTATGCAAAAATAAAAGTTAGTGTAACAATTACACTTACTGGTTCGCAGGGTGGAGGTGTTTCTTTGAGATGGAAAGTGTCCTGGGATGTGCTGTTATCTTGTTTCCGGCTCGGATTTAATTCCTTCAGGCGTCTGGGTGTGGAGTCTGTACACAGGCTGAACCGCTGCAGCCAGTGCATGGAAAGCTCCACGCTGACCACTCTGGAGCGTGGAAGAGGAAATTACATCACTGATGCACGGCAAACGTCCAGGCTGGTGTTGGAGATAATGCAGGGATAGCACAGGCTACGTTCTCCGAGCTGCACCGCTTTTTGGATGTCTTCCTATTTTATAAGCCATAATACTAAGCACATATATACATTTTTATATATTTTTAATTAATCTAAAAATTTGTGGAATTTTTTTTTTTTTTTGTACCGATACACACTTATGGAGCTCATCATAGAAAGCCAAATTTAACGTTTTAGATGAATTTTACTCTTTGTTCCCAACCAATTTCTTCAGCCCCACCTCCCCCTATCCAGGTCACCATGGTAAATCCCTATGCAAAAAATTCTTAAAATTAGAAGAACAAATCTCCTCTGCCAATCAACATTAGTGGGATGGTTTTTTCCTAGAACAATATTTATCATATAAAATCACACCCAGAGGCTTGAGAGTGTTAAAACAATGTTCCTTCTTAGACCCAGACCTATCCAAAGAATGGGCTTTTGTATCTGAATTCTGTACAGAAAAATGGATAAAAATTATTATTGCACAAAGAAAAAGGAAATATGAAACCTTGGTAGCTGAAATTAGGGAAACCTGCAGCGGCATCACACAACACATTGCGCAACTTCCATACACCTGGCTCAGGACACTAAAAAGGAACACCATTAGACAAGAAAATTACCTTATCCAAAACAAATTAGGAAAATTCAGGAGGGACATTGGTGATTATACCAACAACAGGGTTTTCTGCTGGAAGAAAAAACTGGTTGCTCCACCACCCTGGAGACCTGCACCTAGGTCACTCTTAACAGGTCCCTTCACCGACAACAACCACCCAGCACTCCCACCATAACCCTTCACCCATCCCCGTTCCCCAACCTCTTCTCCAACTCATTCCCAAACCACAGCGAGTGGCAAAAACCAACAAAAACAAAAAAACTCATAACCCCCAGTCAAAAACAATGCTCACACCAGTCAACAATACTCATGCGGATCCAGATCCATCACCAGATACACCTTCAAACCCAGTGGTGAAACCAAACTCCACTACACTTTGCCCAAGTACTCCTTCTTTCAACACCAGGGTTATAACAAATACACAGTCCAACCCAGTCACCCCCCTTTTTCCTACTTCATCCTATAGCCCCACAGTGACCAACAACACAGAAACAACCAAGGATGATGATTTTTTAGGGTCAGCCCCCCCCCACTCGGCACCTTCAAAAGAAAGTACGCAAGAGAGGAGGAAGGGGGGCAGAGGAAAACTTAAAAGGAAAAATATGGAAAGTATAAAGATTTTCAACTTATTCACCCATATATTATCTATGGAAGAGACCTCACTCTTGAGCAAAGGTCTCACCTTTGCACCTACCATCCACCCAAACCCATTCATGTTATTCAAAGACCTTAATAAATTTATACGAGACTTGACAGTGAAAAGATTCTACAATATCCAATCCTCTCTGAAACTCCACCCTCACAAGAACCCATTGAAACCATTAACCATGATGTCCTCCCAATAGATACAGACACAGATTCCTCCATCATCTTTGGACCCAGATGAACTCTATACAGAATATCCCTTTGCAGATATGGAATTGTACACTCAACACTACCAAACATCCCCTCAGATTCAACATACAAAATTCAAACCCAAGTCCATCTTCAACCCAGTACATAAAAAAGACCCCTATCTACAGACATTCTATCAAGTCATGTATACCAACCTTGTCCAAATGTGTAAATCGGCTCCCAAGAAAAGAGCTAACCTCTCTAAAGCAGAACAGAAGTCCCTGGATGAGTTAACCAACAACCATAATATCATCATGAAGGCAGCAGACAAGGGAGGCAGCATTGTAATACAGAACAGTTCAGACTACATGGCGGAATCACTCAGACTATTATCCGACACCAACACTTATTCCAAACTCACTCATGATCCCTTACCAGAATTCACCCAGAAAGCCACAAAATTAGCCCCCAGAGCCCTAGAAGAAGGTATTATTTCCAAAGCTGAACTGTCATTTCTCATCAAAGGTTTTCGTAAAACTCCCTATTTTTACCATTTACCAAAAATCCATAAAGACCAGTCCAACCCACCAGGCCGTCCCATAGTAGCTGCTATGGAGAGCATCACCAGCGGGTTTTCTATGTACATAGACCATTTCCTTCAACCCCTTGCGCAACACCTCCCATCTTATATTAGAGATAGTACCCACCTATTGGAGATGCTTTCCTTCTACACCTGGGAACCCACCTACCAGTGGGTATCCTTGGACGTTACATCTCTATACACTTCCATCCCCCACGCAGTAGGCCTCAGAGCAGTAGAATATTTTCTCTCTGAGGACCCCCTCATCAATCCCAGACAGGCACAGTACATCCTGGAGGCTACACAATTCTGTCTAGAACACAACTACTTTGAGTTTGACCATACCTTCTATCTACAAACTCAAGGCACTGCCATGGGTGCCAATTTTGCCCCAAGCTTTGCCAACCTTACTATGGGCTACTGGGAACTACAATACGTCTCACATAACAACCCTTTTGCCGCCCATATCATATATTATGGGCGCTACATCGATGATATCATTCTGATCTGGGAGGGCACATCAGAGAGTATAGAGTCCTTTGTCAAGCATTGCAACTGCAACTCCCTAAGGCTATCCTTCACCCATGTCATAGACCCTGAAAAACTAATCTTCTTGGACTTAGAACTTTTTCATAGTGAATCTGAAATACATGCTACAAACTTTGCCAAACCCACCGCTGGGAATTCCTATATTCACTACCAGAGCTGTCACCATCTAACATGGATCAACAACATACCGAAGAGCCAATTCCATCGAATTTGGCGGAATTGCACCAAGGACAAAGATTACCACATACAGGGTAAACTCCTTTCCAATAAATTTCAAGACAAAGGATACCTACCACATCTGGTACAAAAGGCCTTTCTCCAACAGGCAAAGAAACCTCCACCCAAACCCAAAACTTCAGATAATCCACAACCAACACGTTTCACTACCCAGTTTCATGATTGTCACAAGAAGATGGAGAACATCTTAGCCAAACATTGGTGCATCTTGCTTGGAGACCCCTTTCTAGGTTCTTCCCTCAACCAACTACCCAAGGTTTCATATCGTAGAGCAAAAAATATTAAAAGTAGGATAGCACCCAGTAAAATCCGTAAAGTCCCACCCACTCCAGCCTCACACATCCCCCTAATTCCATTAGTGGGAATGTACCAATGCCGGAAAAAATTATGCCTAACGTGCAAATTTGTTGACCATGGACAAAAAAACTTCACTGTTAAAGACAAAACATACACCATAAAAGACTTTTATAATTGCTCCAGTGAATACGTGGTGTACTGCCTGACCTGCCCATGTGGTCTCTTTTATGTGGGCAGGACCATACGCCCCCTACGCCAACGTTTTGGTGAACACAGGCATTTCATAGAAAAGGGCTGGGACAAACACAGTGTCCCTCTTCATTTTTTGAAGGAACACCAAAAATCTACCATGGGCCTCAGAGTCTGGGTCATCGAGGCCATGCCCAGAGGTCTTCCTGCTGCGGAACGTTTCAAACGCCTGTGTCAGCAGGAGGCCTACTGGATATATTCATTGGGTACTCTCTCGCCAGGGGAACTCAATGAAGGATTAGAAACAAATTCTTTGTTGTAGCTTACTTTCCTCCCCCCCCTCCTCTCTCCAATCATACATTAATTCTTCACTTTCTTATTATATATATATATATATATATATATATATATATATATATATATATATACACCTTGCCCATCACTATACAAACCATGTAGAAGTTTCTTACAACATAAAAATACCCCCATGGTCCTTTGCTGTCGTATCATCCAGTCACCTGAGGGACCGCTGTCCCCTCATGGACTCAGATAGCAACTCCACTGTTCTATATAACAACTTCACCCCCTTTTTCCCTCCCCTCCCACCCCTCCACACCCCCCCTACCCTCATGTCCCCCCTGAGCTCATCCTCATAATGTGTATCCCAGTGCTTTTTAATCTCATTTTTTATTTTTATTTTTTTATTTTAATTTTACATTTATTTTTATTTTTATACTTATTTTTTTTTCTATTTTTCATTGTTTTTCCCATTTTTTATTTTTATTTTTCATTTAATTTTTTTATTTTTTAGTTTATATTTATTTTTATTTCATTTTTTTTCCACATTTTATTCATATTCTAAATAAATGTTTTAACTCTAATTCCACTTACTATTATTATCCTTATATTTATTAAACTTACCCCCAATTCATCATATTTTTAATTCTTCATACTTTACTTTCAACTTTTTTGTGCTTTTTGGAAGATTGTGGGTCTGCTGGCTGTTGTGGTTCCACAGCCACAGACCTCCAGCCCATACACTTTAACCTAATTAACCTAATTAACCTAATTGCCTCCACTATATATTCAAGCTGCTCTCCTCCAGGGAGCAAAAAGGCCAGTAGAAGGAGCTGTGAGCCCCGAGCGCATAGCCTGTACTATCCCTGCATTATCCCCAACACCAGCCTGGACGTTTGCCGTGCATCAGTGACGTCATTTCCTCTACCGCACTCCAGAGTGGTCAGCGTGGAGCTTTCCATGTACTGGATGCAGTGGTTCAGCCTGTGTACAGACTCCACACCCAGACGCCTGAAGAAATGAAATCCAAGCCGGAAACAAGATAACAGCACATCCCAGGACACTTTCCATCTCAAAGAAACACCTCCACCCTGCGAACCAGTAAGTGTAATTGTTACACTAACTTTTATTTTTGCATAAACAAGCTACCACAGTTGGCGCCTCCACACTCCTCCTTTTCAACATTGATTATCAACAGAGGTAATGGACACCCTCTGAGGATGACTGCCTCCTCATTCTAGAATTTATCTGCCTTATTTTAATGTGCTATTATAGCTACCATTGTACTATTTACCTTAGACATCACATGTTGCGGAGCGCCGGAAACCCCCCCTTTTTTATTTAAAAAAACAGCATATTAAAAGCCAACTGGCTGCTTACATTAAGAAGTGCCCACTCCAGGCACTAGAAATACTTGCAGAACCTTGGGCAGGGATTGCAAGCCTCGAGCCAGCGTGCATTTCAACGCTGAGAAACAGAATACCGGAAGTTCGAGACTCGGAAGTGACGTGATCGGAATGTGCCTCGACGCACATTTCATCTTATGACGTCGCTTCCTGATGAAGTTTTGGAAATTTACAACAGAGATTTATCACAGAAGAATTTATGGACTTTTAAATTAATATATTTACTTATGTTTATAGTTGTATATGGAATGAAATATTCTTTTGCACTGAGCACTTTATTTAACCTGATTGTATGATTATATGGTTTAATCTATTTACTAACGCACTAGCGCCCCCTACCATTATACCCCTGATAGCTGCTGCTGTCAAAAATTAAGCCTCTGACTTATTGTTTATCAACACCATTTAGATTGGAAATAGAGAGATGAAAAGTAACATTGTAGCTATTCTGTTTTATTTATCTGCAGATCAAAGAGACTCTCTTTTCAGTCTGCTTGTGATATCAGTTAACCCCTTGCCGACCGGGTCATAGCCGAACGATGGCTACAGCGTAGTCGGCTGATTCTAGGAGGGCGTACAATGCCGTCCTCCCAGAATCATGCTTCCCGTGCGCCCCCTGGGGCGCACACCTGGGAACGTCCATGATCATCGGGTCTTCCGGACCCGGTGCGTCAAGGGCCAATGACAGTGGTCCTTTACCACATGATCACTTGTCAACAAACTGGAGCATGTCCGGTTCAGCTCCTCTCTTCGCACTGATCAGTATAGTGCGTGAGGAGAGGAGGGGTCGATTCAGCAGCGCTTGTGGGCTAGATCTGAAGTGCCCACAGCGCTGATCTGGGCCCATCCATGCCTTATATATAGCAATCAAAAAAGCAATCATAAAACAAAACGATCTCTGCGCTATCATTGAAAGAACACCTAAGAAAAGCAGCAGTTCAACTGTGAAAATCACAACATACAAAAAACACAAAAAAAAACTGCGTTATAAAGTGAAATTGCAAAAAAAGTCAGTATTGCACTAAATAAGTGTATGTACTGAAAACATACATAAACATCCAATGACATCAGATCATTAGTGCAGTGATTGCAAAGAAATATTACTAATAACGACTGTATAAATAAATAATAATAATAACAAAGTCCATAGACATAAAAAGATCAGGAAGAGTCCCTTGATAGTTCTCCGTGAATGACAAGTAGGAAAATGGAAATAAGGCACACCCAAAACAGTGATCCTTCATCAAACCTATGCGCTTACCAGATGGGAAGCACAATAAGGCTCATCTCAAAACTGTATCCTGGTCAGGCAGCTTGACGTAACCACTACTCCAGATACCGCTAGGAATGATGGGTGTGTGGGATGGGTCCCAGTATCCTATCTGCAAAAGCCCTCCGCACAGCGTGGATCCAACCAAATACCAACCCAAATTAATCACATGGGGCAAAGGAGAAGCAGCCATAGCATGAATCCGATAGGAACTTTTAATTAAAATAAGGTAAAACACTTACAAATAGGAAGTATAAAAAGAGCATTCACCAGCCGGCAAGTGAGCTCCCGTTCGTAGTTGTGTGCGATGACGTCAGAGTGTCAACCTCCCGATGTATGTTTCGTCTGTCACTGACGTCGTCTGGAGAACGGGCGACGCTCTGATGCATCGCAATATAAAACAAAAGAAGCCACGCCCCGTTGTGACATCTTGGAGGCGCCAAACATAGGCAACCAATCCACTGCCGGGATATGACCCAGAAGTGACACAGCCAGTTATTCGATCAAATCAGCTGCCGGGATAAAACCCGGAAGCTACCAAATCAATTAGTCAGTATCGAGGTTGCGAACAACCACAGGCAAGAATATTAAAAACCAAAAAATAAGTGATTAACACCTACAAATCGAACGGAACAAAAGAAAATCACATGTATGAATGAAAAATCAAAGAGAAAACAAACGTGCGCTCATAATGAACATAATCTGTGTAAAAAATACATAATCTAAATCCCTGTAAGAATAATCAGAAATGTGCATCAAAAAAATATTGATAATTAATAAATGGTAAAAAGCTGTGAAAAAAATATGCTTAAAAAGTGTCATAACATTTCAAGAAAAGTTTTCACAACCCAAATGGATAAGGAACAGTCCTTAGATGAAATACTCCAAGGAGCGAAAGTTCTTATGATGAACAGTAGGAGAGGGAGTCCCATACATAAACAGTTACTTCACAGAAGCAGGAGGAAGCATCCACCTTCCGACCAGTCAGACACTGCACATATATATGGAGAGGGAGGGAAATGAGGATAAGAGCTCTCATATAGTCCCACAGTATTAAAAGGTGGACCCTTACCCTCAATGATGGACCTCCTCTCTGGCGAGGTCTCACACGCAGGCAGACTTTGCCCTCTGCAGGGACTGTGGATGGATGATGTCCGGATCCAGCTCATACAGTGTGCGTCTCCAGCTTGGCTTCTACCAACTCGTCCACCTGGGGGGGGGGGGGGGAGTGACAAGTACATGGGTTAGATCGTTTGTCTCAGGATATTTAGTTTTTCTTGCATCCCACTTCAGCCATAGCTGGAGACACACACTGTATGAGCTGGATACAAGTTCACAACAGTATAAAGGGTAACCTTAACATATATATTCCAAAAAGTACCCATAATGTGAACAAAACAACATACATTATAAAAAAAAAAAAAGCATAATACAATACCAAATAATAAAAACCGGTAGGCCTGAAATATGCACACACCGTAGAAAACACATTCCTAAGAATTGTCTGTAATTTCCACGTTCAACCCAAATGGTGTGTAACTATTAATACGGTGTATCCAGGCCATTTCGAGGCGCGAAATACCTCGGACCAGGGAACCCCCCCTCCAGGACAGGTAAATTTATCTATCCCCAAAAATATAGTCTTGTCTGGATTTTTATTATGAACTTCTAGGTAATGTCGGGACACAGGATGCTTCGGGAAGCCATTAATGATGTTTGTCACATGCTCATTAAACCTAACCATCAGGGATCGCTTAGTCCTGCCCACATATTGGAGCAGGTAAACAACCCCCTTGGTAGAGCATGTGATAAAGGACTTGATCTCGAACTCAACCTGGGTACTATTGGATCTAAAGGAGTGAGTTCTCTTATGCGGGCAGCCATTCAGCGAGCAATTTCTGCATCTTCTGCATTGGTAAAATCCCGTAAGACTATCAAAAAACCCTTTCTTAAAGGAGGGGGGATCAATAATATTATTGGCAATAGTGTTCCTGACGGAAGGTACCCCCCTATAGACCACCTGAGGTTTAACCGGGAGAATAGTATTAAGAGTAGGATCACTAGTAAGGATGTGCCAATGTTTCAATTGGCTCACCGTCCTATGCTGAAAAGAGTATGTAGTAACAAAAGGGGTGGAAGGCGTCCTATTGGTATTAGATATCTTCTCTTTCAGAAGTTCACTCCTATCAATACGTGACACTTTATCAAGAGTATTTCTTAAGAGGGTATCAGAATAACCCTTCTCAAGAAAACCGTTGGTCAGGACATCCGCTTGTAGAAGGAACTTACCGTCATCCGAACAGTTACGTTTCAAGCGGATGTACTGACTCTTTGGCACCGACTTAATCCAAGCCGTGTGATGACAGCAGTTAGTAGGGATATACGAGTTACGGTCAGTGTCTTTAAAATAGGTAGCGGTGGAGAAGTGACCCTCCTTAATCCGAATAATGAGGTCCAAAAAATGAATCTCTTGTTGACTGGCCTCATAATTTAAAAAAATGCCCCTATCGTTATTGTTAAGTCCTCTAAGAAAAAAATCAAGATCAGATTTATCCCCATCCCATAGGAGGAGGATGTCGTCTATGTACCTGGCCCACAGAACCACCTGGGGTTTCTGTTGGGCATAGACGACATCCTCCTCCCACAGGGCCATAAAGAGGTTCGCCAAACTGGGGGCATATTTAGCTTGTTTGTAGAACTGGCCCCCGAACCAAAAATAGTTTTGAGATGCAACAAATTGAAGCAATTCCATTATATATGATATTTGCTCATCGAATAGGCCAGAGTCCCGCCTAAGAAAATAATCGACCGCAAAAAGACCCAAGCTGTGTGGAATGATAGTGTAGAGGGATGGGACATCGGCTGTCACCATCCACAAACCTTGTCTCAGAGTCTGGGTTGCCAATAAGTTGATCACATGGCGTGAGTCTTTTATATAGGAGGGAATTCTATTGACCAATGGCTGGAGGAAAAAATCAATGTACTTGCCCACCCGGGACGTAACAGAGTCAATGCCACTGACAATAGGACGACCCAGGGGGCAAGTGGGATGTTTATGAACCTTGGGCAGATAATATATCACCGGAGTGCGCGGTGCCCTTGGTATCAAATGTGATCTTTCCTTTTCATACAAAACACCTAGTTCAAAACCTTTTTGAACAAGGACTTCCAATTCCTTCCTATATCTAATTTTTGGGTCAAAACCAAGGGGGCTATAGGTGTCCCTATCTGCCAAAATTCTATACATTTCCGTGAGATAATCCTTTTTATCGAGGATAATGATCCCTCCCCCCTTATCAGCCGTTCTGATCACCAAATCCTTCTTTTCACATATGGAATCTAGGCCGGCAACAAACTCCCTATCAGTCCTCACCCTATTAATCGGCACCTGGTCTAGATCCCTGAGAACCACGTCCCTGAAAACCCTCAGGGAAGGAGCCAAAGCCTCGGGGGGGCTAAAAAGGGAAACATTAGCGAGCCCTGAATGTCTAAAAGCATTGAATGAGGTCTGACAACATGAAATGGGATTAGAAGTCAAATAGCGCTTAATACTAAGCTTTCTGATAAACTTATATATATCAATGTAGGTCTGAAATTTATTCAGCCTTGTATATGCTCATACATACCCATCCATGGATCATCTATGCCACATCAGTACTCATCCATGCCACTACAGATTCAAATTAGATTTTCAGTGTATGCCCCTAGACTATCTCATGGTGCTCCCTGCATGTTGGGCCAGGCTGTGGAAAACTCTCACACATGTGGTATCGCTATACTCGGGAGGAGTAGCAGAATATATTTTTGTCATTTTTGCTATGTACATGCTATGTGTTAGAAATATCTTATACACGGACAACTTTGTGTAAGAAAAAATGTGTTTTGATTTTCTTTCCACATTTTCCAAAAACTTGTGGAAAAAGACATGTTCAAAAGACTCATTATGCCTCATAGAATATATGTTGGGGTGTTTACTTTTCAAAATGGGGTCAGTTTTTGGATGTTTCCATTGTCCTGGTGCTCCAGGGCCTTCAAAAGTTTAAGCGGTAGTCAAGAAATGAAATGTGTAATTTATGTCCTTAGAACACCTGATGGTGCTCCTTGGTCCTGGCCTATTGGGCTTCTCTATGTGGCCAAGCTGTGTAAAAGTCTCACACATGTGGTATCACTATACTCAGGAGGAGTAGTAGAATGTGTTTTGGGGTGTAGTTGCAAGTATGAATATGCTGTGTGTGAGGAATAATCTGTTAATATGACAATTTTGTGAAAAAGAAAAAAAAAAAAGAAAATCTTCATTTTGCAAAGAATTGTGGGAAAAAATGCAACTTAAAAAAACTCACCATGCCTGTCTGCTTTCCAAAAAAGGGGTCATTTGGGGGTATTTGTACTTTCCTGGCTTGTTAGTGTTTCAAGAAATTAGATAGGCCGTCAGTACATCAGCTGTGATCAATTTTCAATGATTGTCACCATAGCTTGTAGACACTATAACTTTCACAAAGACCAAATAATATACACTAATTTTAGTTATTTTTACCAAAGATATGTAGCAGTATACATATTGGCCAAAATTTATAAAAAAAAAAAATGACTAATTTGCAAAATTTTATAAATTTTAAAATGCATTTTTCTTTACAAAATTTTTGGTCTTTCATTTATAGCAGAAAAAATAAAAAAAAACCCAGTGGTGATTAAATACCACCAAAAGAAACTTCTGCTTTTGTGAAAAAAGGACAACAATTTCATAGAGGTACACTGTAGCATGACTGAGTAACTGTCATTCAAATTGTGAGAGCACTGAAAGATGAAAATTGGTCTGGTTAGGAAGAGGGTTTAAGTGCCCAGTGCGCTCGTGGTTGATGTAAACTGACAAGCAAAGATTTTTTTTGTATATATATATTTGTCTATTTAACCCCTTTTTAGTTATTATTTTACCCTAATAAACTCTAATTAACTTATCCCCTTTCCCCTTCAGCTATCATTTTCCTGCTGCTTTTCTATTTCTCCTTTATTAACCAATCATTTAAAAAAAAAAAAAAAAACATGTGTTTGTTTTTATTTGTTTTAATTCTTAGGATCACAAAAAAGCACAACAATTGAAAAAAAAGACAAAACTTTATTTAATTTATAAACATAGAATAGGAATAAAGACCACATGGCTCATTTAGTATTTGTAAATAACTTTGCAATGCTTCATACCAAAATAATAATTTCAGTGTCATGTTAAGCAAGACAAATTATAGAATAAAATAAATACCCTTATCCTACAGTAACATTATTTTTAAAGGAACACTGGTAAAAAAGGAGAAAAAAAAGGTTTTTTTTTGTCTTAAGATTGCATTAAAAAAATAAGTTTTGCAAGATAATATCACAAAAAAGATTTTTGTCCAAAAAAAAAAAACACACATTTATTGCTTTGTTATCTTAACTACTGATAACATTTTTTTGCCAAATAAACCGGTCCATGGCAGAAATGTAAAAAATGCTCTGGTCCATAATGGGTGCACAGATGTGAGAGGGGAAATGGTTAATACTGATTTGATAACCGCTCCTTGGGTAAAGTGAGTTTGGTATTAAATATTCATATATAATTTTATTTACAGGGAATATACACACACAAATACATAAAGTACATAATAAGAAGTAACAGATAATATTACCACCACAAGAAACTTTCCATGCAGATTTCAGCAATCTCATGAAGCCTCCATTTGGCTAAAGTGACACAAAACACTATTAAATACAAGTATGCTAGAAAAGGGGGAGAAAAGAGAAAAAATAATACAACTGTCATAAGAAAGGGCCTGTAAGTAGTAATTTAAAAAAATCTCTCACTGACATGTGCATTAACCTTTTCCTGTCCATCAGACATACCCAAACATCCTTGGATGGAAAGAGTGATATCACCACAATTGCTGAAGCCATGACCAAGATATCATTTTTTTTAGGCCGAAGTATGTTTACATTGAGAGCCCTTCAATGTCAAAGTAATCCTAGTGGTTATAAAGCCCCTTTCACCGCAGCCACCTTTACCAGGCTCTCCTGTCCTATCGGGGAGCCCGGTAAGGATGGTACCGGCGACATCTACTTCCTGGGATACAGTGAGAAGAACTGACGTTGTTCCTCCAACTGTTTGATGTCAGATTGCAGAAGCAACAAGGATTTAATCACTTCCAGTTTCTGTTTCATGTAAATAACCCTATACTGGCTTGTGAAAACATTCGATTAAATCGATCTCGGTTGATCAGATGCTTTGGAGGCCAGAAGAGTCTCCATAAAAAGGACTTCCATGCTATTACAAGGGATGTTGTTCATCCCTTGGGATAGCAATAAAAACAAAATAATAAAGGGACAGTGTCATTTTTTTTTTTTTATAAAATAGTAAAAAAAAAAATTAAAGTCATCCCGTTCCCCTATGTGACACACAAATGCAAAAGCCTTCATAGGCACTGCATGCATATGTAAACAGGGATGTTACCACACATGTGAGATATCGCCACAGACGTCAGAGAAAGAGAAATAATTGTTCTACCAGACCTCTTAAAGCGGGATTCCGGCCACTAAAAATATTTTTTCAAAAGTCAGCAGCTACAAACACTGTAGCTGCTGACTTTAAATAAGTACTTACCTGTCCTGGGTGCCCGCGATGTCGGCCGCCCGAGGCCGACCTGTCCCTCGGCTCTCGGGTCCCGGCACCGCCATCCTAACTAAGCGAAACAGGAAGTGGAGCCTTGCGGCTTCACTGCCAGTTTCCTACTGCGCACGCGCGAGCGGAGTGGCGCTCTGTGGTGGCCCTGTGGTTTTCTGGAAACACACACAGTTCCCAGAAGGCAACGGCGCCGCTCACCGAGGAGCAGGACACGCCGCGGAATAGGAAGAGGCAGCTTAGAAGACTGCCTAGGAACAAGGCTTCAGGTAAGTTTTAATTTTTTTCTAATTTCTTTTTTCAATTTTTTAACGATTTTTTAGGCTATTTTTTATTTTAGGGTGGCCCTCCACTTTAAGTAATTCTAAACTTGTAACCTGTAAAGGCTTTTAAAGCATTGCCTATGAAGATTTTAAGGTACTGTGGTTTGGCACCATTCCATGGGTGTACGCAATTTTAAAGCATGACATGTTTGGTATCTGTTTATTTGGCACAACATCATCTTTTAGATTTTACCAAACAGTTGGGTATTTTATTTTTCTTTTGTGCATTAAAATTCAATAAAGTGCATTTTCTCCCAAAAATGTGCGTTTGAAAAACCGCTGCACAAATATTCTGTGATGTAAAAATATGCAACACCCACCACTTTATTTTCTGGGGCATCTGCCTAAAAAATACAGTATATATATATATATATATATATATATATATATATATATATATATAATGTTGTGGGGTTCTAAGTAGTATTATAGCACATAATATTATGTTTTACATGTAGGAGAGAAATGTCAGAATTAGCCAGACTGGAAGTAGTTACCTTGCAGGGTAAGATGCAAACATTGCAGTTGATTTACTAAAATATCGTTTGTTCAGTTTGCAAAATGAATGTTCACTTAGTTTATTGATAACGGTGAAGCACAGAGCACAGGGGTCAGGAGTGAATAATGCACAGGTCAGGAGACAAAGTACACAAAAAGAAATCCTTGTTGATTACATTGTTTAACAAGTGTGGTTACATATATATGTCACACACATACACACATGGCAGAGTCAGTCAATGGGAGATTTTTCCCATCTCCCCACTGCACAGTGAAAGAGAAATGCGGAAGCACTTCTTTTATGGCAGACCGGTCAGATGGAGATCTTTGCCATTTCCCCGCCGGCACACAGAGCGATAATGCTAATGCGCGTGGCAGTGCTGGGGTAAAGTCATCCAGTGCCCAGGGCAAAGATGCCAAACTGTGCCCCCCCATTTTAGGAGATCCAACGCCCAGCAGTCACTCACTTGTCAAAATTACTGCGCAGCTCCTGATCTGTCAGTTGGTTTTGCATTGACCTGGATGTACAGTCAGGGCCGATCCTAGGGTCACCGGCGTCTGGGTGCAGAAATATTTCTGGCGCCCCCACATGGGCGTGGTCATCTTACCAACTCCTCCCCTTTATAAATGTTTCTATGGCAACGACTCAAACACAGAGATGCTCCCCTAAGAAGTCTTTGTTACCCTAGGAATAGATCCTCCCCTGATCTTTTAACAATAAAAAAAATACAGGAAGAGCGTACACTAATGAGACCTGGAGGGGAGTCTCTCTGATGCACACAAAGAGGGCTTTTGTTAGAGAGTCTGTTAGAAAGAGCCCCCCAGACATGATACAGGAGATGGTCAGAGACTGCAGACATGATACAGGAGATGGTCAGAGACTGCAGACATGATACAGGAGATGGTCAGAGACTGCAGACATGATACAGGAGATGGTCAGAGACTGCAGACATGATACAGGAGATGGTCAGAGACTGCAGACATGATACAGGAGATGGTCAGAGACTGCAGACATGATACGGGAGATGGTCAGAGACTGCAGACATGATACGGGAGATGGTCAGAGACTGCAGACATGATACGGGAGATGGTCAGAGACTGCAGACATGATACGGGAGATGGTCAGAGACTGCAGACATAGTACAGGAGATAGTCAGAGACTGCAGACATAGTACAGGAGATGGTCAGAGACTGCAGACATAATACAGGAGATGATCAGAGACTGCAGACATAGTACAGGAGATGGTCAGAGACTGCAGACATAGTACAGGAGATGGTCAGAGACTGCAGACATAGTACAGGAGATGGTCAGAGACTGCAGACATAGTACAGGAGATGGTCAGAGACTGCAGACATAGTACAGGAGATGATCAGAGACTGCAGACATAGTACAGGAGATGATCAGAGACTGCAGACATAGTACAGGAGATGGTCAGAGACTGCAGACATAGTACAGGAGATGCCCAGAGACTGCAGACATAGTACAGGAGATGGTCAGAGACTGTAGTTATGATACGATACAAGAGATGATCAGAGACTGCAGACATAGTACAGGAGATGATCAGAGACTGCAGACATAGTACAGGAGATGGTCAGAGACTGCAGACATAGTACAGGAGATGGTCAGAGACTGCAGACATAGTACAGGAGATGGTCAGAGACTGCAGACATAATACAGGAGATGGTCAGAGACTGCAGACATAGTACAGGAGATGGTCAGAGACTGCAGACATAGTACAGGAGATGCCCAGAGACTGCAGACATAGTACAGGAGATGCCCAGAGACTGCAGACATAGTACAGGAGATGCCCAGAGACTGCAGACATAGTACAGGAGATGCCCAGAGACTGCAGACATAGTACAGGAGATGCCCAGAGACTGCAGACATAGTACAGGAGATGGTCAGAGACTGTAGTTATGATACAAGAGATGATCAGAGACTGCAGACATAGTACAGGAGATGATCAGAGACTGCAGACATAGTACAGGAGATGCCCAGAGACTGCAGACATAGTACAGGAGATGGTCAGAGACTGTAGTTATGATACAAGAGATGATCAGAGACTGCAGACATAGTACAGGAGATGCCCAGAGACTGCAGACATAGTACAGGAGATGATCAGAGACTGCAGACATAGTACAGGAGATGCCCAGAGACTGCAGACATAGTACAGGAGATGATCAGAGACTGCAGACATAGTCCAGGAGATGATCAGAGACTGCAGACATAGTCCAGGAGATGATCAGAGACTGCAGACATAGTACAGGAGATGTCAGAGACTGTAGTTATGATACAGGAGATGATCAGAGACTGCAGACATAATACAGGAGATGATCAGAGACTGCAGACATAGTACAGGAGATGATCAGAGACTGCAGACATAGTCCAGGAGATGATCAGAGACTGCAGACATAGTACAGGAGATGGTCAGAGACTGTAGTTATGATACAAGAGATGATCAGAGACTGCAGACATAGTACAGGAGATGATCAGAGACTGCAGACATAGTACAGGTGATGCCCAGAGACTGCAGACATAGTACAGGATATGGTCAGAGATTGCAGACATAGTACAGGAGATGATCAGAGACTGCAGACATAGTACAGGAGATGATCAGAGACTGCAGACATAGTACAGGAGATGATCAGAGACTGCAGACATAGTACAGGAGATGATCAGAGACTGCAGACATAGTACAGGAGATGATCAGAGACTGCAGACATAGTACAGGAGATGCCCAGAGACTGCAGACATAGTACAGGAGATGGTCAGAGACTGCAGACATAGTACAGGAGATGGTCAGAGACTGCAGACATAGTACAGGAGATGGTCAGAGACTGCAGACATAGTACAGGAGATGCCCAGAGACTGCAGGCATAGTACAGGAGATGGTCAGATACTGCAGGCATAGTACAAGAGATGGTCAGAGACTGTAGCCATAGTACAGGAAATGATCAGAGACTGCAGACATAGTACAGGAGATGGTCAGAGACTGTAGTTATGATACAAGAGACGGTCAGAGACTGCAATCATAGAACAGGAGATGGTCAGAGACTGCAGACATAGTACAGGAGATAGCCAGAGACTGCAGACATAGTACAGGAGATGCCCAGAGACTGCAGAAATAGTACAGGAGATGGTCAGAGACTGTAGTTATGATACAGGAGACGATCAGAGACTGCAATCATAGTGCAGGTGATGGTCAGAGACTGCAGACATAGTACAGGAGATGGTCAGAAACTGCAGACATAGTACAGGAGATGGTCAGAGACTGCAGACATAGTACAGGATATGGTCAGAGACTGCAGACTTAGTACAGGAGATGGTCAGAGACTGTAGTTATGATACAAGAGACGGTCAGAGACTGCAATCATAGAACAGGAGATGGTCAGAGACTGCAGACATAGTACAGGAGATAGCCAGAGACTGCAGACATACTACAGGAGATGCTCAGAGACTGCAGACATAATACAAGAGATGATCAGAGACTGCAGACATAATACAAGAGATGGTCAGAGACTGCAGACATACTACAGGAGATGGTCAGAGACTGCAGACATAGTACAGGAGATGCTCAGAGACTGCAGACATAATACAAGAGATGGTCAGAGACTGCAGACATACTACAGGAGATGGTCAGAGACTGCAGACATAGTACAGGAGATGCTCAGAGACTGCAGACATAGTACAGGAGATAGCCAGAGACTGCAGACATACTACAGGAGATGCTCAGAGACTGCAGACATAATACAAGAGATGATCAGAGACTGCAGACATAATACAAGAGATGGTCAGAGACTGCAGACATACTACAGGAGATGGTCAGAGACTGTAGCCATAGTACAGGAAATGATCAGAGACTGCAGACATAGTACAGGAGATGGTCAGAGACTGTAGTTATGATACAAGAGACGGTCAGAGACTGCAATCATAGAACAGGAGATGGTCAGAGACTGCAGACATAGTACAGGAGATAGCCAGAGACTGCAGACATAGTACAGGAGATGCCCAGAGACTGCAGAAATAGTACAGGAGATGGTCAGAGACTGTAGTTATGATACAGGAGACGATCAGAGACTGCAATCATAGTGCAGGTGATGGTCAGAGACTGCAGACATAGTACAGGAGATGGTCAGAAACTGCAGACATAGTACAGGAGATGGTCAGAGACTGCAGACATAGTACAGGATATGGTCAGAGACTGCAGACTTAGTACAGGAGATGGTCAGAGACTGTAGTTATGATACAAGAGACGGTCAGAGACTGCAATCATAGAACAGGAGATGGTCAGACTGCAGACATAGTACAGGAGATAGCCAGAGACTGCAGACATACTACAGGAGATGCTCAGAGACTGCAGACATAATACAAGAGATGATCAGAGACTGCAGACATAATACAAGAGATGGTCAGAGACTGCAGACATAGTACAGGAGATAGCCAGAGACTGCAGACATACTACAGGAGATGCTCAGAGACTGCAGACATAATACAAGAGATGGTCAGAGACTGCAGACATAATACAAGAGATGGTCAGAGACTGCAGACATACTACAGGAGATGGTCAGAGACTGCAGACATAGTACAGGAGATGCTCAGAGACTGCAGACATACTACAGGAGATGGTCAGAGACTGCAGACATACTACAGGAGATGGTCAGAGACTGCAGTTCCTATGGACACTAGTACATAATGGCCAATCGGCCCTCTCACCTGACCCAGCGATACAGCAACGGTTCCTCTGATCAGGAGTCGGCTCACTTTGAATTGCCCATGGTGACTCCGCTGGGTAGCACCCAGATCTGTATTCCTGCAAAGACTCCATTCCTTTCTCTGCCAGGGATGGCGCCAGGCTGTGTGGCTTTCCCTCTGGTGGCGCAGGGCAGCAGGGTTCTCTCTCTGATGGTGTTCTCTCAGCACTGTCTTCTCCCTCTGGAGTCCTGGGTGTACTTCCCTGAAAGCTTTCCCGGGCTCCTGTCTCTCTCTTTCTTTCCCATTCACCTGAGCATGCTGTGTGGGCTCCAGTTTCTGTGTTACAGTGGGGCTGCCAGTCCTCAGGACTATATGTCCCACAATCCTCTTCTCTGCTCCTTTTTCTATACTGTTTCCTCCCTGGTTGATATGAAGGCGGGGGAAGAAACATTGTGGGCAGCTGTGCTGGCAAGCACCGCTCACTAGTACAGCAGCACGCAGGAGGAGAGGGAGGGGGGAAAGGAGAGGGAGGGGGGAAAGGAGAGGGAGGGGGAAAAGGAGAGCCCGCAGCTGCATTGGCTTTACTAGGGTTAGGGTCACCCCCCTTCCACCAACTATAGTCGCCCCTCAGTACAGACCCCCCTCCACTACATATAGACCCCCCTCCGTCAGTGCAGAACCCACACTAAGTATAAACCCCTCCCTCAGTACAGACCTTACCCAGTACAGATCCCCCCCAGGTAACCCCCCCACTATTAGTACAGACCCCCCCAGGACAGATCTCCCTCTCCATTAGTACAGACCCCACAGGACAAACCACCCCTTCATTAGTACAGACCTCCCAGGACAGACCACCCCATTAGTACAGACCCCCCCTCCATTAGTACAGACCCCCCAGGAGAGACCCCCTCATTAGTACAGACCCCCTCTCCATTAGTACAGACCCCCCTCCATTAGTACAGCCCCCCTCCATTAGTAAAGACCCCCCAGGACAGACCCCCTCTCCATTAGTACAGACCCCCCTCCATTAGTACAGACCCCCAGTACAGACCCCCCATTAGGACAGACCCCCCTCTCCATTAGTACAGACCCCATTAGTACAGACCCCACCACAGTACAGACCCCCCCCATTAGTACAGACCCCCCATTAGTACAGACCCCCCAGGACAGACCCCCCTCCATTAGTACAGACCCCCCAGGACAGACCCCCTCTCCATTAGTACAGACCCCCCTCCATTAGTACAGACCCCCCAGGACAGACCCCCTCTCCATTAGTACAGACCCCCCTCCATTAGTACAGACCCCCCAGTACAGACCCCCCTCCATTAGTACAGACCCCCTCTCCATTAGTACAGACCCCCCAGGACAGACCCCCTCTCCATTAGTACAGACCCCCCTCCATTAGTACAGACCCCCCCTCCATTAGTACAGACCCCATTAGTACAGACCCCCTCTCCATTAGTACAGACCCCCCAGGACAGACCCCCCTCCATTAGTACAGACCCCTCCTCCATTAGTACAGACCCCATTAGTACAGACCCCCTCTCCATTAGTACAGACCCCCCAGGACAGACCCCCTCTCCATTAGTACAGACCCCCCCAGTACAGACCCCCCCTCCATTAGTACAGACCCCATTAGTACAGATCCCCTCTCCATTAGTACAAACCCCCAGGACAGACCCCCCTCCATTAGTACAGACCCCCCCTCCATTAGTACAGACCCCCTCTCTATTAGTACAGACCCCCCTCCATTAGTACAGACCCCCCCAGGACAGACCCCCCTCCATTAGTACAGAACCCCCCCATTAGTACAGACCCCCCATTAGTACAGACCCCCCTCCATTAGTACAGAACCCCCCATTAGTACAGACCCCCTCCATTAGTACAGACTCCATTAGTACAGACCCCATTAGTACAGACCCCATTAGTACAGACCCCCGCTGGATTTGTACAGACCCCATTAGTACAGACCCCCTACATTAGTACAGACCCCCTCTGGATTAGTACAGCCCCCCCATTATTAGTACAGCCCCCCTCCATTAGTACAGCCCCCCATTATTAGTACAGACCCCCATTATTAGTGCAGACCCCCCCATTATTAGTACAGCCCCCCATTAGTACAGCCCCCTCTCCATTAGTACAGACCCCATTAGTACAGCCCCCCTCTATTAGTACAGTACAGCCCCCCTCCATTAGTACAGCCCCCCTCTATTAGTACAGCCCCCCTCCATTAGTACAGACCCCCATTATTAGTGCAGACCCCCCCATTATTAGTACAGCCCCCCATTAGTACAGCCCCCTCTCCATTAGTACAGCCCCCCTCTATTAGTACAGTACAGCCCCCCTCCATTAGTACAGCCCCCCTCCATTAGTACAGTACAGGCCCCCTCCATTAGTACAGCCCCCCTCTATTAGTACAGCCCCCCCTCCATTAGTACAGTACAGCCCCCCTCCATTAGTACAGCCCCCCTCCATTAGTACAGCCCCCCTCCATTAGTACAGTACAGCCCCCCTCGCCCCCCCTCCATTAGTACAGTACAGCCCCCCCCTCCATTAGTACAGTACAGCCCCCCCCCCCTCCATTAGTACAGTACAGCCCCCTCCCCTCCATTAGGGTACATAAATATACCAGGGCGGCAGCTGGAGAGGAGAGGACAGTGTGCAGCCAGCCGCGCCGCCCGGGTGGAGAGCAGAGCAGATCAAAGCAGGCAGGAGCGGGAGCGGGAGACACAGAGAGGAGAATGTGTCAGGCACGGACCGCTCCACCGCTCCTCCCCGCGACATCACTGTGCGGCTGGTCTCTCTCCACGCAGAGACCAGCCGCTCTGCCTCCGATGTCATCTCCGGCTGGCAGCTGCTCTCTTTCTCCGAGGAGGGGCTTGAGCAGCAAACAGCGGCGCGGCGCCTCTTTCTTCTTGGAGCCGCCGCCGGACACAATCAAGGGGAGGAGGAGGAGGGAAGGGAGCAGTGGAGCACTCTGGCGCTTCAGCGCCCCCACCTCTCTGGCGCCTGGGTGCACTGCACCCCGTGCACCCCGTCTAGGACCGGCCCTGTGTACAGTTGTAGGCCTCATGCACACTAGACAATTTTATCTGCTTCTAGGGGCATCTGACATTTTTTTTTCTTTCTGCCTATAACCGTCCATCCATGTTATCCTACCTGTCCATGCACACCTAGGTTTTTAGCAGTGTTTAGAGGCAGGAGTTTTTGGAGGATTTTAGAGGCAGTAACAAAAAAAAAAAAAAAACATTGCCAGCGCGTTCAGGAGTAGCAGAGTTTGGGCAGAAAAAATGTTAGAAGCTGCTAAATTTTAGTATGTAAAAAGAAGAATAGGCTGCACACCACGATTATGATCCAAAATCCTTAATTAGGACATCCCAGAGTGACACCACAAGAGGATTTTGGATCATATTCATGGTGTGCAGCCTATTCGTCTTTTTACATATTGATTGCGGAGGTGAGCCGGGGTGAGCACCCACAAGATCCATCAAGCTTCCTCATCTCACCTGGAGCGGCAAGCCTTCTCTGTCTAAATGCTAATCGTTAGTACTTGAGCATTAATTCATTTCAATGACCAGAATTAATTATTTATTCTGGCCAATTAAAAAAAATTAACGTCCAAGACCTTGATGTAAAAGCTCCTAAAAGCTGGTGAAAGCTTTAGACTGGGTTCAAACCTATGCGAATTGGATGCGGGTTAGCCACATCCAATTTGTATGACAGGATTTTGTGACAGGCTCTCTATGGAGGCGGTTCACATATCTCCGATGCGGAGCATCTTGCACAGGAACACTGTGTATCTTTGACTCTGTTTCAGGGCCAAATGCAGGCAAAAATTTGTCCCTGAAATGGAGAACAGGGACTCACCAGACCCCTGCTGCGAGCCACATCCATCGGAGGTGTGAACCCAGCCCTAGACACTTTTACAAGCGTCAGGCATTTTTTCTGCAAACACGCTGCTGGCTTCTGTGTGCATGAGGCCTTAACACTGGGCATGTGCTTGTGTTGATGTCTCTTTAAATTTTAAGAGTTTGCTATTTGCAACGATCTATAAGGGTAGATTCACACCGGGTGTGGTAGGTGTAAGGGTAGATTAAAAGTGATGAAGATGGACCCGCGCCGTGGAGAAAAAAAAAAATGTAAATAAATTGCAAATAAATTATAGAATAAATACAAAGTGTACATATACGTGTGTGTTTACACACTCACCCACATGTACATATGGCTGCCGCTGTAGTGCGAGGTGAGTATCCCAAAAAATGACAACAGAAAATATATACTCAGCGCAACCTCTCTCAATCATAAATGTGCATATACTCGCATCAAATATGTGTCATGTGACAACATGTGTAACAAAGTGCCAAAATAGAGCAAAAAAAAGTACATTCGATAAAGTTAAAAAAAATTGCAAAATAAGGTGCAAACAATAAAGTTCATCAAGTGTGAGGTGCAGGGCTGGTGACACGCTGATGAAATCTTGGTGACTTCCTGTGCTCCCCTCCTGGATCCCCACTCACCAGATAAAGATGAAAAATATGCCTGTGTATATCAAGATGGTGTCTCCTGTCCAGCAAATATGTAAATTGGTTGTGCCTCAGAGAATGGAATCTCCTCTCCTTCACCACTTGATGTAGATCCTACATACTTTACCTAGTCAAAGACGATCGGAATAGTAAAGTTTGGACAAGTGAAGAGAAGAGGGCATATAGTGTAATACTGCAAGGTTTATTAAAAAGTTTAAAATCATTACACTTACAGCAGAATCTTTAAAATGTGCAAAATTTGCGCCTTGGCATCCAAATAGTCTTTACAGATTTTCCTTAGCTTGACATGTTTCGCCCCTCCCACTGGGCGTCATCAGAAGCTTATGGAGTCTGTGGTTGGCTGTCTTATATACTTTAAGTACCGCCTACTACACCCAATGACTCCCACTACTCTCATTGATGGCGCAGTATGAAATTGGCCTCACTTCCGGTTTCCGCCGGAACCTGAAGTGACGTTTCCGCCGAGACGGGAAGTGATCAGCAGCACAGGAAGTGATGTAGTCTTTGGAGTGATCAGAGGCCATCTAGTGTTGGTAATTCGGTATTACATTAAAAACAAATCAAGGTATATTTCATTAAGTGAACCATTATGACAATGGCAGTATACTCCATCTGGAGGAAAAATATATATGTAATTAAATAGTTGGAAAAAAAACACATAATGAGGATCTGGTCTAACAAATAATGAAACAAAATTGAAATAACTAAGAAAGGAATAAAATAAATAAAAATAAATATAAATAAAAATTAAAATCAAAAATAAAGATAAGAATAAAAATAAATATAAAAATACAATAAAAATAAATATAAAAATAAAAAAATAAATAGTCAAAAATTATTAATAAAACAATTAATGTCCAGGTCCACATTTAACCCTTTCGGCGTTAAAGACTGTAATTTGTATATCCATTGGGTCTCGTTTTGGGAAATAGCCTGTTTAAGATTGGTGCCCCTCCAATGTTTCTCCACCCTATCAATGCCACAAAATGTGAGTTTAAATGGATCTCTATTGTGGAATCTCCTAAAACCACAGACTCCATAAGCTTCTGATGATGCCCAGTGGGAGGGGTGAAACATGCCAAGCTAAGGATAATCTTTGAAGGCTGTTTGGATGCCAAGGTGGCAATTTTTGCACATTTTAAAGATTCTGATGTAAGTGTAATGATTTTAAACTTTTTAATAAACCTTGCAGTAATTCACTATATGCCCTCTTCTCTTCACTTGTCCAAACTTTACTATTCCGATCGTCTTTGATTAAGTAAAGTATGTAGGATCTACATCAAGTGGTGAAGGAGAGGAGATTCCATTCTCTGAGGCACAACCAGTCTACATATTTGCTGGACAGGAGACACCATCTTGATATACACAGACGTATTTTTCATCTTTATCTGTTGAGTGGGGATCCAGGAGGGGCCACTGGAAGTCACCAAGATTACATCAACGTGTCACCAGCCCTGCACCACACACTTGATGAACTTTATTGTTTGCACCTTATTTTGCAATTTTTTTGAACTTTATTGAATGTACTTTTTTTGCTCTATATTGGCACTTTGTTACACATGTTGTCACATGACATATGCACATTTATAATCGAGAGAAGTAGCGCTGAGTATATATTTTCTTTTGTAAGGGTAGATTCACACCAGGTGTGGTAGGACTGTGTTGAGCAGCTATTCCAATGTAGTCCCACCACTAGGGATGAGCCGAACACCCCCCGGTTCGGTTCGCACCAGAACCCGCGAACGGACCGAAAGTTCGCACGAACGTTAGAACCCCATTGACGTCTATGGGACTCGAACGTTCGAAATCAAAAGTGCTCATTTTAAAGGCTAATTTGCATGGTATTGTCCTAAAAAGGGTTTGGGGACCCGGGTCCTACCCCAGGGGACATGTATCAATGCAAAAAAAACTTTTAAAAACGGCCGTTTTTTCGGGAGCAGTGATTTTAATGATGCTTAAAGTAAAAAAAAAAAAGTGAAATATTCCTTTAAATATCGTACCTGGGGGGTGTCTATAGTATGCCTGTAAAGTGACGCGTGTTTCCCATGTTTAGAACAGTCCCTGCACCAAATGTCATTTTTAAAGGAAAAAATCTCATTTAAAACTGCTTGCGGGTTTAATGTCATGTCGGGTCATGGCAATATGGATGAAAATCAGTGAGACAAACGGCATGGGTACCCCCCAGTCCATTACCAGGCCCTTTGGGTCTTGTATGGATATTAAGGGGAACCCCGCACCCAAATTAAAATAAGGAAAGGTGTGGGGCCACCAGGCCCTATATACTCTGAACAGCAGTATACAGGCGGTGCAAACAGGACAGGGACTGTAGGTTTGTTGTTAAGTAGAATCTGTTTGTAATTTTGAACATTTTTAACGTGTTTAGCTCCAGCCAAAAAATCTTTTCTAAGCTTTTTGGAAAACATAGGGAAGGGTTATCACCCCTGTGACATTTGTTTTGCTGTCTTTCCTCCTCTTCAGAAGATTTCACCTCACTTTTTTGTCCCAATGAAAAATGTTTTTTGAAAATTTGGTTTTTTTTGTGGAACAAGGATTGGAAAGCATCAGTGGAAAGGAGAAATTGTTTTCCCATATTAACTCTTACAGGAGAGAATTTCCCTTCCTAGGGGTAGATTTCATCTCACTTCCTGTTGTCTCCTTCCGTTTGCAAGTAGGAGTCGTTTGTAAGTTAGATGTTTGAAAGTAGGGTCCTGCCCTATATACTCAGCAGAAATTGATGAGGATGCACCGTCTCCACGACCAGCACTAGACACAGAGCCTGCTTGCCCTCTCTTATTGGCTTGTGACTGTCTGCCTCTCCTTCTTGGCCTTCCAGACATACTAATGGCCTGTAGCTGCACTAAGCTGGGATAGAACACCTGTAATTTTCTTCAAGTAGCTTTATATACTGTAACCAGACAAGCCTGCCTGTCAGTAGGAAGATAACAGGAACGGATCTAGCTGAACACTGTGAGCAGGACGCACTGCACTAAATGTAAATAGTCTAGCTGCCTGACCGTGGTACTAATAGGATCAAATAGAACACCTGTAATTTTCTTCAGGTAGCTTTATATACTGTAACCAGACAAGCCTGCCGGTCAGTAGGAATTTAACAGGAACGGATCTAGCTGAACGCTGTGAGCAGGACGCACTGCACTAAATGTAAATAGCAGGAACGGATCTAGCTGAACACTGTGAGCAGGACGCACTGCACTAAATGTAAATAGTCTAGAAGATAACAGGAACGGATCTAGCTGAACACTGTGAGCAGGACGCACTGCACTAAATGTAAATAGCAGGAACGGATCTAGCTGAACACTGTGAGCAGGACGCACTGCACTAAATGTAAATAGTCTAGAAGATAACAGGAACGGATCTAGCTGAACACTGTGAGCAGGACGCACTGCACTAAATGTAAATAGTCTAGCTGCCTGACCGTGGTACTAATAGGATCAAATAGAACACCTGTAATTTTCTTCAGGTAGCTTTATATACTGTAACCAGACAAGCCTGCCGGTCAGTAGGAATTTAACAGGAACGGATCTAGCTGAACACTGTGAGCAGGACGCACTGCACTAAATGTAAATAGCAGGAACGGATCTAGCTGAACACTGTGAGCAGGACGCACTGCACTAAATGTAAATAGTCTAGAAGATAACAGGAACGGATCTAGCTGAACACTGTGAGCAGGACGCACTGCACTAAATGTAAATAGCAGGAACGGATCTAGCTGAACACTGTGAGCAGGACGCACTGCACTAAATGTAAATAGTCTAGAAGATAACAGGAACGGATCTAGCTGAACACTGTGAGCAGGACGCACTGCACTAAATGTAAATAGTCTAGAAGATAACAGGAACGGATCTAGCTGAACACTGTGAGCAGGACGCACTGCACTAAATGTAAATAGCAGGAACGGATCTAGCTGAACACTGTGAGCAGGACGCACTGCACTAAATGTAAATAGTCTAGAAGATAACAGGAACGGATCTAGCTGAACACTGTGAGCAGGACGCACTGCACTAAATGTAAATAGCAGGAACGGCTCTAGCTGAACACTGTGCGCAGGACGCACTGCACTAAATGTAAATAGCAGGAACGGATCTAGCTGAACACTGTGAGCAGGACGCACTGCACTAAATGTAAATAGCAGGAACGGATCTAGCTGAACACTGTGAGCAGGACGCACTGCACTAAATGTAAATAGCAGGAACGGATCTAGCTGAACACTGTGAGCAGGACGCACTGCACTAAATGTAAATAGCAGGAACGGATCTAGCTGAACACTGTGAGCAGGACGCACTGCACTAAATGTAAATAGTCTAGAAGATAACAGGAACGGATCTAGCTGAACACTGTGAGCAGGACGCACTGCACTAAATGTAAATAGCAGGAACGGATCTAGCTGAACACTGTGAGCAGGACGCACTGCATTAAATGTAAATAGTCTAGATAGAAGATAACAGGAACGGATCTAGCTAAACTGAATACAGTGTATATATATATATATGCAACACCTGGGATGCATATATATACACAATACACTGTAAGTGCAGCTAACTGACTGACTGTTCTGCCTAATCTATCTAACTCAAATCAAATGACACTCTCTCTCTCTCTCTCTATCTCTCAGCACACCGGAACACACACTACACAGGGCCGCCGTGCAGGCGGCCTTATATAGTGTGGGGTGTGTACTAAATCCCCTGAGCCATAATTGGCCAAAGCCACCCTGGCTTTGGCCAATTACAGCTCTCTCTACTGACGGCGCTGTGATTGGCCAAGCATGCGGGTCATAGTGCATGCTTGGCCAATCATCAGCCAGCAATGCACTGCGATGCCGCAGTGAATTATGGGCCGTGACGCGCCACACGAATTTAGCGCGAACGGCCCATAACGTTCGCAATTCGGCGAACGATCGAACAGCCGATGTTCGAGTCGAACATGGGTTCGACTCGAACACGAAGCTCATCCCTACCCACCACAAGACAAGGTAAAGTTCCTTGCCTCTTATCTGACTGGTTCACAATTTCATGTTGCAGTGCTGTCTGCGGACAAAAGTACGGCATGCACTTCTTTTTTCAGCGCAATGCAAGGCAATCTACTGCTTCACATCATGCTACTGTCAATAGAATGAAGTTGGAAAGTTTGACATTCCAATAAATTTTGTTTTAAATAAAAGGGAACAGTAAGATGCTCTGCAATTATTGCAGTGCTGTCATCCCACTACACACCAGTCACTGTGTTCTAATGCAGATGCTGGTGTCAGTGTACCCTAAAGGTCATAACATGTATTTTATGTTTCTATTTCATTTATTTTTTTACATTTACGAACAGATTTGTGGTTGTTAGCATATCCATTCATAGTTTGAGGATGGTGGTTAGTCACCATTGTCCTCACTTCATCTTTCTACATTCATATGAATGGCTTTGTTTACCTTCAAACCCATTTATACTTAACCACTTGCCTACTGGGCACTTAAACCCCCCTCCTGCCCAAACCAATTTTCAGGTTTCAGCGGTCTCACACTTTGAATGACAATTACTCAGTCATGTAATACTGTAACCAAATACATTTTTGTCCTTTTTTCATACAAATAGAGCTTTCTTTTGGTGGTATTTGATCACCTCTGTTTTTTTTTATTTTTTGCGCTATAAATGAAAAAAGACCGAAAATTTTGAAAAAAAACGCATTTTTCTTTGTTTCTGTGATAAAATTTTGCAAATTATTAATTTTTCTTCATACATTTTGGCCACAATTTATACTGCTACATATCTTTGGTAAAAATAACCCAAATTAGTGGATATTATTTGGTCCGTGTGAAAGTTAGAGAGTCTACAAGCTGTGGTGCAAATCATAAAAAATTGATCACACCTGATGCACATCTCATTTCTTGCGACCCGAACAAGTCAGGAAAGTACAAATACCCCCCAAATGACCCCTTTTTTGAAAGTAGACATTCCAAGGTATTTAGTAAGATGCATGGTGAGGTTTTTGATGTTGTCATTTTTTCCCACAATTCTTTGCAAAATGAAGATTTTTTAATTTTTTATTTTTTTCCCCACAAAATTGTCATTGTAATAGGTTATTCCTCTCACATGGCATGTATATACCACAAATAACACTCCAAAATACATTCTGCTACTCCTCCTGAGTATTACGATACCACATGTGTGGGAGTTTTTCATTGCCTGGCCACATACAGAGGCCCAACATGCAGGGAGCACCATCAGGTGTTCTAGGAGCATAAATGACACATCTAACTTGTTGACTACCTATTACACTTTTGAAGGCCCTGGAGCACCAGGACAATGACACGTGACACTGACGTGGCACTGATGGCAGATGGCACTGATACGTGGCACTGACACTGATGTGGCACTGATGACAGATGGCACTGATACGTGGCACTGATGACACTGATGTGGCACTGATGACAGATGGCATTAATACATGGCACTGATGACAGATGGCACTAATACGTGGCACTGATGACAGATGGCACTAATACGTGGCACTGACAGATGGCACTAATGACACGTGACACTGATGACAGATGGCACTTATATGTGGCACTGATGACACAGATGTGGCACTGATGACAGATGGCATTAATACATGGAACTGATGACAGATGGCACTAATACGTGGCACTGATGACAGATGGCACTAATACGTGGCACTGACAGATGGCACTAATGACACGTGACACTGATGACAGATGGCACTTATATGTGGCACTGATGACAGGTGGCACTAATACGTGGCACTGATGACAGATGGCACTAATACGTGGCACTGATGACAGATGGCACTAATACATGGCACTGATGACACGGACACTGATGACAGATGCCAATGATATGTGGCACTGATGACACGTGACACTGATAACAGATGGCATGTGACACTGACAGGTGGCCCTGATAACAGATGGCACTAATATGTGGCACTGATGACAGATGGCACTGATGACAGATGGCACTAATATGTGGCACTGATGACAGTTGGCAGTGGGGACAGTTGGCAGTGGGGACAGTTGACAGATGACAGTGAGGACGGATGGCACTGACGTGACTATTTTTTTTTGTTTTTTTCACTCACCGCTGCAGCGGTTCGCTCTCCCTCGTCACACGCTGTCTGTGTGAGTAGGGAGAGCCGTTTACATATAAGATCATCTCTCATTGGCACCGCCGATCGCACTGTAAACGGCCGCTATGATTGGCCGTTTACGGCGATCTATGACTGGCTGTGTCCAAGGGACACTGCCAGCACAGAACTTCCCCAATGCGCGCACCGCGGAAGTAAACAGCAGGACGTCCAGGGACGGCCACCCGGCAGTTAGCATCCGCGCTGCAGCCGTCTTTCGCCTATAGCGCGGGCGTGAAGTGGTTAAAGGGTAACTAAACCCTTGTGTTGTTTGTGATTTAAAAAAAAAAAAAAAAAAAGTCATACTTTACCTCCATTATGCAGTTCGTTTTGCACAGAATGGCCCCGATCCTCCTCTTCTGGGGTCCCCCGGTGGTGCTAGTAGCTCCTCTTCGCATTGGGAAACCACCTAGGGGGTACCCATGCAGGCTTAATCCCGAGTCCAGCTTTTGCGTCAATGGACACAGAAAGCCAGACTCGACTCTGCCCCCCGGCGCCCACGTCTTTGGATTTGATTGACAGCAGCGAGAGCGAATGGCTGCGCTGCTATCAATCTATCCAATCAAGACCCGTGACCCCAGCCAGAGAGGGTGTGCGCGTCTCCGGCATGGGAACGAATGTGCTCAGGTGTGTAAAATGGGGGGAGTGTCCTTAGTGACAGAAGTTTTTTCACCTTAATGTATTGGATCCATGAAGGTGAAAAAACACTGGTTAATCAATGGGTCTGAAGGTATTCAAAGCCTTTCATACTACCAAAGGCTGCTGTCAGATCCGGGCAACACTGGGGACAATGCTGCCGTCTTCTATATATAGAGTTGCACTGACAGATCAGGATTTTTCAGGGTTTGCTTACCTGCCCCAGTTTCTGCTGCCAGTGTGTGTGGTTTTCATTTGGTAAAGTGCATTCACGCCAAAATCAAATATTTCAAATAACATTTAGCAAGCCTTCAAATGTACTAAGACATTTTGTATGACGTTTTTAAACTTAATTTTAGTACACTTTTTCATTTGAAAATCTACTAGTATATAACCAACTTAAGATTGGTGTAGGCAAACACCTTTATATAATTCATGGAAGATGTAATGCTCTGTATTTTGTGTGCCTTGATGTGATATAGAGAAATATCAGTGAGGATATTCTGCAGCCAGCTGGTAAGAGGAAAGCATTACATCTGGAGGTTTTTGTATGACAGATGTCATCCTTGGATCACTGTGAGTCTTTAGCACAGTAATATGTGGCCGTGTCTTCCACTTTCACATTATTTATTTGTAGATATGATGTGGTTATGGACGCATCAGATGTCATTGTGACTCTTCCTTTGTATGAAGAGGAATAAGTTGTATTTCCATCACCAGCATAAATCCACCCAATCCATGTCAGTCCTCTCCCTGGAACCTGTTGAAACCAATGTATAGAGTAGTCTGTATATGTATACCCAGATCCTTTACAGGACATCTTCACATTCTCTCCAGGCTTTTTTATTTCAGAAGAGGACTGAGTAAGTGTTTGTGACATGACCCCTGTAACCAAGAATAAAAATATGATGAGAAATAAGATGATCCCATCAGAATGGTTTACTGATTTTTTCTGTATTCCAGACTTACCAAGAAATGAGGACAGACACAAAAGACAACAGGATAGAAACATGATGTCTTATTGGCTTTAGATGTTCTGAATGTTCTGAGAGGACACCAAGATCTCAGTAGAACATCTCGGCCGGTCAGTTCAGCTTTTCTACCTGGCAGGATGAGACAGGAAGCAGAGATGGGATTTGCATGAGGGGAAGAAGACTATAAAATGCTGAACATCCTCTTCTACCTACAATGAGATATATGGCATAGATCTCAACTGTCCCTTGTGTGGGACCAAATCCCTCTGTCCCTCCTTCATCAGTTTTCTTTTTTGTGTTCTGATGTATAGATCTCTATAAAAATGTTTGTTTTTTTTCAATCAAAAGTTATTTACAGCACCACATATTTTCCAATCTTAGAAATTTGGGACAAATGTGTACAGATATACTGTATAAATATACAATAAACCACCTAGATCCTATACTGATATTGCAGATCTCCCCAGCTACTGTAGACATAACAGTCTGCTCAGTAAAATGTTATGTACAGTATATAGGTGCAGAACTCTTGACTGGGTATAATATAGTACTGTTACATATACACTGAATGTTAAAGATTGTATCGTATCCAACCTTATTATAGGACGCTTTATGAAATGCAGTGCATTTTAATCAGATATTTGTTATTTTGTATAACTAGACAAACTCACAAAAAATGTGCAATACTATTTAGCTGAATCCTAGGGACTCATTTGCTCTTGCTGTTTGGGGAAGAAGTTGAGCTGTGTTTTTACCACCCCCCCCAACCACCATTCCTTAAGCTTTCATGTATAGATTTTCAGAAAAAAATGTTTTGTTTTTGTTTGTTATTCAATTAGAAGTTTTTTACAGCACCACATATTTTTCCATCTTAGAAAGTTGGGACATGTGTATATAGATATATAAACAATACAGAGGAGCAGCAAGCAAACCTAACCTTACATTGAGAAATGGCAGTAGTAGGCTGGGTTTCTCTAACATACACAAGCTGATAACGTGACTCATTCACAATAATTAGAGCCCTCAGCACTCAGGAAACACAAACAATCACAGGTCAGGATACAGAAATCACTTGTATAGTTATTACCAGGGCTTTTTTTCTCAGAGAATAGGTGCAGGAACCCACCCTCCCCAGTCAATTATCTGCCCCCACCCCCCCCCCCTTATTCCTGCCCCCAATACCACCATACCTTGGGAAAGAGAAGTAAAGTGTTCCTTACCTTCTCCCTCCCTGTCCACAGCTCACCTCCCCATCCACAGCTCCCCCCCCCCCCCACACACACACAGGTTACCGTTCCCTCCATGCACAGCTTACCTTCTCTTCTCAGTTTACCCCCTCCCATCTCCACAGCTCACCCCCTCCTCCCTCTGGTTACCTTCTCTTGTCCACAGTTCACCCCCCCACAGCTCACCTCCCTCCCCCCCACAGCTCACCCTCTCCACAGCTCACCCTCTCCCCCCTCTCCACAGTTCCCCCCCAGCTCACCCTCTTGCCCCCTCTCTCTACAGCTCACCCCCCCTCCACCCACAGATTACCTTCTCTTCTCTCGTCCACAGTTTACCCCCCCACAGCTCACCCTCTCCACAGTTCACCTCCCCCCGACATCTCACCCTCTCCACAGTCCACCCCCCCACACAGCTCACCCTCTCCACAGTTCACCCCCCCCACAGCTCACCCTCTCCACAGTTCACCCCCCCACACAGCTCACCCTTTCCACAGTTCACCCCCCCACAGCTCACCCTCTCCCCCTCTTCACAGTTCACCTTCCCCCCCACATCTCACCCTCTCCACAGTTCACCCTCTCCACAGTTCACCTCCCTCCCCCCCGCACAGCTCACCCTCTCCCACCTCTTCACAGTTCACCTCCCCCCACATCTCACCCTCTCCACAGTTCACCTCCCCCCACAGCTCCTTCTTTCCACAGTTCACCCCCCACATCTCACCCTCTCCACAGTTCACCTCCCCCCCATCCACAGCCAGCTCACCCCCTCCACCACCACATTTAACAATTCACATTACCATGCCAGTCCCCTCCCCCCATCCACAATTCCCCTTTTAACCTCTGTCAACATATCACCTCTGCACACCCCCATCCACTGCTTACACCCCCAGTCCACAATCACCTCTGCACTCCCATCCACAGCCTCCCCCCTCCACATTTCACTTCTGCGCCACCATCTACAGCTCTAACTCTCTACAACCCCCCATCTTCCACCTCTGCACCCCAAGCCCCCCCCCCCAGCACTCTTGACCCTGTATACATTTCCCCTCCTCACAACTCTCTTTGCACAATCTAACCCCCCCAGCTCTGACCTCTGCGGAACAGCCACAACTTCAGTCTCTACTCTCTGCACAACCAGCCCCCCTTCCCTCCACAGCTATCTCACCTTCATTAGAGTTGTGCTGAGCACACTTCCGTTCTGTCAAATCAGCCCCCCCCCTCAGCTCACTGTGCAGTCTCCTCCATGCAGCTCCGCCTGTCAGATCAGTGTAGCAAATAACTGAGGAGGAGTTTCAGAGAGCTCGGCTCCGTGCTACACTGATCTGACAGACAGCAGGCGGGGATTGCTGCCTCTGAAATCCGATCAGTCAGCTGTGGAGCACATTTCCTGGATGTCTAGCATACAGAAGCTGGTGGAGGAAGTGAGTGGTATAGAAAACTTCCTCTATCGTCTTCTGTTCTATGTGACAGACTGCAGAGGAGAGGGCTGCCTGAGGAAAAAAAGCCCTGGTTATTACTGAATTCAGACACCCGAAAACTGGAATCTACTGACTCTGGTTTGAAAGATTTTTTTTATCCACCTAAAAATGCTGCTTGGTATTCCTAGGTGGAGAAGACCCAGATATTTGTTGTCCCCAGAGTTGGGCTTTAACCCTTTCACTGCCAGGTCCATACAGCATACAGACGTAAAGAAGTGCCTGCAGGTGGTCAGGTCAGTATGGTGTACGGACCTCATTTCTCCCTCTCCTATAAGCTTATGGTCACTTCAATGACCATAAGTTTATATCAGAATTATTCAGCAGACTCTGCTGAACAATTCTATAACTCTAATCAGCGGATTACAACCCGCTGATCAGAGTTATTAACCCCTAATGTGACTGTCCCCCCACCCATGCCACCGCCTCCCTGCCTCTCCACCCTTTCATCTAAAACTGCCCCCCATTCTCCTCTCCTCTTCACTCCCCTTCTCCCCTCCAGCACTAATTACCCCCCCTCTACCCAATCCAACCCCCCCCTGCAAACCGACTCCCTGCAGCCACCATCATTAGCCAGCATCCCTCCTCTTCCACTCCCGCCAGCTTCAGGTGCTGCATGGAGCTTGGGGGGGGGCATTATGTGTCCCTCGCTGGTCATATCACCACCCCAAAACTGCCCCGGCACCCCCGATCCATGGGCGCTCCGAACGGCATCTCTCCTTCCCCTCCCTCCGCCCGCAGCTTCTCCCTGCACTGATCTCCGTGATCTGTCTGGCTGGGGATCACGGCGGGGGGGGGGCAGGGGGGGGAGTGCGGTGCGGGGGGGTGAAGTTTGGGCTTGGGGGGGCTTTAGTGAACATGTGTTTACTAAGCTCCCCCTGTAGAAGAGAGGGCACATGCAGCAATCACTACTATCTGCCCACTTACACTGACAGTTGATATATTGTAACCGCAATAATGAATCTCTATACAGATTCTCATTCATTCAAGTAAAGTGATACAGAGAAAAGGGACTTCTTCAGTCTTGAAAACTAGAAAATGTCTAGTTTGAGGGGTCTTTTCAAATTCTGAAAGCTGTAAGTGACAAAAAAAAAACCTCCAGATTTTTAGAGAAATTTTTGGGTACGTTCAATTTTCACCATTTTGCAAAAAGGCACAATTTAAAATTTACAAATATTTGTTATTTATTAACTCCATACAGGTTAAGCTTTTATATTTAGTAGGGATTTAGCAGAAATTTTGTAAAACTAGCTGTGTTTTTATCTGCTAATAATGGTTTTAGTGTATTTTTTGCAAATATATTGGTTCGATAAACATTTACGCAAATACCGCGGGGTCTAAAAAAATCAGTAGCACCTTCTTTTTATTCTAGAAGTCATATGTTTTCAGAAAATATATGGTTTTGGGGGTCTTTCCCAAATTCTGAAAGCTGTAAGGGAAAAATGAAAACCTTCAGATTTTTTGAGAAATTTGCATATTTACACTTTTGCGTCTGTTCAATTTTTACCATTTCGCAAAAAGGTGCAATTTAAAAGTTACAAATATTTGTTATTTATTCACTCAATACAGGTGACGCTTTTATATTTAGCAGGAATTTAGTAAAATGTGCTGTGTTTTTATCTGCTAATAATAATAATAATAATTTATCTGCTAATAATGGTTTTAGTGTATTCTTTGCAAATATATTGGTTTGATAAACATTTGCGCAAATACTGTGGGGTCTAAAAAAAATCAGAAGCATCTTCTTTTTTATTCTTTATACTTATCATGTGCTTTCAGAAAATATATGGTTTGGGTTTTTTTTCACAAATTCTTAAAGCTATAAGTGAAAAAAAAATGGTCTGCCCACTTAAGTGTACAAAATGGAGCACAGGGCCTGGCAGTGAAAGGGTTAAAGCCAACTTCCAACTAAGAAAATCATACACAGCAATTAAAAACTTTGCCTTCTCCCTGCTAGCATACTCCCTTCCCTACTAACTTTCAAAGGGTGAAGCTGTGTTTTTAGTCTTTCAACGTTTTGGCCCCTTGTCTTGTGGATGCTTCTTATTACTGTAGCTCTGTCAAGATTTATGAATTATATGTGGATTTTAGAACTGGAAATTTGAGAATGGCAGCTAGGAGGTAAAATGACAGATAACATGACAAATGAATGACAGACAATGTGACATACAAATGACAGATCGAAAGATCGATTACACAACAGATCAATCGCATGACAGATCGCAAGATCGATCGCATGACATATCGCAAGACCGATCACAGATTAAAGGAAAACAGAGGTAAAAATAGCACTTTGACTTATATGAAGACTGTTTAGATAGTATAGTTAACATTTGATATTAAAATTCTACCATGAAACACTTGTATGCTACTTGCATTGGTTAATGCTATAACATACATATAACTGTAGAATGTACTACCTCCGTATTGAACCCCAACCAACATAGTGGCTCCCGCATAACAGACCCCCCCATGCCCAGCTAAACACCGCCATTGCATGGTGATGTGTCCACGGGCTCCCCCCCCCCCCGATTGAGGCTCACGAGGGCTCCCCCACAGTAGCCTGTAGTACTGCGATGGGCCTTCTAAATTGTTAGCCTTCTAACTTGTCCTTCTAACTTGTCCTCCCTGGTAAGGTACTTCCCTATGTTGGGGGCATGTGGTCTGGTATGGTTCAGAATGAGGAGCACACACTAGCTCTCCCCTCTCCTGGCCAGTCAGGCTGCATGCTTAGATAAGGGTCTTGTATGATTTTGCATAATGTTTACCCTTAAAATCCAAACAAAATGTGGGGTATCCCCATACAATTTTTTTTGTTGGGTCCCTCTTAATTGCATACCAAAATTGAAGGGCCTGGTATGAATTTGGAAGGGACACCGAGGTTACACTATCCCCACCCCTTTCTCTACATTCATTGGTCAGCTGTGAATCCTTGACTAATAGCTGAATGTGTCTGGTGGGGATAAGTCACTGAACACCCGTGAGAGTCGACTCCCTACCAACCAGGTGTCCTCAGCAATAAGCTGTTCCCATTTAGCATTGCTAGTAATACCACTGCTAAATGTTTCACTTTTCAATGCAGCTGGAGGTTCACTCAGCCAAAATACTAATTTGGTCGACTGTTCCCACAGGAATTTGTATACATTTTGTACACAGTGCAAAGTTCTCCAATATAAAATGTCCTCTTATGGATTAATGTTCTCAGCCTATAGTGTTAAGCTATTTTATCTAATGGTAGAAGGCGCTTCAACTCTGATTGTATGTTCTTGAAGGAGTTGTAAAGGCAGAAGGTTTTTTATCTTAATGCTCTCTATGCATTAAGATAAAAAACCTTCTGTGTGTAGCAGCCTCCCCAGAACCCCCTACTTACCTGAGCCCCATCTCTCTCCAGTAATGTCCAGGAATGTCCAAGCCATCCGGGACACTCCTCCTAATTGGCTGAGACTCGGTAGAGGTGCTATTGGCTTCCACGGCTGTCAAAGTCAGTCAGCCAATCAGGGGAGAGAGGGGGTGGGGTCGGGACTCCGTGTCAGAATGAACACACAGAGCTATAACTCGGCTCCAGTGCCCCCATAGAAAGCTGATGACTGTGGGGGCACTTGAAGGAGGGAGGCGCCATAAGCAGCAAAAAGGGACCCAAGAAGAGGCTGCTCCGGACTGCTCTGGGCAAAACCAACTGCACAGAGCAGGTAAGTGTAATATGTTTGTTATTTTATTTTTTAAACAAGACTTTAATATCACTTTAATGCCCTGTACACACGGTCGGATTTTCCGACGGAAAATGTGCGATCGGAGCTTGTTGTCGGAAATTCCGACCGTGTGTGGGCTCCAACTGACTTTTTCCATCGGATTTTCCGACACACAAAGTTTGAGAGCAAGCTATAAAATTTTCCGACAACAAAATCCAATCGCGTCAATTCCGACCGTGTGTGGACAATTCCGACGCACAAAGTGCCACGCATGCTCAGAAGAAATTCCGAGACGGAACAGCTCGGTCTGGTAAAATTAGCGTTCGGAATGGATATAGCACTTTCGTCAGGCTGCAATGTTTAAAATTGTTTAATGCAGCGCACTCTGTTCTTCTTTATAATGCTAGAAGAATGAAGTTGTTTTGCTGCTCATATCCACACAGACTTCTTTCTTTATTATTTATCGTGATTTCCTCAATATATTTTGATTTGTCACATCTGACAAAAAAGATATATGTTTTTTTTTGGGGGGGGGGTTGTATTTTTTTCAAGCCTGATCGTGTTTTTATTTTTTAATTTTTTTTATTTAGACCAGACTGAACCCAGGGCCATCACTCTCTGGTCTTCCTTAGACGCTTCCTTCCCGTCTGTGGCTCTGGTGTTGGAGGTGTGGCAGGAGGAGGAGTAGGACCTGGAGGAGGAGGAGGAGGACCTGGAGGAGGAGGACCATGGGTGAGCTGACAAATGTGGGTTTCACATATGAGTTGGCCCCTCAACCCCTTATTTAGAGCTTCCAAAATTACAAACTCACATAAGAGTCGTTGGCCCTCCTCCATCTGCATCATTTTGCATGCAGTTAGCTCTGCAAAATCATCTTCCACACTGTGGGGTGTTCTGAGGGCCTCAGTAGTCTTCCAAAATAGGCCTATTGCTGCCTCCTCCAGGTTACTCCTCTTCCTGCCACTTTTTATTTGAAGGCGGAGGGGAGGGACCTGGGTATTGGGCAGCCTGCTTGGCCCAGCCACCTCCTGGCTGAGACTTTCCTGTGTATGAAAAAGGGACATACATGGTTTTAGTTTTTGGTTCATCAATCACAGTCATAAATTAGTACTCCAAACTAACATCTATTTAACATCACTGATTGGACAACCATAAATATTTTGAGGAATGCTATACCTGGCTCAAGCTGGGCTCCTCCACATGTTGCTGCCTGGAAGGCCCAGGCTGGACGTTAGAAGCCTCAGCTGGGGGGGAAGGAAGCATTGAAGGAAGACTGGAGAGTGCTGCCCTGGGTTCAGTCTGACCTGACAGAAAATGCAGCCTGTCGTAGTACCACAGCCTGGGTACATAAATGTCATCTGCTGCTGATGATCTCTGGGAATCCTGGACCTTCTTGCACTCCCTTAGATAAGGGCTCCTCATGCCACCAATTAGGATCTTCAAATAGGTGATGTCTGCCGTGGGGATCACCGGCTTCACAAATTGCAGCAAATTATCCAGCGCTGCCTTCCTCTTTGTTTGGTTCTTATATTCGGGGTGGTTTACCTGCCACAGACAAGGCAGGTCCCTGAACATATCTATGAAGATTGGCATAAAGTCCTGATCATTGACTATATCCATTTTCACTGCAAGACACAACACCAGACAAACCCTAATGTCAGCCTAAAGTCTTATAAACTTGTCTAAATACCGGCCTCAATCTAGAAGCAGTATAGGCCCAAATTTAAATCTTACCTTCGTTATCACGATCGGCGCTTCCGATACTCCTTCCTCCGCTCACAGATCGTACGTACTACGCACGCGTGTTACGCTTTATATACACTGCACATGCGTGAAACTCCGCCCGCCCCTGACGTTCTTTCTAGCCTATTCCCCCCTCCTTCTCATTCGGTGCAGTGGGGGAAGAGCACATGGCAAAGACACAGCAGGTGCGTGCTAATTACAGCAACGAGGAGAAGGAGGAAAGCCCGGAGCCTGAAACAGCCCGATCCTGGAAGAGACGATTTAAGGCCTCAAATATGTCCTTTTTTGGAGATGTTGGAGATGGTCGACATCCTGAAGAGAGACAACTATGACGGGAAGTATGGACCTTACCCCAACCGATATGTCAGAAAGGCCAAGATTATGGCGAAAGTGGTCAAAAGTCTGCAGAAGCAGTACAGAAGAATCAGGAGAGTGCTGCAAAAAAGTAAGTAGTTGTGCTGTGTTCCTATTCTTTATTTTTCTAACATTCGTTTAAAATGGCAACTTTCATGTTCATGGGCGCATTGTTCGTTCGTATGAAACATTGTTCATTCCACATAGAAAACTCCATTGTTTTGGCCATATGCATTTGAATACATTTTTTCAGGCCTACTTCTCTTAAAATAATTTTGGAGTCTAGATGGGTTTGTAACTAGAATGTAATGCAAACTAGATTCTGTGTAAGGAGAGGACACTCAGCAGCTGTTTACACATCTGGACACTGGAGCACTAGTGTGGGACACCAAAACACCCTTTTTATTAGGGGGCCCACTCAGGTGCTCCAGTGTACACTATAGGGGTGTCTCCATCTGTGAAGCTTGTATAAAACAGGTAAGTATTCAAGCTTGACAAAGGAAAACAATATTTATTCATCTTGGAACTCTGCCAAAATAGACAATTGTACCCCACTTCCAAGCAATGTTTCATATTCCTATTTCTGCCATAAAATATCTGTGTGCTAAGTATACCTATTTTTTTTTAACATAGGGGAGAAAAGACTCGGAGGACACCACTCATCCGAGGAGACCACAGACCCCCCACCTCATGAGGAAGGTGAAATCCCCCAAAGCCAACAGGAGGAGGAGGAGGGAGACGTGGTGGAAATAGTCCCCACATCAGGTGAGTGTCTGCGACCACAGGCTCAGGTAAGAGATGGATGCCGGCATATTTATAATACATGGTGTGGTTTTTTTTTTCTATATTTTTAGGTGATCGTGATGTTGTGGATGAAGGTCATTTCACCAGTGAAAGTGCCCAGATCCTGATCTGGGAGATCATGGGGTGTAATAGGAACAGAAAAATATCAATGATGTTAAAAGATATTGAAGAACATCATTGATGTTTTAGGGAGAGTTTAAAAGACCTCCAAATCCCTGACTTTTTTGTGGTATTTGTAATGGAAGAATTTTTAAAATTTTTTGCCATTTTATAGAAAAGCCAAATTTTGAAGATGCACACAGTGTGGCAACATGTGCTATCTGCCATCACGGGAGATCAATGTATGCGTTTTGGGGGTGCAACCCCTTCCTCAATAATAAAGTAGCTGAGAGGAAGGGGTTGCACCCCCAAAACACATCCCTTGATTCCCCGTGATGGCAGCCAGCAGATGTTGACATTCGGCATTTTGTGTGCATCTTCAAAATTTGGCTTTTCCAGGGGTGACTTCACCCCATCTGAACGCAATATCAAACACAGTTTATAAATACTCACGTCTGATATTGCCTTCAATTTCTACAAAATTTGAACTTTGTAAGTTCCAGATTTGTGTATTTCTTGTTTGTTTGAAACATGCCTGTTTTACCTTAAATGGACATTTCTACTTTTATTAATGTGACCCAAAAAATTGTTATACAACAAACATGTTACTTTGTTTTAAAAACCTTTTATAAATGCACATGTGATTGTGCTGGTATTAAAAAGATTGATACTCAAGAATGTGTGGATTATTGTTTCAATGCTCCTAAAATTTTGTTGTGGTAAAATTGTTGTTTTCTGTGACAATGGGGGTTATTTCCTAAGGGCAAATCCACTTTGCACTACAAGTGCAGTTTCAGTGCAGGCTCAAGTGCACATGTAGTGCAAAGTGTATTTTCCTTTAGTAAATAACACCCAACAGTGCTTTCTAATGTTACACAATCACGACATTTTCAGGACTCCCCACATTTCTGTCAGGGTCAGCTAAAAGAAACACAAGCAGTAAATGTCACCAAAGATTTTAGTAGTTAAAATAATTTTTTTATTTTAAAAATGTATCAGACATTGTCTGGCATATTGATGGCCCCCCTACCCGCAAAGTAATCAAGGTATCTAAGACGAACCTTGTGGGCACTCAGGGGGGGCAGGCCAGGATGGCCAGCCTCAAGCGCCATCAGGGTTGGTTTATTTACTTGAATTCTGGCCTCAGGCCCAACTGAGGCAGCATAGTTGGCAGAATTTCACCTTAAAAAGTTGTGGAGAACACAGCACGCCAGGATGATGTGATTTAGTTTATACTCCGCCATGTGTATGGGTGTAAGAAATAGGCGGAACCGGCTGGCCATGATTCCAAACGTGTTCTCCACCACTCTTCTGGCTCTGGCCAGCCGGTAATTAAAAATCCTCTGGTCCGGGGTGAGGGTCCTCATCGGGAATGGCCGCATAAGATGGTCCCCCAGTGCAAACGCTTCATCCACAACGAAGACGAATGGGAGTCCTTCCACATTGTCTTCTGGAGGTGGCAAGTCCAAGCTGCCATTCTGGAGACGCCTGTAGAACTCCGTCTGGGTGATGACTCCACCATCGGACATCCGGCCATTCTTCCCCACGTCCACATACAGGAACTCGTAAGTAGCCGACACCACTGCCAACATCACAATACTATTGAACCCCTTGTAGTTGTAATAGTATGACCCCGAGTTGGGTGGTGGGACGATGTGGATGTGTTTCCCATCAATTGCCCCTCCGCAGTTAGGAAAGTCCCACCGCTGGGCAAAGTGGGAGGCTACAGTCTGCCATTCCTGTGGCGTGGAAGGAAACTGTGGAGTCAAACAAGAAAAAGAAATTAATCATTTTACACATACACATGTAACGCTGATTAGACACAAACATTCTTGGCCAACATCAGTATAACATTTATTTTTGGGAGTATTTAAAGACTAAGGTATAAGGTCCACCTATCAGATTCCCCCCCCCCTCTCATGGGCCATTTGTAAAATTTTATGGGGGGGATATATTTTGGACAGGTAACCCACTCCACTTCATTGAGAGATGAATGCATAAATAATGTGTCTTACTTTGGCCAGCCCCTCCTTACTTTACACTATTGGCAGCCCACTGGACAGGTAAGAAGTGTCATAATACAAAGAGATAAATACACACTGTACACATTTTAGCACATTTTTACATTCTGCTATTACCTATCAAGATAATAATAGGATACACAAACTTAAACAGTACCATTTGAAAGTATTCAGGTAGGCCCTTGCACTACATGCTTTGGGGAATTCATCCATAAATCTGACCACAAAAAAGGTAGGTATAGTGTGTATGGGTTTGGCAAAGTCAGCAGATAGAGGATTGTTATCAGCTGAGTTAGCAGTTGGGGGGGAGGGAGGGTTCCAAATGATTTTGGGACACAAAAAAAGCCTCTGCCACTCTGCCTGAATTTCAAACACACATCACAATTTTCTACATTTTAGGGGGTTTTTAGGGTAAAGCACTACTATGGAGCTGACAAAATACATTGTTAATTGAGTAGACGAGGTGGATATAGGGCCAGGAGAGCCTGCTGGGGAGGTAAGTGAAGGCAAATATGTATGAAGGACAAAAATAAAATACCTAAAAATCCAGCATACATGAGGACAAAGGGGACATTCACAGCATATTACAATCATGGTAATTAGGGAATGAGGAAAGAAATACAATATATTATCAAACATTCTAGACAATAAAATGTGATGTTAAAGGATAAAAGTCTTACCTTAATATACTCCTTCTGCAGGACCTGGATGATGGCAGAACAGGTCTCCGGGATAATGATCCCCAGAGCCTGGGGGGAGATGCCTGTCAAGAACTTGAGGTCCTGCAGGCTTCTCCCCGTCACCAAGTACCGCAGGGTGGCGACTAACCTCTGCTCCGGAGTGATGGCTTGCCTCATGCAGGTATCCTGCCTGCTGATATAGGGGGTCAGCAAAGCCAACAAACGGTGAAATATGGGGTCCGTCATCTGGAGAAAGTTCCTGAAATCATCAGGATTATTCTCACGGAGCAAAGGCATGTGACAGAACTGGTCACGCTGGAGCAACTAATTCTTGGTCCATGAACTCCTCCCCACCCTGTTCATGAACTGGACTTGTGTGAAGGTAAGGACCCCAACACCAATCCCCCGCACAGCACAAACTCTACGAGGAGTACGTACACGCAACATGGCTAGAAAACGGTCGGCTGCTCACAACGCAGTAACAGAACGCACTGAAGAACAGCAAGGCCTGTGAAGAGCGACCTGAAAAACAGCAACGAGCGGACAAGAACGCACAGAAGAATCAAATACGAACTCACTGCACGCACTGAAGACCTTATACAAACCCACAAGCACAAACTGAACAGCAGAAAACAATCTGAAAGCCACGAGTCTGAAAAAGCGTGAATCGTCTCTGACCAAACTTTTACTAACACGAGATTAGCAAAAGGATCCCAATGGGTGCCGCGCTTGGTTCTGAACTGCCCTTTTATAATCTCGTCATACGTGGTGTACGTGACCGCGTTCTTGGCGATCGGAAATTCTGCCAACTTTGTGCGACCATGTGTATGCAAAACAAGTTTGAGCCAACATCTGTCGGGAAAAATCCATGGATTTTGTTGTCGGAATGTCCGATCAATGTTCGATCGTGTGTACAGGGCATAAGACTATTTTCTCTTAAGTTCAAATGTTAGGGAGCCCAGCAAAAGGCAACAAATAGAAATTGACATTACACACATTATTGCAAACATTATTTAATATTATTTGTGACTTTGGTGTGAATGCTCTGAGATTTACAAAGCAGTTTGTAAAGGCCCCTTTCACATTTGTGCGACCTGAAAGTTGCGTTACTTTGCTACATTTTTACTGCAACTTTGACATGACTTGAAGCAATGTCTGTGTAATCTTAAGGTCTATTGACCTCAAGTTGCATCAAAATCGGACCAAAGTAGTGCAGGGACTACTTTGAAGTCGCATAGATATGAATGGTACTCATTGGAAATCACAGGGTGCGACTTGTCATGCGACCTTGCAGTCTGAAGTCGCAGGACAAGTTGCACAAGTATAAAAGAGGCCTTAGTGTTTAACACTTGCTGCTGTATGGATCGTCATAATAGACCCAGGCTTGCCCTAACAATACATCCTCTTCTATGTTTTAATAGCGGTAAATATTATATAATACAGTATGTATCTCTTGGGGGAAGGTGAGTACTGAACTATGCACATAAACATGCCTCACAACTTTCTGTAATGGGAACGAGGGATGCCTAATAGCAAAAGTATGTAGGTATAGAACACACCCCCTGCCACGTCCCACTTAACAGGAGAATTATACAAAAAAAATTATCGGTTAAACCCAGAAGGGCTTTTTTACCACTTCTATTCCTTTATATTGGCTTTTGGAATTTACAAATGCATCAATTTAAAATATTGAATGAAAAGTTTAGTACTGTAAAACACTTTTTGATAGATAAGTAGTGCATTTCATATACCACCATATAGATCAGACCAAAATGAGGGACAAATGAGGAGGAAAGAGGGACAGAGGGACTTTATTCCTCAAAATCAGGGACAGTTGGGAAGTATGCATAAAGCATATCCAAAAAGGAAACTTCAATAGTGAAGTGCACTATAGCAGTACCTATAGCAGAAGAGTGGGCAACTGTTTCAGCAAAGTAAAAATGAAAAAAGTGAAAAAACAGTGGATACATAGAAGTGAATACTGGAAATTAGATTTAAAGTAATGCATGAAAAGATAAATAGGGCCAGAGCTCCTTTCAAAAAACAGAATACTCTAGGACAAATGGAATTTGGAATTTTGGGTCTTTGCTATATCTAGGCTTTTCATTTTCAGGCTTTTCATTTTCAGTGCTTTGCTGCCACGTACTGTTATGCCCCATACACACGGATTTTTGTGCGAAGGATGTTGGCTCCAACTTGTCTTGCATACACACGGTCATTCAAATGTTGGCCAACAATTACGAACGTGGGAATGTGGTGACGTACAAGACGTACGACAAGCCGAGAAAAAGGAAGTTCAATAGCCAGTGTGGGTCCTTCTGCTTGATTCTGAGCATGTGTGAACTTTTGTGCGTCGGACTTGTGTACACACGATCAGAAATCCTGACAAAAAAGTTTTGTTGGCATAAAATTTGAGAACCTGCTATTAAACATTTGTTCGATGGAGCATACACACGGTCGGACATTGCCAACAAGTTCACATTCAACATTTGTTGTCGGAAAATCTGATCGTGTGTACGGTGCATTAGGCTGCTTTCACAATGAGGCTCTTTACAGGCGCTATAGCGCTAAAAATGGCACCTGCATAGCGCCTGTAAAGAGCCTCTCCTCTCACTCCAGTGTGAAAGCCTGAGGGCTTTCACACTGGAGCAGTGCGCTGGCAGGACACCAAAAAAAGTCCTGCAAGCCGCATCTTTGGGGCGCTGTAAGAGCGGTGTATACATCGCTCCTACAGCGCCAATGCCCATTGAAATCAATGGGCAGCGCTGCCGAAGTGCCAGCAAAGCGCCTCTGAAGATATTGATCAAATAAAGCACTTGATAGAGGGAGATGACTGGTCTGCCCAGGTTAAAAGGGAAAGGGGGCCGTGCCACATCCAAAAAACTTTTATAGAAAAAGGAAGGGGTTCCCCTGAGTGGATTTTTCCGGCACTTGCAAAAGTAATATATATATAGAATAGGAAAATACACGTATATATATATATAAGATAAAACAGTATTTATGTTTATTCAAAACGTTCTAGTGTTAAAAACAATGCATACATTTGCAGACAACAACAACATATACATTAGACATATTACAAAGCGGTTGTGATATCTATTTCGGTTGGTAGGTAACAAATGATATTTAAATAGTGGAATTCTTTTCAAGCCCAATGCGTTTCGGGTACATTCTATTTCAGTCCTTCTTCAGGGGCAGAAATTGAAAAGAAAGGTTCATCTAGATTAATTGAAAAACATATATTTGATCAATTGCCATATAAATCTATATGTCAATAACCAATTGTAGGTAAAATGATCCATAGATCACTTACCTGTTATGTTACCGTTGGTGTTTATGCAGAAAAAGACATTGGTAATTACAACCAGGAATGGGAAATGCTTGCAAGAGAGATGGCGTTTAATTTGATGTTCATGAGTAGGAAAGCTGTTCTCTGGGTACTTGTATCTCATGTATAACACTTCCCCAATGAGAGGGGGGAGAGATGAGGGGGAGAGAAAGGTTTATAAAGTTTTTTTGGGTTTTGTTTTGATGATGTATATAGAGGTTCACCTACCCCTGCCTCCCCCGGATGCGTGCGGGCCACAGCGGTATACTGGAGCGAAGAGGAACCGTCCTATAGATAAAAGTTTATATAGTTTGAATGAGTGACATATTCTTATTTCATAGAGCAAACAGCAATAATCTTTTAATAATATATGTCCATTAGTTACTGATAGCTAATGGACCAAGTCAGCTTATAAGTTTGTGTGTAATAAACACTATCTATATATCATTCAAGATACGAGAGAAAATGTGTTGTTCCTTAAAATGGTAGTTAATGGACATACCATGCCTACAGAATATACTTGCATGTGTAATATAGAGCTCTTAATCAGTCATTGTAGATAGAAAATATAAAAGTTATGTTTGATATGCACTAAATACTTCCCTCAAAAGCATTCATATGGTTCATATTGGAGCATACTAGCAGTAATAGCATTGTATGGTCGTGGTGTTTAAAATTATATAATGGGGGGTGTGCAATAACAAACAGAAACTAGTGAATAGAGAAAGGATTATATAAATATATGCACATGCAGACATGCATGTGCACATCAATCCACACACAATTAAGTGTGTGCATAAATGAAAAATACTGGATACTTATATAGATAACTTTAGTATTATATTTTAAGTTTATAGTACTCGTAGAGAGATGATAATAGACAATGTGAGATCTAATACATGCAAGCAGTGTAGAGCAAAGGAAAAAGGTCAGTCTAATGAGTGGTTAAGGAGGAGAGTTCTAATACCTGTTCTTAGAAAGTAGACATGTTGAGCCAGCCACGCATCCCAGCATCCGGCAAGTAAAACGCCTTAGCTGGGAATGAGTGGGGCCAGTTTATATGTATGGCGAGTTCCAATCAGCCGCCCCCACCGCGCATGCGCGAGCGCAATTACATTGGAGCGGCGTCACGCACACCCCTCCCACCGGCACGGAAAGCCTCTCCGGCGGACTGCGCATGCCCGCCGGAGTGGCAATATGGAGGTGAAGGGCATGGATGTAATGTTGCCCTGGTAACCTCCTGTAGTGCCGCCCAGCCAAAAGTGCTGGGCGGCCTTTCCGTGCCGGGCAACCGCTATTGGCGGACGCATCCAAAGGGGGTGGGCTGGGAGAGAGGCAAACATGTTAGTGTTTGAGAATTATTAACCCTGAAAAAGGGCAGAGAATCGCAGAAACACATAATTATAGGTTTTTGTATACTTACAAATACTCTTAATGGATAGTTACTTATAGATGGAAAAAAACGGGCAACTGCTATTAGCGGACGCATCCAAAAGGGGTGGGCTGGGAGAGAGGCAGGCACGTTAGAATAATTAACCCTAAAAGTGGGTGGAGAATCGCAGAGACACATAATTACAGGTTTTTGTATACTTACAAATACTCTTAGTGGGTAGTTATTTATAGATGGAAGAAAAAGAACTAGTTGTTTTGTATAGCTGCCCTAGAAAACTAAGAGTGACATACATAGTACAGACTGTTACAAATGTCACAAAGGATTTTTATCAACAAAATAGATAACAGAGCTGATCTGGCTTCAAAATTTGTATTCTAGCAGATTCCAACTATATTTAAATGCATTGGTTGCATCATATCAAAGTAAGTTCATAGCAATTTGCATCATAGACATGTATCTATTAAAGTTAGTGATTGTAGGGCGAATGGGCAATATCTCATTGTCAATTCATATGTGCCTGAAGAATCACTTTATTCGTTATACCAATGTAACCAAACAAACACAGGGGGTTTGACAAATCAAGGGTATTGTAAAGTTGATACTATTGGGCTATCTGTACATCTGCACACACAGCTCCCTTCTATTCTGGATGGAAGGGGTGAGTCCACCATAGTGTGGAGTTGCATGTAAGGCCGTCAAGTCTTAAATTTAAAAATAAAATTAAAGAGTAAATACTTAGTCTTACATTGACAATAGTATGATGAGGGAAAGGGTGGGGCTGACCTTTATACAGACATGACAATTCATAATCAGGGGGTGATATGTGCAAGGGATAGACAGCCCAAAAGTTTACAATATAGACATAAGGCACAATATTATTTCACAATATCTAAGCATAGTTAGGGGTGTGAAGGAGGACACAGATCACAGGTAGAGCGTATTCCTTAAATGTTAATAACGAGTCTGTTAGCTTAGTCTATTAATGTTTCATTTCTCCATTCCACCGGAGTTAAAACCCTCGAGGAATGGTTTAAAACACATGGCATCGTTGAGGCCTGGGGGCAGGGTAGCCTTCAGCGAATAAATCCATTTTAATTCCTTCTGGAGTAGGGTTTTATTCCAGTCGCCCCCCCTAGGGTTAGGGTGCACCCGATCCAGAATTAGAAATTTAATTTTGGGGAATTTTCCCCCGTGTACCAGGGCAACATGGCGACCCAGGGGGAGATCAGGATCAGAAGTTTGCATTGACACAATATGTCTGTATGCTCTTTTCCAGAACTCCATTTTGGTTTTACCTATATAAAAGCAACCGCAGTCGCACTGGAGAAGATAAACGACTCCAGTGGTTCTGCAGTTTGCGAAGTGCTTTGGAAATAGTTTTTTGCCATTAGGGAGAATGGGGTTCTTTTGTGTCAACATGTATCCACAATATCGGCATGAGCCACATATGAATGTTCCTCTGTATTTACAGTGTGTTTTAGTTAATTCATTTTTGAATTCACTGCTCACCATCTTGTCACCAATGGATGTTGCTCTCCTAAACGTAAATTGGGGTTTGTTTGGTATCAGATGGCCTAGGGAAGGATCAAGAGTTAGTAAGTGCCAATATTTTTCGACTATTTTTCTAATTTGGCGGTGTTGTTGGTTATACGTTGTTATAATACGTAGTGAGTTGGTATCTTTAGGTTTAGAGGTCTGGAAAAGTGTACTTCTAGGTTTATCCAATACTCTCTTGAAAGATTTTTTGAGGGACTTACGTGTATATCCTCGTGCCAATAGTCTATCTCTTAAATAGGCGGCTTCCCTTATAAATGTATCATTATCTGTGCAGTTACGTTTGATTCTAAGGTACTGTGAATAAGGTATCGAATCAATAAGAGGTTGGGGGTGAAAACTTGCTGCGTGTAATATGGTATTTCCTGAGGTGGTTTTCCTGAATAGTTTACTAGACAGTCCACCTCGCTCATTTTTGTAGATTTCTAGATCTAAGAAAGTTATCCGGTTTGTATCGGAAGACATAGTAAATGTCAGGTTAAAGTCGTTTTTGTTCATTCTTAGTACGCACTGCTCGAGTACATCCAAGGGACCGTTCCAGATAATCAAAATGTCGTCTATATATCGATACCAACCCGCAATGTGGTTGGTATATTGGGAGAGATTGTCGTCCGACAAAAAAGTTTTCTCCCACTCCCCCAGGTACAGGTTGGCATACGACGGGGCACAGCATGTCCCCATCGCAACCCCCTGCACCTGGAGGTAGTGGGAGCCATCAAAAGAAAAAACATTGTGGGTGAGGATGTACTCGAGCAGCGCGATAATGAAATCATTGTAGGCAGGATCTGAGTTGCGATTCTGTTGAAGTATGTGTCTGATTGCCGCTAGTCCCCGGTCATGTGGAATGGAACTGTAGAGTGTCTCTATGTCAATTGTGACTAGAAATGATTGATCTGGTATATATAGTTGATCCAAAATTTGTAGAAGGTGGCTTGTATCTCTAATGTAGGATGTCAATGCAATTACGAATGGTCTTAAGTGTTCATCGACCAGTTTTCTAGCATTATCGCTGATCGATCCAATGCCTGAGATAATAGGCCTCCCTGGAGGGTCTGTTAGGTTTTTATGTACTTTTGGGAGTGTATAAAACGTCGGAATTCTGGGAAAATTGTTCCTTATAAAGGTCCAAGTTGATTTAGTGATGGTATTGTTCAAAAATGCCGAATCCACTAGTGTGTAGAACTCTCTATTATATTTCTCGACAATGGGGGCCGGCATACGGCGGTACCAGTCCGCATTGTCGAGAATTTTTTTACAGATGCTGACATAGTGTTCATTATTTAATACAACTATATTGCCTCCCTTGTCTGATGGTTTTATAGTGATTTTTTTGTTGGTGGCTAGGGCAGTTAGTGCATCCGATTCTTCCAAACTTAGGTTAAGAGGTCTTTTGATTTGTATTTTAAGTTTGTCTAAATCATTATTAACAAGTTTTAAGAAGGCTGCCGCATTCGGACACGTACTGGGTGGTGGGCATAAATCAGATTTTTTCTTTAGTTTTGACATAGCTGGACGAGTCCGATCATCCGTATCTAGATGTTCTATTGATTGTAAGATTTGAGCAAGATCTATTTGATCAATCAAATCAGCCGTATCATTTTCTTCTAGGAGAGCAATCAATTGATCCAAGGCTTGGTTTTCCTGAGGGGTATAGTTTATTGTGATATCTTGTTTTTGGTAAAGTTTTTTAAGAATTACTTTACGGACAAATAGTTGGAGATCCTTATATACCTCGAATTTGTCTAGATTGTTATTAGGGCAAAAATTAAGGCCTTTCTTCAAAAGAGATATTTCACTCATCGATAGGGGATGTGATGATAGATTAATGATGCTGAGATCGGAATCCATGTGTGTCTGTGTGATAGGGTGAATACCTATAGTGTCATTTGTGTGTAGGTATTCAAATTGGGTGGGGGTGGCTTGACGCCTGCTAATATTTGATCTAAAAAAGATGAGTCGTTATGGCTCGGCTCGTATGAGCTTGGCGTGTCGTGATTTTTAGAAGAAGTGCATTGCTGTGGTGCATGATGAGATATAGATGCATTAGTGGATTTATCAGTGGGTGCAGAATTAGTGTGTGAAGATAATGGTGTCCTTTCTGAGACATGTTTTTTAGATTTTGGATCTTGTGTAAACTCGCCTTGGAATTGGCGTTTTGTACCAAGTGTAGTTTTTGTTTGAGAAGTAGTTGGAGGGAAATTATGTGATGAAGGTTTGGTGGGGCGAGAATTTGGTATAGTATTAATGTTTCTATTGGTATTTCTATTTTGGTTCCATTTATATGCCTTCCCAGTTTCGAATGCGTTTTTATCTCTTTGAAATTTGTGATTTTTCTTAATGAGGATATCTTTGTTGAAAGATTCCAAGTGAATCTTGAGTTTTTTCTCTTTATTTGTGACAGACTGGTGTGTTCTGAGTTTCTTTAAAAGTTCGCAAATTTTAGTTATTTCTATATCTAGTACGTTAGTTCTTTTCGTATATTCATTGATCAACGTTTCCATAAGGCTACGTGAGCATGTTTGTAATATATTTTCCCATGTAGATTTAAAGTCCGTGTCCAGGTCTTCCAACGTGGGGAAGATCTGGACACGGAGACCCAATGGGTTAATGTTGTTTTGGATATAGTCTTGGAAGGATTTGATGTGCCAAAAGAAGAGTGACTTCTTTTCTAAGTTTTTGGAGAGTTTGAAGAACAGAGAGGATATCTCTGCTTCAATCCGTTCATTGTCTCCAAATTTATCCAAATATTTCTGCATTAGTAAATCCCAATCCTGACCCACAAATACATTCTCAAAGCTTGCATTTTCCATTTCAGAAGACATCAAGGGGTTGTAATTATATTAACGGTTAAATTTGTCCTTACAATAGAAAGGATTTTAGTACGTTTACAAAAATGGGAATTATCCCACAAAGTAACAAAATTCTTTAACCTGGGTTTACTCAGTCTAGCGGGGAATGGTATTTTCTACCAAAAAGTCAAATCATAGAGGGAGATGACTGGTCTGCCCAGGTTAAAAGGGAAAGGGGGCCGTGCCACATCCAAAAAACTTTTATAGAAAAAGGAAGGGGTTCCCCTGAGTGGATTTTTCCGGCACTTGCAAAAGTAATATATATAGAATAGGAAAATACACGTATATATATATATATAAGATAAAACAGTATTTATGTTTATTCAAAACGTTCTAGTGTTAAAAACAATGCATACATTTGCAGACAACAACAACATATACATTAGACATATTACAAAGCGGTTGTGATATCTATTTCGGTTGGTAGGTAACAAATGATATTTAAATAGTGGAATTCTTTTCAAGACCAACGCGTTTCGGGTACATTCTATTTCAGTCCTTCTTCAGGGGCAGAAATTGAAAAGAAAGGTTCATCTAGATTAATTGAAAAACATATATTTGATCAATTGCCATATAAATCTATATGTCAATAACCAATTGTAGGTAAAATGATCCATAGATCACTTACCTGTTATGTTACCGTTGGTGTTTATGCAGAAAAAGACATTGGTAATTACAACCAGGAATAGGAAATGCTTGCAAGAGAGATGGCGTTTAATTTGATGTTCATGAGTAGGAAAGCTGTTCTCTGGGTACTTGTATCTCATGTATAACACTTCCCCAATGAGAGGGGGGAGAGATGAGGGGGAGAGAAAGGTTTATAAAGTTTTTTTGGGTTTTGTTTTGATGATGTATATAGAGGTTCACCTACCCCTGCCTCCCCCGGATGCGTGCGGGCCACAGCGGTATACTGGAGCGAAGAGGAACCGTCCTATAGATAAAAGTTTATATAGTTTGAATGAGTGACATATTCTTATTTCATAGAGCAAACAGCAATAATCTTTTAATAATATATGTCCATTAGTTACTGATAGCTAACGGACCAAGTCAGCTTATAAGTTTTTGTGTAATAAACACTATCTATATATCATTCAAGATACGAGAGAAAATGTGTTGTTCCTTAAAATGGTAGTTAATGGACATACCATGCCTACAGAATATACTTGCATGTGTAATATAGAGCTCTTAATCAGTCATTGTAGATAGAAAATATAAAAGTTATGTTTGATATGCACTAAATACTTCCCTCAAAAGCATTCATATGGTTCATATTGGAGCATACTAGCAGTAATAGCATTGTATGGTCGTGGTGTTTAAAATTATATAATGGGGGGTGTGCAATAACAAACAGAAACTAGTGAATAGAGAAAGGATTATATAAATATATGCACATGCAGACATGCATGTGCACATCAATCCACACACAATTAAGTGTGTGCATAAATGAAAAATACTGGATACTTATATAGATAACTTTAGTATTATATTTTAAGTTTATAGTACTCGTAGAGAGATGATAATAGACAATGTGAGATCTAATACATGCAAGCAGTGTAGAGCAAAGGAAAAAGGTCAGTCTAATGAGTGGTTAAGGAGGAGAGTTCTAATACCTGTTCTTAGAAAGTAGACATGTTGAGCCAGCCACGCATCCCAGCATCCGGCAAGTAAAACGCCTTAGCTGGGAATGAGTGGGGCCAGTTTATATGTATGGCGAGTTCCAATCAGCTGGCGCGATGATCGCGCTCAGCTGACTGGTAATTCTCGCCAGCTGGACGGCCTGAGAAGCTCCCTGAGATGGGGATGCGCGGCGCCGCCCCCACCGCGCATTCGCAAGCGCAATTACGTTGGAGCGGCGTCACGCACACCCCTCCCACCGGCACGGAAAGCCTCTCCGGCGGACTGCGCATGCCCGCCGGAGTGGAAATATGGAGGTGAAGGGCATGGATGTAATGTTGCCCTGGTAACCTCCTGTAGTGCCGCCCAGCCAAAAGTGCTGGGCGGCCTTTCCGTGCCGGGCAACCGCTATTGGCGGACGCATCCAAAGGGGGTGGGCTGGGAGAGAGGCAAACATGTTAGTGTTTGAGAATTATTAACCCTGAAAAAGGGCAGAGAATCGCAGAAACACATAATTATAGGTTTTTGTATACTTACAAATACTCTTAATGGATAGTTACTTATAGATGGAAAAAACCGGGCAACTGCTATTAGCGGACGCATCCAAAAGGGGTGGGCTGGGAGAGAGGCAGGCACGTTAGAATAATTAACCCTAAAAGTGGGTGGAGAATCGCAGAGACACATAATTACAGGTTTTTGTATACTTACAAATACTCTTAGTGGGTAGTTATTTATAGATGGAAGAAAAAGAACTAGTTGTTTTGTATAGCTGCCCTAGAAAACTAAGAGTGACATACATAGTACAGACTGTTACAAATGTCACAAAGGATTTTTATCAACAAAATAGATAACAGAGCTGATCTGGCTTCAAAATTTGTATTCTAGCAGATTCCAACTATATTTAAATGCATTGGTTGCATCATATCAAAGTAAGTTCATAGCAATTTGCATCATAGAAATGTATCTATTAAAGTTAGTGATTGTAGGGCGAATGGGCAATATCTCATTGTCAATTCATATGTGCCCGAAGAATCACTTTATTTGTTATACCAATGTAACCAAACAAACACAGGGGGTTTGACAAATCAAGGGTATTGTAAAGTTGATACTATTGGGCTATCTGTACATCTGCACACACAGCTCCCTTCTATTCTGGATGGAAGGGGTGAGTCCACCATAGTGTGGAGTTGCATGTAAGGCCGTCATGTCTTAAATTTAAAAATAAAATTAAAGAGTAAATACTTAGTCTTACATTGACAATAGTATGATGAGGGAAAGGGTGGGGCTGACCTTTATACAGACATGACAATTCATAATCAGGGGGTGATATGTGCAAGGGATAGACAGCCCAAAAGTTTACAATATAGACATAAGGCACAATATTATTTCACAATATCTAAGCATAGTTAGGGGTGTGAAGGAGGACACAGATCACAGGTAGAGCGTATTCCTTAAATGTTAATAACGAGTCTGTTAGCTTAGTCTATTAATGTTTCATTTCTCCATTCCACCGGAGTTAAAACCCTCGAGGAATGGTTTAAAACACATGGCATCGTTGAGGCCTGGGGGCAGGGTAGCCTTCAGCGAATAAATCCATTTTAATTCCTTCTGGAGTAGGGTTTTATTCCAGTCGCCCCCCCTAGGGTTAGGGTGCACCCGATCCAGAATTAGAAATTTAATTTTGGGGAATTTTCCCCCGTGTACCAGGGCAACATGGCGACCCAGGGGGAGATCAGGATCAGAAGTTTGCATTGACACAATATGTCTGTATGCTCTTTTCCAGAACTCCATTTTGGTTTTACCTATATAAAAGCAACCGCAGTCGCACTGGAGAAGATAAACGACTCCAGTGGTTCTGCAGTTTGCGAAGTGCTTTGGAAATAGTTTTTTGCCATTAGGGAGAATGGGGTTCTTTTGTGTCAACATGTATCCACAATATCGGCATGAGCCACATATGAATGTTCCTCTGTATTTACAGTGTGTTTTAGTTAATTCATTTTTGAATTCACTGCTCACCATCTTGTCACCAATGGATGTTGCTCTCCTAAACGTAAATTGGGGTTTGTTTGGTATCAGATGGCCTAGGGAAGGATCAAGAGTTAGTAAGTGCCAATATTTTTCGACTATTTTTCTAATTTGGCGGTGTTGTTGGTTATACGTTGTTATAATACGTAGTGAGTTGGTATCTTTAAGTTTAGAGGTCTGGAAAAGTGTACTTCTAGGTTTATCCAATACTCTCTTGAAAGATTTTTTGAGGGACTTACGTGTATATCCTCGTGCCAATAGTCTATCTCTTAAATAGGCGGCTTCCCTTATGAATGTATCATTATCTGTGCAGTTACGTTTGATTCTAAGGTACTGTGAATAAGGTATCGAATCAATAAGAGGTTGGGGGTGAAAACTTGCTGCGTGTAATATGGTATTTCCTGAGGTGGTTTTCCTGAATAGTTTACTAGACAGTCCACCTCGCTCATTTTTGTAGATTTCTAGATCTAAGAAAGTTATCCGGTTTGTATCGGAAGACATAGTAAATGTCAGGTTAAAGTCGTTTTTGTTCATTCTTAGTACGCACTGCTCGAGTACATCCAAGGGACCGTTCCAGATAATCAAAATGTCGTCTATATATCGATACCAACCCGCAATGTGGTTGGTATATTGGGAGAGATTGTCGTCCGACAAAAAAGTTTTCTCCCACTCCCCCAGGTACAGGTTGGCATACGACGGGGCACAGCATGTCCCCATCGCAACCCCCTGCACCTGGAGGTAGTGGGAGCCATCAAAAGAAAAAACATTGTGGGTGAGGATGTACTCGAGCAGCGCGATAATGAAATCATTGTAGGCAGGATCTGAGTTGCGATTCTGTTGAAGTATGTGTCTGATTGCCGCTAGTCCCCGGTCATGTGGAATGGAACTGTAGAGTGTCTCTACGTCAATTGTGACTAGAAATGATTGATCTGGTATATATAGTTGATCCAAAATTTGTAGAAGGTGGCTTGTATCTCTAATGTAGGATGTCAATGCAATTACGAATGGTCTTAAGTGTTCATCGACCAGTTTGCTAGCATTATCGCTGATCGATCCAATGCCTGAGATAATAGGCCTCCCTGGAGGGTCTGTTAGGTTTTTATGTACTTTTGGGAGTGTATAAAACGTCGGAATTCTGGGAAAATTGTTCCTTATAAAAGTCCAAGTTGATTTAGTGATGGTATTGTTCAAAAATGCCGAATCCACTAGTGTGTAGAACTCTCTATTATATTTCTCGACAATGGGGGCCGGCATACGGCAGTACCAGTCCGCATTGTCGAGAATTTTTTTACAGATGCTGACATAGTGTTCATTACTTAATACAACTATATTGCCTCCCTTGTCTGATGGTTTTATAGTGATTTTTTTGTTGGTGGCTAGGGCAGTTAGTGCATCCGATTCTTCCAAACTTAGGTTAAGAGGTCTTTTGATTTGTATTTTAAGTTTGTCTAAATCATTATTAACAAGTTTTAAGAAGGCTGCCGCATTCGGACACGTACTGGGTGGTGGGCATAAATCAGATTTTTTCTTTAGTTTTGACATAGCTGGACGAGTCCGATCATCCGTATCTAGATGTTCTATTGATTGTAAGATTTGAGCAAGATCTATTTGATCAATCAAATCAGCCGTATCATTTTCTTCTAGGAGAGCAATCAATTGATCCAAGGCTTGGTTTTCCTGAGGGGTATAGTTTATTGTGATATCTTGTTTTTGGTAAAGTTTTTTAAGAATTACTTTACGGACAAATAGTTGGAGATCCTTATATACCTCGAATTTGTCTAGATTGTTATTAGGGCAAAAATTATGGCCTTTCTTCAAAAGAGATATTTCACTCATCGAAAGGGGATGTGATGATAGATTAATGATGCTGAGATCGGAATCCATGTGTGTCTGTGTGATAGGGTGAATACCTATAGTGTCATTTGTGTGTAGGTATTCAAATTGGGTGGGGGTGGCTTGACGCCTGCTAATATTTGATCTAAAAAAGATGAGTCGTTATGGCTCGGCTCGTATGAGCTTGGCGTGTCGTGATTTTTAGAAGAAGTGCATTGCTGTGGTGCATGATGAGATATAGATGCATTAGTGGATTTATCAGTGGGTGCAGAATTAGTGTGTGAAGATAATGGTGTCCTTTCTGAGACATGTTTTTTAGATTTTGGATCTTGTGTAAACTCGCCTTGGAATTGGCGTTTTGTACCAAGTGTAGTTTTTGTTTGAGAAGTAGTTGGAGGGAAATTATGTGATGAAGGTTTGGTGGGGCGAGAATTTGGTATAGTATTAATGTTTCTATTGGTATTTCTATTTTGGTTCCATTTATATGCCTTCCCAGTTTCGAATGCGTTTTTATCTCTTTGAAATTTGTGATTTTTCTTAATGAGGATATCTTTGTTGAAAGATTCCAAGTGAATCTTGAGTTTTTTCTCCTTATTTGTGACAGACTGGTGTGTTCTGAGTTTCTTTAAAAGTTCGCAAATTTTAGTTATTTCTATATCTAGTACGTTAGTTCTTTTCGTATATTCATTGATCAACGTTTCCATAAGGCTACGTGAGCATGTTTGTAATATATTTTCCCATGTAGATTTAAAGTCCGTGTCCAGGTCTTCCAACGTGGGGAAGATCTGGACACGGAGACCCAATGGGTTAATGTTGTTTTGGATATAGTCTTGGAAGGATTTGATGTGCCAAAAGAAGAGTGACTTCTTTTCTAAGTTTTTGGAGAGTTTGAAGAACAGAGAGGATATCTCTGCTTCAATCCGTTCATTGTCTCCAAATTTATCCAAATATTTCTGCATTAGTAAATCCCAATCCTGACCCACAAATACATTCTCAAAGCTTGCATTTTCCATTTCAGAAGACATCAAGGGGTTGTAATTATATTAACGGTTAAATTTGTCCTTACAATAGAAAGGATTTTAGTACGTTTACAAAAATGGGAATTATCCCACAAAGTAACAAAATTCTTTAACCTGGGTTTACTCAGTCTAGCGGGGAATGGTATTTTCTACCAAAAAGTCAAATCATAGAGGGAGATGACTGGTCTGCCCAGGTTAAAAGGGAAAGGGGGCCGTGCCACATCCAAAAAACTTTTATAGAAAAAGAAAGGGGTTCCCCTGAGTGGATTTTTCCGGCACTTGCAAAAGTAATATATATAGAATAGGAAAATACACGTATATATATATATATAAGATAAAACAGTATTTATGTTTATTCAAAACGTTCTAGTGTTAAAAACAATGCATACATTTGCAGACAACAACAACATATACATTAGACATATTACAAAGCGGTTGAGATATCTATTTCGGTTGGTAGGTAACAAATGATATTTAAATAGTGGAATTCTTTTCAAGCCAAACGCGTTTCGGGTACATTCTATTTCAGTCCTTCTTCAGGGGCAGAAATTGAAAAGAAAGGTTCATCTAGATTAATTGAAAAACATATATTTGATCAATTGCCATATAAATCTATATGTCAATAACCAATTGTAGGTAAAATGATCCATAGATCACTTACCTGTTATGTTACCGTTGGTGTTTATGCAGAAAAAGACATTGGTAATTACAACCAGGAATGGGAAATGCTTGCAAGAGAAATGGCGTTTAATTTGATGTTCATGAGTAGGAAAGCTGTTCTCTGGGTACTTGTATCTCATGTATAACACTTCCCCAATGAGAGGGGGGAGAGATGAGGGGGAGGGAAAGGTTTATAAAGTTTTTTTGGGTTTTGTTTTGATGATGTATATAGAGGTTCACCTACCCCTGCCTCCCCGGGGAAATTGCAGCAGAAACAATCAGGCTTCCGGGTACGGCCGTCCCCGGGAAGCGTCGGCACCTGGCTCCTCCTACCCTGACGCGTTGCGTTGCGTTGCGTCACACCACGTGACTTTGATAAAGTCACGTGGTGTGACGCAACGCGTCAGAGTAGGAGGAGCCAGGTGCCGACGCTTCCCGGGGACGGCCGTACCCGGAAGCCTGATTGTTTCTGCTGCAATTTCGTTAACAGTTTCAGTTTTTAATGTAAGTTACTACTTTTTATCAATAAACTTGTATTGGAATTACTTCACTATGGAAGCATCTCCTTCTTCATTGTTATTCTGGGGTCGGTGGGAGCGCTGGTGACTAGATAGAGAGTCTGACCCACGCATACCCTTTGGAAGAGGGGGACGGCTGTTGGAGCATCATCCCTGACAGAGGAATATTAACTATCTGCCTGACTTGGCCCATTGGGGGCCGCTGATAGAGGTGAGAGGCTGGGGGAAACACCTGTGTGCTGCACCTACTTTTCAAGTGAATGAATCCAGCACAAAGTCACGCTACTGGCATGTTAATATTAACCATCTGTATGGACATTATGAATCACATTGCATGAAGCATTAGTTTTGGACTTGATCACAGTTTACTGTCACAGTTTTTTTCTTTTTTGTATCTTCATTATACTATAATTTTAGGAGGATAGAGAAGTTGGATTTTGGGAGTCTATTTCAGAGTCAGATCTGTATATATGCACGGCTCTGCACTAATGTCACTTTTTTGCACTTGATCACTTTGTATATATATATATGTGATATAGAGTTGCACTTTTATATTTATTATTGCATCACAGTTGCTTTGATATCATCTATCCATCAGCAGTATTTATTTTGTGTAGGAAATTATTTTTATTTATTAAGCTGGAGAAAATTATGCACAATGTATGACACACTTTGAGGAACTGTTTATTTTCATCTATTGTGTCGGTGTTTAAAAGCACCGTTGGTCACAGTTTTACACAGTCTGATTGAGGAACACTTGAGTTATTGGATGATATATATATATTTTATTTTGGTTTATTTACCAGTATTTAATAGTTTTGTTGATTTGGTTGCCCCCTAATGGGAGAAGTAAGTATTGTCCATCAAGAGAGTTTTTTGAGTATTGAGCAGTAAGGAAGCATTGAGATTTCTTTAAGTTTGAGATTTATATCAAGTGGTAAATTTTGATTAGCGCCACATAATTTTTACCTTTAATACATTATCTATTAGGGTGGGTGAGGCCACCTCTTATGTTGGCAGCTTCTCTAATCTTTACTCTAGTACCCTTGATTTTGTGAGATTCTGGTTGTGCGCACTAGTTCTGTATTATTTTAATCTTTTAATAATATATGTCCATTAGTTACTGATAGCTAATGGACCAAGTCAGCTTATAAGTTTGTGTGTAATAAACACTATCTATATATCATTCAAGATACGAGAGAAAATGTGTTGTTCCTTAAAATGGTAGTTAATGGACATACCATGCCTACAGAATATACTTGCATGTGTAATATAGAGCTCTTAATCAGTCATTGTAGATAGAAAATATTAAAGTTATGTTTGATATGCACTAAATACTTCCCTCAAAAGCATTCATATGGTTCATATTGGAGCATACTAGCAGTAATAGCATTGTATGGTCGCGGTGTTTAAAATTATATATAAAAATATATATTACTTTTGCAAGTGCCGGAAAAATCCACTCAGGGGAACCCCTTCCTTTTTCTATAAAAGTTTTTTGGATGTGGCACGGCCCCCTTTCCCTTTTAACCTGGGCAGACCAGTCATCTCCCTCTATGATTTGACTTTTTGGTAGAAAATACCATTCCCCGCTAGACTGAGTAAACCCAGGTTAAAGAATTTTGTTACTTTGTGGGATAATTCCCATTTTTGTAAACGTACTAAAATCCTTTCTATTGTAAGGACAAATTTAACCGTTAATATAATTACAACCCCTTGATGTCTTCTGAAATGGAAAATGCAAGCTTTGAGAATGTATTTGTGGGTCAGGATTGGGATTTACTAATGCAGAAATATTTGGATAAATTTGGAGACAATGAACGGATTGAAGCAGAGATATCCTCTCTGTTCTTCAAACTCTCCAAAAACTTAGAAAAGAAGTCACTCTTCTTTTGGCACATCAAATCCTTCCAAGACTATATCCAAAACAACATTAACCCATTGGGTCTCCGTGTCCAGATCTTCCCCACGTTGGAAGACCTGGACACGGACTTTAAATCTACATGGGAAAATATATTACAAACATGCTCACGTAGCCTTATGGAAACGTTGATCAATGAATATACGAAAAGAACTAACGTACTAGATATAGAAATAACTAAAATTTGCGAACTTTTAAAGAAACTCAGAACACACCAGTCTGTCACAAATAAGGAGAAAAAACTCAAGATTCACTTGGAATCTTTCAACAAAGATATCCTCATTAAGAAAAATCACAAATTTCAAAGAGATAAAAACGCATTCGAAACTGGGAAGGCATATAAATGGAACCAAAATAGAAATACCAATAGAAACATTAATACTATACCAAATTCTCGCCCCACCAAACCTTCATCACATAATTTCCCTCCAACTACTTCTCAAACAAAAACTACACTTGGTACAAAACGCCAATTCCAAGGCGAGTTTACACAAGATCCAAAATCTAAAAAACATGTCTCAGAAAGGACACCATTATCTTCACACACTAATTCTGCACCCACTGATAAATCCACTAATGCATCTATATCTCATCATGCACCACAGCAATGCACTTCTTCTAAAAATCACGACACGCCAAGCTCATACGAGCCGAGCCATAACGACTCATCTTTTTTAGATCAAATATTAGCAGGCGTCAAGCCACCCCCACCCAATTTGAATACCTACACACAAATGACACTATAGGTATTCACCCTATCACACAGACACACATGGATTCCGATCTCAGCATCATTAATCTATCATCACATCCCCTATCGATGAGTGAAATATCTCTTTTGAAGAAAGGCCTTAATTTTTGCCCTAATAACAATCTAGACAAATTCGAGGTATATAAGGATCTCCAACTATTTGTCCGTAAAGTAATTCTTAAAAAACTTTACCAAAAACAAGATATCACAATAAACTATACCCCTCAGGAAAACCAAGCCTTGGATCAATTGATTGCTCTCCTAGAAGAAAATGATACGGCTGATTTGATTGATCAAATAGATCTTGCTCAAATCTTACAATCAATAGAACATCTAGATACGGATGATCGGACTCGTCCAGCTATGTCAAAACTAAAGAAAAAATCTGATTTAGGCCCACCACCCAGTACATGTCCGAATGCGGCAGCCTTCTTAAAACTTGTTAATAATGATTTAGACAAACTTAAAATACAAATCAAAAGACCTCTCAACCTAAGTTTGGAAGAATCGGATGCACTAACTGCCCTAGCCACCAACAAAAAAATCACTATAAAACCATCAGACAAGGGAGGCAATATAGTTGTATTAAATAATGAACACTATGTCAGCATCTGTAAAAAAATTCTCGACAATGCGGACTGGTACCGCCGTATGCCGGCCCCCATTGTCGAGAAATATAATAGAGAGTTCTACACACTAGTGGATTCGGCATTTTTGAACAATACCATCACTAAATCAACTTGGACCTTTATAAGGAACAATTTTCCCAGAATTCCGACGTTTTATACACTCCCAAAAGTACATAAAAACCTAACAGACCCTCCAGGGAGGCCTATTATCTCAGGCATTGGATCGATCAGCGATAATGCTAGCAAACTGGTCGATGAACACTTAAGACCATTCGTAATTGCATTGACATCCTACATTAGAGATACAAGCCACCTTCTACAAATTTTGGATCAACTATATATACCAGATCAATCATTTCTAGTCACAATTGACGTAGAGACACTCTACAGTTCCATTCCACATGACCGGGGACTAGCGGCAATCAGACACATACTTCAACAGAATCGCAACTCAGATCCTGCCTACAATGATTTCATTATCGCGCTGCTCGAGTACATCCTCACCCACAATGTTTTTTCTTTTGATGGCTCCCACTACCTCCAGGTGCAGGGGGTTGTGATGGGGACATGCTGTGCCCCGTCGTATACCAACCTGTACCTGGGGGAGTGGGAGAAAACTTTTTTGTCGGACGACAATCTCTCCCAATATACCAACCACATTGCGGGTTGGTATCGATATATAGACGACATTTTGATTATCTGGAACGGTCCCTTGGATGTACTCGAGCAGTGCGTACTAAGAATGAACAAAAACGACTTTAACCTGACATTTACTATGTCTTCCGATACAAACCGGATAACTTTCTTAGATCTAGAAATCTACAAAAATGAGCGAGGTGGACTGTCTAGTAAACTATTCAGGAAAACCACCTCAGGAAATACCATATTACACGCAGCAAGTTTTCACCCCCAACCTCTTATTGATTCGATACCTTATTCACAGTACCTTAGAATCAAACGTAACTGCACAGATAATGATACATTCATAAGGGAAGCCGCCTATTTAAGAGATAGACTATTGGCACGAGGATATACACGTAAGTCCCTCAAAAAATCTTTCAAGAGAGTATTGGATAAACCTAGAAGTACACTTTTCCAGACCTCTAAACCTAAAGATACCAACTCACTACGTATTATAACAACGTATAACCAACAACACCGCCAAATTAGAAAAATAGTCGAAAAATATTGGCACTTACTAACTCTTGATCCTTCCCTAGGCCATCTGATACCAAACAAACCCCAATTTACGTTTAGGAGAGCAACATCCATTGGTGACAAGATGGTGAGCAGTGAATTCAAAAATGAATTAACTAAAACACACTGTAAATACAGAGGAACATTCATATGTGGCTCATGCCGATATTGTGGATACATGTTGACACAAAAGAACCCCATTCTCCCTAATGGCAAAAAAACTATTTCCAAAGCACTTCGCAAACTGCAGAACCACTGGAGTCGTTTATCTTCTCCAGTGCGACTGCGGTTGCTTTTATATAGGTAAAACCAAAATGGAGTTCTGGAAAAGAGCATACAGACATATTGTGTCAATGCAAACTTCTGATCCTGATCTCCCCCTGGGTCGCCATGTTGCCCTGGTACACGGGGGAAAATTCCCCAAAATTAAATTTCTAATTCTGGATCGGGTGCACCCTAACCCTAGGGGGGGCGACTGGAATAAAACCCTACTCCAGAAGGAATTAAAATGGATTTATTCGCTGAAGGCTACCCTGCCCCCAGGCCTCAACGATGCCATGTGTTTTAAACCATTCCTCGAGGGTTTTAACTCCGGTGGAATGGAGAAAGGAAACATTAATAGACTAAGCTAACAGACTCGTTATTAACATTTAAGGAATACGCTCTACCTGTGATCTGTGTCCTCCTTCACACCCCTAACTATGCTTAGATATTGTGAAATAATATTGTGCCTTATGTCTATATTGTAAACTTTTGGGCTGTCTATCCCTTGCACATATCACCCCCTGATTATGAATTGTCATGTCTGTATAAAGGTCAGCCCCACCCTTTCCCTCATCATACTATTGTCAATGTAAGACTAAGTATTTACTCTTTAATTTTATTTTTAAATTTAAGACATGACGGCCTTACATGCAACTCCACACTATGGTGGACTCACCCCTTCCATCCAGAATAGAAGGGAGCTGTGTGTGCAGATGTACAGATAGCCCAATAGTATCAACTTTACAATACCCTTGATTTGTCAAACCCCCTGTGTTTGTTTGGTTACATTGGTATAACGAATAAAGTGATTCTTCGGGCACATATGAATTGACAATGAGATATTGCCCATTCGCCCTACAATCACTAACTTTAATAGATACATGTCTATGATGCAAATTGCTATGAACTTACTTTGATATGATGCAACCAATGCATTTAAATATAGTTGGAATCTGCTAGAATACAAATTTTGAAGCCAGATCAGCTCTGTTATCTATTTTGTTGATAAAAATCCTTTGTGACATTTGTAACAGTCTGTACTATGTATGTCACTCTTAGTTTTCTAGGGCAGCTATACAAAACAACTAGTTCTTTTTCTTCCATCTATAAATAACTACCCACTAAGAGTATTTGTAAGTATACAAAAACCTGTAATTATGTGTCTCTGCGATTCTCCACCCACTTTTAGGGTTAATTATTTTAACGTGCCTGCCTCTCTCCCAGCCCACCCCTTTTGGATGCGTCCGCTAATAGCAGTTGCCCGGTTTTTTCCATCTATAAGTAACTATCCATTAAGAGTATTTGTAAGTATACAAAAACCTATAATTATGTGTTTCTGCGATTCTCTGCCCTTTTTCAGGGTTAATAATTCTCAAACACTAACATGTTTGCCTCTCTCCCAGCCCACCCCCTTTGGATGCGTCCGCCAATAGCGGTTGCCCGGCACGGAAAGGCCGCCCAGCACTTTTGGCTGGGCGGCACTACAGGAGGTTACCAGGGCAACATTACATCCATGCCCTTCACCTCCATATTGCCACTCCGGCGGGCATGCGCAGTCCGCCGGAGAGGCTTTCCGTGCCGGTGGGAGGGGTGTGCGTGACGCCGCTCCAACGTAATTGCGCTCGCGCATGCGCGGTGGGGGCGGCGCCGCGCATCCCCATCTCAGGGAGCTTCTCAGGCCGTCCAGCTGGCGAGAATTACCAGTCAGCTGAGCGCGATCATCGCGCCAGCTGATTGGAACTCGCCATACATATAAACTGGCCCCACTCATTCCCAGCTAAGGCGTTTTACTTGCCGGATGCTGGGATGCGTGGCTGGCTCAACATGTCTACTTTCTAAGAACAGGTATTAGAACTCTCCTCCTTAACCACTCATTAGACTGACCTTTTTCCTTTGCTCTACACTGCTTGCATGTATTAGATCTCACATTGTCTATTATCATCTCTCTACGAGTACTATAAACTTAAAATATAATACTAAAGTTATCTATATAAGTATCCAGTATTTTTCATTTATGCACACACTTAATTGTGTGTGGATTGATGTGCACATGCATGTCTGCATGTGCATATATTTATATAATCCTTTCTCTATTCACTAGTTTCTGTTTGTTATTGCACACCCCCCATTATATAATTTTAAACACCACGACCATACAATGCTATTACTGCTAGTATGCTCCAATATGAACCATATGAATGCTTTTGAGGGAAGTATTTAGTGCATATCAAACATAACTTTTATATTTTCTATCTACAATGACTGATTAAGAGCTCTATATTACACATGCAAGTATACTCTGTAGGCATGGTATGTCCATTAACTACCATTTTAAGGAACAACACATTTTCTCTCGTATCTTGAATGATATATAGATAGTGTTTATTACACACAAACTTATAAGCTGACTTGGTCCATTAGCTATCAGTAACTAATGGACATATATTATTAAAAGATTATTGCTGTTTGCTCTATGAAATAAGAATATGTCACTCATTCAAACTATATAAACTTTTATCTATAGGACGGTTCCTCTTCGCTCCAGTATACCGCTGTGGCCCGCACGCATCCGGGGGAGGCAGGGGTAGGTGAACCTCTATATACATCATCAAAACAAAACCCAAAAAAACTTTATAAACCTTTCCCTCCCCCTCATCTCTCCCCCCTCTCATTGGGGAAGTGTTATACATGAGATACAAGTACCCAGAGAACAGCTTTCCTACTCATGAACATCAAATTAAACGCCATCTCTCTTGCAAGCATTTCCCATTCCTGGTTGTAATTACCAATGTCTTTTTCTGCATAAACACCAACGGTAACATAACAGGTAAGTGATCTATGGATCATTTTACCTACAATTGGTTATTGACATATAGATTTATATGGCAATTGATCAAATATATGTTTTTCAATTAATCTAGATGAACCTTTCTTTTCAATTTCTGCCCCTGAAGAAGGACTGAAATAGAATGTACCCGAAACGCGTTGGGCTTGAAAAGAATTCCACTATTTAAATATCATTTGTTACCTACCAACCGAAATAGATATCACAACCGCTTTGTAATATGTCTAATGTATATGTTGTTGTTGTCTGCAAATGTATGCATTGTTTTTAACACTAGAACGTTTTGAATAAACATAAATACTGTTTTATCTTATATATATATATATATACGTGTATTTTCCTATTCTATATATATTACTTTTGCAAGTGCCGGAAAAATCCACTCAGGGGAACCCCTTCCTTTTTCTATAAAAGTTTTTTGGATGTGGCACGGCCCCCTTTCCCTTTTAACCTGGGCAGACCAGTCATCTCCCTCTATGATTTGACTTTTTGGTAGAAAATACCATTCCCCGCTAGACTGAGTAAACCCAGGTTAAAGAATTTTGTTACTTTGTGGGATAATTCCCATTTTTGTAAACGTACTAAAATCCTTTCTATTGTAAGGACAAATTTAACCGTTAATATAATTACAACCCCTTGATGTCTTCTGAAATGGAAAATGCAAGCTTTGAGAATGTATTTGTGGGTCAGGATTGGGATTTACTAATGCAGAAATATTTGGATAAATTTGGAGACAATGAACGGATTGAAGCAGAGATATCCTCTCTGTTCTTCAAACTCTCCAAAAACTTAGAAAAGAAGTCACTCTTCTTTTGGCACATCAAATCCTTCCAAGACTATATCCAAAACAACATTAACCCATTGGGTCTCCGTGTCCAGATCTTCCCCACGTTGGAAGACCTGGACACGGACTTTAAATCTACATGGGAAAATATATTACAAACATGCTCACGTAGCCTTATGGAAACGTTGATCAATGAATATACGAAAAGAACTAACGTACTAGATATAGAAATAACTAAAATTTGCGAACTTTTAAAGAAACTCAGAACACACCAGTCTGTCACAAATAAGGAGAAAAAACTCAAGATTCACTTGGAATCTTTCAACAAAGATATCCTCATTAAGAAAAATCACAAATTTCAAAGAGATAAAAACGCATTCGAAACTGGGAAGGCATATAAATGGAACCAAAATAGAAATACCAATAGAAACATTAATACTATACCAAATTCTCGCCCCACCAAACCTTCATCACATAATTTCCCTCCAACTACTTCTCAAACAAAAACTACACTTGGTACAAAACGCCAATTCCAAGGCGAGTTTACACAAGATCCAAAATCTAAAAAACATGTCTCAGAAAGGACACCATTATCTTCACACACTAATTCTGCACCCACTGATAAATCCACTAATGCATCTATATCTCATCATGCACCACAGCAATGCACTTCTTCTAAAAATCACGACACGCCAAGCTCATACGAGCCGAGCCATAACGACTCATCTTTTTTAGATCAAATATTAGCAGGCATCAAGCCACCCCCACCCAATTTGAATACCTACACACAAATGACACTATAGGTATTCACCCTATCACACAGACACACATGGATTCCGATCTCAGCATCATTAATCTATCATCACATCCCCTATCGATGAGTGAAATATCTCTTTTGAAGAAAGGCCTTAATTTTTGCCCTAATAACAATCTAGACAAATTCGAGGTATATAAGGATCTCCAACTATTTGTCCGTAAAGTAATTCTTAAAAAACTTTACCAAAAACAAGATATCACAATAAACTATACCCCTCAGGAAAACCAAGCCTTGGATCAATTGATTGCTCTCCTAGAAGAAAATGATACGGCTGATTTGATTGATCAAATAGATCTTGCTCAAATCTTACAATCAATAGAACATCTAGATACGGATGATCGGACTCGTCCAGCTATGTCAAAACTAAAGAAAAAATCTGATTTAGGCCCACCACCCAGTACGTGTCCGAATGCGGCAGCCTTCTTAAAACTTGTTAATAATGATTTAGACAAACTTAAAATACAAATCAAAAGACCTCTCAACCTAAGTTTGGAAGAATCGGATGCACTAACTGCCCTAGCCACCAACAAAAAAATCACTATAAAACCATCAGACAAGGGAGGCAATATAGTTGTATTAAATAATGAACACTATGTCAGCATCTGTAAAAAAATTCTCGACAATGCGGACTGGTACCGCCGTATGCCGGCCCCCATTGTCGAGAAATATAATAGAGAGTTCTACACACTAGTGGATTCGGCATTTTTGAACAATACCATCACTAAATCAACTTGGACCTTTATAAGGAACAATTTTCCCAGAATTCCGACGTTTTATACACTCCCAAAAGTACATAAAAACCTAACAGACCCTCCAGGGAGGCCTATTATCTCAGGCATTGGATCGATCAGCGATAATGCTAGCAAACTGGTCGATGAACACTTAAGACCATTCGTAATTGCATTGACATCCTACATTAGAGATACAAGCCACCTTCTACAAATTTTGGATCAACTATATATACCAGATCAATCATTTCTAGTCACAATTGACGTAGAGACACTCTACAGTTCCATTCCACATGACCGGGGACTAGCGGCAATCAGACACATACTTCAACAGAATCGCAACTCAGATCCTGCCTACAATGATTTCATTATCGCGCTGCTCGAGTACATCCTCACCCACAATGTTTTTTCTTTTGATGGCTCCCACTACCTCCAGGTGCAGGGGGTTGTGATGGGGACATGCTGTGCCCCGTCGTATGCCAACCTGTACCTGGGGGAGTGGGAGAAAACTTTTTTGTCGGACGACAATCTCTCCCAATATACCAACCACATTGCGGGTTGGTATCGATATATAGACGACATTTTGATTATCTGGAACGGTCCCTTGGATGTACTCGAGCAGTGCGTACTAAGAATGAACAAAAACGACTTTAACCTGACATTTACTATGTCTTCCGATACAAACCGGATAACTTTCTTAGATCTAGAAATCTACAAAAATGAGCGAGGTGGACTGTCTAGTAAACTATTCAGGAAAACCACCTCAGGAAATACCATATTACACGCAGCAAGTTTTCACCCCCAACCTCTTATTGATTCGATACCTTATTCACAGTACCTTAGAATCAAACGTAACTGCACAGATAATGATACATTCATAAGGGAAGCCGCCTATTTAAGAGATAGACTATTGGCACGAGGATATACACGTAAGTCCCTCAAAAAATCTTTCAAGAGAGTATTGGATAAACCTAGAAGTACACTTTTCCAGACCTCTAAACCTAAAGATACCAACTCACTACGTATTATAACAACGTATAACCAACAACACCGCCAAATTAGAAAAATAGTCGAAAAATATTGGCACTTACTAACTCTTGATCCTTCCCTAGGCCATCTGATACCAAACAAACCCCAATTTACGTTTAGGAGAGCAACATCCATTGGTGGCAAGATGGTGAGCAGTGAATTCAAAAATGAATTAACTAAAACACACTGTAAATACAGAGGAACATTCATATGTGGCTCATGCCGATATTGTGGATACATGTTGACACAAAAGAACCCCATTCTCCCTAATGGCAAAAAACTATTTCCAAAGCACTTCGCAAACTGCAGAACCACTGGAGTCGTTTATCTTCTCCAGTGCGACTGCGTTTGCTTTTATATAGGTAAAACCAAAATGGAGTTCTGGAAAAGAGCATACAGACATATTGTGTCAATGCAAACTTCTGATCCTGATCTCCCCCTGGGTCGCCATGTTGCCCTGGTACACGGGGGAAAATTCCCCAAAATTAAATTTCTAATTCTGGATCGGGTGCACCCTAACCCTAGGGGGGGCAACTGGAATAAAACCCTACTCCAGAAGGAATTAAAATGGATTTATTCGCTGAAGGCTACCCTGCCCCCAGGCCTCAACGATGCCATGTGTTTTAAACCATTCCTCGAGGGTTTTAACTCCGGTGGAATGGAGAAATGAAACATTAATAGACTAAGCTAACAGACTCGTTATTAACATTTAAGGAATACGCTCTACCTGTGATCTGTGTCCTCCTTCACACCCCTAACTATGCTTAGATATTGTGAAATAATATTGTGCCTTATGTCTATATTGTAAACTTTTGGGCTGTCTATCCCTTGCACATATCACCCCCTGATTATGAATTGTCATGTCTGTATAAAGGTCAGCCCCACCCTTTCCCTCATCATACTATTGTCAATGTAAGACTAAGTATTTACTCTTTAATTTTATTTTTAAATTTAAGACATGACGGCCTTACATGCAACTCCACACTATGGTGGACTCACCCCTTCCATCCAGAATAGAAGGGAGCTGTGTGTGCAGATGTACAGATAGCCCAATAGTATCAACTTTACAATACCCTTGATTTGTCAAACCCCCTGTGTTTGTTTGGTTACATTGGTATAACGAATAAAGTGATTCTTCGGGCACATATGAATTGACAATGAGATATTGCCCATTCGCCCTACAATCACTAACTTTAATAGATACATGTCTATGATGCAAATAGCTATGAACTTACTTTGATTTGATGCAACCAATGCATTTAAATATAGTTGGAATCTGCTAGAATACAAATTTTGAAGCCAGATCAGCTCTGTTATCTATTTTGTTGATAAAAATCCTTTGTGACATTTGTAACAGTCTGTACTATGTATGTCACTCTTAGTTTTCTAGGGCAGCTATACAAAACAACTAGTTCTTTTTCTTCCATCTATAAATAACTACCCACTAAGAGTATTTGTAAGTATACAAAAACCTGTAATTATGTGTCTCTGCGATTCTCCACCCACTTTTAGGGTTAATTATTTTAACGTGCCTGCCTCTCTCCCAGCCCACCCCTTTTGGATGCGTCCGCTAATAGCAGTTGCCCGGTTTTTTCCATCTATAAGTAACTATCCATTAAGAGTATTTGTAAGTATACAAAAACCTATAATTATGTGTTTCTGCGATTCTCTGCCCTTTTTCAGGGTTAATAATTCTCAAACACTAACATGTTTGCCTCTCTCCCAGCCCACCCCCTTTGGATGCGTCCGCCAATAGCGGTTGCCCGGCACGGAAAGGCCGCCCAGCACTTTTGGCTGGGCGGCACTACAGGAGGTTACCAGGGCAACATTACATCCATGCCCTTCACCTCCATATTGCCACTCCGGCGGGCATGCGCAGTCCGCCGGAGAGGCTTTCCGTGCCGGTGGGAGGGGTGTGCGTGACGCCGCTCCAACGTAATTGCGCTCGCGCATGCGCGGTGGGGGCGGCGCCGCGCATCCCCATCTCAGGGAGCTTCTCAGGCCGTCCAGCTGGCGAGAATTACCAGTCAGCTGAGCGCGATCATCGCGCCAGCTGATTGGAACTCGCCATACATATAAACTGGCCCCACTCATTCCCAGCTAAGGCGTTTTACTTGCCGGATGCTGGGATGCGTGGCTGGCTCAACATGTCTACTTTCTAAGAACAGGTATTAGAACTCTCCTCCTTAACCACTCATTAGACTGACCTTTTTCCTTTGCTCTACACTGCTTGCATGTATTAGATCTCACATTGTCTATTATCATCTCTCTACGAGTACTATAAACTTAAAATATGATACTAAAGTTATCTATATAAGTATCCAGTATTTTTCATTTATGCACACACTTAATTGTGTGTGGATTGATGTGCACATGCATGTCTGCATGTGCATATATTTATATAATCCTTTCTCTATTCACTAGTTTCTGTTTGTTATTGCACACCCCCCATTATATAATTTTAAACACTACGACCATACAATGCTATTACTGCTAGTATGCTCCAATATGAACCATATGAATGCTTTTGAGGGAAGTATTTAGTGCATATGAAACATAACTTTTATATTTTCTATCTACAATGACTGATTAAGAGCTCTATATTACACATGCAAGTATATTCTGTAGGCATGGTATGTCCATTAACTACCATTTTAAGGAACAACACATTTTCTCTCGTATCTTGAATGATATATAGATAGTGTTTATTACACACAAACTTATAAGCTGACTTGGTCCATTAGCTATCAGTAACTAATGGACATATATTATTAAAAGATTATTGCTGTTTGCTCTATGAAATAAGAATATGTCACTCATTCAAACTATATAAACTTTTATCTATAGGACGGTTCCTCTTCGCTCCAGTATACCGCTGTGGCCCGCACGCATCCGGGGGAGGCAGGGATAGGTGAACCTCTATATACATCATCAAAACAAAACCCAAAAAAACTTTATAAACCTTTCCCTCCCCCTCATCTCTCCCCCCTCTCATTGGGGAAGTGTTATACATGAGATACAAGTACCCAGAGAACAGCTTTCCTACTCATGAACATCAAATTAAACGCCATCTCTCTTGCAAGCATTTCCCATTCCTGGTTGTAATTACCAATGTCTTTTTCTGCATAAACACCAACGGTAACATAACAGGTAAGTGATCTATGGATCATTTTACCTACAATTGGTTATTGACATATAGATTTATATGGCAATTGATCAAATATATGTTTTTCAATTAATCTAGATGAACCTTTCTTTTCAATTTCTGCCCCTGAAGAAGGACTGAAATAGAATGTACCCGAAACGCGTTGGGCTTGAAAAGAATTCCACTATTTAAATATCATTTGTTACCTACCAACCGAAATAGATATCACAACCGCTTTGTAATATGTCTAATGTATATGTTGTTGTTGTCTGCAAATGTATGCATTGTTTTTAACACTAGAACGTTTTGAATAAACATAAATACTGTTTTAACTTATATATATATATATATACGTGTATTTTCCTATTCTATATATATTACTTTTGCAAGTGCCGGAAAAATCCACTCAGGGGAACCCCTTCCTTTTTCAAATAAAGCACTTGAGGACGGATATGTTAAACCTCCCTCTTGTTCAGGTCAATATTTTCAGTTTTCAGTGTTGAGATGCATCACAGACCGAAGGGTCAGGTATGGTCTTTAAGGGGGACTCTGTTTTTTTTTTGGCATGGGGTTCCCCTTCAAGATCATCGGAGCATAAGTCGCATGCCACAGTCGGATCAGTTAAGACGATGATCCTACTTCAATGATATTCAATGGGCTGAAGTAGGACCAAAGTCGGACCAAAGTAGTGCAAGAACGTGTTTAGGAGTCAGACCAACTTGTGTCGGATCAGTTAAGACGGCTCTCATAGGGAACCATTGATTTATACACGTCATGCGACATGTGCTCCCAATGTTGGAGCGTTTGTCGCACCAGTGTGAACCCAGCCTCAAACATGGACCGACTTGTGTGGGAACAGTTATGACGACTCTCATAGGGAATCATTGATTTAAACACGTCATGCGACATCTGCTCCCAAAGTCCGAGCATATGTCGTATCAGTGTGAACCCGGCCTTAAAGCAGAGCTCCACTCAAAAGTGGAACTTCCACCTATCTGATTCCTCCCCCCCTCCAGTGCCACATATGGAACCTTTCAGGGGGGGGAGCAGGTACCAGGTACTCTGTCGCCACTTCAGGGAGACCGGGAAACGTCAGCAGCTCGGTCCCCCTCCTCCTCCCTCCCCTTCTCTCGGGCCAGTGAGAGAGTGCAGCACGCTTCATGCATACACAGTAGGGACCCGGCCATGAAGCCGTAAAGCTACACTGCCGGGTTCCCTTACCCGCAATGGAGGCGGCAGCACCCAATCAGCCAATAAAAGCATTGGCTGCGCTGCCGACATCACTGAACTCCAGGACATGTCAGTGCCCTAATGTTAAAAGTCAGCAGGTACAGTACGTGTAGTTGCTTACTTTTCATTTTTAAAGGGGCGGGCGGAACTCCGCTTTAAGGGATGCAGGCCCAGCAGCTTTTCCCATTAGTGCTCTGCAGGTGCTGCAGCTGATTGATAATTATGAAACCACTCCCATTAGACTCAGAACATGGGCACAGAGGAACAAACACTGATTACTTCACAATAACAAAAGTTAGGAAGCTGCAACAAAGTTTGTTAAAATCCTTGTAATGTACATAGATCACCCAGATGGGAATGTTTTTTCCTCAACAAAAGTGGAGTTATGCTTTAAGATCTCAATTTTGTGCTATTCTATATACAAGAATGATTTCCCCAGAAGTACGGTAAATATGTTGTTGTTGTCTTGTCCTGAAGGGTAAATGAGTGGTCTAGGGGAACACCTTTATTTAATTGAAGAATCAATGCTCTGTATTTTGTGTGCCTTGATGTGATATAGAGAAATATCAGTGAGGATATTCTGCAGCCAGCTGGTAAGAGGAAAGCATTACATCTGAATGTTTTTGTATGACAGATGTCATCCTTGGATCACTGTGATTCTCTAGCACAGTAATATGTGGCCGTGTCTTCCACTTTCAGATTATTTATTTGTAGATATGATGTGGTTATGGACGCATCAGATGTTATTGTGACTCTTCCCTGATATGAAAGGGAATAAGCTGTACCTCCATTACCAGGATTAATCCTCACAATCCATGTCAGTCCTCTCCCTGGAACCTGTTGAACCCAGCTTATATGGTGGTTGGTATATGTATACCCAGATGCTTTACAGGACATCTTCACATTCTCTCCAGGCTTTTTTATTTCTGAGGAGGACTGAGTAAGTGTCTGTGACATGACCCCTGTAACCAAGAATAAAAATATGATGAGAAATAAGATGATCCCATCAGAATGGTTTACTGATTTTTTCTGTATTCCAGACTTACCAAGAAATGAGGACAGACACAAAAGACAACAGGATAGAAACATGATGTCTTATTGGCTTTAGATGTTCTGAATGTTCTGAGAGGACACCAAGATCTCAGTAGAACATCTTAGCCGGTCAGTTGAGCTTTTCTACCTGGCAAGATGAGACAGGAAGCAGAGATGGGATTTGCATGAGGGGAAGTAGACTATAAAAGGCTGAACATCCTATTCTATCTACAATGAAATATATAGCATAGATCTCAACTGTCCCTCATATGAAACCAAATTCCTCTGTCCCTCTTTCTTCAGTTTTCTTTTTTGTGTTCTGATGTAAAGATCTCTATATATATAAAAAAAATGTTCCTTTTTCTTTTTTTGTTATTATTATTTTTTTTAACAATGAAAAGTTATTTAAAGCACCACATTTTCTCAATCTTAGAAAGTTGAGAGACGTGTGTATAGATATAGAAATAAACAAATTTAGACAGCTTAAAAATGTATGCTAAAAAATGAAAAAAATATCCATCAGTCATTCCCCAGCTTTTGCAGCCATAACAGTCTGTTCAGTGAAATGTTAATGTTAATCTTATGTAGGGGCAGAATTCTTGCCTGGGTATTATACCCCTGATAGCTGCTGCTGTCAAAAATGAACCCTCTGACTCAATGTTTATCAACACCATTAAGATGGGAAATAGAGAGATAAAAAGTAACATTGTAGCTATTCTGTTTTATCTATCTGCAGATCAAAGGGACTAGCTTGACAAATGACGGCTACAGCGCTGTCATCTAATTCTGGGAGATGGCGTACAATGATGTCCTCCCAGAATCGTGCTTCCCGCGCACCCCCTGGGGCGCACACCCGGGAATATCTGTGACCATCGGGTCTTCAGGACCTGGCATGTCATGGATCGAGGTAAAGGGTCAATGACAGCGGCCCTTTACCATGTGATCAAGAAACAGGAACATGTCTGGTTTAGCTCCTCTCCTCACACCGATCAGTACAGTGTGTGAGGAGAGGAGGGATCGGTGCAGCAGCGCTTATTGGCTGGATCTGAAGTGCCCACAGCGCTGATCTGTGGCCATCTATGGCTCATTCGTGCCTCATATATGCCCATCCATACTCATACATGCCCATCCATGACTCATCCATACCACATCAGTGCCACATCAGTATTCATCTGTGCCACATCCATGCCACTACAGTGCCCATCAGTGCCTCACAAAAGTGTAATAGGTAGTCAAATTAGATTTTACATTCATGCCCCTAGACTATCTGATGGTGCTCCCGCATATTGGGCCTCTGTATGTGGCCAGGCTGTGGAAAACTCTCACACATGTGGTATCGCCATATATTCGGGAGGAGTAGCAGAATATATTTTTTTTATGTATATGCTATGTGTTAGAAATATCTTATACATGGACACCTTTGTGTAAGAAAAAATGTGTTTTAATTTTCTTTTCACATTTTCCAAAAACTTGTGGAAAAAGACATGTTCAAAAGACTCATTATGCATCATAGAATATACGTTGGGCATTTCCATTGTCCTGGTGCTCCAGGGCCTTCAAAAGTTTAAGAGGTAGTCAAGAAATTAAATGTGTAATTCATGTCCTTAGAACACCTGATGGTGCTCCTTGGTCCTTGCCTGTTGAGCCTCTGTATGTGGTCAAGCTGTATAAAAGTCTCACACATGTGGCATCACCATACTCAGGAGGAGTTGCAGAATATGTTTTGGCGTGTAGTTGCAAGTATGAATATGCTGTGTGTAAGGAATAACCTGTTAATATAACAATTTTGTGACTAAAAAATAAGAAAAACTTAATTTTGCTAAGAATTGTGGGAAAAATTACAACTTCAGAAAACTCACCATGCCTCTTACTAAATACCTTGGAATGTCTACTTTCCAAAACGGGGTCACTTGGGGGGTATTTGTACTTTCCTGGCTTGTTAGTGTCTCAAGAAATTAGCTAGTCTGTCAGTACATAGGGTGTGATCAATTTTCAATGATTGGCACCATAGCTTGTAGACTCTATAACTTTCACAAAGACCAAATATTTATACACTGATGTTGGTTATGTTTACCAAAGATATGTAGCCATAACATTTTGGCCAAAATTTACCAAGAAAAATTATTAATTTGCTAAATTTTATACAATTTTATAAATTTTAAAATGCATTTTTTCACAAAATTTTCCGTCTTTCATTTATAGTGCAAAAAAAAAAGGAAACCCAGTGGTGATTAAATACCACCAAAAGAAAGCTCTACTTGTGTGAAAAAAAGGACAATCATTTTATATGGGTACAGTGTAGCATGACTGAGTAATTGCAATTCAAAATGTGAGAGCACTAAAAGCTGAAAATTGGTCTGGTTAGGATGGGGGTTTAAGTGCCCAGTGGGGAAGTAGTTAATGTAAACTGACAAGCAAAGAATTTTTTTATATATATATATATATATCTGTCTATTTAACCCCTTATTAATTATTATTTTACCCTAATAAGCTCTAATTAACTTCTTCCCCTTTCCCCTTCAATTATTATTTTCCTGCTGCTTTTCCATTTCTCTTTTATTAACCAATAATTTTAAACATTTGTGTTTGTTTTTATTTGTTTTTTTTTTTTTCTTAGCATCACAAAAAAGCACAAAAATTGAAAAAAAAGACAAAACTTTATTTAATTTATAAACATAGAATAGGAAGGGCAAAATAAAGACCAAGTGGTTCATTTAGTATTTGTAAATAACTTTGCAATGCTTACTACCAAAATAATAATTTCAGTGTCATGTTAAGCAGGACAAATTATAGAATAAAATAAATACCCTTATCCTATAGTAACACTATTTTTTAAATGAACATTGGTCAAAAACGAAAAAAAAATGGGTTTTTTTGCCTTTTTTGTCTAAAGATTGTATGAAAAAATAAGTTTTGCAAGATAATATCATAAAAAGAAAGATTTATGTCCAAAAAACCAAACCACACATTTATTGCTTTGCTATCTTAAATACTGATAACATTTTTTTCCAAATAAACTGGTCCATGGCAGAAATGTAAAAACTGCTCTGGTCCATAATGGGTGCACAGATGTGAGAGGGGTAATTGTTAATACTGATTTGATAACCGCTCCTTGGGTACAGTGAGTTTGGTATTAAATATTCATATATAATTTTATTTACAGGGAATATACACACACAAATACATAAAGTACATAATAAGAAGTAACAGATAATATTACCACCACAATAAACTTTCCATGCAGATTTCAGCAATCCCATGAAGCCTCCATTTGGCTAAAATGACATAAAACACTATCAAATACAAGTATGCTAGAAAAGGGGAGAAAAGAAAAAAAATAATACAACTGTCATAAGAAAGGGCCTGTAAGTAGTAATTTAAAAAATCTCCCACTGGCATGGCATGTGCATTAACCATTTCCTGTCAATCGGACATACCCAGACATCCTTGGATGGAAAGGGTGATATCACCACAATCGCTGCAGCCATGACCAATATATCATTTTTTAGAGCTGGAATATGTTTACATTGAGAGCCCTTCAATGTAAAAGTAATCCAAGTGGCTATAGAGCCACTGGATTACTTTTACAGGCAGGGAAGGGGGCCCCCTTTCACCACAGCCACCTTTACCAGGCTCTGCTGTCCTATCGGGGAGCCCGGTAAGGATGCAAGGGGATACAGTGAGAAGAACTGACATTGTTCCTCCAACTGTGTGATGTCAGAATGCAGAAGCAACAAGGATTTCATCACTTCCAGTTTCTATTTCATGTAAATAACCCGTTACTGGCGTGTGAAAACATCTCATCAAATCGATCTCGGTTGATCAGATGCTTTGGAGGCCAGAGGAGAGTCTCCATAAAAAGGACTTCCATGCTATCACAAGGAATAGAGGGGTTAAGGGGTAAAGCTGGGGGTCATGTCGATCTGTTCCATTCTTTTCCTTCTGGGTACGTGTTTTGTCTGGCTGAAACTCTTCACCAAGGAACTCTGGAGCTGATGATCTGACTTCCTATTCACCATCTCAAAGACATCCATACCAAGCCTTAAGTGACCCACCAGACTGTAAAGCTAGAGGTCGTGTCGATCTGGTGAGTGGGGATACATAAGGGGGTGTTGTGCACCTGAATCTTCTAAAGCACCTTTCTTCCCTTCACTTTGGATTGGAGCACCTTGAGTCACTTGTTTTGGACTTTGCGTTGTTTTATTATTTATTAATTTCACATTTATTTATTGTGTTTGCGAGCGCTATATTTATATTTTTCATGTTTTCCAAGTGATTAGCACTTTGTGTATAGCAGCTGCAATTTTTTCATTTCACTGATTTATTTCTGTCACACCATTAGCGCGAGTATATATATTTAGTATATATTTTTTTCAAATCACAAGGGATGTTGTTCATCCCCTGGGATAGCAATAAAAACAAAAACAGGGACACTGTATTTTTTTTTAAGATAAAATATAAAAAAATAAATAAAATTAAAGTGCTCCCATTCCCCTATGTCACACAAATGCAAAAGCCTTCGTAGGCACTGCATACATATGTAAACAGGAATGTTACCACACATGTGAGATATTGCCACAGACCTCCTAAGTAATTCTAAACTTGTAACCTGTAAAGGCTTTTAAAGCGTCGCCTATGAAGATTTTAAGGTACCGTGGTTTGACACCATTCCATGGGTGTATGCAATTTTAAAGCATGACATGTTTGGTATCTGTTTACTTGGCACAACATCATCTTTTAGATTTTACCAAACAGTTGGGTATTTTCTTTTTCTTTTGTGCATTCAAATTCATTAAAGTGCATTTTCTCCAAAAAATTCGCGTTTGAAAAAACGCTGCACAAATATTCTGTGACATAAAAATATGCAACACCCACCACTTTATTTTCTGGGGAATCTGCCTAAAAATACAGTATATATAATGTTGTGGGGTTTTAAGTAGTATTATAGCACATAAAATTATGTTTTTCCATGTAGGAGAGAAATGTCAGAATTGGCCAGACTGGAAGTAGTTACCTTGCAGGGTAAGATGCAAACATTGCAGCTGATTTACTAAAATGTAGTTTGTTCTGTTTGCAAAATGAATGTTCACTTAGTTTATTGATAACGGTGAAGCACAGAGCACAGAGGTCAGGAGTGAATAATGCAGGTCAGGAGACAAAGTACACAAAAAGAAATCCTTGTTTATTACCGTATTTATCGGCATATAACACACGCTGGCGTATAACACGCACCCCAAGTTTAGGAGGGAATTTTAAGGAAAAAAACTTTTAGGAGTAAAGTTTAACCACTTCAGCCCCGGAAGGTTTTACCCCCTTCCTGACCAGAGCACTTTTTACAATTCGGCACTGCGTCGCTTTAACTGCTAATTGCGCGGTCATGCAATGCTGTACCCAAACGAAATTTGCGTCCTTTTCTTCCCACAAATAGAGCTTTCTTTTGATAGTATTTGATCACCTCTGCCGTTTTTATTTTTTGCGCTATACACGGAAAAAGACCGAAAATTTTGAAAAAAAATGATATTTTCTACTTTTTGTTCTAAAAAAAATCCAATAAACTCAATTTTAGTCATACATTTAGGCCAAAATGTATTCGGCCATGTCTTTGGTAAAAAAAATGTCAATAAGTGTATATTTATTGGTTTGCGCAAAAGTTATAGCGTCTACAAACTAGGGTACATTTTCTGGAATTTACACAGCCTTTAATTTATGACTGCCTATGTCGTTTCTTGAGGTGCTAAAATGGCAGGGCAGTACAAAACCCCCACAAATGACCCCATTTTGGAAAGTAGACACCCCAAGGAATTTGCTGAGAGGCATGTTGAGCCCATTGAATATTCATTTTTTTTGTCCCAAGTGATTGAATAATGACAAAAAAAAAAAAAAAAATTACAAAAAGTTGTCACTAAATGATATATTGCTCACACAGGCCATGGGCATATGTGGAATTGCACCCCAAAATACATTTAGCTGCTTCTCCTGAGTATGGGGATACTACATGTGTGGGACTTTTTGGGAGCCTAGCCGCGTACGGGGCCCCGAAAACCAATCACTGCCTTCAGGATTTCTAAGGGCGTACATTTTTGATTTTACTCCTCACTACCTATCACAGTTTTGAAGGCCATAAAATGCCCAGATGACATAAAACCCCCCCAAATGACCCCATTTTGGAAAGTAGACACCCCAAGCTATTTGCTTTGAGGCATGTTGAGTCCATGGAATGTTTTTATTTTGACACAAGTTGCGGGAAAGTGACAAATTTTTTTTTTTTTTTGCACAAAGTTGTCACTAAATGATATATTGCTCACACAGGCCATGGGCATATGTGGAATTGCACCCCAAAATACATTTAGCTGCTTCTCCTGAGTATGGGGATACCACATGTGTGGGACTTTTTGGGAGCCTAGCCGCGTACGGGACCCCGAAAACCAATCACTGCCTTCAGGATTTCTAAGGGCGTACATTTTTGATTTTACTCCTCACTGCCTATCACAGTTTCGGAGGCCATGGAATGCCCAGGTGGCACAAACCCCCCCCAAATGACCCCATTTTGGAAAGTAGACACCCCAAGCTATTTGCTGAGAGGCATGGTGAGTATTTTGCAGCTCTCATTTGTTTTTGAAAATAAAGAAAGACGAGAAAAAAAATTTTTTTTTTTCTTTTTTCAATTTTCAAAACTTTGTGACAAAAAGTGAGGTCTGCAAAATACTCACTATACCTCTCATCAAATAGCTTGGGGTGTCTACTTTCCAAAATGGGGTCATTTGGGGTTTTTTTTTGCCACCTGGGCATTCCATGGCCTCTGAAACTGTGATAGGCAGTGAAGAGTGAAATCAAAAATTTACGGCCTTAGAAAGCCTGAAGGCGGTGCTTGGTTTTCGGGGTCCCGTACGCGGCTAGGCTCCCAAAAAGTCTCACACATGTGGTATCCCCATACTCAGGAGAAGCAGCAGAATGTATTTTGGGGTGTAATTTCACATATTCCCATGGCATGTTTGAGCAATATATCATTTAGTGACAACTTTGCGCAAAAAAAAATTAAAAAAATAAAAAATTGTCTCTTTCCCGCAACTTGTGTCACAATATAAATTATTCCATGGACTCGACATGCCTCTCAGCAAATAGCTTGGGGTGTCTACTTTCCAAAATGGGGTCATTTGGGGGGGTTTTGAACTGTCCTGGCATTTTATGCACAACATCTAGAAGCTTATGTCACACATCACCCACTCTTCTAACCACTTGAAGACAAAGCCCTTTCTGACACTTATTGTTTACATAAAAAAATAATTTTTTTTTGCAAGAAAATTACTTTGAACCCCCAAACATTATATATTTTTTTAAAGCAAATGCCCTACAGATTAAAATGGTGGGTGTTTCATTTTTTTTTTTCACACAGTATTTGCGCAGCGATTTTTCAAACGCATTTTTTGGGGAAAAAACACACTTTTTTACATTTTAATGCACTAAAACACACTATATTGCCCAAATGTTTGATGAAATAAAAAAGATGATCTTAGGCCGAGTACATGGATACCAAACATGACATGCTTTAAAATTGCGCACAAACGTGCAGTGGCGACAAACTAAATACATTTTTAAAAGCCTTTAAAAGCGTTTACAGGTTACCACTTTAGATTTACAGAGGAGGTCTACTGCTAAACTTACTGCCCTCGATCTGACCTTCGCGGCGATACCTCACATGCATGGTGCAATTGCTGTTTACATTTGACGCCAGACCGACGCTTGCGTTCGCCTTAGCGCGAGAGCAGGGGGGACAGGGGTGCTTTTTTTTTTTTTTTTTTTTTTTCTTTATTATTATTATTTTTTTATCTTATTTTTAAACTGTTCCTTTCATTTTTTTTTTTTTTAATCATTTTTATTGTTATCTCAGGGAATGTAAACATCCCCTATCATAGCAATAGGTAGTGACAGGTACTCTTTTTTGCAAAAATTGGGGTCTATTAGACCCTAAATTTCTCCTCTGCCCTCAAAGCATCTGACCACACCAAGATCGGTGTGATAAAATGCTTTCCCAATTTCCCAATGGCGCTGTTTACATCCGGCGAAATCTAAGTCATAAAATGCTCGTAGCTTCCGGTTTCTTAGGCCATAGAGATGTTTGGAGCCACTCTGGTCTCTGATCAGCTCTATGGTCAGCTGGCTGAATCACCGGCTGCATTTTCAGGTTCCCTGTTGAGACAGGAGAGCCAGAGAAAAACACGGAAGACGTTGGGGGGGGGGGGCATTCCCTCCCACTGCTTGTAAAAGCAGTCTAGAGGCTAATTAGCCGCTAGGATTGCTTTTACATGAAAGCCGACCGCTGGCTGAAAAGAATGATACCAAGATGATACCTAAACCTGCAGGCATCATTCTGGTATAACCACTCAAAGTCGTGAATGGCGTACCTGAAGACAAAAAAATGGTTAACAATAAAGCACAGTAAACGGTAAGGTATAAAAAATTGCATACCTGAAAAGCAAACATGATAAAACATAATAACAATAAAACATTGCAGAATAGAATACAGTAAAAAAGAACAGAACAATAGAGAGAGAGAATAGAGAGAGAAAGAACAATAAAACGACAACTTTTTTTTTTTATTTTATATTTTTGTATGTTTTTTTTTTTTTTTTTTTTTACACTTTTTTTTGTAACTAACTTTTATAACTGTAACCGGTTCCAGGTTCGGGTCTCTCAAAATGCGATGGCATCTTGGGAGACCCTGTGAAAGTGTGCCTAGTCTGTGCAATGCTGTACCCTACGCTAATACTCAACTAGTGCATGGTAGCGTTCAAAATATTCACCAATGCAAAGACCAGGATTGTCAGGACAGGAGGGACAATAATAGCGGGTGTCACGCCTATATCCGCGCTTCCTGCAGACACAACATCTTTTTTGGGGGGGTTCGTTGGGTAGGGGTACTCGGGAGGACATAAAGAAAATGCCTCTCATGCAGCCGACTGCATTTGGTTGGGGATGTGAATGGGGGAAGTACGGGTGCTGCAGAAGCGGTGGGTTCCCAATTAGGATTGGCGAATGCAGCAGGAAGGGCACTATGGGCACGACGGGCCTGTGTTTGTCTTCTTGGTGGCAGCGGGACACTACTTGTGCTTGTCACCTCTCCAGCTTGAACTGCACTTATGGGACTCGCCATGTCACCAAGTGTTACTGCAGTGCTGGTTTGACTACGACCGGGGTGTACTAGGCCGCTGGTGCTTGCCAGTTCACCAAAACGCTACCAAAAAAACTGTTAGCGATCGCAAGGATCAGGCCTGACTCTGCGAACGCTGCAGTTATGCGTTTAGTGTTTTGTAAGTGTCAGTGATCGATCGATACTGCACTTGGGTGGGCTGGGCTGGGCCGGGCGGAGGGGCAAAACGCAGGTGCTAGCAGGTATCTGGGCTGATCCCGCTAACACTGCGTTTGTGGGAACCCTAAACTGCTGGGGACGCTAGTATAGATCTGATCGGATCAGATAGATACTATACCACTAAGGGAGCTGTAAGGTGCGTGCGTGGGTGTTAGCGGTACTGGCGCTAACCTGACGCTGCCTGGGGCTGGTGCTTGCCAGTTCACCAAAACGCTACCAAAAAAACTGTTAGCGATCGCAGGAATCAGGCCTGACTCTGCGAACGCTGCAGTTATGCGTTTAGTGTTTTGTAAGTGTCAGTGATCGATCGATACTGCACTTGGGTGGGCTGGGCTGGGCCGGGCGGAGGGGCAAAACGCAGGTGCTAGCAGGTATCTGGGCTGATCCCGCTAACACTGCGTTTGTGGGAACCCTAAACTGCTGGGGACGCTAGTATAGGTCTGATCGGATCAGATATTGATCCGATCAGATACTATACCACTAAGGGAGGCGTATGCTGCGTGCGTGGGTGTTAGCGGTACTGGCGCTAACCTGACGCTGCCTGGGGCTGGTGCTTGCCAGTTCACCAAAACGCTACCAAAAAAACTGTTAGCGATCGCAGGGATCAGGCCTGACTATGCGAACGCTGCAGTTATGCGTTTAGTGTTTTGTAAGTGACAGTGATCGATCGATACTGCACTTGGGTGGGCTGGGCTGGGCCGGGCGGAGGGGCAAAACGCAGGTGCTAGCGGGTATCTGGGCTGATCCCGCTAACACTGCGTTTTCGGGAACCCTAAACTGCTGGGGACGCTAGTATAGATCTGATTGGATCAGATATTGATCCGTACAGATACTATACCACTAAGGGAGGCGTATGCTGCGTGCGTGGGTGTTAGCGGTACTGGCGCTAATCTGACGCTGCCTGGGGCGACGCATATCACCGCCGGGCGATCAGGGGGCTAAACCTTTATTCGGTAATAAACGGCGGGTGCCCTGACACTATAAAAAATAAACGAACTAACCAGCGTCACCCCTTCCCCGTATTCAGGGGGAAGGGGGAGCAGATACCTGTCTAATCCAGGTATTTTCTCCCACTTCCGGCGAAAGAGCTCCGCAGAATCCGTGGCGAACTACGTGCTTGCGCAGTAGGGAACCAGGCTGTGAAGCCACAAGGCTTCCTTCATCCCTTACTGAAGATGCTGGTGCCTCCACCCAGAGCCGAGGGACGGGTCGGCTTCGAGTGAGGACATCGCGGGCGCCCTGGACAGGTAAGTGTCCTTATTTTAAAATTTAGCAGCTGCAGTATTTGTAGCTGCTGACTTAAAAAAATAAATTTTTTGCGGAACTCCGCTTTAAAGTGAATTAAATGCAACTGTGAAAAAGTATGAAGAGTTTATCCAATATGTAAACTCTAGGTGTACTATGCGCTCACCAAAGACAGCAAAATATCAGACGTGATATCCAACCAATTTCACCAAAAACTGTGAGGAATTCCAGTGTAAGTGAGCCTCAACCCAAAATATGCACTCACCAGAAATAAGACATACAAAAACTCCAATAAGTGCTCTTTAGCAGGTACTCCTCATCTTTTCCAGTTGGCAGCGTGGATTCCTTCTCCCAGGAAACAGCGAACAAAGTACAAAAAGCTCACCAAATAGGAGGCCAAGAAAGCTTATATGGTTTAGTATTATAAAAGTTTTAAAATACGTACATAAATGCTGTAGCAGTGGTGGCCGCCGCTCTAAATACGTGGATGCAGCGGCGTGACGTCAGCATGTGAGCCCCTCCAGGTGTTTCTCGTTCAATATTTTTATTGAAAAATTTTTACAGTAAGGCACAATATTGATATAATAAATATCCCCATCCGAGAGCCAACATAGCCCTTTGGTAGGGTTCAACATATACAGAATGTAACAATAAAACAATGTATCATTGTAACAGTGAATGTAAAACATACCTTGGTGAGACCCGACCCCCTGATAGCTTAATGTAAACCTTTACACTGCGCTTTGTATAATGACAATAGAGTCTGTGTATGCCGTATAACCTAGAGTCTGAGCCTGGGCAGGCAGAGGATCAGTTTGTGTTTTGTTCTGGTTGGTCTAAGGGGACACCCACCTGTGGCCTGTAGTTGCCCCCCCAGTTCCCTCCGGGGCGCTGAGTCCGCCTTCCACCCCCTCCCAACCTCTACCCTTTGTTGAGAAATGGGAAGACTGCGTTGAGTCAGTGAGTTATGAGTTGATGTCTGTATATAGTAAAAGATGATTGTGTTCATATTTAATACAATGTTGGCTAACAACAATCAATTGGAAAATAACTAAGTGAAAGTCATTCCAATAAACTCAGCCTTTTAGGGGGTAGGTGTCCTGAGCTCCACAGGATAGACCCTGCGGGATAACCTAGAAACCGCAATAGGTGGTAAAGGAAGAAAAAAGTAGGAAAGAAAGAAACCAGAAAGCGTGGGTGGATCTGTTATATGATAAGCCAGGAAGAGCAGGAGAGGGAGCCAGACACCCAGGTTAGTTCTCGAGGGGCATCAGATAGCCCGGATACAGGGGAGCCCTAATGTAAGGAGCCCAAGGCTCCCAAGTTGCCCCAAACCGGGCCACCCTGTCTAACAATTTTGCAGTTAATTGTTCTTGGGGAAACATCCAAGAAATTTTCAGTTTTGCAGCCGCTAGGGAGACCTTATGTGATTTCCACGCCCTTGCAATGGTGAGTTTTGCTGCTAGGAGTATAAAGAAGATTAAAGTATTGGTGTGTTTGGAGACACCTTCTACTCTGTGGTTCATTTAAAGCAACAGTATACGGTGATCAGTGGTGAAAGGGTTAACTAGGGGGCAATCAAGGGGTTAAAACCTTTATTAGATAGTATATGGGGGTCCCTGTCGCTATAAAACGCTGACGGCGAACCTAAATATTTACGTCCCTAACTAGCGTCACCAGCGACACTAATACAGCGATCAGAAAAATGATCGCTTAGTGACACTGGTGACAGGGGGAGATCAAGGGGTTAAAACTTTATTAGGGGGGGTTAGGGGGGTATCCTAGACCTAAAGGGGGGTAATACTCACTGCCCTAACACTGTAACTGTCACAAACTGACACTATGCAGTAATCAGAAAAAAAAAAAAATACTGCTAATGTCAGTTTGTGACAGGGGGGGGTGATTGGGGGGGGATCGGGGGGCGATCGGGGGGGGATCGGGGGTGTAAAGTATGCCTGGCATGTTCTACTGTGTGTGTTTGTGTTGTGTGCACTTACATGTCTTCTCTCCTCGGCGCTGGGACGGAAACTGCCAGACCGAGGAGAGATGACATCACATCCTCTGCCTGTGTGAAACTACACACAGGCAGAGGAGGATTCCTATTGGCTGGGAGCGATCGCGAGGGGGGGGCCACGATCGGATGGTCTCCCCCTCGCCACCCGACGCTCCCAGTCAGATGCCGACCGCCGCTGGCACCGGGGGGGGGGTCCGATCGGACCCCCCGCCTGCGGGAGGCAGATCACGTACAGGTACGTGATTCTGCCTGCCCGTGCCATTCTGCCGACGTATATATACGTTAGGCGGTCGGCAAGTGGTTAAGGAAGAAAAACTTACATTAAAATGCCCATCAATGCAGCATTATCGGTGTCCATCTGCAGCCTTTTCAGTGTCAGTGCAGCCTTGCTCCAGTGTCTATTGCAGCCTTGTCAGTGCAGCTTTGCCCCAGTGCAGAATTGTCAGTGCAGCCTTGTCAGTGCAGCTTTGCCCCAGTGCAGAATTGTCAGTGCAGCCTTGCCCCAGTGTCCAATGCAGCCTTGTCAGTGCAGCTTTGCCCCAGTGCAGAATTGTCAGTGCAGCCTTGCCCCAGTGTCCATTGCAGCCTTGTCAGTGCAGCTTTGCCCCAGTGCAGCCTTGCCCCAGTGCAGCTTTGCCCCAGTGCAGCTTTACCCCAGTGCAGCCTTGCCCCAGTGCAGCTTTGTGGGATCGCCGCGATTACACAGCCGTGTGTTAATTTAAATATGGCGCCGAGACTGCAGGGACTCGGCGGACCGGAGATACACATACCCGAGAGTCTTTGGTTTCTCTCGGCGCCGCTTACAGTCCCACCCAGTCCCGCCCTATGGGCGGGACTGTAAGCGGCGCCGAGAAAAGCCGAGGACTCTCGGGTATGTGTATCTCGGCTCCGCCGAGTCCCTGCAGTCTAGGCGCCGTATTTGAATTTACACACAGCTGTGTATGTCGGCGGCGATCGCGGCAATAGCCGCGATCGCCCCGATCACACAAAATTGGGGGGGGGGATCGGCCTATAACACGCACCCACGATTTTCCCCTGCGTGTTATATGCTGATAAATACGGTACATTGTTTAACAAGTGTGGTTACATATATATGTCACACACATACACACATGGCAGAGGCCGTCAATGGGAGATTTTTCCCATCTCCCCACCGGCACAGTGAAAGAGAAGTGCGGAAACACTTCTTTTATGGAATAAACAGTCAGATGGAGATCTTTGCCATTTTCCCACTGGCACATAATGCTATAATGCGATAATGCTATAATGCGATAATGCTAATGTGCGCGGCAGTACTGCGGCAAGTTTACCCAGTGCCCAGGGCAAAGATGTCAATCTGCCCCCCCCCACACTTTAGGGGATCCAACGCCCAGCAGTCACTTGTCAAAATTACTGCGCAATTCCTGATCTGTCAGTCAGGTTTTGCATTGACCTGGATGTACACAGTTGTAGGCCTCATGCACACTAGACAATTTTACATCTGCTTCTAGGGGTGCCTGACGTATTTTTTTCTGCCTATAAATGCCCCTCCATGTTATCCTATGTGTCTATGCACACCTTGGTTCTTAGCAATGTTTAGTGGCAGGAGCTTTTAGAGGCTTTTACCAGTGCATTCAGGAGCAGCAGCGTTTGGGCAGAAAAAATGCTAGACGCTGCTAAACGTTAGTGCTTGAGCATTAATTCATTTCAATGACCAGAATAAATGATTTATTCTGGCCAATGAAATTAATTAACGTTCAAGAGCTTGACGCCTGTAAAAGCTCCTAAAAGCTTGTAAATGCTTTATACTGGGTCCACACCTATGTGAATTGGATTGGCTAACATATCTCTGTTGCAAATTGGAAAGATAAAACTGCGCTAGGAATCTAAACGTGAAGCTTCAGCTATAAGTGAACCACACATATAAAGTAAATAAACAAAAAAAGCTGCGCTTAAAAAATATATTGATAATCAATCAAAAATTAGTGAAAAAAAGTATAGTCCTTGTGATAAATGTCCAACACCAATATGTTGATTAGATAAATGGTGAAAAAATGGTGGTTGTTAATGATCAATAGCTAATCTCCAGGTATCACACTTCCTGTAGGATGGAATGCTTACCAGATAGCAAGCCAAATATGACAGGTGGCTATAAAACCAGCCTGGGCCTTTGGGGAACCTTTCCGGATACGTCCTCAATGGGTAACCTATTACCCATTATTACCTATTACCTGTTACCCATTGAGAATGTCAGCCTATGACGAAACGCGTTTGGGAGGGACGTGCTGACGTCACCACGCTGCCTCACAGAGGACGGGAGTTTTGTTTGTATGCCGGCCTGTGTTGTGAATTTTATCCTACTACACTGTAAGTTTTTTCTTTATGCGCAATAAAATAGTTTGTACGTATTACACTATTTGCCATCATTCTTTATACACATGTAATGCGGAGCACAAGTAAAGGATGGTACAATGAATTCCCGCAAACCCAATGTCTGGAAGCCGGTCCTGTGATTGAATCTATCTGCCATTAAAGAGCCTGCTGTCTGGTAAGCAGGTCTTATATGCGGTTTACAGCACTTCGGTTCTTCCTTTCATTTGGTTTGTGTTGACCAATTATATGCTTCAATCTATATTGTATCTGGTAAGCGGCCTCAGATCTGCACCTTGGCATCCCTTCACTTCTTTTGCTTAATAGTCATATGCTCCATTTTTAATTTAATCTGGTAAGCGGCTTCATATCCCTTTTTATCTATCATCTGGTGTTTTATCACATGCCCTTATGGGTGCTATTTCTGGTAAGCGGCTTTTTTGGATGTTCTAGCACTAGCCCTTTCACACAAAGTTTTTCTATTTTGATGTCACTCACCTCATTGTCCCCTTTTGGGCTTATGGCACTATATATTATATGAGTTTTATGATTTATCACTGGTGGAGTGACAGTTTTTATTCATTTTTTTTAATTGATTTTATCAATACCTATCCATGTCAGTATTACGCTATGTTATTTAAAAATTTTTTCTGGGTTTAACCTTCATGGATCCGATCTGGTTTGTGAGTGTTTTCTGTCCAGGACGTATCCAGAAAGGTTCCCTAAAGGCCCAGGCTGGGTTTATAGCCACCTGTCATATTTGGCTTGCTATCTGGTAAGCATTCCATCCTACAGGAAGTGTGATACCTGTAGATTAGCTATTGATCATTAACAACTAGGGATGAGCTTCGAGTTCGAGTCGAACTCATGTTCGACTCGAACATTGGCTGTTCGCAAGTTCACCGAACAGCGAACAATTTGGGGTGTTCGCGGCAAATTCGAATGCCGCGGAACACCCTTTAAAAGTCTATGGGAGAAATCAAAAGTGCTAATTTTAAAGGCTAATATGCAAGTTATTGTCATAAAAAGTGTTTGGGGACCTGGGTCCTGCCCCAGGGGATATGGATCAATGCAAAAAAAAGTTTTAAAAACGGCCGTTTTTTCAGGAGCAGTGATTTTAATAATACTTAAAGTCAATCAATAAAAGTGTAATATCCCTTTAAATTTCGTACCTGGGGGGTGTCTATAGTGTGCCTGTAAAGGGGCGCATGTTTCCTGTGTTTAGAACAGTCTGACAGCAAAATGACATTTTGAAGGAAAAAACTCATTTAAAACTACCCGTGGCTATTGCATTGCCGACAATACACATAGAAGTTCATTGATAAAAACGGCATGGGAATTCCCCAAAGGGGAACCCCGAACCAAAATTTAAAAAAAAAATGACGTGGGGGTCCCCCTAAATTCCATACCAGGCCCTTCAGGTCTGGTATGGATATTAAGGGGAACCCCGGCCAAAATTAAAAAAAAAAAATGACGTGGGGTTCCCCCTAAATTCCATACCAGACCCTTCAGGTCTGGTATGGATTTTAAGGGAAACCCCGCGCCAAAAAAAAAAAAAAAAAACGGCGTGGGGTCCCCCCAAAAATCCATACCAGACCCTTATCCGAGCACGCAACCTGGCAGGCCGCAGGAAAAGAGGGGGGGACAAGAGTGCGGCCCCCCCTCCCTCCTGAACCGTACCAGGCCACATGCCCTCAACATTGGGAGGGTGCTTTGGGGTAGCCCCCCAAAACACCTTGTCCCCATGTTGATGAGGACAAGGGCCTCATCCCCACAACCCTGGCCGGTGGTTGTGGGGGTCTGCGGGCGGGGGGCTTATCGGAATCTGGAAGCCCCCTTTAACAAGGTGACCCACAGATCCCGGCCCCCCCCCTGTGTGAAATGGTAAGGGGGTACATAAGTACCCCTACCATTTCACGAAAAAAGTGTCAAAAATGTTAAAAATGACAAGAGACAGTTTTTGACAATTCCTTTATTTAAATGCTTCTTCTTTCTTCTATCTTGCTTCATCTTCTGGTTCTTCTGGCTCTTCTGGTTCTTCTGGTTCTTCCTCCGGCGTTCTCGTCCAGCATCTCCTCCGCGGCGTCTTCTGTCTTCTTCTCCTCGGGCCGCTCCGCACCCATGGCATGGGGGGGAGGCTCCCGCTCTTCTCTTCTTCTCTTCTTCTTTTCTTCTTTTCTTCTTTTCTTCTCTTCTTCTCTTCTTCTTCATTTTCTTCTCCGGGCCGCTCCGCAATCCATGCTGGCATGGAGGGAGGCTCCCGCTGTGTGACGGCGCTCCTCGTCTGACAGTTCTTAAATAACGGGGGGGGGGGGCGGGGCCACCCGGTGACCCCGCCCCCCTCTGACGCACGGTGACTTGACGGGACTTCCCTGTGGCATTCCCCGTGACGTCACAGGGAAGTCCCGTCAAGTCACCGTGCGTCAGAGGGGGGCGGGGTCACCGGGTGGCCCCGCCCCCCCATTATTTAAGAACTGTCAGACGAGGAGCGCCGTCACACAGCGGGAGCCTCCCTCCATGCCAGCATGGATTGCGGAGCGGCCCGGAGAAGAAAATGAAGAAGAAGAGAAGAAGAGAAGAAAAGAAGAAAAGAAGAAAAGAAGAAGAGAAGAAGAGAAGAGCGGGAGCCTCCCCCCCATGCCATGGGTGCGGAGCGGCCCGAGGAGAAGAAGACAGAAGACGCCGCGGAGGAGATGCTGGACGAGAACGCCGGAGGAAGAACCAGAAGAACCAGAAGAGCCAGAAGAACCAGAAGATGAAGGAAGATAGAAGAAAGAAGAAGCATTTAAATAAAGGAATTGTCAAAAACTGTCTCTTGTCATTTTTAACATTTTTGACACTTTTTTCGTGAAATGGTAGGGGTACTTATGTACCCCCTTACCATTTCACACAGGGGGGGGGCCGGGATCTGGGGGTCACCTTGTTAAAGGGGGCTTCCAGATTCCGATAAGCCCCCCGCCCGCAGACCCCCACAACCACCGGCCAGGGTTGTGGGGATGAGGCCCTTGTCCTCATCAACATGGGGACAAGGTGTTTTGGGGGCTACCCCAAAGCACCCTCCCAATCTTGAGGGCATGTGGCCTGGTACGGTTCAGGAGGGAGGGGGGGCCGCACTCTCGTCCCCCCCTCTTTTCCTGCGGCCTGCCAGGTTGCGTGCTCGGATAAGGGTCTGGTATGGATTTTTGGGGGGACCCCACGCCGTTTTTTTTTTTTCTTTTTGGCGCGGGGTTCCCCTTAAAATCCATACCAGACCTGAAGGGTCTGGTATGGAATTTAGGGGGAACCCCACGTCATTTTTTTTTTTAAATTTTGGCCGGGGTTCCCCTTAATATCCATACCAGACCTGAAGGGCCTGGTATGGAATTTAGGGGGACCCCCACGTCATTTTTTTTTTTTAATTTTGGTTCGGGGTTCCCCTTTGGGGAATTCCCATGCCGTTTTTATCAATGAACTTCTATGTGTATTGTCGGCAATGCAATAGCCGCGGGTAGTTTTAAATGAGTTTTTTCCTTCAAAATGTCATTTTGCTGTCAGACTGTTCTAAACACAGGAAACATGCGCCCCTTTACAGGCACACTATAGACACCCCCCAGGTACGAAATTTAAAGGGATATTACACTTTTATTGTTTGACTTTAAGCATTATTAAAATCACTGCTCCTGAAAAAACAGCCGTTTTTAAAACTTTTTTTTGCATTGATCCATGTCCCCTGGGGCAGGACCCAGGTCCCCAAACACTTTTTATGACAATAACTTGCATATAAGCCTTGAAAATTAGCACTTTTGATTATTCATGTTCGTGTCCCATAGACTTTAACGGTGTTCGCATGTTCGAACGAACTTTTTTCCTGTTCGCATGTTCTGGTGCGAACCGAACAGGGGGGTGTTCGGCTCATCCCTATTAACAACCACCATTTTTTCACCATTTATCTAATCAACATATTGGTGTTGGACATTTATCACAAGGACTATACTTTTTTTCACTAATTTTTGATTGATTATCAATATATTTTTTAAGCGCGGCTTTTTTTGTTTATATCTCTGTTGTGGCTGTGGAGCGGCTTGCACAGGAACGCTGTGCGTCTTTGGCTCTGTTTTAGGGCTGAATCCAGGCAAAAATTCGGCCCTGATTCATCCCTGAAATGGAGAACAGGGACACACCGGACCCCTGCTGCGAGCCGCATCTGTCGGAGGTGTAAACCCAGCCTTAGACACTTTTACAAGCGTCAGGCATTAACACTGGGCATGTGCTTGTGTTGAGGTCTCTTTAAATTTTAAGAGTTTGCTATTTGCAACGATCTATAAGGGTAGATTCATACCAGGTGTGGTAGGACTGTGTTGATCAGCTATTCCAATGTAGTCCCACCACAAGACAAGGTAAAGTTCCTTGCTTCCTATCTGACTGGTTCACACTTTCATGTTGCAGTCCTGGGTGCGGACAAAAGTATGGCATGCACTACTTTTTTCAGCGTAATGCAAGGCAATCTACTGCTTCACGTCATGCTGCCGTCAATAGAACTGAATGAAGTTGGAAAGTGTGACATTCCAATAAATTTTGTTTTAAATAAAAGGGAACAGTATGACGCTCTGCAATTGGTGCATCGGCACTGTTGGCATCCCACTACACACCAGTCACTGTGTTCTAATGCAGACGCTGGTGTCAGTGTACCCTAAAGGTCATAACATGTATTTTATGTTTCAATTTATTATCTTTTTACACTTATGACCAGATTTGTGTTTGTTAGCAAATTCATTCATAGTTCTGAGTATGGTGGTTAGTCACCATAGTTACCAACTGTCCCGGATTTCCCGGGACATTCCCGGGATTTAGACTCTATTCCCGATTTATTTGTTTCCCGGGAAATGTCCCGAGAAATCCGGTTCCTCACTAATTTTCTCCGCCGCCGCCTGCCGCCACCGCTAGAGGTCCGCGGCCGGCGGAGACATTTTTAAGAAGACCGGGAAGACGGCTAGGGGGCTAGACGGAGCTCCTGCGTCGACACCCACCCTCCGCCCTGCTCTGCCTAGCCCCACCTACCCCCTCGGGCCGGATGTTATTCTAGGAAGCGCCATGCATGATCTTCTGCTCGGGTCCTTCCGTGCGGCAGGGGGCGCACTCACATGGAGACTGCCACTGGATAGCGCCTCATCTAGTGGGAGGACAAGTTCTGGCAGAGTCCAGGCGCAGTGTCAGAGTACAACATGAGACATGACGAGCACCACCGGACAGGTGAGCTGGCACTGGTAGGGCAGAGCGGTATGTATAGACATAGAGCTGTGGGCACAGTGCTGATAGTCTCACTGATTATCTGCGGGAGAGCGGGACGGATTTGTCTGTACAGTGAACTTGAACTTGGTGCTCAGCACTGAATTGGCCCTAAGTAATGCTTGTAGAAGGGAGGATAATGGGCGCTGTGTATTATGAGAGATGTAATGAGTCCGTCGCAACCCACCCTCCGCCTCGCCCCGCCTACCCCCGGGCCTGCTGCCGCTGGGGACTCCTGATGCGAGGGACGACTCCGCTGGGGACTCCTGATGCGAGGGGGGCTCTGCTGGGGACTCCTGATGTGAGGGATGACTCTGCTGGGGACTCCTGATGCGAGGGGGGGCTCCGCTGGGGACTCCTGATGCAAGGGGGGCTCCGCTGGGGACTCCTGATGCAAGGGGGGCTCCACTTGGGACTCCTGATGCGAGGGGGGCTCCGCTGGGGACTCCTGATGTGAGGTGGGGCTCCTCTGGGGACTCCTGATGCGAGGGGGGCTCCGCTGGGGACTCCTGATGCAAGGGGGGGCTCCACTTGGGACTCCTGATGCGAGGGGGGCTCCGCTGGGGACTCCTGATGTGAGGTGGGGCTCCGCTGGGGACTCCTAATGCGAGGGGGGCACCGCTGGGGACTCCTGATGTGAGGGGGGGCTCCGCTGGGGACTCCTGATGCGAGGGACGACTCCGCTGGGGACTCCTAATGTGAGGGGGGCTCCGCTTGGGACTCCTGATACGAGGGGGGGCTCTGCTGGGGACTCCTGATGCGAGGGACGACTCCGCTGATGACTCCTGATGTGAGGGGGGCTCCGCTGGGGACTCCTGATGCGAGGGACGACTCCGCTGGGGACTCCTGATGCGAGGGGGGGCTCCGTTGGGGACTCCTGATGCGAGGGGGGCTCCGCTGGGGACTCCTGATGCGAGGGGGGGCTCCGCTGGGGACTCCTGATGCGAGGGGGGCTCCGCTGGGGACTCCTGATGCGAGGGGGGCTCCGCTGGGGACTCCTGATGCGAGGGGGGCTCCGCTGGGGACTCCTGATGCAAGGACGGACGGCTAGTGACACTCTCAGGGATCCCACTGATTCGGTATTATGGTGAGTTGAATGATTTCATTCTATATTACAATGTAATAATAGAAATAATGCGCTTCAATCATCCTGACACCATAACAACCATGGTGCCGGGATGATTAAAGTGCTAACACCAGGTGTTTGGAGTATCTTTATCTGCTGATTGTTAAACTTTCTAGAATACACATATTTCTATTGTTGTGTAGGATCTGGGGCTGCTGTCCCTCCATTTCTCTCCATCCCTCATTCATCTCAGACTCTAACCACACCCCCTTTGAGCCACGCCCATTTAAGACACGCCCACTATTTCGCGTAAACCACACCCATTTCTTGTCGCGGCGCGCTTCACGCACCGCATTTTTTCTGTTTTCCTATGCCACACCCACCAATGCATGCTCCGCCCCCTAATTATAACAAGATTCCACCTACAGCCAAAAAGTGTCCCTAAAATTTTTTTTGCAATGTTGGCAACTATGAGTCACCATTGTTCTCACTTCATGTTTCTACATTCATATGGATGGCTTTGTTTACCTTCAAACCCATTCATACTTAATCAATGGATCTGAAGGTATTCAAAGCCATTCATATTACTAAAGGCTGCTGTCAGATCCGGGCAGCACTGGGGACAATGCTGCCGTCTTCTATATATAGAGTTGCACTGACAGATCAGGATTTTTCAGGGTTTGCTTACCTGCCCCAGTTTCTGCTGCCAGTGTGGGGAGTGGTTTTTATTTGGTAAACAGTGTGTGTGGTTTTTATTTGGTAAAGTGCATTCACGCCAAAATCAAATATTAAAAGCAAACTACATTTTAAACGAATTTCAAATAACATCTGCCAAGCCTTCAAATGTACTAAGAAATTTTGTATGAAGTTTTTAAAATTAATTTTAGTATAATTTTTCATTTGAAAATCTACTAGTGTATAACCAGCTTAAGGCTGGCCATATAGTATACAATTTTCTTTTAGATTTACCAAACCCATATAATATGAGGTCGAACCTAAACACTTTCAATTTGTATGCAATCAGGCAGGACCTTGTACTAGATAGTTAATGGTAAATCTAAAGGAAATTGAACAAGAAAATTGTATAATGTATGGCCAGCCTTAGATAAATGATTGGTGTAGGCAAACACCTTTATATAATTAATGGAAGAAGCAATGCTGGAATGTGTGTGCCTTGATGTGATATAGTGAAATTACAGTGAGGATATTCTGCAACCAGCTGGTAAGAAGAAAGTATTACATCTGGATGTTTGACTGCTGATGCGCAATGGGCTTAGGTCCATGGGATCAAGCCCCACACCACCCCTTGCCCTTTAACCCATTAAATAAGACACTTACAACCATTAGGTTGGAAAGGGCAAGGCCACAGCTTTATTAACTCCAACACATAACATGTAAACATATTTAACCAGTGCCAGTCACAGTCGTACTGTGAGCACTCAAAGAGGGAAGTAGGGGCCTGTCCTTAACATAAGTGCTGGACAGACAGCCTACTTTCAATTTTCCATCAAGGGCATAGCCCATTACAGCAACATTAACTGCTGGCAAGGTCAAGAAAACCGCAACAAGCTGTGACATACCGTAACAAAAAAAAGAGGGGCGGGGGGGGGCGGGAGGGTGGGCAGCTCTTCCAACAACTTCTGCGAAAGACCCAGAATTCCCTGGTGGCACATTTTCCCTGAGCTCAGGCCCATCCCATACCAGTGTAAGGGGAAGGCCAAAGAAAACTGGGTGGAAGTGGCCCCCGTAAGGGTACAAAACAGCCCTTCTGCCCTTGCCTAAGCTGTCGGTTTTTTGACGTGCGCAACAAAAAAAACGAGAAGGGTAACGTCCTCCGCCAGGATGCCGCTGGCCGAGGATGTGGATTTCAAAACGAGTTTGCAATGCAAAAGGCCCGAAAAACGCCCATGAGAAAGCCACTTGGAAGAGAGGGGTCTCAACGGGGAAAAAACAAATGGGCGAAACAGAGAAAGGATACTGGAGTGAATGGTGGGGGAAAAACCGGGCACCGTGAATCGGGGAAATGGGTCGCACGTCACAAAACCTGCGGCCCGACGGACAGGGAAAGCTTTTGTGAAGTACCCCAGGAGCTGGACCAGAAAGATAAAGCAGACACAGCCGATAAAACCGTGTAACCAGAAGAACCTTATTTAGTAGATAAACAAAGTAAGAAAATAAAGCCACGCGTCTTTTCTGTGAAATGGAAAAACTCACCGCCCAACACCTAGACCCATTTATCACACACACCACAGTACGCCGCCCACGACCGCGGGGTAAGTGACGCCCAGAGGAGGTCTAGCACACATCGGAAACGAGGTTCCACAAGTAGGCCGGACAGGTGAGGCCCTCCAGGGAAGCCGACGGGACGAGGGCACGGAAACGATCGATCTGTGAACGAGAGAGAACGAGCATCGGCAATATCATGTGCAGTTCCAGGGACATGCCTAGCTCTAAAACATACTTTAAACTGAAGGCACTTTAAAACCAAAAACTCAGCGATGACATGTTATTGGACCAGAAAACCACCTGGCGATTGCGTAACCGCTCGCCCTACAGCTCAACGGCGACAATAATCGGAAAGAGCTCTAGCAGTGTGAGGTTGTGCAAAAGATCCATGTGGGCCCATGGGGCCGGCCAACACTCAGCAGACCACTCCCCCTGGAATAAAGGGGGGGCCCCCGAAACCACAGGAGCCTGCCGCATCAGTGTATAGCTCCAGCTATGAGTTTGGTACCTCCTTTAGCAACCAACATGACTGGCCATTGTAGGACTGGAGAAAAGATAGCCACATCCCCAAGTCATCCCGCATGGGCTTGGTGATGCGGATATAATGGTGGGGGGATTGTTGATGCCGTCATTGATCGAGGAGCCAGAAGGATAGGACAGGTGATGGATAAGGTGGAACTTTAGGATCAAACAGGCCTGCCATGCGCCCCTTATCCTTCTGGAGTTTCTCGGCTATGACAGACTCGAATTGAACGACTGTTTTTTTTGTGTTTTTTTTTTTTAAATTAGGTGCCGTGGTCGGCACTTCTGAAGGAGTAAGGGGATCCAAAAAACCACGGTCCAAACCATCCAGCAGGATCAAGGCCTCTCTATGAAGGGGGTACCGGTCGAGCCAGGGAAGCATCTCCGGGATGGTGAGCTCCCCCGCAAAGTGAGCACTCGTGCTTAAAATGGCACGTGGTGTACCACTTGCAGTGGCTCTCATTGAACAGCCAGCATAGGCCTTTTCCGGGGGCCGCCGACACTCTGGAGGGGGTGCCGGCTGGGGACTGAAAGGACGAAGGCCTGTGGGGGCACATAAGCAATAACCACAGGCTACCGTCCTGGCAATCAAAACGGAACTCCTTCCGTGACACCATTTTTTGACAAAACTGTGTGTCATAGTGGAACCAGCACTGGCCCCCGTACACTTTGTAGGCACCCCAAATGAGATCCAGATAGCAAAAGAGGGATGCAGCTAACTCCGGAAAACGCTTGCAAAGCACTCCGGTGTAAGCACAGAACCCCTGCAGCCAGTTCCCGAATGTTCGAGGAAGCTGCTTAGATTTTTCACCCTGTGCCGCCACGTCAACCCGACGGGAATTGTCGATCGCCTCACGGTCAGGGGGGAATAAAGACAGGAAATCCATAAATTTGCGACGCCAGATTCTATCCTTGATGGCTTCCGACAGGTGCGTGCCAGTAGACCCCGAAAGCCGAAAAGAATGACAGGCCTGACACACCTATGCGAGACAGGACCAATTTTACGACCGTAACAATGTGTTCATCCGGCGGACCCGATGCGGCAGCGTCGCTGGATCTACCCCAAACCAAATCACAATCATACTCACTGATACACGGGTGTGCAGCTGAAGAAGGGCAACCAACAGCAGGTCCAGGAACGCCCGGTGCAGGATCATCCGTGGGAAGAACTGGCAGGGTGCCGCGACGACCTTCATCTTGAGGACAGTTGATGTCTGGCGAGGCTGAAGGATGCTGGTGGAAGGATAGGTCCTGAGGCGGCAGTTCGGCCCCTGACCCTGAAGGGCCCGGGGGGATGACGGCAGCCGAGCAGCCTTTGGAGCAGCCGTAGACCCCGGATGGAGGGCTGCCGGGCGTGGGGAGATGGTGCTGAGCCGCAGGCAGGGGCGAGGCTGCATTGGCAGGCCTCCAATGGGAATCTCCCGCCCTGCCGGGCACAGGGAGATGGTGGGGGGAGGCTGTGGCAGCTGACGTCCTGTAGGAAGCTCCAGCCCACCCGGCACCCCAAAGCACTAAGGCAACACGGCTCAGCAGCACATCACAACTGACAGTAACACAGTACCGTGTGTTGTGGTGGTCTGTGTCAGAAAAAATGCATCATTTCTGTTTCTGTTCATTGGCAGCCCATTCAAAATAATTGAACTGCCCTAATGCAGTATACGCTAACAAATGACACAACGTACATTAACATGCAGGAACAGATGTGAAAGAACAAGCTCGGAATGAAAAGGGAACCTTAGGCGGAGGGTGAACATGACTGGGGACAGCTGTAGTGGGTGCACAGGATGTTGATATGTGTTCAGGAAAAAGGGGAAGGGGAGTTTTTGGATTGGTCAGGGGGAGGAGTGAAAAAGTTAATTTTGACCCTGCAGAGGGGAGGGGTTAGTCATTCGTGGAACAGCATAGTCAGTGAGAGGTATAGGTAGGGTTTTTTCTGGCAGCATGGAGACCTGTGATGGCCTTATAGAATAGCTTAGGACAGCCGCAGAGGTGAACGGCATGCAATGGCTGAATTCTCAGCTCACGGTGTTGCTACAGGGGTCGGGGCAGGGCTTAGCTCCGCCAGCCCCCTCGACATTGCGTGCGAGGAGTTCTCGGCCTCCTGTGCGTTTTAGGCCAGATGAGACCCCTCGGGTGAGCCGCCAATCCGGGAGCCCGAGTTCGGACCCTCCAGCTCCCAGGGCCAAGCGCCCACCCATGGCTGCTGCTGGTGGGGCTGGGAGTAATCCCCATCGTGGGCAGGACCCGGCCAGGAGGGCACCATCAGCATCCCCCTCCAGGCCTCCTTCTACAAGGGATAGGGATGGAGCAGCACGCAGATTCCGGATCAGATTCCGGATCAGATGGACCTGGCGTGGCACCAGTTCGGGCGGGACATCAGCAGGGATCCGGATCAGCGGCTGGTCGGTCGGTTTCCCCTGGGCAGCCTGGTAAGTTTCTGTCTATTCCTGTCAATGTGCCTGTTATGTCTGTGTCCTACCCTCCCCTTGTTAGTTCGCCTTCTGGGTTATTAGTGGGGGGTCTGGTTAGCTCCCCTGCTGGGATGTTGGTGGGGAGTGGTCCAGCCCTGGTGCCTGTTTTGGCTGCAGGGGTTGGGCCTGTGGGGACTATGGGAGAGCCACAACAGGGCTTCCAGGGCATGGGTGTTTAGGGGTCTTGGAACAGCAATGCCTGGGGCTCTGGTCTCCCCGGTTGCAGCATGGACAGCGTGGGGTGGGCCAGGGGGTGCTATGGTGCCACCTGGTATCCTCCTGGTGGTGGGATCACCTCCGCCGCCATTGTCGGATGGCAGTTTCGCCATCGCCAGAAGTGGTAGTGCCCATGCGTCCGCAGGCGGTGGTGGCGGTCCCCCCGGCTACTGCGGTGGTGACAGGGCCATCGCCATTAAAAGTGGAGTCGTCAAAGGATGGGGTTCCCACGATGGTGGCGGTGTCTTCGCAGGTGAGTACGAGTACGGGGACGCCAGGGGTGTCGGTGGTGGACGGAATGCAGCTGGCAGAAGCAGCACGGTGTGAGGTTTACGTTTGCTACGAGGGCCCCTTTGGTTCCCATCTGAAAACGGAGGTTAGGGAGAGGATCTGGAAAGGGGAGTACGTAGAGATCTTCTCGCTCCTTCCACTGGAAAAGTTTAATCTGGACAAGATTAATCCGGACGAGAGCAAAAAGGAAGTAGAGGAGAAACGGTGTTATCGGCTAATCCCTAGAACGTTTGGGAATTGGTCACAGGCGTTTCACATTTTAGCAAGCGTCATTGGGGAAAAGGCTCCGGACAATTGTTCGGGGCTGTTCTGTTACCTGGATTCCATCAGTGAGGCATAAAGGGTTTATGGGGGGTGGCCTGGCTTAGGTACGACGAGTAGTTCCGGCAGCGGAAGGCTTTTTGGCCGTCGTTGCGGTGGGATCAAAAAGATATTGGGCTGTGAATGAAGCTCATGACACAAGTCAGGGCAGTGCCACCACCCTTTCATAGCGGGGCCGGGGTGCCAACACCTCGTCACCATCGGCCGTTAATTGCAAGGAGTTCTATTGGCAGTTCAATGAGGGAACCTGCAAGGGGGAGCCTGCTGCTTCCGGCATGAGTGTTCGGCTGCAGAGGTGCCCACCCCTGGTCCGAAAAGTGCTTCCGGAAAGGTAAGAAACCGGCCGACGCTGGAAAAAGGGAGGACTCTGGTGAGGGTGGAAAAAAGGGCACCGTATCTAAGTAGGTACCCTAACAGGGGAGCACGTTGGATAGGGTCCCCCCTGTTTCTCCTAATCTTAGGTCAGCGTACGAACATCCGGAGGTGGTGGGAGGTAAGTTGCATAAGGAGGTTGAGTTGGGGAGGATGCCAGGCCTGTTTGAGGGGCCCAAGAGGGAGCCGAATCAATTCCGTCTCATTCACCATTTGTAACATCCAAAAAGGGGTTCACTAAACGACGCAATTGATCCGGCGCACTGTACAGTGTCTTACGCTTCGTTTGACGAAGCAGTGCGGTGGGTACAGAAATTCAGGGGAGGGACACTCATGGCCAAGACCAACATTGAGTCGGCTCTTCGCCTATTGCCGGTTTATGCGGATAGTGTGCATTTGTTGGGTTGTTGCTGGGAGGGTCAATTTTTCGTGGACAGGTGCCTTCCTATGGGGGTATCTCTTGCTCGTACTTTGAGTTGTTCAGTACCTTCCTGGAATGGGTCATCAAGGACTTGTCCAGCCTTAGTTCAGTCTTGCACTCGTCAGTCTGGACGATTTCTTGATGATAGGTCCGCCGGGACAGCAGGCTTGTTCCATTTTGTTGGCCACGTTGCAACATGTCTTTCAGGTTTTTGGGGTTCCCCTGGCTAGAGAAAAAACAGAGGGCCCAACCACAGTCCTGAAGTTTTTGGGTATCATAATTGATACTACACTGATGGAGTACAGGTTACCTAGTGATAAGCTGGAGGATCTTCGATCGACTGTGGCTGCGGTGGCTAGGAAGTATAAGGTTCAGCTGAAGGAGCTGCAGTCCTTACTGGGTAAACTGAACTTTGCGTGTAAAATTATGCCAATGGGGAAAGTCTTTTGTGGGCGCCTGGCTGCCGCGACTGCGGGAGTCAAGGCGCCACATCATTTCATTCGGTTAAGTCAGGAGCATCAGGCGAATTTGCAGGTTTGGGATTCCTTCTTAGAGCAGTATAATGGTAGGTCTTTTTGGTTGGGGCCGGCGGTTCAGGCAGCTGAGCTGGAGCGGTAGGCTATGCTGCTAATTTCAATGGGAAATGGTGCGCGGACCGGTGGCTGGTGGAGTTGGCAGGGTCGGCGCTAGTGCGCAACCTCATACTGTTGGAGCTGTTTCCAATAGTGATTGCGGTGGAACTGTGGGGCACGGAATTCACAAACTGGAGGGTTCATTTTCATTGCAATAATTTAGGTGTGGTACGGGCCATCAATTCCCTGTTGGCTTCTTCTTTGCCAGTGGTGCGCCTGCTGCGACATCTGGTGTTAATATGTTTACGATTGAATATTTGTGTGTCTGCTGTACACATCCCTGGGGTGGAGAATGAGGTGGCTGATGCGCTTTCTCGTTTACAGTGGGAAAGGTTTCCGTCAATTGGCACCGGGAGCAGAGCAGCTGGGAGTCCTGTGCCCCAGGCACATGTGGGAACTCGTCTTGATACCGTGATGGCTTTGGTGCGGCGCTCGGTAGCGGACGCTACGTGGCAAGGGTATGAGCGGGTATGGCAGGAATGGCTGGAGTTGGTGAGTGATGTCGGCAGGTGTTCCAACAAAGAGGAAAGGCTTTAGGTACTTTTGTATTTGCTGGGTAAGAATTGCGAAGAAGGGGTGTCGGTTGCCACGGTTAATAGGAAGATGTTGGGCCTTGCGTTCATGTTCCAGCTGAATAGGGTAGAGGATGTCACAAAGGAGTTTATAGTGCGAAAGGCTTTGAGGGGTTACAGACGGGGGCGAAGTAAGCCAGATTCCAGGAGGCCAGTGTCGTTGGGGATGTTAACTAACTTGGTGAGTAATCTGCCCCAGGTTTGTTTTTCTCCAATTGAAGCGCAGCTGTTCAGGACAGCTTTTGTGTTAGCCTTTTTTGGGGCCTTGAGGGTGGGTGAATTGGTGAGCCCCTCGAAGTTGGTGGTTGGGGGTCTGGCACTGTCGGATGTATCAGTAGTGGACGATTCGATTACGTTGGTCATCCCTAGATCAAAAACTGATCAGTTAGGAAAAGGGGCTAAGGTGGTGTTGGGTGCGGTGACTGAGCTGGAGTTATGCCCGGTAAAGGGTTATCCGGGAGTAGCTAGAAATACTGCCTTCCGGTGGGGTTTCTCTTCTGGTACATGACAATGGCCCGCAGTTGTCGCAATATCAATTTGTGTCCGTGTTCAGGAAGTGTTTAGTGGCAGGAAGTTTCTCCCCTTGCGACTACTAATCTAATTCATTTAGAATTGGGGTGGCTACGGAGGCGGCAAGGTGGGGTGTCAGTGACCAGATCTTGCAACGGATTGGTCGCTGGGAATCTCAATGATTCCGACTCTATGTTCGCCCTCATTTACTTTGAAGGGTTGTGGGGAATGGTCTGGGGGTGGAGCCCGGGTAGATGGGTCCTGTCTGGTGTTGTTTGTAATGTCTTTATGTGGTGTGGTATGTTAATGATGGGATGGTATAAATGAAGATTGGTGTGTGTGTCTATGTTTCCCTTTGTGTCTTTCTGTCTTTCAGGCCCGGTGTGCCTGATATGGATCATGGGGCACTTATACATCTACGGGGAGCAAGGGCCTTGGTCAGACGGGAAGGAAGGCAGTTGGGTTTCCCAAGGGAGGAAGCTTCGGTGCGGTGGATTGGGATTCTGTAAATGCTGTGGGCCCGCGTTCTTCCTGAAGTACAGCTTTACGCGAGGCTGGATAGGCCCCGGGATGTGCTGTTGTTGCACATAGGGGGTAATGATTTGAGTATCAGGGCCTCGAGGGATCTTATTCAGGATTTCAAATGGGGATTCTTACGTTTAAAGTTAGCATTTCCGGAGACAGTGGTGGTGTGGTCAGATATTATTGGCAGGGCAACTTGGCGGGGTGCCCGGTCTGTTGAGCGAATCAACAAGACCAGGATAAAGGTTAACAAGGCTGTGGCCAAATTTGTGGTTCGCAATGGTGGATTGGTGGTCCGCCATTTCGAGTTGAAACAGGACATCGGTCTGTACTTAAGGGCCGATGGGGTACATTTGTCAGCCGTCGGGATTGAAATTTGGTTCCTGGGGCTCCAGGATGGGCTGCAGCAGGCCTGTCGGTTGTAACGGGCCTCTCACGCGTGAGGTGGTCACCGATGGGAGTCTGTGGCATGGGTCTCTGGTTCGTGTAGGTTGGAATGGTGGAAGGTAAACAGGATATGGTGTGGGGAGGGTTGGACTGGTATGGTGGTGCAGCCAATGCGGTAGATATACCTTCCTTCACAAACCTCGGACAGAGCAGGAGTTTAAAAAAGTTGGGGTTTATTCTAAGTGTTATATATATAGTTCTGTTTTATATATATATTTATATATATGGCTATATATATTTAAATTGAGTTCATTTTTATAAAAATTCTTATTTGTTAATAAAGGGGCCGAATGCCAATTTAATCCAGAAGGTGTGTGGTGATCATTTTAATAAGTAAGGCAAGGCAAGTAGTGGAATGGGTTTTGGTTAAGGGGAGCACACGAAAATCAGCTATACACCAGTCATGGGCTTTCATCCTTTCTGCCAACAATTATATTATTTCATTTGTTATTTTAAAAAGTCAATAAAAAGGAAAATTATTGGTGGACTGTACCATATGTTACTTTGTACACAGTGAGCAAGCTCAAGTTATAAACTCCTCCCACTGTTAGCACAATTTTGCCACACCCACAATTAGCAAGCACACGCCACCTCCTTATTCTCTCTTAGTTTCCCAAAACCAAACGCCCCAGGAAAAAATGCATCTACAGTATGGCCTTGAGGAGATATATGTATGGAGAATGAGACCCTTGACAATCAAATATACGTATGGTTATATGTGACAGAAGTATCCACCAGTCTTTATATCTCTGGGATTTGAATAATGTGATTATTGCAGATCTCGCCAGCTTCAGCAGCCATAACAGTCTGATCTATTGAATTTTATTTATGTACATCACAGGACAGAGAGCCACAGTAATTGCTGTATGGGTTATATAGGCACCTTTTAGATGATAGACACTGGCATACCCTGGACAGGAAGTTTAGCCCCTATATAACCCCTCCCCTTACTGGGAGTACCTCAGTTTTTTCGCCAGTGTCTTAGGTGTTGGTCACGAATAAAGATGTGCTGTGCTGAGCTCTGCTGGAGAAATCTTTGCTGGGGCAAGCCATGCAACCGGATCCATTCAAAGTGTCTTTTCCAGGCCAAACTGAATGGTACCCGGGCCTCATGTTGGAAGAAACAAGGTTTTGCCTGTAACGCTTCTCTTTTTAGAGAGCTCGACCCTGGGATCCAGTGTTTGTTTTTTTCAGCCATATATTCCCGGTGGGGTGCTTTACTGGTCCAGGAGTGTGGAACCCCCAATAAAAAGGGGCCCCTGTTCCTGAAGGTTTTTTAACGGAGTCCACCGTGAGAGGTGAAGATTGGGTTTGTCTGGTTTACCACAGAACCCTGCAGCTGGATAAGGAAAGGTAGATTCCTAAGGAATATTTCTAATTCTTGTGGGTTTTCTTCTTTAAGTAAATGTTGTCATGCCTAAAGTCACCACCGGGGCCTGTCAAGAGCACGTACCTGTTCCATGCTTGTCAGTCTCGCTCTGTGTCACAAGCTGCACGCTTCCTCCAGCCCAAGCCTCAGGTAGGATGTGGAAAGGGGTTTTTTTCTCTTGTGAATGTCCCCCCACCTGGACAGCTTCTTTCCAGGAGGCAGAGGGAGCATGGGTCAGTTGGCGGTATGCTGCGCTGCTCCCGCTGCCACCGCCATTACAGCAGTTTTCCATCCAGCAGCTCTCCTCCTCTCCTCCACCCCAGCCCCCCCCTCCAGATGCGATCCAGTCAGATCGGAGCCCCGCTCGCCTGGGAAAACAGTCTCTTTTGAAAAAAATGAAGGGAGGTGTGTGGTGGGAGGTTGGAGGAAGGGGGCGGGGCTTAATGTGTCATCAGCGTGATTCAGCATCCAAAATGCGGGCTGTGTAAAGCTATAAGGTGCACTATCTCCAGGTGCATATAGCTGAAGAAGGGACACAGAGCAGACGGGTCGCATATGAGTGTTGGTGACACAGGCATTCTCAGGGCACATTTACTAAAGCATCAGACTGAGCCTTGATAGCAGCAGCAGTTGCTGGACTATTTGCTCAGTAGTGGGTGCATTTTCTGGTAGTACCTCTGCATTTGTGCTCGGCACCTTGGGCAGAAGGGGAGGTACAAATACCCCAAAAAACAGGTGCTCAAATGGACCTCCCTCAGGCTCTGAGGACCCCCCTCTGCAACGCCCTCTCCTCCTGAAAGACCTAGGGAGGCTGGTCATTGTGAGCCATTGGGGTCAGAGGTTGCAACTGCTTCCGGCATTTCAGCCCCTGTATATATTTCTGAGGAGGTTTTCTCCTCAGCCATGATTGGATTGGAGGAAAGATTAGCGGCTTTAACCTCATCTTCACAGAGTGGAAGAAAACGCATTAGGTCCCCTTCTACCACCCAGGACCCTCAAACAGAAGAACAGTGGGAGAGGGAAGATGAATCCTCCTCAGGGGACCGTGAAGAGACTGATTCTTTTGAGGAATCAAGTGAGGAAGGACCTTCTTCAGCTTCACAGGCTGAGAAATTGCTGGTCCAATCTATTACTGAGATGGTTCACTAAAGCCTCCTCAAGCTTTTTTGGTTCACTAAAGCCTCCTCAAGCTTTGCGTGCCTTTCCTGTCCATTCATTGCTGGAAAAGCTTATATATTCTGAGTGGGATCACCCAGTACTTTTTCCCTCCTAAACAGTTTTCAACACTTTATCCTATGGAGGAAAAATTTACAAAGATGTGGAGTATACCAGCACTTGATGCTGCTAAATCCTCTGTAAATAAAAGTTTGACTTGTCCTGTTGACAATGCTTGAATGCTTAGGGATCCAACCGATAAAAAATTGGAATTCCTGTTAAAAACATTTTTTCTTTGGCAGGTTCAGTGGCTCAACCTGCAGTGGTGGAAATTGGGGTATGTCAATCCTTGAGAGACCACTTGAAACAGGTGCTCAAGGTTTTCCCTGAACAGCAGGCCCACAGAAAGTGATCATAATGGTCCCCCTGGAAGAGCAGGGGTTGGGGTTTTATTCAAACCTTTTCATGGTGCCAAAACCAAATGGAGATGTCAGACCCATTCTAGATCTCAAGGATCTAAACCGGTTCCTAAAAATTTGATCTTTCCGCATGGAATCAATCCGATCAATAGTCTCCATCCTACAAGGAGTTCTTCTGGCGTCAATCGACATCAAAGATGCATACCTGCATGTACCTATTTTCCCCGCTCATCAGAAATATCTGCGTTTCGAAATGGAAAAACATCATTTTCAGTTTGTAGCTCTGCCTTTCGGTGTAGCTACTGCACCTTGGGTGTTTGCAAAGGTCCTGGCCCCTCCTCTGGCCAGATTAAGGGCCCAAGGTATAACGATTATAGCTTATCTAGACGACCTGCTCTTGATAGACCTGTCGGTAGCCCGCTTAGACCAAAACATGTTTACCACAGTCAACTACCTGGAATACCTAGGTTGGGTCCTCAACCTAGAGAAATCTTAAAATCTTTAAAGCCAGTAAGAAGACTAGAATACTTGGGTCTGGTTATAGATACAACCCAGAAGAGGGTGCTTTTACCCCAGACAAAGATCAGCACCACAGAATAGCTGGTTCAGGTGGTCAGGGCGAAGCAGGGTCCTTCTATTTGCCTTTGCATGAGGTTGTTGGGAAAGATGGTGGCTTCATTCGAAGCGGTTGCCTATGCTCAGTTTCATTCAAGACTGCTGCAAAACTGTATCCTGTCTGCCTGGAACAAGAAGATCCAGGCGCTATATTTTCCCATGCATTTGTTGCCAATAGTGCGCCAGAGCCTCAGTTGGTGGTTGATACTCAAAAATCTGCGGAAGGGGAAATCCTTCTTAAGAGTTACCTGGAAGGTGGTAACAACAGATGCCAGCCTTTTAGGTTGGGGAGCAGTCCTGGAAGAGACGACTGTCCAAGGGAAATGTTCCAGAACTGAAAGGCCCTTGCCCATCAACATTCTAGAGATTCGGGCAGCGTACCTAGCCCTAAAGGCCTGGACATTCAGGTTGCAGAATTGTCCTGTCAGGATTGTAGTAGTATTTCATATTAACAGATATATATTTTATGTTATTCATATTAATTTGCATGTGTTTTATTGATAATATAATTATTATTCATATTATTATTATTAATTTAATTATTATTATATAGTAGTGGTCTTATCAATATTATTATTTAATAAGTAAAGCAATAGTTATTAATTTTAATTAATGTATACTATGTTATTCCATAGATATAGAAAGTCTTCATTTTAAATATTGAACTTTAGATGACCTCTCTGCTTCTTTCTGATATTTTTTATAAGATAGTTTACTGGGTGAAAGTTTATTAGGATACTTCATAGTTTTTAAACTCACTAATTAGAAGAAGAGAAAACACTTTGACAGCAGTTGAATTACAGCCTGATAAGATAAGAACATCTTATACAGGTGGTTTAGAAATAATTATGTGGAATATAGGAAAGTTAGGTACAGTACATTAATTAAGTTTGACAGGGTCAAACAAAGGTCTGCTTGTGCCCTCATTAAAACTGTTAAAATACTCACTATATAGGATTATATAGTGAGACATATAACACATAAAGTGGGGTTATTGAAAGTTCTTTCTCCCAAAGTCATAAATCTGTTATCCTTGAAGTTGGTGAAGTCTTATCAGGACGAGGAGGGTTTGATTTAACACAGCTGGGTGCCATATTATCTCTACACAGGTGTTTTTAATTGTACAAAACCAGTTATAAATAATTTTAATAAACATATAGGAATTCTGGGAATGAATAAGTTTGTCTGGTTGTATGACAGGTGTCAGATTTATCGTTAGTTACATTAACGTAGATCATAGCAACCAATCATGTTGTACCTAATATGCTTGCATTGTAAGAAACTGTATAAATTAGACCTGCATCTTGTAATACTTTGAACATAATGCTGTATGTTCCCAGCTGTTAATAAACCTGCATCACTGAAGTCCTGCCTGGTTCGATACGTTATTATTCTACTTCAGGATCCAATCCGACAATGCCAAAGCAGTGGCTTATATCAATCAATATATCAAAGTGGCACCATAAGTCGTGCAGCCCAGGAAGAGGTAAACCCTATCCTAACATGGGCAGAAAAGCATGTGCCGTGCATATCGACAATCTTCATTCCAGGGGTGGAGAACTGGCAGGCGGACTACTTAAGTGGCCAGCAATTGTTCCCAGGGGAATGGTCCCTTCACCCCGACATCTTCCTAGATATATGCAAAAGATGGGGGATCCCAGACGTAGATCTGTTTGTGTCCCGGTTCAACAACAAAGTCGACAACTTTGTATCAAGAACAAGGGATCCACTTGCATACGGAACAGATGCATTGGTGACCCCGTGGGATCAGTTCTCACTGATTTATGCATTTCCTCCTATTCTGCTGCTACCACGACTTCCTCGCAGGATCAGACAGGAAAAGAAGTCGGTGGTTCTTGTGGCCCCAGTGTGGCCCAGAAGATCTTGGTATGCAGAAATAGTAAAGATGGCGGTAGGGGCCTCATGGATCCTACCACCACGTCCAGACCTGCTATTGCAGGCACCAGTGTTCCATCCTACCTTACAAACGCTAAATTTGACGGGTCGGCTATTGAAACCCACATTCTGAAGAATCATGGGCTTTCAGGTTCAGTGATATCTACCTTGATTAATGCAAGGAAGCCAGCTTCCAGAGTCATTTATTATAGAGTCTGGTAGACATATGTTTCCTGGTGTGAATATAGATAGGGGTTGTCATCCCAGAAAGTATGTCATAGGTAGATAAAAAATAGTATGTAAATAATGTACTAAAGCGCTGATATGTGGAATGTGTCTGAAAGATAGGTTATGTGCAAAAACATTTTTGTTTAAAAATATTTTGAATAAATAATGCAAAATTATTCAAAAATTAAATAATGCAAAAATTAATATATATATACAGTGAAAAAATAGGAAATAACCAAATAATCAAGCCGCACCCATGTAAAAAGTGTTCTGATAGCACTAAAATGTGAATAAATCTATAAAAAGAATAGTGCGCTAAAATTAACTTCCTATTAGAATGGAAATGTAGCAATTATCCATACCATATAATGCTCAGTGAGTTTCCTATAAAGATCCAAAATATAAATACAAAAACACGTGCATACAACAGATATCAAATACCAAAATATATATATATATATATATATATATATATATATATATATATATATATATATATATCTTCATAGGATATAATCAGTCAGATGGTAGGAAAAAAAAAAAATATCTAGATCCCTAGAGGGATATATATGAACAGGAGTTTATATAGGCTTAGGGGAAAAAACACCACAGTTTACTATTGCTGTTTGTTTCAGTAGACAGCTAATCTGGAACGTGAGTCTCTCCCTTGCACTTCTGATGCATTCAGCTGGCTGTTTTAACTTCCTCCCATCATTATGTTGTATTCATGTAACCAAAAAAAGAAATATCATTGCGCAGTGAACATAGCCTATATGGTACTTTCATTGTTAAGCATATGTGTATACACTCACATGGAGTACAAGTAATCAGCGCTTTTGAATCAATCAGTTGCTGACCGCGTTCTCCCTCCTCTTACCGTGTCTATCACACAGGCAAGTCGGATGACATCACTGGCTCCTCCTGACGCGTTGTGTCACATGTCACGTGACTTTATCAAGGGTAGCCATGTGACCGCAAGACTCCATATTTATGCTCGTTATAGCGTGTCGGTTGCCATAGTGACTTCGGTGATCATCGGAACATCATGTTAATTCAGCGCTCGTAAGTTTTATTAAATAATATAGGCACATCATATCAATTTAAACAATCAAAATAAAACACTTTAAAAACTACATCATAGTATAAACTTAAAATATAAATCAAGATCTTATTATCCATTACTGCCAAGGGCTGCTAATTTCCTACTCCCTCCGGTGGTCAAACGAATGTAATTACTTCAAGCTAGCAGCACATAGATTTTATCATTAGTGATGAATACAAATATCAACAGGCAATTTTATCAAATAAATACCAATGCTACTCCTTACTTGGTAGTCCCGTATATCTACCTACATGGACAAATGATCAAAAATATTTAATAAAAAATGTAAAATATATATATAAAAATTATTTAAAAATTGTATCTACCTATATGGACAGATTATCAAAAATCTAAAATATATATATAAAAAATATTTAAAAATTATTTTATTATAAAACGCCTTAGCTGAGTAAAAATCCATTGGACAAAAAATTTAAATGCTCAAAAATCAGAGATAAAGCAATTCAAATCAAATTCAATGTTGAGGCCTCTGGGAGCAAAAGTATCAATTTCAAATATCCATCTGGATTCACTTTTGCTGAGTTCTCTTATTTTGTTACTCCCTCTCCAATGAGGCTTGTATTTATCTATCGCCCAAAATGTAAGTAACGTTGGATCCTTATTATGGTAAGAAGCAAAATGATGTGATACACTATGTTTAGGGAAACCATTCTTGATGTTCTTTATATGTTCTCTTATACGTTTCCATAGGGGGCGTTTTGTTCTCCCTATATATTGTAATGAACACGAACACTGTAAAATATATACGACCCCTTCAGTTCTGCAGGAAATAAAATTTCTAATAAGATGTTCCTTATTAGTACTAGTAGATACAAATCTGGTGCATTTTTGGCCACTAAAATTTGTGTTTTTGCAAGCATAGCACCTTTGCATAGCACCTTTCCCTGAAAGAAAGACAGTTCATCGGATTTTTTGTGGGGATCCTTAATATTATTTGCTACCAAGTCCCTAAGAGTTTAGATTTATGTCATAGGTAGAATCCTTGCCTTTCTACAAATGGGGCTAGAGATGAAGCTAGCCTTGAGTATGATCAAAGGCCAGGTCTCGGCCTTATCGGTATTTTTTCAACGACCACTTGCTTCGCATTCTTTGGTCCATAGCTTCATACAGGGGATAACGCGGCTTAATGCACCAGTTAAGTCACCCCTGAACCCTTGGGACTTGAATTTAGTTAGGTTGGCATTACAGAAACAGCCTTTGAGCCGATACGACATATTCCCTTCGTCCTTTTGACAAGGAAGCTAGTATTTCTGGTAGCCATATCTTCTGCAAGAAGGGTATAAGAATTGGCTGCTCTTTCTTGTAAAGAGCCATATTTAATTATTCATAAGGATAGAGTAGTATTGTGTCCTCATCTTAGCTTTCTGCCGAAGGTGGTTTCAGGTTTTCATTTAAACCAGGCTATTGTTCTGCCTTCATTTTTTCCAAAACCCTGTTCTACGGAAGAAAATCAATACATTCTCTGGATGTAGTGAGAGCAGTCAAAATCTATTTGGAGGCGACTGTTAAGATTCGGAAAAAGGATGTTTTATTTGTGTTGCCTGAAGGTCCTAAAAAAGGACAGGCAGAGTTGAAATCTACTATTGCTAAGTGGATTCAGCAAGTAATTATTCAAGCTTATGGTTTGAAGGAGAAAGTTCCACCTTTTCAAATCAAAGCGCACTCCACCAGGGCTGTTAGTGCTTCATGGGCAGTGCATCACCAAGCCTCCATGGCTCAAATCTGCAAGGCCGCAACTTTGTCTTCAGTCCATACATTCACCAGAATCTTTCAGGTAGATGTAAGAAGGCATGAGGATATCGCTTTTGGGCGCAGTGTGCTGCAGGCAGCAGTATAGGTCCTCATGTCTGATTGCACCCTACTTTTGTTTGCGTCTCCCTCCCCTCAGATAGCATTGCTCTGGGACATCCCATACAGTAATTACTGTGGCTCTGTGTCCTGTGATGTATGATAAAGAAAATAGGATTTTTATAACAGTTTACCTGTAAAATCCTTTTCTTGGAGTACATCACGGGACACAGAGGTCCCTCCCCTCTTTCTGATTACACGTGTATAGCTTTGCTACATAACTCAGGTACTCCCAGTAAGGGGAGGGGTTATATAGGGAGCTAAACTTCCTGTCTAGGGTGTGCCAGTGTCCATCACCTAAAGGTGCTTATATAACCCATACTGTAATTACTGTGGCTCTGTGTCCCGTGATGTACTCCAAGAAAAGGATTTTACAGGTAAGCCGTTATAAAAATCCTATTTTTAAGCAGTCATTGGTGGTTTAATATAGGCAGATAAACTCAACAAAAATGCTAAAGAGAAGGTTTCCAGTGTTTTATTTTAACATAGAAGGGAGTAACTCTCTCATCTTGTTTTGTGATTCTTTATCACTTTTCAGCTTTGTCACTTTACATATAAACTCTGGATTTTTTTTTTAAGAAGCAGACAATAAGTAAAATGTATCAATGCCTAAAATTGATGTCTGTTGTCATTGGTGATATCCACTACCTAATATTTACTATCCTAATGCCTCGTACACACGATCGGACTTTCCGCCAACAAAACCGTGGAAATGGTCCGAAGGCCGTTGGCCCAAACTTGTCTTGCATACACACATGGTCACACAAATGTTGGCCAACAATTACGAACGTAGTGACGTATTAGACGTACCACGTGGTTTTTCAGCTCTTTAGCGCCACTGTTTGGGCTCCTTCTGCTAATTTCGAGTTAGTAGAAGTTTGGTGAGTGTTGATTTGCGCTTTTCTTTTAGCGCTTTTCTTTTCGCATTTTCATTAAGAGCTTTTCAGTTTGCGCTTTTCATTTGGTGCTTTTCCGTTCGTTTCTGAACGGCCGTTCGTCAACCAGACATGTTGCGGAATCGGAGGAGATAACATGTTATTTATTATTGACCTTGGAGTTATTGCTTTGACATTATTTTTTTGGTTGAATAATGATTTGATTTGGCGGAAAGTCCGACAACAATTGTCCGATGGAGCATACACACGCTCGGATTTTCCGCCAACAGCCTGACATCGAACATTTCCCATCGGAAAGTCCGATCATATGTACGGGGCATTTAATATTTGATAGGATTTCAGAAAATAGAGAATAGTATATAAAAACTCTCTTTGCTCTTATTCAATTTTTTTTAATCACTTGCTTCCTGGGCACTTAAACCCCCTTCCTGCCCAGACCAATTTTCAGCGCTGTCACTCTTTGAATGACAATTGCTCGGTCATGCTACAGTGTACCCAAATGAAATTTTTATCATTTTTTTCACACAGATAGAGCTTTCTTTTGGTGGTATTTAATTGCTGCTGGGTTTTTTATTTTTGCTAAATAAAACAAAAAAGGACTGAAGATTTAGAAAAAAAACCAAAACTGTTTCATAGTTTGTTATAAAATTTAGAAAACAGGTAGATTTTCTCCTTCACTGACGTGCGCTGATGAGGCTGCACTGATGGGAACTGATAGGCGGCACTGATAGGCATTGATAAGGCGGCACTAATGGGCACTGATAGGTGGCACTGATAGGTGGCACTAATGAGGTGGCACTGATAGGTGGCATTGAGAGGCGGCACTGATAGGTGGCACTGATTGGCACTGATGGTTGGCACTGATGAGTGGCACTGATGGGCAATGATGATCACCGATGGGTGGCACTGATGGGCACTGGTAGGCACTGGTAGGTGACACTGATAGGCAGCACTGATCTGTGGCATTGATTGGCAGTACTGGTGGGCATTGATGGGTGGCACTGTGGGTACTGATAGGTGGTACTGGTGGGTACTGATAGGTGGCACTGTGCACTGGCAATTTACACTGTTGGGCACAGAAAATGCAGCCGCAGCTTTCTGTGTGAGGGACCGATGTCCCTCTGACAGAAGCCGGTGATTGGCTTTTTTTTTCCCTCATGCTGACAGCGTGAGGGAAAAAAATACAGATTACGGAGCTTCTGTTTACATCACGTGATCAGCCGTCATTGGCTGACAGCTGATCACGTGGTAAGGTGCCGGGATCGACCCCTTACTCGGATCTGTGATCAGCCGAGTCTCATAGGCTCCGCTGAACACAGGGCGCCGCGCGCGACCCGCAGGGACGCTCAGACAGCGCTTGCTCGGGAGGACGTCCATGGATGCCCTCCCGGCAATTAAGGCCCGCGCTGTAGCCATCTATCGGCTATAGCCCAGGTGGCAAATAGTTAATCATCTGTATTTTTGTTGTCATTTGTTTCCTGCAGATAATATAGCAATAAAATTTACATTTAGAAATGACTAATTGAAAAAAGTGAGGAACTTTTCCAAAGGACAATGCAATGCAATGCTTTAACATGTAACACCTCAATGCACAGGCAATGCAGCTCCAACACATGAGTTGCAATGCACATCACAGTAAAGCTGGATACACACTATACAATTTTCTGTAGATTTTTTCCTTCAGATTTACCAAAACCATATAATATGAGGTCAAACCTTAAGGTTTTCAATTTGTATGCAATCAGGCAGGCCCTTGCACTACATGGTTTTGACAACCTAAAGGAAATCAGTCAACAAAAGTTGTATAGTGTGTATGGGGTCTAGGGCACTACCAAACACCGTGGTGAGTTGTGTCAGAAAAAATGTTGCATGTACTTTTTTGTCTGTCCTGTGTTCATCTTCAATGGGCTGCCTTAAAGTGGTTCTAAACACTAAAGGTTTACCTTATTGCATTTTCTGCATGGTTTGGGTGTCTATGGATGCACACAGCCTGGCTCAGGAGCGTGACCACACATGTGCCCCCATAGATTGCAGCTTGCTAAGGGGCACACACAGACAAAGCACAGCAGGTGGGGAACCCCAGAAGAGGAGGAAAGGTAAGAGCAGGTAAAGATAAACCTCTTTTTTTAATCTTAATTAAAAATATTTGCCTTTACAATCACTTGATTGCTATGCAAGTCAATGCATGACACAACAAGAGTTAATACACGTGCATTATTGCAATGAACAAAAATCCAAAATTCTGAATCGGCTCTTAAAATCTTCTCTCCAGAAAGACATGAAGATTTTTATACATACTCACTCAGGTTTCATAATTCTCCTGCTGAATGGCAAAAAAATCCATCTAGGTGTCTTTATATTCGTCTTCTAAGGTAAACCAACAAGGATTTTAATCTGAATACATTAACATATTGACCCTATAATGGGCACCTACAAGTGTCAGCACTAACCTTCAGTGTGATTCCAGCACCCCCTGGATGCCCCAGAGTTTGTATTTGTCCAGTTAAGTGCCACTACCTGGGTATTTCTGGGACATTCTAGAAGTAAAAATAAAATCTGCACGTGATATACTGAAAGATTACCATATGTGATCAGGAAGACAGGTTCTGCCACAGATTCATAGGTCTGCGCACCCTGTTGCATTAGTGTGTGCACCCCAAAGCTCAAACACACATGCCTGCGTGTGTGTCTACATACTGTATATATGGTCCGGGCACATTGATTTCCCTGCCGGCACAGTGAAAGAGAAGTGCGTAAGCACTACTCTTATGACAAAGCCAGTAAGAGGGAAATCTTTCCCATCTCCCTCCTGTCACAAAGAGTGATAATATTATGCACACTAGGTGAATAGGGTGTGCCCCGGCACACCTGACAGACCCTGTGCACATGCCAATGCAGAGATTACATAGTTTCTATATAATTTCCCTATGACTGTCCTTTACATCTCACTCTTTGTGCTCTTCTGTACAGGAGAATGAATACCCCAGAAGTAAATCTCTTGTTATTATAGTCCTATAAAGCTGGTTATACACTAGTAGAATGGATTAAAAAAAAATTAATTTGAAGAATATTCGCTCAATTTTGTCATTTGTAATCAACGTTAATTTTTGACCACAGAGAATCAAGGGAGCAGGATAGAAATTTTTTCTCGAGCCATTTTCTAACAGTGTGTGTGGTTTTCATTTGGTAAAGTGCATTCACAACAAAATCGAATATTAAAAGCAAACTAAATTTAAAACTACCTTGAAAACACTTTTGCCAATCCGTCAAACGTACTGAAAATGTTTGTATGACACTTTTTTAATTTAATTTTTAAATTACAATTTTTTGTTTGAAAATCTACTAGTATATATCCAGCTTAATATAAATAATTGGTCTAGGGGAACCACCTTTATATTGTATAATTAATGGATAAAACAATGCTGTGGCTTTTGTGTGCCTTGATGTGATATAGTGAAATTATAAGTGAGGATATTCTGCAGCCAGCTATGTAAGAGGAAAGCATTACGTCTGGATGTTTTTGTATGACAGATGTCATCCTTGGATCACTGTGTCTCTAGCACAGTAATATGTGGCCGTGTCTTCCACTTTCAGATTGTCTATTTGTAGATATGCCGTGTTTATGGACTTATCAGATGTTATTGTGAATCTTCCCTGTTATGAAGAAGAATATTTTACATCTCCATTAGCAGGATCAATCCTCCCAATCCATGTCAGTCCTCTCCCTGGAACCTGTTGAACCCAATGTATATAGGTGCTGGAAATTTGAAATCCAGACCCAACACAAGACGTCTTCAACCTCTCTCCAGGCTTTTTTATTTCTGAGGAGGGCTGAGTAAGTGTCTGTGATATGACCCCTGTAACCAAGAATAAAAATATGATGAGAAATAAGAAGATTCCCATCAGAATGGTTTACTGATTTTTTTCTGTATTCCAGACTTACCAAGAAATGAGGACAGACACAAAAGACAACATGATAGAAACATGATGTGTTATTGGCTTTAGATGTTCTGAATGTTCTGAGCGGACACCAAGATCTCAGTAGAACATCCCAGCCGGTCAGCTCAGCTTTTCTACCTGGCAGAATGAGACAGGAAGCAGAGATGGGATTTGCATGAGGGGAAGAAGACTATAAAAGGCTGAACATCCTCTTCTACCTACAATGAGGTATATGGCATAGATCTCAACTGTCCCTCATTGGAACAAGTTCCCCCATCCCTCTTTTTTCATCAGTTGTCCCTCTTTTTGGCCTGATTTCTATAACAAATGTATTATTCAACTATGTTTTTACTGCCCTACATACTTCATCAACCCCTAAATGATCGCATTTGTTATGTTGAAAAGCCAGGAAAGGAAAAGTTGTGGTTGAAAAAAAAGTATTTGTGGGTTTAGCCAATTATTTTTTGCCTATTTAATTCTGCCCAACATAACCAGGGACATTGAAGAGAAGTGTTTGCCTACATATTTTGTGCCACAATATGTCCATTTTTCTCATCTTAGAAAGTTGGGAGATATCTATGGCATATACTGTATAGGGGGGATATGGGGTTCCCCCTGAGCGTTACTTTTTGTCCCCAGTGAAGGGATTGACATGTCACTGGGACAGAGGAGAAGGAAGACTCTGGCTGCTTCAGGAGCTTTTTTAACCCCCGTCCACCAAACCTAGGGGGAGAGGAAGGAGAATGAGAGGCTGTGAACTGAAGCCTCTGATGTGTGGAAAAGGAGGACAAGGGAGAGAACTGGGGGATGGACCAGGGTTACCAACTGTCTGTAAATATATACAGTGTATTGGTAGTTTGTAAAAACCCTGCTGGCTTCTTTGCTGTCCATGAAAATATTAACCCTGTCCATAAAAATTGCTCTCTTCCCCACCAGCAATAACCACAGCTCTGCAGATTCAAATACAGCAGCCGGTGTCTTGCCGATAAGGACCCCCCTGTATTGCGCAGGCGCAGCGCTTGTGCAGTATGAACGACTACGGAGCCGCTGAAAATAGCCAAAGCTGAAAACCTTGAGTCAGCTGTACACGGTGCCAGGTCCAGGTTCAAGCCCCACCATCCAAGTGGACATAGAGGTAGAATAAAAAAGTGCAGAGGGAAGCGAGGCCGTGCCCGAAGAGTGGCGAGCTAAGCGAGCCCACGGGGTGCCCTGTTATAGGCGCCGTGTACAGCTGACTTACAGCTATTCAGCTTCGGCTATTTCACGCGGCTTGTACTGCGCAAGCGCTGAGCCTGCGCAGTAAAGGGGGGTACTTATCCGCCGAGGGGACCTTTCTTGGCAGAACACCGGGATCTACATGTGCTTTCTGTTTTCACAGCAGGCTCTGCCTTGGCACTCCACATCTCGGCTCCGCTTAGGAGGATAATGTGAAGCAAACAAGTCCTGGCCCTGGAAACTGATGAATCAAAGCAGACAACCCTTACCTCCAAAGTTTATTGCAGGAAAAAATACTGTGGGCTACTGACCTGTATTATCTCTGACTGTCAGAAATTGGGACGTTTTATGGCATCCCCTCTGTGTACTGTACATACAAATGATTTATAGCAGATCCTATAGAACAATAGATACTAGGTACACCTATTTTGGTAGAAAGAATACTAGTTTTGTTTTTTTTATGATTGAATAACTTTCATAACTAACTTTTAGTTATTATAATCATGGCTCCCAGTTGTTCCTCTTGTTGGTCTGATGTATAGACCTCTAAAAAATACAATATCATTTAATTATCAAAAGAGTTATATTACACTGGATCTATGGGTGAAACACACTTATATGATCATTAAGGTATTGCATGCATTTTCCAAACATACATTAACACTTATGTGCATTGGCCTTATGCGATGCCTTTCATTTTGAAAAGTACCCCAAAGCACTAAGGCAACACGGTTCAGCAGCACACCATAACTGACAGTAACACAGTACCGTGTGTTGTGGTGGGCTGTGTCAGAAAAATTGCTGCATGTCTGTTTCTGTTCATTGGCAGCCCATTCAAAATAATTAAACTGCCCTAAAGCAGTACAGGCTAACAAATGACACAACATGCATTAACATGCAGGAACAGATGTGAATGGGCTTTCATCCTTTCTTCCAACTTCTATATTATATAATTTGTTATTTTAAAAAGTCAGTATAAAGGAAAACTATTGGTGGACTGTACCATATGTTACTTTGTACACAGTGAGCAAGCTCAAGTTATAAACCCCTCCCACCAATAGCACAATTTTGCCATACCCACAATTTGCCATGGCATGAAGCACATACCACCTCCTTATTCTCTCTTAGTTTCCCAAAACCAAATGTCCCAGGAAAAAAATGCATCTACAGTATGGCCTTGGGAGATATATGTATGGAGAACGAGACCCTTGACAATCAAATATAAGTATGGTTATATGTGACAGAAGTATCCACCAGTCTATATCTCTGGGATTTGGATAATACGATTCTTGCAGATCTCCCCAGCTTCTGCAGCCATAACAGTCTGATCTATTGAATTTTATTTATGTAGGGGCACAGAAGGAAGCTTTATGAAATAAGTGCATTTAAGCAGTCATTGGTGGTTTAATATAGGGAGATAAACTCAACAAAAATGTTCAAATTATTTAGCCGAACACAAAGAAAAGGCAGTATGTTGTCTCAGGTTGGGCTTCTCCAACATACACAAGGGCTCTAGCTATTGTGAGCAAGCCTAGTTTGCCACGTGCACTAAGAGTGCTCTTAGCTCAGAGACATCCACCACCCAGTGATGTGCGGCATGTGGGCATTAAAGCCCACCCTTTTGCTGCTGCACATATGTGTTAGGTGGGTGGCAACAGGTTGGGGATTAGTAAACCGCAATATATTACATTTTTGTGTTTGAGTTTAGATCCACTTTTATACTTTATATATTTTTTAAGACCTTTTAAGATACATGCACACAAATAGTTCATTAGTGTTAAATACAAAAAGATATACAAAGTAACAGTCTGACCTTTAAGCACCCTGCCAGGTTGCGTGCTCAGATAAGGGTCTGGTATGGATTTTGGGGGGGGCCCACGCCATTTTAACCACTTCAATACAGGGCACTTATACACCTTCCTGCCCAGACCAATTTTCAGCTTTCAGCGCTGTCGCAGTTTGAATGACAATTGCGCGGTCATGCTACACTGTACCCAAACTAAATTTTTATCATTTTGTTCCCACAAATAGAGCTTTCGTTTGGTGGTATTTGATCAACTCTGCGGTTTTTATCTTTTGCTAAATAAATAAAAAAAGACCTATCACTGATGGGCACTGATAGGGTGGCATTGATAGGCAGCACTGATAGGCGGCACTGCTGGGCACTGATACGTGGCACTGATACGCGGCACTGATATGAGGCACTGATAGGCATCCCTGGTGGCACTGGCAGTAGTAGGCATTGGAGTGGGCACTGGAAGCTGCCTGGGCACAGATTGGCAGCTGCGTGGGCACATATTGGTATTTCTCTGGGGGTCTAGGGGGCATACCTGGTGGTCCAGTGTGGTGGCCATCCTGGTGGTCCTGGGCGGCTTCCCTGGTGGTCCTGGGTGGGATCCGAGGGGGGCTGTGCTGATAAACAATCAGCACAGACCCCCCTTGTCAGGAGAGCAGCCGATTGGCTCTCCTCTACTCGCGTCTGTCAGACGCAAGTGAGGAAAAGCCGATCACTGGCTTTTCCTATTTACATCGTGATCAGCCGTGATTGGACACGGCTGATTACATGGTAAAGAGTCTCTGTCAGACTCTTTACCTAGATCGGAGTTGGGGTGTTGCAGACTGACACACCGCAACACTGATCGCCGCGATGCGCGCCCCTCGGGGCGTGCAGCGGCTCAATATCCTGATCACGTCATATGACGTCCGGTCAGGATATTGAAACTACTTTGCCGCCGTCATTTTACTATATGGTGGGCGGCAAGTGGTTAAAAAAAAAATTGGCGTGGGGTTCCTCTTAAAATTCATACCAGACCTGAAGGGCCTGGTATGGATTTTGGGGGGACCCCCACGCCATTTTATTTTTCATTTTGGTGCGGGGTTCCAAATGTGGAGCCTCCACTCGTTGTACTCCTCCCCCCTTCGGTGCCACATTTGGCACCTTTCGGGGGGAGGGGGTTCGGTTCTGGGAGCCTCAGCCGTGGGTATTGACGTCAATGCCCGGGCTCCCTCCTCCTTCCCCAGCCGCCAGGCCAGTAGGAGAGAGGAGCGGAGCCTCATGCGTGCGCAGTAGGGTTCCCGGCGTGAAGCCGTGAGGCTTCACTGCTGGGTTCCCTTACTCGCAATGGAGGTGGCATGCACCCGACAGCTGATGGAAACATCAGCTGCGGTGCCGACATCGCTGAACTCCAGGACAGATAAGTGTCCGATTACTAAAAGTCAGCAGCTGCAATATGCCGGCTTTTAATTTTTGCAGCGGTGGGCGGACCTCTGCTTTAATATCCATACCAGACATGAAGGGCATGTTAAGGATTTTGGGGGGACCCCCACGCCAATTTTTTTTATGTTTTGGCACATGGTTCCCCTTAATATGCTTACCAGACCCAAAGGGCCTGGTAATGGACGGGGGGAACCACGCCGATGGAAACAGCAGCTGCGGTGCCCACATCGCTGGACTCCAGGATAGATAAGTGTCCGATTACTAAAAGTCAGCAGCTGCAATATGTCGGCTTTTAATTTTTGCAGCGGTGGGCGGACCTCTGCTTTAATATCCATACCAGACCTGAAGGGCGTGGTATGAATTTTGGGGGGACCCCCACGCCAATTTTTTTTACGTTTTGGCGCATGGTTCCACTTAATATGCTTACCAGACCCAAACGGCCTGGTAATGGACTGGGGGGGGGAACCACGCCGTTTTTTCAATGATTTTTATCTATATTGCCAAGATCTGACAATACATTACAGTTGCGAGCAGTTTTAAATGACATTTTTTTCCTTTAGAAATGTCATTTTGCTGTGGTATTTTTATGAACATGGGAAAGATGCTCTACTTTACAGGCAGACTAAGGAGACCCCCAGACATAATATTTAAAGAAATATTTCATTTTTAGACCCCCTTCACACTTGGAGTTTTTCAGGCACTTCAGCGCTAAAAATAGTGCCTGTAAAGCGCCTAAAAATGCCTCCCCTGCAGTACCAGTGTGAAAGCTTGAGTGCTTTCACGCTGGAGTAGTGTGCTGGCAGGACGTTAAAAAAAGTCCTGCAAGCAGCATCTTTGGGGCGCTTTAGTTGCGGTGTATTCAGCGCTCTTAAAGTGACCCTGCCCATTGAAATCAATAGGCAGTACTGCCAAAGCGCCTGCAAAGCGCAACGGGGCCCTTTTAACCCTTTATTCGGCCGCTAGCAGGGGTTAAAAACAACGCCAAAGTGTCACTAAAAATAGTAACGCTTTGCCGCTAACACAGCCGCGCTATCAATGTGAAAGGGATTTTATTGTTTCACTTTAAGCATTATTAAAATCACTGCTCCTTAAAAAACGGTAATTTTAAAAACTTTTTTTTGCATTGATACATGTCCCCTGGGGCAGGACCCGGGTCCCCATACACTTTTTATGGCACTAACTTGCACATAAGCATTTAAAATTAGCACTTTTGATTTTTCATGTTAGTCTCCAATAAACTTTACGATGTTTGCACAAATTTTATGCTTATTCACATTTTCTGCTGCGAACTGAACCGGCGGGTGTTCGGCTCATCCCTAGTCCTGAGCAATAAGCTGTTCCTATTTAGCATTGCTAGTAATACCACTGCTAATTGTTTCACTTCCCAATGCAGCTGAAGGATCACTCAGCCAAAATACTCATTTGGTCGATTGTTCCCAAAGGAATTTCCATACATTTTGTACACAGTGCAAAGTTCTCCAATATAATATTTCCTCTTATGGTTGAATGTTCTCAGCCTATAACGTTAAGCTATTTTATCTAATGGTAGAAGGCTCTTTAACTCTTCTGATTGTATGTTCTTAAAGGAGTTATAAAGGCAGAGGGTTTGTTATCTTAATGCATTCTATTCATTAATATAAAAAACCTTCTGTGTGTAGCAGCCTCCCCAGCACCCCCCTAATTACTTACCTGAGCTCCATCTCTCTCCAGTAATGTCCACAAATGTTCAAGCCCTCCATGACACTCCTTCTGATTGACCAAGACACAGTAGCGGTGCCATTGGCTTCGAGACTTTACAATCGCTCTAAGGGTATTTTCTCTTTAATTCAAATGTTAGGGAAGTTACATTTGCCCAGCAAAAGACAACAAATAGAAACTAACATTGCACACATTATTGCAAACATTAGGGATATTATTTGAGACTTTTGTGTGAATGCTCAGAGCAGTTTTTAAAAAAATAGCCCCCTAAGGCCCCTTTCACACTTGTGCGACCTGAAAGTTGCGCGACTTTGACGCGGCTTGAAGCAATGCCTGTGTAATCCTTAGGTCTATTGACCTCAAGTCGCATCAAAATCGGTCCAAAGTAGTGCAGGGATGTAGAATAATTATATTAATTTGGCTTTATAATCAAGATCTGTATGTATGCAGTCTGAGTTCCCTTTTATGCTTTGACATTGAAAAAGCTCACTTAGCTCAGCATAAGACGAATCTTGAAATAGCTAGGTTGTGTGCGTGTTATTTTTTGTACCAGTTGTTCCCCATGTACAGGGTTAATGACTAAAGGTCAGTAGGTCAGTGGTTTCACAGATAAGAATATACTCAGAGTAATTGTCATAGACTTTATTGTAAAGATCTTTTTAAAAGTAAAAACATATATTATCTATAATATAGTTAGTTATTTGATATAGTTATTTAATTAGTTAGCTAGATTGAGTTTGTGTGAAGTAATATATGTTTATATGTATCCAATTATAGTTTAATATGCATTTGTAAGGTTTGGTACAGAATTGCATTTCTGTAGCTTAAAGAATATCCATTACAAGAATTCGGCCATTTGGAAAGGTCATTCACCTTGAGTTTTTTATAAGAATCTGCTGTGTGTTAGTGACAATCAAAGAAGCTTAAGAGACGTGTCAGCTGTTGGCAAAGAGAATATTTAGAATAATCACGAATATGATCATTTCATATTTAGTTCTAGCCGTATATGGTTATGGCTATAGCTTGCTGACTAGTAGATTTGAGATAGTATAAAAACAGAGTGACACTTTACTTCAGGACGCACGACACTTCACTACACTTCACTACACGACACACACTAAAACATATCCTTTACTCACACACAGAAGGACTTCACTACTTTTTTACACACACAAAGAAGAAGGACACACGCATCCTTATACTACAGAAGACATTTTGTTTACATTAGGCCTAAATACAGCCTACCTCACAAACAGCTGCTAGAGCGGACATCTCTCTGACATAGATTTAAAGAACAGACGGAGCTGAAACATCTCTTGAACATTCTTGATACAAGTTTTTGTTCCTATTATCTTTTGTTTTACTACATCAAGCTGTAAGAAGAATTTAACTTTGTATATATTTTCAAGTTGTTGCCAAGTGTGACCAAATAAACTCACACTTTGTTTTAAGACAGTCTGGCTACTGAACTTTTGAACAAAACGCCTAAGACACTGTTGACATAACACGTGTCTGAGAAGAGAAGGTTTTTTACACCCTCTCTACATTTTTACATTAGCGATTGCCAGCCAGTCCAGTTTTTTTTCCCTGTTCCTCGACAAAGGGGGGAGACTCACACATTTTCATGATTGATCAAGTCTCGGGAAAAAACGATCAAAGAACCTAGAAAGAGGCGTTTGTGTTCCATCAGATGAGGACGAAAGGTTCAAGGAACTGAGCCAGCTAAAGACGAGAAATACTTCTAAATAAGATATGACATCTGATAATCAAATATGGAGGAACAACAAGCTCCAAGAAGAAACTAAGTAAAGAACCTAGATGGAGGCGTTTGCGTCAGATGTGGACAACAGTTCAATAAAAGTCGAGGGTGAGTTTTTCTAAGTTTGTTTTCTCACCTCTAGCCAAAGTTTGTAACTTTGAAAAAAAACAAAAAAAAGGAAGACCCAGCCTACGAAGTTGATTGTCAAGGCCATTTGGATGGTATGCTTCAAGCTATTGTTGGAAATCCAGGACTTTGTTTGTGAAAACGTAACGTTACGTACGTGAAGATTTCTGCCAAGGTTAGTTCCTAAGAAGGTGAGAAAGTCTCACATAAGAAAATATTGGGTAGTTGCCCAAGAAGAAAAAATGTTGAATCAGGAACTGAGACTTCACGTTATTTGAAAAAGCTACCATTGAGGTACAACAGGCAGATGTATGTACTATTTGGTAAGCTAAGATGAAAGTCGGATTTTGATGTTTGAAGATGGAAAGTCCAAGAAACAGGCAAAGAAAAATCAACAGGCAAGAACACTAAAGCACACTAAAGCACATTACAGCACACAATACAAGGAACAAGGCAAAAAGCTACAAGAAAATAATTCTTCCAAGAAAAAGCAACAAACAAAAGAAAATGCAACGAACGAAAGAAAACGCAACAAATGAAAGAAAAAGCAACTAACGAAAGAAAAAGCAACAAACTAAAGAAAAGGCAACGAACAACAAAGTTAAAGGACATTATTCATCTCTTGTTTTTTTTTAAGTGCGCACAGGACTATCATACTAAACAAGGGGTGAGTGTGTTTATTAATATAAAAGGGTAACATGGGATGGTTAACATCTCAAGGTTCAGAAGTATTTTCCTGTACCATCGGGAAATTGATACATTCCATATATATGGAATACAGGAATACATGCAGTAGTAATTAATTAATGCCAGAGTGTAAAAAAGTCATTTAATAAGGAAACTAATTTTAATGCTGCATGTAAATGTTTATGAATATTTTAAGCCCTGAAAAACAGAAATGTGTGTTATTACACGTGGTCATTTTAAAACACATATATAGGGGCAGAAGAAAAAAGTTTTCAGAGAAAAAAGTATTGATTAAGATTGTGGAAAGAACTGTATGAAATTGAGATTATGGAAAATAACATGGTGTTTAGTGTCTTACAAAAATCCTAACAGATTTGGTTGTAGGAAATAATAAGTTAAGGATTGAACAATTTTTACAAAAATTCCAAACTTAGATTTGGATTGTTCTAATTTATTTAGGACTACCCAGAGAAAATATTAAAATATGAAAGTTTTGTTCAATCTAAAAAAAATTGTAAAAATAAGAATTGTTAAAAGTCTTTGTAAATTAGTATTTCTGGTAAAAGTAAGGACTTTGATTGAGGGAGGAGTTTTCTCGGGGATATGGCCAATCACAGGTCATGGGCAGGATCCAATCTGTGAGTTTCACGAGATTGTCCTCTAAACAATTTTTTTGTCATTACTATAATCAGGAAAGTCATATAACGTAGTGTACATGATTTTTGGCAGATGTACAAACAAAATATGTTTAAAAAGTGGTAAAAAGGTTAAACATTTAAAAAAACGATAAACTAGATTGTTACCGAATTGTACTGTGTAGTGTATACAAAGCATGTTAGCTAAGACTGACAGTAACAGATCATTCTCTGAAGAGTTTGTGACATACGAGGAGTGTATTACCAACAGAGAAATGCAGATCAAGTTACACAGACTAGTCATCATGTCATGACAGTTTTCACTTCTGTGGATCAAAGTCTTCCAAATATCTGGAAGAGGGTTCATGGATGAGAAAAAAATACATTTTTAAAAGGTATTATTACTTACTAAAGTAATTGTTTTTAAAAAATAAGATTTTTTGGGCCTTAATAACTTTTCTCAAGAGTTCATTGAGATTTTTGCAGACAAAGTATCTGTCTGAGTGAATTTTTATGAATTATATAGGCTTACTGTAGGGCAAATATTTTTAATTACAAGAGAGAACTAATATACAATAATTTGAAGATCTAAAGAAAGCCCTTATTAATTTAGTATTTTTGATTAATATAGAGATCTCTCTCAGCCATTTTACATTCAAGTGTATGTGGATGATGAGACAATTTCATTGGTATTTATAAAAAGTGTTAGGAGTGCATTGTCCAATGCTACAGATCAGAGACATTGTGGGTTTTGCACCATTTGTTTTGAAAACATCTTATGTTACACTAAAGGTGTTATTACAAGGAAAACAGAAGGTGTCAACACAAACAGCTTTGTCTAGTGGCAACTGGATGTTAAAAAGTTCAGTTGTAGTGGTATATAAAAAATTGATGCAATATAAGGGATAGAGCCACAGTTGTGTAAATTAATCATGAAAAAGTCACTTTTTCAACTTTTAGTGGACATTTATTGGGAAAGAATTTCTTGTGCTTCTATAGATGGATCCAAATATTGGCACAATGGAATGACAATATTAAACTTTCTGTAAGTGTCTGCATTAAAAGCTGAACTTAAGGCTGCCATGTGTTTAGCAGTCAGAGTGACAGGCATGTGTGGCTCATTCAATCATATTGTATGAGAGGAATGTTTTTGGTTCTGAAAAGAAATTTCAACATGATCAAATTTCTTTCAGAAATAGAATATTTGGGAAAGCCCAACCTAAATTGTCAGTGTAAAGGAAAAAATACAATAATCTGGTAAGATTATTCTTTTACAAGATTTAATATTAGTCACAGGATAAAGAGGGGGACTGACATTTTGTCTTAGTTAGAATCAGTACAGATTGATTATGGAGATAAAATGTATGGTAAAAAATAATTGATTTCAACAATAATGGATAGAGTTATTTTTAAATGAAAATATTTCTTTTTGCATATCCAGGTACCTGACTGACTGATTGATTGATTTTTTTGTTTAAGCTAATGAAAGAAATTCTGAACTACTCATTTTAGAACACTTTGTCATCAAACTTCTGAATATTGTTTTATTTGTTTATAGAACAATCCAAAAGGAAAGAGTAACTTAATACTACAAAGTATTGAGGAATTTGGCAAATCTATATAGATTGATTATATTAGTTTTTTTCCACCTGCTTCAGGAGGATACAAGGATGTTGTTTTTTTTAGTTAATGTTTCTTTTTGATAAATTAATTGAGCTAATTCTAGAAAAAATAATATTTTTAACAAAAGCTAAGTTGTTGTGAACTTATGTCATATTCCATTGGGGTTGTATTTCAAACCATGGAATCAGATTATGATTTAAAATTTTGCAGGACATGTATGCAATTTTAGGTATTTAGTAAAGTTTTTGTTTCTTATCATCTTAAGTACTCAGGTATTGTAGAACATATGAATAGTATTATAAAGTCTAAATAGGGTAAGATGATTCAAAAATAAGGTAAAGATTGGGTGACTTAGTTACCTGCTACAGTTTTAGTTTAAAAACTTTATTATTTTCTAAACATAGGGTTTGTTAACTTTTTGAGTTAATGACAGGATGTCTTTTGAGATTAGCATACTCTGTTATTTTTATATAATCTGTTGTATAGAAAGAAGTGTGGTTGCAAACATTGCAAACAGGTACAGGTATTTCAGAAGTTTGTTCACAAATTATGGCTAGGCCTTTGCTAAATTTGAATAGAAATGATGTCTTGAATGAGATTTCTACTTCTTATGAGTATGTTTAGTAATTTATTCCAGTAGCTAAAGTCATGGTTAAGAATTATAGATCTGAAGGTACCAGGGATGCAAACAGAGATGTCAATTGGAAAGATTATTTTGTTCTTTTTAAGGTACATTGGAATTATAATTTTTTGTTTATTGCATCCTATAGTTATTACATTTATTATCATGATATTATGTATTTTATTTAAAATCTGTATTATGGTTAGAATGAAATGATTTTATAAATTGATTAAGGAAGAAATGAAAAAAGGTGAAAAAATTATGACAGGTATTTTTAGTGGCTTATCTGATCCTATGATGAGCTGTGGTACATCTGGAGTAACTGATTAAAAATGTGTATGAAAGGGCCATAAATGGAGTGCGTGTGATTTAGGTAATATAATAAATTATATTCAGGGGGAATTGTAGAATAATTATATTAATTTGGCTTTATAATCAAGATCTGTATGTATGCAGTCTGAGTTCCCTTTTATGCTTTGACATTGAAAAAGCTCACTCAGCTCAGCATAAGACGAATCTTGAAATAGCTAGGTTGTGTGCGTGTTATTTTTTGTACCAGTTGTTCCCCATGTACAGGGTTAATGACTAAAGGTCAGTAGGTCAGTGGTTTCACAGATAAGAATATACTCAGAGTATTTGTCATAGACTTTATTGTAAAGATCTTTTTAAAAGTAAAAACATATATTATCTATAATATAGTTAGTTATTTGATATAGTTATTTAATTAGTTAGCTAGATTGAGTTTGTGTGAAGTAATATATGTTTATATGTATCCAATTATAGTTTAATATGCATTTGTAAGGTTTGGTACAGAATTGCATTTCTGTAGCTTAAAGAATATCCATTACAAGAATTCGGCCATTTGGAAAGGTCATTCACCTTGAGTTTTTTATAAGAATCTGCTGTGTGTTACTGACAATCAAAGAAGCTTAAGAGACGTGTCAGCTGTTGGCAAAGAGAATATTTAGAATAATCACGAATATGATCATTTCATATTTAGTTCTAGCCGTATATGGTTATGGCTATAGCTTGCTGACTAGTAGATTTGAGATAGTATAAAAACAGAGTGACACTTTACTTCAGGACGCACGACACTTCACTACACTTCACTACACGACACACACTAAAACATATCCTTTACTCACACACAGAAGGACTTCACTACTTTTTCACACACACAAAGAAGAAGGACACACGCATCCTTATACTACAGAAGACATTTTGTTTACATTAGGCCTAAATACAGCCTACCTCATAAACAGCTGCTAGAGCGGACATCTCTCTGACATAGATTTAAAGAACAGACGGAGCTGAAACATCTCTTGAACTTTCTTGATACAAGTTTTTGTTCCTATTATCTTTTGTTTTACTACATCAAGCTGTAAGAAGAATTTAACTTTGTATATATTTTCAAGTTGTTGCCAAGTGTGACCAAATAAACTCACACTTTGTTTTAAGACAGTCTGGCTACTGAACTTTTGAACAAAACGCCTAAGACACTGTTGACATAACACGTGTCTGAGAAGAGAAGGTTTTTTACACCCTCTCTACATTTTTACAAGGGACTATTTTGAAGTCACATAGATATGAATGGTACTCATTGGAAATCATGGAGTACGACTTGTCATGCGACTTTGCAGTCCGAAGTCAAAGGACAAGTGGCACATGTGTGAAAGAGGCCTTAGTGTTTAACACTTGCTGCTGTATGGATTGTCTTAATAGACCCAGACTTGCCCTAACAATACATTCTCTTCTATGTTTTAATAGCGGTAGATATTATATAATACAGTATGTATCTCTTGGGGGAAGGTGAGTACTGAACTATGCACATAAACATGCCTCACAACTTTCTGAAATGGGAACGAGGGATGTCTAATAGTAAAAGTATGTAGGTATAGGACACACCCCCTGCCACATCCCACTTAACAGGAGAATTGTACAAAAAAAAATATTGGTTAAACCCAGAAGGGCTTTTTTACCACTTCTATTCCTTTATATTGGCTTTTGGAATTTACAAATGCAGCAATTTATAAATTGAATGAAAAGTTTAGTACTGTAAAACACTTTTTAAAAGATAAGTAGTGCATTTCGTATACCACTATATAGATCAGACCGAAATGAGGGGCAAATAAGGAGGAAAGAGGGACAGAGGGACTTTATTCCTCAAAACCAGGGACAGTTGGGAAGTATCCATAAAGCATATCCAAAAAGGAAACTTCAATAGTGAAGTGCACTATAGCAGTACCTATAGCAGAAGAGTGGGCAACTGTTTCAGCAAAGTAAAAATAAAAAAAATATTTTACAAGTGAATACTGAAAATTAGATAAAAAAAGGTGCTTTAAAAGAGAAATAGGGCCAAAGCTCCTTTTTAAAAAACAGAATAGTCTAGGATAAATAGCTTGGAATTTTGGGACTTGTGTTGGAACAGTTAAGATGACTCTCATAGGGAATCATTGATTTAAACACGTCATGCGACATGTGCTCCCTAAGTCGAAGTGTATGTTGTACCAGTGTGAACCCGGCCTTAAAGCAGAGTTCCACCCAAAAGTGGAACTTCCGCTTATCTGATTCCCCCTCCGGTGCCACATTTGGGAGGGGGAGAGCAGGTACCTGGTTTTTACAGGTACCCTGTCCCCACTTCCGGGAGACCGGGCCACGGCAAATTACGTCAGCAGCTCAGTCCCCCTGCTCCTCCCTCCCCTTATCTCGGGTCAGTGAGAGAGGGCAGCGCGCTTCGTGCATGCGCAGTAGGGACCCGGCCGTGAAGCTGAAAGGCTACACTGCCAGGTTCCCTTACCTGAAATGGAGGCGGCAGCACCCAACCAGCTGATGTAAACATTGGCTGCGCTGCCGACATCGCTGGACTCCAGGACAGGTAAGTGTCCCAATGTTAAAAGTCAGCAGCCACAGTACGTGTAGCTGCTGACTTTTCATTTTTAAGGGGGAGGGCGGAACTCCACTTTAAGGGATGAAGGCCCAGCAGCTTTCCTCATTAGTGCTCTGCAGGTGCTGCAGCTGATTGATAATTATGAAACCACTCCCATTAGACTCAGAACATGGGCACAGAGGAACAAACACTGATTTCTTCACAATAACAAAAGGTAGGAAGCTGCAACAAAGTTTGATAAAATCCTTGTAATGTAGCCCTAGGGGGCGCCCTCTCGCCAACAAGCCGATGAGAGTGCGCGGTGGTCTCAATCACTGTAAACACACAGTTTCCGGTTCTCTGAGGGGAGAAATGACAGCTCGTCTGTTCATACTGAGTATGAACAGACAATCTGTTAGTTTCCCTGCACAGTCCACATCCCCCTTACAGTTAAAACACTTCCTAGGACACACATTAACCCCTTTCACTGCCTCCTAGTGTTAACCCCTTCACTGCCAGTGACATTTTTACAGTAATCAATGCATTTTAATCGCACTGTTCGCTGTAATAATGCCAATGGTCCCAAAAATGTGTCAAAAGTGTCCGACGTGTCCGCCATGATGTTGCAGTCATGATAAAAATTGCAGATCGCCGCCATTACTAGTAAAAAAAAAAAATTAATAATAAAAATGCTATAAATCTATCCCCTATTTTGTGGACGCTATAACTTTTGCGCAAACCAATCAATATACGCTTATTGCTATTTTTTTTACCAAAAATATGTAGAATACATATCGGCCTAAACTGAGGAAAAAAAATAGTTTTATATATTTTTGGGGGATATTTATTATAGCAAAAAGTAAAAAATATTGCGTTTTTTTCAAAATTGTCGCTCTTTTTTTGTTTATAGAGCAAAAGATAAAAACCACAGAGGTGATGATCAAATACCACCAAAAGAAAGCTCTATTTGTGGGAAAAAAAGGACGTCAACTTTGTTTGGGTGCAACGTCGCACGGCGGCGCAATTGCCAGTTAAAGTGACGCAGTGCCGAATCGCAAAAAGTGCTCTGGTCAGGAAGGGGGTAAAATCTTCCGGGACTGAAGCGGTTAAGATCTCAATGTTGTGCAATTCTATATACAAGAATGAATTCCTTAGAAGTAAATATGTTCTTGTTCTTCTCCTGAAGGGTATATGACTGGTCTAGAGGAACACCTTTAATGGAAAAAGTAATGCTCTGGGATGTGCATGACTTGATGTGATACTACCAAAGGCTGCTGTCAGATCCGGGCAGCACTGGGGACAATGCTGCCGTCCTCTATATATAGAATTGCACTGACAGATCAGGATTTTTCAGGGTTTGTTTACCTGCCCCAGTTTCTGCTGCCAGTGTGTGTGGTTTTCATTTGGTAAAGCGCATTCATGCCAAAATCAAATATTAAAAGCAAACTAAATTTTAAACTTTCAAATAACATTTGGCAAGCCTTCAAATGTACTGAGAAATTTTGTATGAATTTTTTTAATTAATTTTCGTACAATTTTTCATTTGAATATCAACTAGTGTATAACCAGCTTAAGATTGGTGTAGGCAAACACCTTTATATAATTCATGGAAGATGTAATGCTCTGTATTTTGTGTGCCTTGATGTGATATAGAGAAATATCAGTGAGGATATTCTGCAGCCAGCTGGTAAGAGGAAAGCATTACATCTGGAGGTTTTTGTATGACAGATGTCATCCTTGGATCACTGTGTTTCTCTAGCACAGTAATATGTGGCCGTGTCTTCCACTTTCAGATTATTTATTTGTAGATATGATGTGGTTATGGATGAATCAGATGTTATTGTGAATCTTCCCTTGTATGAAGAGGAATAATCTGTACTACCACTACCAGCATAAATCCTCCCAATCCATGTCAGTCCTCTCCCTGGAACCTGTTGAACCCAGTGTATATAGTGGTTGGTATATGTATACCCAGATCCTTTACAGGACATCTTCACATTCTCTCCAGGCTTTTTTATTTCAGAAGAGGACTGAGTAAGTGTCTGTGACATGACCCCTGTAACCAAGAATAAAAATATGATGAGAAATAAGATGATCCCTTCAGAATGGTTTACTGATTTTTTCTGTATTCCAGACTTACCAAGTAATGAGGACAGACACAAAAGACAACAGGATAGAAACATGATGTCTTATTGGCTTTAGATGTTCTGAATGTTCTGAGAGGACACCAAGATCTCAGTAGAACATCTCGGCCGGTCAGTTCAGCTTTTCTACCTGGCAGGATGAGACAGGAAGCAGAGATGGGATTTGCATGAGGGGAAGAAGACTATAAAAGGCTGAACATCCTCTTCTACCTACAATGAGATATATGGCATAGATCTCAACTGTCCTTTGTGTGGGACCAAATCCCTCTGTCCCTCTTTCTTCAGTTTTCTTTTTTGTGTTCTGATGTATAGATCTCTATAAAAAAAAAATGTTAACAATGAAAAGTTATTTAAAGCACCACACATTTTCTCCATCTTAGAAAGTTGAGAGGTCTGTGTGTGTGTATAGATATAAAAAAATTTAGACAATTTAAAAATGCATGGTAAAATGTGACAAAAAAAATCTATCAGTCCTTATATCTCTGGGATGAGATCCTTGTATTGATTTTGCTGATCTCCCCGGCTGTTGCGGCCATAATAGTCTGTTCAGTGAAATGTTACTTATGTAGGGGCAGAATTCTTGCCTGGGTATTTTTTTTTTTTTTAAAAGCTAACTTTTTCTCAGTTTAGGCCCATACGTATTCTTCCACATATTTTTGGTAAAAAAAATAAATAAAAAAAATCGCAATAAGCGTTTATTGATTGGTTTGCGCAAAAGTTAGTGTCTACAAAATAGGGGATAGTTTTATGGCATTTTTAACTTTTTTTTTACTAGTAATTGCGGCGATCTGTGATTTTTATCGGCACTGCGACATTTTGGCGGACACATTGGACATTTTTGACACATTTTTGGGACCATTGTCATTTATACAGCAATCAGTGCTATACAAATGCATTGATTCCTGTGTAAATGATAATGGCAGTGAAGGGGTTAACCACTAGGGGGCAGTGTAGGGGTTAAGAGCGTCCTAGGGAGTGATTCTAACTGTGGGGGGATGGGCTACGTTTGACACATCACTGATCACTGCTCCCGATTACAGGGAGCGGTGATCAGTAGCAGTGTCACAAGGCAGAACGGAGAAATGCTTGTTTACATTAGCATTTCCACGTTCTTCCTCTCCGTGAGACGATCCCGGGTATCCCTGTTCTGTCTCAAGGAGCAGATAGGTAAACCTACTTATCCCAATAACTGTAGATACCATAGTTCTGTGATCTCAGTTTTATTAGAACAAGCCAGGTGAAACTACAAAATAACAGAAATAGACCTCAATAAGTATAATATTGCATACAATACAGCATACCATTGCATAAACAACGATATACAGTACAAGATGGGATATTAAAAACATACTTTTTAAGTTCTCTAAGGGGTGATGGCGATAGATAGAGAAATACATGTGTTGTTTCCCGAATGTCTTCTCACAGAATGGTAGCTGTTTCACTTCCTGTGAAGATTCTACCCAGAATTCCCTGCTAGCTGACAACTTCCTTATTTACACATACAATAAACAATTAAGCAGAACTGCAGCAATACCAAAAAGGATCGCTAGATGGAGCCTGCACACCACATATGATTGTCTTAAGTAAATTACACATTTTGCATGTAAATTTAACAACACAGGTACAAATAATAGAAAGGTCAAAATATGCTTTGTTTGTGGGTCTTTGCACTTGCTTCTGTGATCACTGGGGATGAACCAGGGTAGCTTTCCAACTAACAGTTTCCTCTCCACAGAGATAACCCATTACAAAAAGACATAGAAAGTGCCATAGTGTAAAACCATTTATTTAAAAAAACAGCATATTAAAAGCCAACTGGCTGCTTACATTAAGAAGTGCCCACTCCAGGCACTAGGAATACTTGCAGAACCTTGGGCAGGGATTGCAAGGTTCGAGACGGTGTGCGTTTCACCGCCGAGAAACAGAAAACCGGAAGTTCGAGACTTGGAAGTGACGTGACCGGAATGCACCTCGACGCACATTTTGTCTTATGAGGTCGCTTCCTGATGAAGTTTTAGAAATTTACCACAGGGATTTATCACAGAAGAATTTATGGACTTTTAAATTAATATATTTACTTATGTTTATTGTTGTATATGGAATTAAATATTCTTTTGCACTGAGCACTATATTTAACCTGATTGTATGATTATATGGTTTAGTCTATTTACTAACGCACTGGCGCCCCCTACCATTATACCCCTGATAGCTGCTGCTGTCAAAAATTAAGCCTCTGACTTATTGTTTATCAACACCATTTAGATGGGAAATAGAGAGATAAAAAGTAACATTGTAGCTATTCTGTTTTATTTATCTGCATATCAAAGGGACTATCTTCACTCTGCAGATGATATCCACTTGCCGACCGGGCCATAGCCGAATGATGGCTAAAGCGTAGTCGGCTAATTCTGGGAGGGCGTACAATGATGTCCTCTCAAGATCATGCTTCCTGTGCGCCCCCTGGGGCGCACACCTGGGAATGTCTGTGACCATCGGGTCTTTCCGGACCCAGTGCGTCAAGGTCCAATGACAGCGGTCCTTTACCACATGATCACTTGTCAACAAACCGGAGCATGTCCGGTTCAGCTCCTCTCCTCGCACCGATCAGTATAGTGCGTGAGGAGAGGAGGGGTCGGTGCAGCAGCGCTTGTGGGCTGGATCTGAAGTGCCCACAGCGCTGATATGGGCCAATCCATGCCTTATATATGCTCATACATGCCCATCCATGGCTCATCTATGCCACATCAGTGCTCATCCATGCCACTACAGATTCAAATTAGATTTTCAATGTATGCCCCTAGAGTATCTGATAGTGGTCCCTGCATGTTGGGCCTCTGTATGTGGCCAGGCTGTGGAAAACTCTCACACATGTGGTATCACTATTCTCGGGAGGAGTAGCAGAATATATTTTTGACATTTTTGCTATGTACATGTATGTGTTAGAAATATCTTATACATGGACAACTTTTGTGTAAGAAAAAAATGTGTTTTCATTTTCTTTCCACATTTTCCAAAAACTTGTGGAAAAAGACATGTTCAAAAGACTCATTATGCCTCATAGAATATACGTTGGGGTGTTTACTTTTAAAAATGGGGTCAGTTTTTGGACGTTTCCATTGTCCTGGTGCTCCAGGGCCTTCAAAAGTTTAAGCGGTAGTCAAGAAATTCAATGTGTAATTTATGTCCTTAGAACACCTGATGGTGCTCGTTGGTCCTTGCCTATTGGGCTTCTCTATGTGGCCAGGCTGTGTAAAAGTCTCACACATGTATCACTATATTCAGAGGAGTAGTAGAATGTGTTTTGGGGTGTAGTTGCAAGTATGAATATGCTGTGTGTGAGGAATAAGCTGTTAATATGACAATTTTGTGAAAAAGAAAAAAAAAAAAAAAAAGAAAAAAAAATCTTCATTTTGCAAAGAATTGTGGGAAAAAATACAACTTCAAAAATCTCACCATGCCTCTTACTAAATACCTTGGAATGTCTGCTTTCCAAAAAAGGGGTCATTTGGGGGTATTTGTACTTTCCTGGTTTGTTAGTGTTTCAAGAAATGAGATGGCCGTCAGTACATCAGGTGTGATCAATTTTCAATGATTGTCACCATAGCTTGTAGACACTATAACTTTCACAAAGACCAAATAATATACACTAATTTTAGTTATTGTTACCAAAGATTTGTAGCAGTATACATTTTGGCCAAAATTTATAAAAAAAAATTACTAATTTGCAAAATTTTAAAAAATTTTAAAATGCATTTTTTTACAACATTTTTGGTCTTTCATTTATAGTGCAAAAAATAAAAAATCCAGTGGTGATTAAATACCACCAAAAGAAAGCTATACTTTTGTGAAAAAAGGACAACAATTTCATAGAGGTACACTGTAGCATGACTGAGTAACTGTCATTCAAAATGTGAGAGCACTGAAAGCTGAAAATTGGGAAGAGGGTTTAAGTGCCCAGTGCGCTCGTGGTTAATGTAAACTGACAAGCAAAGATTTTTTTTTGTATATATATATTTGTCTATTTAACCCCTTTTTAGTTATTATTTTACCCTAATAAACTCTAATTAACTTATCCCCCTTTCCCCTTCAGCTATAATTTTCCTGCTGCTTTTCTATTTCTCCTTTATTAACCAATCATTTAAAAAAAAACATGTGTTTGTTTTTATTTGTTTTAATTCTTAGCATCACAAAAAAGCACAACAATTGAAAAAAAAGACAAAACTTTATTTACTTTATAAACATAGAATAGGAATAAAGACCACATGGTTCATTTAGTATTTGTAAATAACTTTGCAATGCTTCATACCAAAATAATAATTTCAGTGTCATGTTAAGCAGGACAAATTATAGAATAAAACAAATACCCTTATCCTACAGTAACATTATTTTTTAAATGAACACTGATCAAAAAATTTAAAAAAAAAGGATTTTTTTTTTGTCTTAAGATTGCATTAAAAAAATAAGTTTTGCAAGATAATATCACAAAAAAGATTTTTGTCCAAAAAAAAAAAAAAAAAAACACATTTATTGCTTTGTTATCTTAACTACTGATAACATTTTTTTGCCAAATAAGCCGCTCCATGGCAGAAATGTAAAAACTGCTCTGTTCCATAATGGGTGCACAGATGTGAGAGGGGTAATGGTTAATACTGACTGATAACTGCTGCTTGGGTACAGCGAGTTTGGTATTAAATATTCATATATAATTTTATTTACAGGAAATATACACACACAAATACATAATAAGTAACAGATAATATTATCTCCACAAGAAACTTTCCATGCAGATTTCAGCAATCCCATGAGGCCTCCATTTGGCTAAAGTGACATAAAACACTATTAAATACATGACCAGTGTAGACAAAATGTCACCCATTCCCAATTTGCAATTCCCCCTTTACATACCAAAGAACCCCCCATAACTTAACCACCCCATCTAAAATGATGAGACCACACCTTTTGTTTACAGAGTAAAATGGCCACAACAGCCTCTTTATTAAAACAACTCCAAATAAATACTCCAAATAAATAACCAATAAAATAACCAATAAAACCAACAATGACACATTAATAACATAACTGTTAACCCCAGTCTGATGGTCTCTAACGGTGACCCACCTTTTCCAAATATATATATAAATATATATAACTATATGACTATATAGCCACGGATAACCAACGCACTGCGGGACTTTTACCAAAACAAATAGGCCTCCAGCTGTAGCCGCTCAGAGACAACCGCTTCCCACAGCGCCACCAAACCCAGTATTCCCTCCAACGTTCAGGAATACACCGGAGGGGAACATGCAAATGATGAGCCCCCCACCCCTTTTAATCCATCCTTTTACCGCCCCCGTCAAAGACCACCAGAATAAAACAGCCACAGCCCGAAAGCGTGACCACCTTACGTTTGAGGACACCTCCACACCCTCAGGGCCTGTTGTATTCCCTCCTGTAATCCTAAGGACCATAAGTCGATCCCTACATCCGAGAGATGAACACCATCCTTCCTCAAGTACAATCCCACATTCGTCTCCAACTCTCTGTGCCGGATAACTATACCGCCATTCTGTCTGACAAATCTCCCCACTACCTTATTGATTCTAAACCGGGTCTTTTGAATGCTCGCCACCGATCTAGCCCACCGCCATGTTGTGCGAGCTACTATGTCAGACCAGACTAACAGGGTGTCTGGGAATTTCTCCCGTAATAGCCTAAAATCATTTTTGATGTCCGCCAACAGATCCCTGACTGACCGGACCCCCAAGTCATTCCCACCTGCATGAATAACCAAAACGTCAGGGGGTCTGTCCAACCGAACATACCTCTTCACTTCGCCCAATACTCTACCCCACAACATCCCTGGTCTGCCTAACCAGCGTATATAAGCCTCGCTTCTGGAAATCCCCAGTTGTCTACCTTCCGGACGTACGTCACCTCTCCTGGCCCCCCAGCAAACCTAGGAGTGACCTACGATCCAGACAAGACGAACCAGGCTGTCATCTGTAATAAAACAAAAACAAGATTGCGACACCCTCTTACCTCTCAACACTACGACTAACCAACTATTAACCAGCACACTTCTCCTTAGAATATTACGTACCCTGCATATTACATTTTTTTTATTTTTTTTTTTTATTTTTACTCCATTACCAAACTAGGTCTTATATAAGACTTGAATCTCCTAGACTCCCATCTCCCAAGCCTGCGCACAGCAGCTTCATCCAACCCGCATCTGGCAGCTTCAGTAGCTGCCCCTATGCGGAAGGAGTGGGAAGCATATTCTATACCAATCAAACCAGCCCTTTGTAAACATTTTCTAAAAACCGCTATAAATTGAAAACGGGACAAATAAGATCCATCCTCATGCCTCAGGAACGGCCCCGCCCCATCACCCCTGACTGACCTAAATTCCCGAACCGCTTCCACTGGGCACACCCTCGATCCTGGCAAGGCAAACAGGGACACCACCACCCCTTTTCCTTACTGGTCGGTTTTTGACCTTTGCAGTCGCAAACTTACCTTGCCTACTCCTAATTGCAAGTCCTGCTCCAACAACCCCCCCAACATACTTAGACGGGCTAATCAACTCCCCAATATGAAAAGCCCCATAAAAAGCCAGTGAAAACGCCGCTGTAAACATTCGCATTTCATAATGCGACAAACCTTAACATATCGCATATGGAAACCAGGTTCGCAAAAGTGACAGGCCTTCTCGCATTATTTTGTTTATGCTGCTTCCTATACCCTTTTAAAGCCTGCTGAACCCAAAAATCCTTAGTCCAATCCTCACCCCCCATTAACTTAAACAAAAACGACAATCCTGCCAGTTTACGATCAATTGAAGATACTGCACAACCATTTTCCATGTTCCTAGCCACTAAGTACAATACTAATAATCTCCCTTCCGATCTAAGCGTCACCACACCCGCCTCCTGTACCAGCATAGACCACTCCTTCCATACCTTACTGTAGGCCGTCCAAGTGGAAACACTTACTGACCGCTTAATTCATCCCGCGGTGACTCCAAAGGCAGCTCCCACATCCAATCTGGGCAAGGAACTCCTTCCTTGTCTGCACCTGGCCCCAGCTCCCTGAACTTGTCCCACTGAAAACGAGACAAGGAGTCAGCCAACGCATTGTCAATACCCGGAATGTGAACCGCATAAACAAAAATGTTTAGACTTTTAGACTGTTTAGAAGACGCCGACATGCGGTTTACCACCTGCACTACACCCATGTTATCACAATTCATTCTCAGCTTCAAATTCCGGCATGCCTCTCCCCATAGTTCCAAGGCTAACACCACCGGAAACAATTCCAGCAGCACTAAATTGCCGAGGAATCCCGCCTTCTCCCACGACTGTGGCCAGGGCTCTGCACTCCATTTTCCTTGAAAATATGCACCAAAACCTGTGGAGCCTGCCGTGTCAGTAACCAATTCCACGTCGAAATTGCTCACCGGGCCAGACATCCACACTGCCCTACGACTGTATGTGGTTAAAAACTCATACCAGACTTTCAAATCCTCTCTATCCTCCTTCATCAACCTAATAAAGTGAGTTTGTATTTTTACCCCCGCAGTGGCGGCCGACAGCCGCCGGCAAAAAACCCGCCCCATGGGGATAATTCTGCAAGCGAAATTCAACTTACCCAACAGCGACTAAAGAGCTCTCAACTGCACCTTCCGCAATCCGTGGATATCCCGAATTTCCTTCTGCAGTTCCTCCAACTTACCTCTGGGCAACCGGCACTCCATAGCTATCGAGTCTATCACTATCCCCAAGAAATTAATTTCTGACGTAGGGCCTTCTGTCTTCTCAGCCGCCAATGGCACTCCAAACCTGCCTGCGATGTGTTGCAACGTGGAAAGCAGAATCACACACACAGCGGAAGCAGGGGGGCCTATACACAGAAAATCATCCAAATAGTGTATAACTGAGTCTAGGCACGAAACCTCCCTAACTACCCATTCTAAAAATGAGCTAAACGCCTCAAACATGGCGCATGAAACCGAATAGCCCATGGGCAAACATTTGTCAACGTAAAACTGTTCCTGCCAGTGACATCCCAACAGCCGGAAGCTCTCTGGATGTCCTGGCAAAAACCTAAAAGCCGATTCTATATCTGCTTTGGCCATAAGGGCCCCTTTTCCATAGCGCCTCACCCATTTTACCGCCGAATGGAAAGACGTGTAAGACACTGTACACTCTTCTGGGTCAATGAAATCGTTGACTGAACCCCCCTTTGGGAAAGATAAGTGGTGTATCATACGGAACTTATTAGGTTCCTTCTTGGGTACCACCCCCAACGGTGATACTTCCAAGTCCGGCCATGGTTTGATGGCAAATGGCCCCCCCATGCGCCCCAACGCCACTTCCTTTTGAAATTTTTCCCCAACTACTGTTTGATGCAGTAATGCCGATTTCAAATTCCGTGCCATAGGCGGAACCATTGCCAATGAACAGGGAATCTTAAAGCCCTCCGTAAAACCTGACTCCAACAATCGAGCTGCACCCCGATCCGGATACTTACTTAGAAAAGGTAGCATTTTTTCCACCTTCACCGGCGTCATCCCTCTTTGGAGCAGAGTCACTGGCACGCTTCCCTCTCTTAAAGCATCTCGACAACATGTGGGTGCCGCAGCCAAGCAGAACCCCCATACACCCTATGCGCTTCTCCAATAGCGTCCATGTAACAGAACAACGCCGAGCAATGCTCGGGGTTCTTCTCGCCAATGACGCTCGCCATGATGGTGAAGGCTTGTAGTCAATTAACAAATGTCTGCGGTATCAGCCTGTACCTCCGTTTTTCTTCATCATCCTTCTTAGAGGAGTCAGGTTTAACCCTATCCAGGTTAAACTTCTCCAACGGTAGTAGGGAGAAAATCTCTACATACTCACCTTTTTGAATCTTTTCCCGGACCTCCTGTTTCAGATGTGCTCCCAAGGGGCCCTCGAAGCAGAAGTACACCTCACACTTTGCAGCGTCCGCCAACCTGACCACGTCTGACCTTTCCCCTTTCTCTGAGGACACCTGCCTCCTCCGCACCGACTCCGGCCCCTGATTGACTGGTGGGAGGAACTGCAGGGGGTACCACCACCCACCCAACCCCATTATTCCCATCCCCTGACTCAGTTACCGGAGCCGTCCATGGTGTTACTTGGGGAGGCTGCCCCTGTCCCCCTTCAAACCTACCAATTAAATCCCGCAGACCCTGCAAGAAAACCGTCAATTGCTGACCAGGCCCAGCACTGGCAGGATTGTTACCCGCCAACTGCTGGTCTGGCCGGTTCCCCCCCGGCTGTAACCCAGAAACCCCAGGCACTACTATACCTGCTCACAGCACCCCTGTCAAATCTTGTAATGCCCCAGACAATGATAAGGAATTATTAGACTTACCAGGCTGACCAGGTGTTCTCCCCACAGCCGTCGCGGTGCTCTCCCTCGCTGGCACTTCTGGCTCCTCCTCCTCCGACACTTCTCCCTCCGACCGCTCGTCAGACTTCACGCCTGGTTGACTGGAAAGCCGCCTGGGTGGTGACGCCCCAGAGGTCGCAGCTTGAGTTGGTGATGGGGCCCTCCGCACCCCCGAAGGTCCGCTGCCGTCAGACAGGCGTTGCTGACCTGTCCTGACCACCTGTGTTCCTCCCCGCTTTTTTCCTCCTCCATCTGACCTGTTGCTCTTCTGGCTGGTGCTCAGCTGACTCTCTCCAGCACTGACACTAGCAGCTCGCTCTGCTGTTAAGCTCCGCCCCCTCGGGACATTCTCCTCTTCTCTTACAGTCTTTTGCTGGGCACTGCCTGGCACTTCATCCCTCCTCACCGCACTCCTCGGCTGTCCCCCTTGTGCTGTGGATCTCCTGTGCAGCGGTCTCCTTTCCTCTGGCAGGGAACCGGCGCCATGTTGGCCCATGGCCCCGCCAACCGATTGCGGCCGGCGGCATGTGGACCGCCCGGGAGCCGCATCTGCTGCCATCTGCCTCCTTTTCCCAGGGGGGACCGATCGATCCTCTCCCAGGCTCCTAGGTACCCGTGTGGGCCGAACTGCAGGCCCCGGCGAAAAACGCGCCGGAGGCTGAGACCTCCGCGCTCGATAAGACGTCTCACCCGCCGCTGGTTCTCCTGGCTCTTCCTCTCCAATGTCCCCAATCTGTTTCTGCAGCCACTCGGGTCCCTTCTGTTCTGCTGCTCTCCTGAGCTTGTCTAGCAATGCTTCAATGGCGGCCATTTTAGAGGAGCAGATGTGTAAAAACTGCCTCCTCTGATGCACTCTCCTCACACTGCCCCCTTTTACTCCTCCCCCCCTTTAAATACCACCACTCCCCTTTCTCACAAAGTTTCCCAACTTACCTCCCCTTTTACCCATACTACTTTTCTCCTTATTTTGTTAACCCTTTCCGTGTCTCCCTTGGGCACACTGTCATGCCCGGCCCTACACTACCCCTCCTTTCAGTCCTTCTCGTTCCGTGCCTCACTAGTATGCTAGAAAAGGGGAGAAAAGAAAAAAAATAATACAACTGTAATAAGAAAGGGCCTGTAAGTAGTAATTTAAAAAATCTCCCACTGACATGTGCATTAACCTTTTCCTGTCCATCGGACATACCCATACATCCTTGGATGGAAAGGGTGATATCTTCACAATCGCTGAAGCCATGACCAAGATATCATTTTTTTTAGAGCCGAAGTATGTTTACATTGAGAGCCCTTCAATGTCAAAGTAACCCTACTGGCTATAAAGCCCCCTTTCACCGCAGCCACCTTTATCAGGCTATCCTGTCCTATCAGGGAGCCCGGTAAGGATGGTACCGCATCTACTTCCTGGGATACAGTGAGAAGAACTGACGTTGTTCCTCCAACTGTGTGATGTCAGATTGCAGAAGCAACAAGGATTTAATCACTTCCAGTTTCTGTTTCATGTAAATAACCCGTTACTGGCTTGTGAAAACATCTGATCAAATCGATCTCGGTTGATTAGATGCTTTGGAGGCCAGAAAAGAGTCTCCATAAAATAGACTTCCATGCTATTACAAGGGATGTTGTTCATCCCTTGGGATAGCAATAAAAACAAAATAATAAAGGGACAGTGTCAATTTTTTTTTTTTTTTTATAAAATAGTAAAAAAAAAAAAATTAAAGTGATCCCATTCCCCTATGTGACACACAAATGCAAAAGCCCTCATAGGCACTGCATACATATGTAAACAGGAATGTTACCACATGTGAGATATCGCCACAGACGTCAGAGCAAGAGAAATAATTGTACTACCCTATCTCTTAAAGCGGTATCCGGTCACTAAAATGTATTTTTTTAAAGTCAGCAGCTACAAACACTGTAGCTGCTGACTTTAAATAAGTACACTTACCTGTCCTGGGTGCCTGCGATGTCAGCCGCCCGAGGCCAACCCGTCCCTCGGCTCCCGACACCGCCATCCTAACTAAGGAAAACAGGCAGTGGAGCCTTGCGGCTTCACTGCCAGTTTTCTACTGCCCACGCGCGAGCAGCGCGGCGCTCTGTGAATGGCCTCGTGGTTTTCTGGGAACACACACAGTTCCCAGAAGGCAACGGGGCCATTCACCAAGGAGCAGGACATGCTGCGGAATAGGAAGAGGCGGATTAGGAAGGCTGCCTAGCAACAAGGCTTCAGGTAAGTTTTTAAAAAAAAATTTTTTCAAATGTTTTTTTACGATTTTTCAGGCTATTTTTTATTTTAGGGTGGCCCTCCACTTTAAGTCATTCTAAACCTGTAACCTGTAAAGGCTTTTAAAGCATTGCCTATGAAGATTTTAAGGTACCATGGTTTGGCACCATTCCATGGGTGTATGCAATTTTAAAGCATGACATGTTTGGTATCTGTTTACTTGGCACAACATCATCTTTTAGATTTTACCAAACAGTTGGGTACTTTATTTTTCTTTTGTGCATTAAAATCCAATAAAGTGCATTTTCTCCCAAAAATGTGCTTTTGAAAAACTGCTGCACAAATATTGTTTGATGTGGGGTTCTAAGTAGTATTATAGCACATAAAAATGGAAAATTGTATCATACTGTAATTTTCCTTTCCTGACGCCAATCCATGGCAGCATACTAGTGATAGGCTCCGCCTTTCTCCCCTCCCTCAGGACCAATGAAATAGCATAAATTAAAGGCCAGTTAGGCCCCGCCCCATTCTTCGTAATTAGCTAGAAACCGAACCGCACAAGGGTGGGTCCGTATGCTGCCATGGATTGGCGTCAAGAAAGGAAAATTACAGTAAGTATGATACAATTTTTCGTTTTCCTGACGTCACCATGGCAGCATACTAGTGATACATATCCTAGCTGATAGGGTTATATATCAGCTAGGATAATATAATTATTTTATATATTTTCAAATGGGACAGAAGACTGAACAGTCATTTCTCCGAAGCCCACTGATGGCAAGGCACCCAGATCTATTCTGTAAAGGTTGGAAAGGTATGCTGGGAAAAGCATGCCACTTTCCTTTAGAATGAATCCATAGGTGCTTTCAACTGGGCCACCTATGAGGCCTCAACCCCTCTCGAAGAGGATGCATCCTGTCACTGAAGGAGGCTCATGACCCATTTCCCATCTGCACAACCAATCTTGCTAAAGTCCAGGAGGCAACCTCTCTTGCCTGATGAATCCCATCTGGAACAGTGAAAGACTTATCATATGAACCGAAAACAGCAATTGTGGACAGAAACTTCTTTAAAGCTCTGGGAATGACCAATTTGTGTGGTTTTCTTGCTTGAACATCTGGAAAGTTAGGCAATGGACAGATGATTGATAGATGGAGGGCTGTCGCTACCTCTGATATAAGCTGAACTACAGGATGCAGCTCTACTCCTGTAACAAAAGCAATATGCTTTTCTGAAGCTCTAAGGGCTTGAAACTCAAACCGACTTCTGTTTGACGATTTGCGCTAAATACTGGTTAGTAAGCGATGTCTTAAACTGAACACTGCCCTGTTGGAGTAAACAGTTGAAATAAACCCAAACAGCATCGAAAGATTTTAATTGTGAAAGATTCTCTCTCGCGGTTGACGAAACCTCCTGACTGTCTTCAAAATTTTGCAAACTAAAGGGCCTTTGGCCAAATTAAACCTTGTTCTTGCTGACACCTGCAACCTCAAAAGAGTATAGGGTAAGGTTCATGTCCAATCTGACCTACAAGAAAACCAGAACAGCTGCTACCAGAGGCGCAGTAAGAATAACATCTTGCCATGCAAAATAGAAAAAAAACACAAGTTTGTTCCAGATCTTGGCATAGAGGCTGTTAGTAGAGTGCCTTTTGCACCCCCCAAAGTAGAGCTCACTCTTGGAGCAATCTAGGTTCTGCAGCTTCCCCTTCCCGCCATTATGCTTGCATCTCTGGTTTGTGCATGTGTGAAGGGGAATCATCTTCTGTATTCTGAAGTAGATAGCCAGGAAGCACCAAGACTCCTATGGTCAGAATGGAGGGGTGGTCGTGACTACCATGCTCATTCTTGACAGCTTCCAGAGGAATTTCATTACGAGAGAAGTTGGGGAAACACATACAGTAGGCTTGATTGCAGTTTCATGGAGAAACTCAGCTTCTATTCTCTGCTTTGGGGAGCGGAAACCGAGTCAGACCTCTTCTGAAATTGGCATTTGCTGTGAGAAGCAAAGAAGCCTGTCTGTGGTAGGCCACCTCTGGACAAGCCTCCCCCTCATGCTCTGGCAAGCTTGCATGATGGACAGTATGTCCATGTATGCCAGTCCCCTAGGAAGTAAATTGCTTCTGGAATTTGCTGGTGATCTTCCTACCCAGAAATTCTGGGTTCTACATCTCTCAATAGCATATTGCCGCCAGATCCTGAAAATACGCAATTGCTGTCCTGCTGCTCAACCGCAAGATGACTGGTCACCCTTGATTCTGTGTAGCAAGGTCAAAGTGATTAAAAAGGCTGCCTGACCTTCCGGCGCTTTCGAGACTACCTTCCTTGGCTAGAAAACTATGCTTGCCTTGACCGACACACCCTCGCAGTGCGCCTTCCAGGCTGTCTTGCCGATATGATTCAACACATTGATCCAGTCAGATGGTTCATGACATCCTCAAAGTCTTTCCATCACTGCGGACCGCTATACATACTGCGTGACACTGACCATGCTGCGCCAGATCCTGTTTCCTCTGTTGTAGTTTAAACTAGCAACGGTGCCCATGTACCCAAGATACCATCGGTATGAATGACAACATTACGGCCAGGAGGCTGAGACACCTAGAAGTCCTCCAGGAAGTTGAGGAATCTGATCTCAGAATTCTCCTTATGACCGTCACCGTCCTTTTCTGATGGAAGCAAAACAGAGGAACCAGTAAACCCCCACAGGCACTTTAACTGTTGGAAAACAAAAGTTGACTTTTTTTTTTTTTTTTTTATGTAGAAAGGAATGACGCCCAGGTAGTGGCGAATCTGGAGACCCTGTTCTCCAAGAGGAACTTACATGGCACTGAAACCTCTGTGAATATTCTTAGAGATATTCATAGGCTAAAAAGTAGGCTGATAAAGCGGAGATGTGTCCAACCAATCAATAAATGTACTTACTTTGGAATAAAAAAAGAAAAGAAAACATTTTCGGGTCGTGAGGCTAAGAATCCTGATGATCTAGCGAAAGCCTCCAGCCATCTGCTGCAAGCGAATGCTTCTCTCCAACCCCCGCAACCTACAAACAGGGGTGGGTAGGAAACCTACAATCTCTCCTGTGAGATGAGACCAGGACAGCTCCCCTCTGAGTCTGAAGTGTCTGTAAGTATTGTAACCGCCGTGGTTGCGGTGGATCTGGCAGCTCCGAGGGGGAGAAAAAGGTCCGGAGAAGGAACAGTGAGGAATCCACCGAAGTGACCATGAGTGCCTATCCTCCAAGGATCTGCACAATCCACTGTCCATTAACCCATGATGCGTGCCCACTGGAACTTACCTTAAAAGTCTGGGCACGCACCCGGTAAAAGGGTTTTGTGGGTACCTGCGGTACACCCAAAAATTTTCATTTATGGACCTTCTGAAAGGTTGCCCCTAGAGGAGCGGAATGTAGTGGGAGAAACATATTTCGCCCTTTATTTTTTATTATTTATTTTTAGTTTTATATATATATATATATATATATATATATATATATATATATATATATATATATATATATATATATATATATATATTTTTTTTTTTTTTTTTTTTTTTTACTTTCCTGACTTCTGTTATGGGCGAAGAACAGACCCTCCTCCTGTCACTTCCAACATGGCTGTCTCTGGTTTCATATCAAACAGATATCTTGCACTATAAAGTGACTATTCCAATTTTGTTTCAAGGAAGCCAAACACAGCCCTGGGTCTCAACCCAATGGGTACCCCTAGTCATAACTGAGTATAGCATTGCCTTAGCCAGGCACCAGGTTGAGACTATTGCTGCTTCCGCAATGAAATTTGCCGATACATCTTGGCCGGGTCCCAAGATATCACCCCTAAGGATTTCCTCTCCAACCATATCCTGGGAGCAGAAACCCAGAGTACCCATCACCAATGTAAGGGCCTCTGTTGAGTAGCAGACCCTTCCCAGCCGCCACCCTATTGGACAACAGCCGGTCCCACTGTAGGCATGGATTTCAGCGATGCTATATCTGCCTTGAATTAAACCAGTTTCCTAATGGAAAAGTGATTGCTCATTGAAAGGGTAAATATGACTTTGTCTTTTAACCCATGTAATGGTCTGCATGACTGCCTGGATACACAGATCTCCAAAGAAAAACTGACACCAAGTAGCTCCAGATCTTCCTCTGGTGCAAGGGAGCTAAAATAATTTGCAGGCTGCGCCCCCTCCTCAGGAGTACTGAGAGGATGAGTGATCCATGAGGCAGATTGTTCTGCTAGTGGCTAGACCCGCAACAAGGGGGCTGGCTAGCTAGAGTAATTACAGTGAGTTTAAAACAGAAGTTTTGTGCCACCTTATAAGTAATAAGGACATTCGGTATTGTCAGCGAAATTTGGTTGTACGCAAAGCACACAGCCAAATCTCCTGTTTCTAATCATAATAACAATTTTGTCTAATGATATAAATGCATCTCACCTTTTGATCGTATCCATCCTCTGGTGTGTGCCACATCCAGCTAACTAGACAAATAATCACATCCTCATGCTTCCAGTTCCAAGAACACACTGCAGCCAGCCTCAGCTGTCTGAGTGAGCCACTTTATTAGCATATCAATAGGAAGTCCCGAAGCTCGAGGGTCCGGCCTCCAACAGCCAATAACACCTCTTACAAAGCTTGTGACCTCACAGGATATCAATGACCATATAAGGATTTAACACAGGAAAATGCAACAACCAATGAACAATGACTACAGGAGTCTTATGGGTGTGTCTGAGCAGAGACAGGGGGCCTGTACGTTTTTAGAAGCCACATGGCTTTCAAACATTAACCCTGTCTCCAACAAGAACAACCCAAAAGACTCCCGTATTTCCGTTGATAGAAATCCCTATTATACATTGTTCCAGAGAACAATGTATACCTGGATTATTCTACTGTCTTTGTGGACGAGAGATTATCGGCAGGCGTACACTCATTGGGCCACAAATGTGTTGATCAGGCACACAGGGGCAACATGAGAGCACACTTGTTAAACCGATAATGTCTTTTTAGAGCAAACACACCCCCACCAGACGATCGTTCTGTGCATCGCACAGGGGCCCTTAGCTGGCGGACATGTACCCACTCCACAAACATTTCTCTACATCCCCAAAGAGCTTTTCACTACCAAACAGGTCTCAACCAGCGTTGGTCTGCCCCAGTCAGCTCTTTAGAGTGGGCTGCGATTGAACACACACTGGGAGACTTATGACAATACATTAATATAAAATTTTCCACAACAGTATTACCTGTCAGCTGCAAACTTCAACCAGGCCAACTTCACTCACCAGCCTCCTGGGCACAGGCACTGCGCCACAGGTCCTGCAGGACTTTTGTTGGGGTGCTGGGTCTGGGAAAGAAGAGCTAAGATGTTTTCCTTGGAACCTCTCTCCTGAGTGGGAGCGGCATCCGAGCTATGCTTCTCTGAAGAATGTCCGCCTTTCTATGGCCTCTGACTCTGGCCTTTGAGAGCATGGGTGCGCGGAGCTGAAGCAAATCAAAGCAATCCGCATGAGACGGCACTCTTTTCCTGAAAACTTACCGACACGGTGGTCCCCACCCTAAATGTTGAGGGTCTTTTGTATGGATGGTGACTGATACTCGAAACATGGAGAAATGGGACGACCAGCTGAGACAGACAGCCGTAGAAAGACCAAGAAGAGAAAAAAATAGATAAGGCAACAGCGACTTCGCTTCTCCTTCTAATAATGTATATCTAAATATATACATCTACACACTCTCTCCTTTCCCTTTTTTTTTTTTTTTAAAACAATATGCATGCATATATAAATACATGCACATACCGCTCCATATAGCACCCCCCACACACATACATACCAACCAACATAAGAACACACACATATATACACAAACATATACATACTGCAGAGGGTAAGCCTGGAGCAGGGTTAAGAAGGGGTTAATCGAAGAGGGCAGATATTTCCCCTTCAGACCTGCTAATTGTCAACTGGGCTGAAAGTCTCAGAGAGGAGCTGTTTGAGTAGATGAGAGACAGCAGCATGCTGTGTGAAAATGTCCATTGCTGGATGGTGTGCTGGGTGAGTTTAACCACATAAAGACTGCAGCTCTGATTGGAGCCATGAACTATTACCTATAAGCCTGTGTGCTGCTGAACAGTGAGCTGTACCTGTGTGCAAAACCTTAAGACAAGGCAAGTCTGTCTTATCTTATGTTTAATTTGCCATTTTGCTGAATAAAGCCACTTTTGTTTTAATGGGCTGTCTCTGAGCCAGCTGTACACCCCTCTGATCCCCTACAATACACACCTACCTCAAACCTATACATATACAACCTACAAATATAAGCTATACCTACAGCTGGCCTAGGACGGCAAAGGACAGAGAACCTGTCTAATGTACCCAGACCAGTGCCACTGCAGGAGGAAAAGAACAGGATGTGCAGAAAATGACAGGAGACAAACAAAGGTAAAGGTAAGAAGGATGCATAGCTGGCCTCCCCAAACCCAACAAGCTTTGCAGACACCAACCTTAAAGGTAGATTTCAGTCCTAAAGAGGAAAAACTGCTCAGCTCTATCAGGACCCACAGAAGGAGCTCCCAAGCTACTCTGGAGCTTTTAGCAGCCTGATACTGGGACTTTGTACTGGGAGAGCCTTAACCCAGCCGGCAGCTGCCTGGAGGCAGAGGGGGGAACATAGTACTGCTTACTCTTCACTGGTGCGTGGAAGTATGAGGACAAAAAGAAGAATGGGGTGGGGCCTAACTGGCCTTTAATTTATGCTATTTCATTGGTCCTGAGGGAGGGGAGAAAGGCGGAGCCTATCACTAGTATGCTGCCATGGTGGCGTCAGGAAATTATGTTTTACATGTAGGAGAGAAATGTCAGAATTGGCCAGACTGGAAGTAATTACCTTGCAGGGTAAGATGCAAACATTGCAGTTGATTTACTAATCAGTTTGCAAAATGAATGTTCACATAGTTTATTGATAACGGTGAAGCACAGAGCACAGGGGCAGGAGTGAATAATGCACAGGTCAGGAGACAATGTACACAAAAAGAAATCCTTGTCTATTACATTGTTTAACAAGTGTGGTTACATATATATGTCACACACATGCACACATGGCAGAGGCAGTCAATGGGAGATTTTTCCCATCTCCCCACTGGCACAGTGAAAGAGAAGTGCGGAAGCACTTCTTTTATGGCAGAGCCGGTCAGATGGAGATCTTTGTCATTTCCCCGCTGGCACACAGAGCAATAATGCAAATGCGCGTGGCAGTGCTGGGGTAAAGTCATCCAGTGCCCAGGGCAAAGATGCCAAACTGTGCCCCCCCCATTTTATGGGATCCAACGCCCAGCAGTCACTCACTTGTCAAAATTACTGCGCAATTCATGATCTGTCAGTCAGGTTTTCCATTGACCTGGATGTACAGTTGGAGGTCTCATGCACACTAGACAATTTTACATCTGCTTCTAGGGGCATCTGACGATTTTTTTTCTTTCTGCCTATAACCGCCCATCCATGTTATCCTATGTGTCTTTTGGAGCTTTTGGAGGATTTTAGAGGCAGTAAAAAAAAAAAACACTGCCAGTGCGTTCAGGAGTAGCAGAGTTTGGCCAGAAAAAAATGTTAGAAGCTGCTAAATGTTAGTATGTAAAAAGAAAAATAGGCTGCACACCACGATTATGATTCAAAATCCTTTATTGGGACATCCCAGAGTGACACCACAAGAGGATTTTGGATCACAATTGTGGTGTGCAGCCTATTCTTCTTTTTACATATTGATTGCGGAGGTGAGCCGAGGTGAGCACCCACAAGTTCCATCAAGCTTCCTCATCTCACCTTGAGTGGCAAGCCTTCTCTGTCTAATTGCTAATTGTTAGTGCTTGAGCATTAATTCATTTCAATGACCAGAATAAATTACCGTATTTATCAGCGTATAACACGCGCCGGCGTATAACACGCACCCCAAGTTTAGGAGGGAATTTTAAGGAAAAAAACTTTTAGTAAGGTTTAAGGAAGAAAAACTTACATTAAAATGCCCATCAATGCAGCGTTATCGGTGTCCGTCTGCAGCCTTGTCAGTGCAGCTTTGCCCCAGTGCAGCCTTTTCAGTGCAGCTATGTCAGTGCAGCCATGTCAGTGCAGCTTTGATCCAGTGCAGCCTTGCCCCAGTGCTCGCCGCGATCGCCGCCGATATACACAGCAGTGTGTAAATTCAAATATGGCGCAGAGACTGCAGGGACTCGGCGGAACGGAGATAAACATACCCGACAGTCCTCGGCTTTTTTTGGTGCCGCTCACAGTCACGCCCAGTCACGCCCTATGATGGACATAACACAGGTCCAATGGCGGGACTGTGAGCGGCGCAGAGAAAAGCCGAGGACTCTCGGGTATGTGCATCTCCGCTCCGCCGAGTCCCTGCAGTCTCGGCGCCATATTTGAATTTACACACTGCTGTGTATATCGACGGCGATCGCGGCAAAAGCCGCGATCGCTCTGATCCGAACAAAAAGTGACGAGGATCGGCCTATAACGCGCACCCACGATTTTCCCCTGATTTTCAGGGGAAAAAAGTGCGTGTTATATGCTGAAAAATACGGTATTTATTCTGGCCAATTAAAAAAAATTAACATCCAAGACCTTGATGCTTGTAAAAGCTCCTAAAAGCTGGTGAAAGCTTTAGGCTGGGTTCAAACCTATGCGAATTGGATGCGGGTTAGCCACAACCAATTTGCACGACAGGAGATTGTGCAGGGCTCTCTATGGAGGCCGTTAACATATCTCTGAAGTGGAGCATCTTGCACAGGAACACTGTGCGTCTTTGGCTCAGTTTCAGGGCCAAATTCAGGCAAAAATTTGTCCCTGATTTGTCCCTGAAATGGAGAACAGGGACTCACCGGACCCCTGCTGCGAGCCACATCCTTCGGAGGTGTGAACCCAGCCTTAGACACTTTTACAAGTGTCAGGCATTTTTTCTGCAAACATGCTGCTGGCTTCTGGGTGCATGAGGCCTTAACACTGGGCATGTGCTTGTGTTGATGTCTCTTTAAATTTTAAGAGTTTGCTATATGCAACGATCTATAAGGGTAGATTCACACCAGGTGTGGTAGGTGTAAGGGTAGATTAAAAGTGATAAAGATGGACCCGCCCCGTCCATAAAAATAAAAATGTAAATAAATTGCAAATAAATTAATAAATACAAAGTATACATATACGTGTGCGTTTACACACTCACCCACATGTACATATGTAATAGGGCTGCCACTGTAGTGCGAGGTGAGTACCCCAAAAAATGACAACAGAAAATATATACTCAGCGCTACCATTCTCAATCATAAATGTGCATATACTCGCATCAAATATGTGTCATGTGACAACATGTGTAACAAAGTGCCAAAATAGAGCAAAAAAAGTACATTCAATAAAGTTAAAAAAAAATTTAAAAATGTCAAAATAAGGTGCAAACAATAAAGTTCATCAAGTGTGAGGTGCAGGGCTGGTGACACGTTGATGAAATCTTGGTGACTTCCTGTGCTCCCCTCCTGGATCCCCACTCACCAGATAAAGATGAAAAATACGCCTGTGTATATCAAGATGGTGTCTCCTGTCCAGCAAATATGTAGATTGGTTGTGCCTCAGAGAATGGAATCTCCTCTCCTTTACCACTTGATTGTAGATCCTACATACTTTACCTAGTCAAAGACGATCGGAATAGTAAAGTTTGGACAAGTGAAGAGAAGAGGGCATATAGTGTAATACTGCAAGGTTTATTAAAAAGTTTAAAATCATTACACTTACATCAAAATCTTTAAAATGTGCAAAAAATTGCCGCCTTGGCATCCAAACAGCCTTCACAGATTATCCTTAGCGTGACATGTTTTGCCCCTCCCACTGGGCGTCATCAGAAGCTTATGGAGTCTGTGGTTGGCTGTCTTATATACTTTATAAGCAGGAGACACCATCTTGATATACACAGGCGTATTTTTCATTTTTATCTGGTGAGTGGGGATCCAGGAGGGGAGCACAGGAAGTCACCAAGATTACATCAACGTGTTACCAGCCCTGCATCTCACACGTGATGAACTTTATTGTTTGCACCTTATTTTGCCATTTTTTAAAATTTTATTGAATGTACTTTTTTTGCTCTATATTGGCACTTTGTTACACATGTTGTCACATGACACATATTTGATACGAGTATATGCACATTTATGATTGAGAGGAGAGGTAATGCTAAATATATTTTTTCTTTTGTAAGGGTAGATTCACACCAGGTGTGGTAGGACTGTGTTGAGCAGCTATTCCAATGTAGTCCCACCACAAGACAAGGTAAAGTTCCTTGCCTCCTATCTGACTGGTTCACAATTTCATGTTGCAGTGCTGTCTGCGGACAAAAGTACGGCATGCACTACTTTTTTCAGCGCAATGAGAGGTAATCTACTGCTTCACATCATGCTGCCGTCAATAGAATGAAGTTGGAAAGTTTGACATTCCAATAAATTTTGTTTTAAATAAAAGGGAACAGTATGATGTTCTGCAATTGGCGCATCGGCACTGCTGTCATCCCACTATACACCAGTCCCTGTGTTCTAATGCAGACGCTGGTATCAGTGTACCCTAACATGTATTTTATGTTTCTATTTTATTTATTTTTTTACATTTACGAACGGATTTGTTATTGTTAGCAAATCCATTCATAGTTTGAGGATGGTGGTTAGCAACACTGTATCCTGGTCTAGGCCAAAAAGGCCCAGGCCTAGGGCAGCACTTTGCAGGGGGGCAGCACGGAAAGAGTCCCTGCCGGCTTGTGATACACTGTAATGCCCCGTACACACGGTCGGATTTTCCGTTGGAAAATATCCGATCGGAGCGTGTTGTCGGAAATTCCGACCGTGTGTGGGCCTCAATCGGACATTTTCCATCGGATTTTCCGACACACAAAGTTGGACAGCAGGAGATAAAATTTTCCGACAACAAAATCCGACCGTGTGTGGCCTGTTCCGACGCACAAAGTGCCACGCATGCTCAGAAGAAATTCCAACACAGAACAGCTCGTTCTGGTAAACTTAGCGTTCGCAATGGATACAACACTTTCGTCACGCTGCAATGTTAAAAATGGTTTAATACAGCACACTCTCTTCTTCTTTATAATGTGACAAGAATTAAGTAGTTTTGCTGCTCATATTCACACACACTTCTCACAAACTTATTTCTTTATTATTTATTGTGATTCCCTCAATATATTTTGATTTCTCACATCTGACAACATATTTTTGTATATGTTTTATATATTTTTTGTCTTTAATGTAGATTCTTTTTTTGTGTTTTTTTTTTTTTTTTGCGATTTTGATTTGTAATCCCGAAAATGTTTGTGTGTGTTTTTGGTGACAAGTTCCCACAACACCATTGATATGTTGTTCTATTTAATCTGTAGGAGATTGTTTGGTGTTGGTGTCTCTTGTTAATTTCACATTTTATGTTAGAAATGTACCTGAATCGTCACCAACAAACGGTCCTTTTTGGATGAAAACACACACAGGAGAGTATAATTTACCTAAAAAAATTTTAGCAAGGGCTCACAACTAAACAAAGAGGGAGGCAACGCTGGAGAAACTGCAGAAGTGGGCGAAGCCTTGGACCCCCAGGGCAGACATCAACTATTTTTAAGCAAAATTGGTGGCCTGAGGAGTCCTTATCTAAGGGAGGGCAGTCTGGTCCAGAAGTCCCAGAGATCCGGAAAGCAGCAGATGACATCTGTGTCCCCAGGCTGTGGTCATACAAGAGACTGCATCTTCTGTCAGACCAGACTGAACCCAGGGTCATCACTCTCAGGTCTTCTTTCCACGCTTCCTTACACGCTGTGGCTGTGGTGGTGGAGTTGTGGCAGCAGGAGGAGGAGGAGGATCGTCCATCTCAATGACATCCGTCTTGGGTGTTAGTTCCCCACTTACCCCCTTACGTAGGACTTTATAAATAAGGTCCTCAGAGAGCCTGCGTTGGCCCTCCTGCATGCCCTGCAATTTGGTGATAGCCATGCAGGCAAAGGCCTCTTCAGGAGTTGGTAAGGCTCTGAGGGACGCAGAAGCCTCCTGGATCAGCCTGAACGCTGAATCCTGCACGGGACTCGGAGTGGCCTTCCTGGCTCGTTTATGTGGCAGGCGGAGGGGAGGGACCTGAGACTCAGTCAGGCTGCGACTGGTCCCAGGCTTCTCTTGGCTGACACTTAGCCCCGCCTCCTCCTGGCTGCCACTAATCCCGCCTGCTCCTGACTGCCACATTCCACAACCTCCTCCTGACTGAGGTCTTCCTGTGTATGAAAAAGGGACATAGTTTTAGTTTTTTCTTTTTTCAACCTCACCTACTATGTAACTATATGTAATCACACACAATTTTCACCTCCTGACTGTTGCAAATTCAATGTTAACAAATATAACAGACTATCATTCTGAGCCCAGCAGTTTTCATTCTTGTGGCAATTTTGGGTGCCCACTACTGTCTATTGATATGTAAAACACTTTTTTTAATCAGAAATTAGTGATCAATAATAACATCGAATAAACATCATTTCTTTATTGACCAGAAATTTGTAGAACAATGCTATACCTGACTCCAGCTGGACTCCTCCATTTCTTCCTGGCTGGAAGGCCCAGGTTGGACATCGGAAGCCTCAGCTGGGGTGGAAGGAAGCATGGAAGGAAGAGTAGAGAGGGATTCCCTGACTTCAGTGTGGTCTGACAGAAATCGCAGTCTCTCATAGTACCACAGCCTGGGGACATAAATGTCATCTGCTGCAGCTCTGGATCTCTGGGAATCTGTGACCTTCTTGCGCTCCCTCAGATAAGTGCTCCTTAGGCCACCAATTTTAGCTTTTAAATAGGGGATGGTTGCTGTGGGGACCACCGGCGTCACCAACTCCAGCAGTTTCTCCAGCGCTGCCTGCCTCTTCTGTTTGTGATTATAGTGGGGGTGTCTGACCTGCCACAGACAGGGCAGCTCCCTGTACTTGTCTATGAACAGGGGGAGGAAATTGTGGTCGTTGAACCCATCCATTTTCTCTGCAAGACACAACACAAGACAAACCCTAATGTCAGGCCAAACTTCCCTTTTCTTGTTACAATATAGGCTTCCATTTCGAAGCAGTATAGGCGCAAGTTTAGATCTTACCTTCGTTATCACGATCGGCGTCTCCGATGCTCCTTCCTCCGCTCACAGATCGTACGTAATACACACGTGTGTTATGCTTTATACACACTGCACATGCGTATAACTCCGCCCGCCCCTGACGTTCTTTCTAGTCTATTCCCCGCCCCTTTTCGTTCGGCGCAGTGGGGGAAGAGCACATGACGGATAGGCAGCAGGTGCGTGCTAACTGTAACAACGAGGAGGAGGAGGAGGAGGAAGGGCCGGAGCCTGAAACGTCCCAATCCAGAAGGAGATTTAAGGACTCAAATATGTCCTTTGGGGAGATGTTGGAAATGGTGGACATCCTGAAGAAGGCCAACTATGACGGAAAGTATGGGCCTTACCCCAACCCCAATATCCGAAAGGCCAAGATCATGGCGAAAGTGGTCAGGAGTCTGCACCGGAATTTCGGGGTACGACGATCGAAAGATCAGCTCAGGAAGCGGTGGTCGGACCTGAAATTATGAGAACAAGAGCAGCACAGAAAGATCTGGAGAGTGCTGCAAAAAAGTAAGTAGTTGTGCTGTGTTCCTATTCTTTATGTTTATTACGTTCGTGCTGCTCCATGTGCTTTTAGGAACTGTTGTACACTTTAAAATGGCAACTTTCATGTTCATGGGCACATTATTCGTTCGGATCCAAAATTTTTCGTTCCAAATATAAAATACCATTGTTTAGCCCATATGCATTTGGCCACCATTTTGATGCCCTATACTTGTCTTCAAAGAATTGGGTTGTGTAGATGGCTTTGTTACTAGAATGAAATGCAAACTAGATTCTGTGTAAGGAGAGGACACTGAGCAGCTGTTTTCACATCTGGACACTGGAGCACTAGTATGGGACCCCAGAACACCATTTTTATTAGGGGGGCCACACAGGTGCTCCAGTGTATACTATAGGGGGGGGGCTACATCTGTGAAGCTTGTACCAAACAGGTAAAGTATTGCAGCTTGACAAAGGACACTAAAAAAAATACATCTTGGAACTCTGCTAAAATTGACAATTGTACCCCACTTCCAAACAATGTTTCCTATTTCTGGTTCTGCCATCAAATATCTGTGTGCTAAGTATACCATTTTTGTTTGACATAGGGGAGAAAAGACTCAGAGGACACCCCTCATCCGAGGAGACCAGAGCCCCCCCCTCTGGAAGAAGGGGAAATCCCCCCAACACAAGCTGAGCAGGAGGAAGAAGAAGATGTGGTGGAACTAGTCACCACAACAGGTGAGTGTCTGCAACCATAGGCTCAGATAAGAGATGGATGGCGGCATTTTTTTGAAACCAAATTTATTTTGGGGTTCCTCTCTTTTTAGGTGATCATGAGGGTGTGGATCCAGATCCTTTCACATCCGAAAGTGCCCAGATTCTGATCGGGGAGATCATGGGGTGTAATTTACAATTGGAAAACATCAAGCAAAACATCAATGATGTTATTCCAGAATATAAAAACATCATTGATGTTTTGGGGCGAGTATCATTGATCTCCATCACGGGAGATCAATGGATGCGTTTTGGGGGTGCAACCCCTTCCTCAATAATAAAGTAGCGGTGAGGAAGGGCTTGCTCCCCCAAAACACATCCCTTGATCCCCCGTGATGGCAGATAGCACATGTTGACATTGGGAAATTGGTGTGCATCTTCCAAATTTGGCTTTTCCAGGGGTGATTTCCCCCCATCTGAACGCAATATCAAACACAGTTCCTAAATACTGATGTCTGATATTGCCTTCAAATTTGACCAAATGTGACGTTTGTAAGTTCAAGATTTGTGTCTTTTCTTGTTGGTTTTACACAGGCCTGTTTTCTATAAAATGGACATTTTGATTTTGGATAATGCCACCACAAAAATTGTTATACAACAAACCTTTGGTAAATGCACATGTGATTGTGCAGGTATTAAAAAGATTGTTAATCAAGAATGTGTGGATTATTGTCTCAACGCTACAACACTTTTGTGGTGATGTATTTGCTGCTTTCTGTGAAAATGGGGGCTATTTCCTAAGGGCAAATCCACTTTGCACTACAAGTGCTGTTTCAGTGCAGTTGCAACTGCACTTGTAGTGAAATGTGTTTTTGCATTTAGGAAATAACAGCCAACAGTGCTTTGTATAAGGTTACACAATCACGACATTTTCTGGACTCAACACATTTATGACAGGGTCAGCTAAAACAAACACAAGCAGTAAATGTCCACCAAGAATTTTTTTGTTTTTTTTATTATAAAAATGCTTCACATATTGTCTGACATATTGATAGCCCCCCTACCCGCAAAGAACTCCAGGTAGCGTAACCAGACATCACGGGCACTCAGGGAGGGCAAGCCAGGACGGCCACTTTCAAGCGCCGTCAGTGTGGTTTGATGTAGGATTCCGGCCTCAGGCCCAACTGAGCCAGCATAGTTGGCCGAATGTTTCCTTAAAAAGTTATGGGGAACACAGCACGCCAGTATAATATGGTTCAGTTTATACTCCGCCATATGGATGGGTGTCAGAAATAGTCGGAACCGGCTGGCCAGGATTCCAAATGTGTTCTCCACCACTCTTCGGGCTCTGGCCAGCCGGTAATTAAAAACTCTCTGTTCCAGGGTGAGGGTCCTCATCGGGAATGGCCGCATCAGTTGGTCCCCCAGCGCAAATGCTTCATCAGCAATGAACACAAATGGGAGTCCTTCAACATTGTCCTCTGGAGCTGGCAAGTCCAAGCTGCCATTCTGGAGACGCCTGTAGAACTCCGTCTGGGCGATGACTCCACCATCGGACATCCGGCCATTCTTCCCCACGTCCACATACAAGAAGTCGTAATTAGCCGACACCACCGCCAACATCACTATACTATTAAACCCCTTGTAATTATAATAGTACAACCCCGAGTTGGGTGGTGGGACGATGTGGACGTGTTTCCCATCAATTGCCCCTCCGCAGTTAGGAAAGTCCCACCGCTGGGCAAAGTGGGAGGCCACAGTCTGCCATACCTGTGGCGTGGAAAGAAACTGTTGAGGAAAAAACAATAAACATTACTATTTTTACTCTGAAACATGGCAGGCAGATTATACACAAACATTATGGGGCAACCTCCAGATAGCATTTATTAAGGGGAATTTAACAAGGCCAAAGTATAAGGTACACCTATCATATTCCCCCTCCCCCCCTCTCATGGGCCATTTCTAACATTATAGGGGGTGTGTGGAAATCTTGGACAGGTAACCCTCTTCACTTCATTGAGAGATGAATGCCTAAATAATGGGTATTACTTGGAACAGCCCCTCCTTAGTTACACTATTGGCAGACCACTGGACAGGTAAGAAGTGTCATAATACAAAGATATAAATACACACTGTACACATTTGAGGACATTTGGACATTCTGCTATTACCTATCAAGATAATAATAGAATACAAAAACTTGAAACAGTACCATTGGAAAGTATACAGGCAGGCCCTTGCACTACATGCTTTGGGGAATTCATCCATAAATCTGACCAGTAAAGAGGTGGGTATAGTGTGTATGGGTTTGGCAAAGTCAGCAGATAGATGATTAAGGATAGAGAATTGGGATCAGCTGACTTTGGGGGAGGGAGGGTTACTAAAAATCAGGGCCGATCCTAGGGTCACCGGCGCCTGGGTGCAGAAATATTTCTGGCGCCCCCACATGGGCGTGGTCATCTTACCAACTCCTCCCCTTTATAAATGTTTCTATGGCAACGACTCAAACACAGAGATGCTCCCCTAAGAAGTCTTTGTTACCCTAGGAATAGATCCTCCCCTGATCTTTTAACAATAAAAAAAATACAGGAAGAGCGTACACTAATGAGACCTGGAGGGGAGTCTCTCTGATGCACACAAAGAGGGCTTTTGTTAGAGAGTCTGTTAGAAAGAGCCCCCCAGACATGATACAGGAGATGGTCAGAGACTGCAGACATGATACAGGAGATGGTCAGAGACTGCAGACATGATACAGGAGATGGTCAGAGACTGCAGACATGATACAGGAGATGGTCAGAGACTGCAGACATGATACAGGAGATGGTCAGAGACTGCAGACATGATACAGGAGATGGTCAGAGACTGCAGACATGATACGGGAGATGGTCAGAGACTGCAGACATGATACGGGAGATGGTCAGAGACTGCAGACATGATACGGGAGATGGTCAGAGACTGCAGACATGATACGGGAGATGGTCAGAGACTGCAGACATAGTACAGGAGATGGTCAGAGACTGCAGACATAGTACAGGAGATGGTCAGAGACTGCAGACATAATACAGGAGATGATCAGAGACTGCAGACATAGTACAGGAGATGGTCAGAGACTGCAGACATAGTACAGGAGATGGTCAGAGACTGCAGACATAGTACAGGAGATGGTCAGAGACTGCAGACATAGTACAGGAGATGGTCAGAGACTGCAGACATAGTACAGGAGATGATCAGAGACTGCAGACATAGTACAGGAGATGATCAGAGACTGCAGACATAGTACAGGAGATGGTCAGAGACTGCAGACATAGTACAGGAGATGCCCAGAGACTGCAGACATAGTACAGGAGATGGTCAGAGACTGTAGTTATGATACGATACAAGAGATGATCAGAGACTGCAGACATAGTACAGGAGATGATCAGAGACTGCAGACATAGTACAGGAGATGGTCAGAGACTGCAGACATAGTACAGGAGATGGTCAGAGACTGCAGACATAGTACAGGAGATGGTCAGAGACTGCAGACATAATACAGGAGATGGTCAGAGACTGCAGACATAGTACAGGAGATGGTCAGAGACTGCAGACATAGTACAGGAGATGCCCAGAGACTGCAGACATAGTACAGGAGATGCCCAGAGACTGCAGACATAGTACAGGAGATGCCCAGAGACTGCAGACATAGTACAGGAGATGCCCAGAGACTGCAGACATAGTACAGGAGATGCCCAGAGACTGCAGACATAGTACAGGAGATGGTCAGAGACTGTAGTTATGATACAAGAGATGATCAGAGACTGCAGACATAGTACAGGAGATGATCAGAGACTGCAGACATAGTACAGGAGATGCCCAGAGACTGCAGACATAGTACAGGAGATGGTCAGAGACTGTAGTTATGATACAAGAGATGATCAGAGACTGCAGACATAGTACAGGAGATGCCCAGAGACTGCAGACATAGTACAGGAGATGATCAGAGACTGCAGACATAGTACAGGAGATGCCCAGAGACTGCAGACATAGTACAGGAGATGATCAGAGACTGCAGACATAGTCCAGGAGATGATCAGAGACTGCAGACATAGTCCAGGAGATGATCAGAGACTGCAGACATAGTACAGGAGATGTCAGAGACTGTAGTTATGATACAGGAGATGATCAGAGACTGCAGACATAATACAGGAGATGATCAGAGACTGCAGACATAGTACAGGAGATGATCAGAGACTGCAGACATAGTCCAGGAGATGATCAGAGACTGCAGACATAGTACAGGAGATGGTCAGAGACTGTAGTTATGATACAAGAGATGATCAGAGACTGCAGACATAGTACAGGAGATGATCAGAGACTGCAGACATAGTACAGGTGATGCCCAGAGACTGCAGACATAGTACAGGATATGGTCAGAGATTGCAGACATAGTACAGGAGATGATCAGAGACTGCAGACATAGTACAGGAGATGATCAGAGACTGCAGACATAGTACAGGAGATGATCAGAGACTGCAGACATAGTACAGGAGATGATCAGAGACTGCAGACATAGTACAGGAGATGATCAGAGACTGCAGACATAGTACAGGAGATGCCCAGAGACTGCAGACATAGTACAGGAGATGGTCAGAGACTGCAGACATAGTACAGGAGATGGTCAGAGACTGCAGACATAGTACAGGAGATGGTCAGAGACTGCAGACATAGTACAGGAGATGCCCAGAGACTGCAGGCATAGTACAGGAGATGGTCAGATACTGCAGGCATAGTACAAGAGATGGTCAGAGACTGTAGCCATAGTACAGGAAATGATCAGAGACTGCAGACATAGTACAGGAGATGGTCAGAGACTGTAGTTATGATACAAGAGACGGTCAGAGACTGCAATCATAGAACAGGAGATGGTCAGAGACTGCAGACATAGTACAGGAGATAGCCAGAGACTGCAGACATAGTACAGGAGATGCCCAGAGACTGCAGAAATAGTACAGGAGATGGTCAGAGACTGTAGTTATGATACAGGAGACGATCAGAGACTGCAATCATAGTGCAGGTGATGGTCAGAGACTGCAGACATAGTACAGGAGATGGTCAGAAACTGCAGACATAGTACAGGAGATGGTCAGAGACTGCAGACATAGTACAGGATATGGTCAGAGACTGCAGACTTAGTACAGGAGATGGTCAGAGACTGTAGTTATGATACAAGAGACGGTCAGAGACTGCAATCATAGAACAGGAGATGGTCAGAGACTGCAGACATAGTACAGGAGATAGCCAGAGACTGCAGACATACTACAGGAGATGCTCAGAGACTGCAGACATAATACAAGAGATGATCAGAGACTGCAGACATAATACAAGAGATGGTCAGAGACTGCAGACATACTACAGGAGATGGTCAGAGACTGCAGACATAGTACAGGAGATGCTCAGAGACTGCAGACATAATACAAGAGATGGTCAGAGACTGCAGACATACTACAGGAGATGGTCAGAGACTGCAGACATAGTACAGGAGATGCTCAGAGACTGCAGACATAGTACAGGAGATAGCCAGAGACTGCAGACATACTACAGGAGATGCTCAGAGACTGCAGACATAATACAAGAGATGATCAGAGACTGCAGACATAATACAAGAGATGGTCAGAGACTGCAGACATACTACAGGAGATGGTCAGAGACTGTAGCCATAGTACAGGAAATGATCAGAGACTGCAGACATAGTACAGGAGATGGTCAGAGACTGTAGTTATGATACAAGAGACGGTCAGAGACTGCAATCATAGAACAGGAGATGGTCAGAGACTGCAGACATAGTACAGGAGATAGCCAGAGACTGCAGACATAGTACAGGAGATGCCCAGAGACTGCAGAAATAGTACAGGAGATGGTCAGAGACTGTAGTTATGATACAGGAGACGATCAGAGACTGCAATCATAGTGCAGGTGATGGTCAGAGACTGCAGACATAGTACAGGAGATGGTCAGAAACTGCAGACATAGTACAGGAGATGGTCAGAGACTGCAGACATAGTACAGGATATGGTCAGAGACTGCAGACTTAGTACAGGAGATGGTCAGAGACTGTAGTTATGATACAAGAGACGGTCAGAGACTGCAATCATAGAACAGGAGATGGTCAGAGACTGCAGACATAGTACAGGAGATAGCCAGAGACTGCAGACATACTACAGGAGATGCTCAGAGACTGCAGACATAATACAAGAGATGATCAGAGACTGCAGACATAATACAAGAGATGGTCAGAGACTGCAGACATAGTACAGGAGATAGCCAGAGACTGCAGACATACTACAGGAGATGCTCAGAGACTGCAGACATAATACAAGAGATGGTCAGAGACTGCAGACATAATACAAGAGATGGTCAGAGACTGCAGACATACTACAGGAGATGGTCAGAGACTGCAGACATAGTACAGGAGATGCTCAGAGACTGCAGACATACTACAGGAGATGGTCAGAGACTGCAGACATACTACAGGAGATGGTCAGAGACTGCAGTTCCTATGGACACTAGTACATAATGGCCAATCGGCCCTCTCACCTGACCCAGCGATACAGCAACGGTTCCTCTGATCAGGAGTCGGCTCACTTTGAATTGCCCATGGTGACTCCGCTGGGTAGCACCCAGATCTGTATTCCTGCAAAGACTCCATTCCTTTCTCTGCCAGGGATGGCGCCAGGCTGTGTGGCTTTCCCTCTGGTGGCGCAGGGCAGCAGGGTTCTCTCTCTGATGGTGTTCTCTCAGCACTGTCTTCTCCCTCTGGAGTCCTGGGTGTACTTCCCTGAAAGCTTTCCCGGGCTCCTGTCTCTCTCTTTCTTTCCCATTCACCTGAGCATGCTGTGTGGGCTCCAGTTTCTGTGTTACAGTGGGGCTGCCAGTCCTCAGGACTATATGTCCCACAATCCTCTTCTCTGCTCCTTTTTCTATACTGTTTCCTCCCTGGTTGATATGAAGGCGGGGGAAGAAACATTGTGGGCAGCTGTGCTGGCAAGCACCGCTCACTAGTACAGCAGCACGCAGGAGGAGAGGGAGGGGGGAAAGGAGAGGGAGGGGGGAAAGGAGAGGGAGGGGGAAAAGGAGAGCCCGCAGCTGCATTGGCTTTACTAGGGTTAGGGTCACCCCCCTTCCACCAACTATAGTCGCCCCTCAGTACAGACCCCCCTCCACTACATATAGACCCCCCTCCGTCAGTGCAGAACCCACACTAAGTATAAACCCCTCCCTCAGTACAGACCTTACCCAGTACAGATCCCCCCCAGGTAACCCCCCCACTATTAGTACAGACCCCCCCAGGACAGATCTCCCTCTCCATTAGTACAGACCCCACAGGACAAACCACCCCTTCATTAGTACAGACCTCCCAGGACAGACCACCCCATTAGTACAGACCCCCCCTCCATTAGTACAGACCCCCCAGGAGAGACCCCCTCATTAGTACAGACCCCCTCTCCATTAGTACAGACCCCCCTCCATTAGTACAGCCCCCCTCCATTAGTAAAGACCCCCCAGGACAGACCCCCTCTCCATTAGTACAGACCCCCCTCCATTAGTACAGACCCCCAGTACAGACCCCCCATTAGGACAGACCCCCCTCTCCATTAGTACAGACCCCATTAGTACAGACCCCACCACAGTACAGACCCCCCCCATTAGTACAGACCCCCCATTAGTACAGACCCCCCAGGACAGACCCCCCTCCATTAGTACAGACCCCCCAGGACAGACCCCCTCTCCATTAGTACAGACCCCCCTCCATTAGTACAGACCCCCCAGGACAGACCCCCTCTCCATTAGTACAGACCCCCCTCCATTAGTACAGACCCCCCAGTACAGACCCCCCTCCATTAGTACAGACCCCCTCTCCATTAGTACAGACCCCCCAGGACAGACCCCCTCTCCATTAGTACAGACCCCCCTCCATTAGTACAGACCCCCCCTCCATTAGTACAGACCCCATTAGTACAGACCCCCTCTCCATTAGTACAGACCCCCCAGGACAGACCCCCCTCCATTAGTACAGACCCCTCCTCCATTAGTACAGACCCCATTAGTACAGACCCCCTCTCCATTAGTACAGACCCCCCAGGACAGACCCCCTCTCCATTAGTACAGACCCCCCCAGTACAGACCCCCCCTCCATTAGTACAGACCCCATTAGTACAGATCCCCTCTCCATTAGTACAAACCCCCAGGACAGACCCCCCTCCATTAGTACAGACCCCCCCTCCATTAGTACAGACCCCCTCTCTATTAGTACAGACCCCCCTCCATTAGTACAGACCCCCCCAGGACAGACCCCCCTCCATTAGTACAGAACCCCCCCATTAGTACAGACCCCCCATTAGTACAGACCCCCCTCCATTAGTACAGAACCCCCCATTAGTACAGACCCCCTCCATTAGTACAGACTCCATTAGTACAGACCCCATTAGTACAGACCCCATTAGTACAGACCCCCGCTGGATTTGTACAGACCCCATTAGTACAGACCCCCTACATTAGTACAGACCCCCTCTGGATTAGTACAGCCCCCCCATTATTAGTACAGCCCCCCTCCATTAGTACAGCCCCCCATTATTAGTACAGACCCCCATTATTAGTGCAGACCCCCCCATTATTAGTACAGCCCCCCATTAGTACAGCCCCCTCTCCATTAGTACAGACCCCATTAGTACAGCCCCCCTCTATTAGTACAGTACAGCCCCCCTCCATTAGTACAGCCCCCCTCTATTAGTACAGCCCCCCCTCCATTAGTACAGACCCCCATTATTAGTGCAGACCCCCCCATTATTAGTACAGCCCCCCATTAGTACAGCCCCCTCTCCATTAGTACAGCCCCCCTCTATTAGTACAGTACAGCCCCCCTCCATTAGTACAGCCCCCCTCCATTAGTACAGTACAGGCCCCCTCCATTAGTACAGCCCCCCTCTATTAGTACAGCCCCCCCTCCATTAGTACAGTACAGCCCCCCTCCATTAGTACAGCCCCCCTCCATTAGTACAGCCCCCCTCCATTAGTACAGTACAGCCCCCCTCGCCCCCCCTCCATTAGTACAGTACAGCCCCCCCCTCCATTAGTACAGTACAGCCCCCCCCCCCTCCATTAGTACAGTACAGCCCCCTCCCCTCCATTAGGGTACATAAATATACCAGGGCGGCAGCTGGAGAGGAGAGGACAGTGTGCAGCCAGCCGCGCCGCCCGGGTGGAGAGCAGAGCAGATCAAAGCAGGCAGGAGCGGGAGCGGGAGACACAGAGAGGAGAATGTGTCAGGCACGGACCGCTCCACCGCTCCTCCCCGCGACATCACTGTGCGGCTGGTCTCTCTCCACGCAGAGACCAGCCGCTCTGCCTCCGATGTCATCTCCGGCTGGCAGCTGCTCTCTTTCTCCGAGGAGGGGCTTGAGCAGCAAACAGCGGCGCGGCGCCTCTTTCTTCTTGGAGCCGCCGCCGGACACAATCAAGGGGAGGAGGAGGAGGGAAGGGAGCAGTGGAGCACTCTGGCGCTTCAGCGCCCCCACCTCTCTGGCGCCTGGGTGCACTGCACCCCGTGCACCCCGTCTAGGACCGGCCCTGCTAAAAATGATTTGGGGACACCACAAAAAAAAGCCTCTGGCACTCTGCCTGAATTTAAATAAAAAATAACATTTCCAAACATTTTAGGGGGTGTTTGGGGTAAAGCACTACTATGGAGCAGATAAAATACATTGTTAAGTGACTACATGAGGTGAATATAGGGCAGGAGACACCATGCTGGGGAGGTTATTGAAGGGCAAATATGTATGAAGGACCTAAAATAATAATTACATAAAAATCCAGCATGCATGAGGAGAAAGGGGACATTCACAGCATATTCCAATCATGGTAATTAGGGAATGAGGAAAGAAATACAAGATATTAGCAAACATTCAATACAATAAAATGTGATATAAAAGGATAAAAATCTTACCTTAATATACTCCTTCTGCAGGACCTGGATGATGGCAGAACAGGTCTCTGGGATGATGATACCCAGAGCCTGGGGGGAGATGCCTGTCGAGAACTTCAAGTCCTGCAGGCTTCTCCCTGTGGCCAAGTACCGCAGTGTAGCGACCAACCTCTGCTCCGGAGTGATGGCTTGCCTCATGCAGGTATCCTGCCTGCTGATATAGGGGGTCAGCGAAGCCAACAAATGGTGAAATACGGGGTCCGTCATCCTGAGGAAGTTCCTGAAATCATCAGGATTATTCTCACGGATCTCACGGAGCAAAGGCATATGACAGAACTGGTCACGCTGAAGCAACCAATTCTTGGTCCATGAACTCCTCCCCACCCTGTTCATGGACTGGACTTGTGTCAAGGTCAGGACCCCAACACCAAGCCCCCGCACAGCACGAACTCTACGAGGAGTACGCATACGAAACATGGCTAGAAAACGGTCGGCTGCTCAGAACGAAGTAACAGAACGCACTGAAGAACAGCAAGGCCTGTGAAGAGCGACCTGAAAACCAGTAACGAACGAACAAGAATACAATGACTACCTAAAGTCACGCGGAACTTGCTGCACGCACTGAAGAGCAGATACAAACCCACAAGCACAAACTGAACGGCAGAAACCGATCTGAAAGCCACGAGTCTGAAAAAGCGCAAATCGTCTCTCACCAAACTTTTACTAACACGAGATTAGCAAAAGGAGCCCAAAGGGTGCCGCGCTTGGTTCTGAACCGGCCTTTTCTAGTCTCGTCGTACGTGGTGTATGTGACCGCGTGGTTGGCGATCGGAAATTCGGACAACTTTGTGCGACCGTGTGTAGACAAAATAAGTTTGAGCCAACATCCGTCGGACAAAATCCTAGGATTTTGTTGTCGGAATGTCCGAACAAAGTCCGACCGTGTGTACGCCCTATAAGTGTAGCACCAGTCTTATGGGGTGGACTGGGCTGAGAGGCAAATTAGTCTAGCGCCCCCATAAATCGGCCGCACTGCTTCAGGTATGCAGGTGGCAGGCATTCCACAACTGTGGGGGGGCGACGCTTCTAATTTTGACTGTCCTATCATCCTGGACCACAAACCTTCCTCACTGTGCTATATGTTTTCTGCTGCACCACTGGCATGGTTATATCTTCTTAGTCCTCTCCATAAAATTTCAGAAATTTGTGCTTAAAGTAGAACTATGGGGAACACTTTTTTTTTTCATTTTGGATAGAATAAGGGAGGGTTATAGCCCCTGTCAGTATTTTTTACCATCCCTGTCCCATTGCAGAGATTTCCCTTCACTTTCTGCCCTATAGCCAAACAGGACGTGAGAGGAAATCTATGCAAATTAAGGGAATCCATTCCCCCCTAGGCCCCCAGGCCCTCAGAACTAGTGTCCCCACTTGAAAATTTCAGGGTGGGTCTTAAATAGGGGTGTGGCCTTGACAGAAAGGGGTGGGTCATATTTAAATTAGGGGGTGCACGAGTTTAGTCAGGCCTAGGGCAGCACAAAACCTAAATACACTACTGGTGGTTAGTCACCATTGTCCTCACTTCATCTTTCTACATTCATATGAATGGCTTTGTTTACCTTTAAACCCATTTATACTTAAAGGGTAACTAAACCCTTGTGTTGTTTGTGATTTAAAAAAAAAAGTCATACTTTACCTCCACTTTGCAGTTCATTTTGTACAGAATGGCCCCGATCTTCCTCTTCTGGGGTCCCCCGTAGCTCCTAGTAGCTCCTCCTCGCATTGGGAAACCACCTAGGAGAAGCGCTCTCCTTGGGGGTACCCATGCAGGCGTACTCCCGAGTCCAGCTTTTGCGTCCATAGACACAGAAAGCCAGACGTTACTCTGCCCCTCGGCGCCCACGTCTTTGGATTTGATTGACAGCAGCGAGAGCCAATGGCTGTGCTGCTATCAATCTATCCAATCAAGAGCCGTGACCCCGGCCAGAGAGGGTGTGCGCGTCTCCAGCGTGGGAGCGAATGGGCTCAGTTGAGTAAAATGGGGGGGAGGGGGGTCCTCAGTGACAGAAGTTTTTTCACCTTAATGTATTGGATGCATGAAGATGAAAAAACACGAGGGTTTACAACCCCTTTAATCAATGGGTCTGAAGGTATTCAAAGCCTTTCATACTACCAAAGGCTGCTGTCAGATCCGGGCAGCACTGGGGACAATGCTGCCGTCTTCTATATATAGAGTTGCACTGACAGATCAGGATTTTTCAGGGTTTGCTTACCTGCCCCAGTTTCTGCTGCCAGTGTAAAGTGCATTCACGCCAAAATCAAATATTTCAAATAACATTTGGCAAGCCTTCAAATGTACTAAGACATTTTGTATGACGTTTTTTGAATTAATTTTAGTACAATTTTTCATTTGAAAATCTACTAGTGTATAACCAGCTTAATAGGGCGTACACACGGTCGGACTTTGTTCGGACATTCCGACAACAAAATCCTAGGATTTTTTCCGACAGATGTTGGCTCAAACTTATTTTGTCTACACACGGTCGCACAAAGTTGTCGGAATTTCCAATCACCAACCACGCGGTCACGTACACCACGTACGACGAGACTAGAAAAGGCCGGTTCAGAACCAAGCGCGGCACCCTTTGGGCTCCTTTTGCTAATCTCGTGTTAGTAAAAGTTTGGTGAGAGACCATTTGCGCTTTTTCAGACTCGTGGCTTTCAGATCGGTTTCAGCCGTTCAGTTTGTGCTTGTGGGTCTGTATCTGCTCTTCAGTGCGTGCAGCATGTTCCGCGTGACTTTAGGTAGTCATTGTATTCTTGTTCGTTCGTTACTGGTTTTCAGGTCGCTCTTCATAGGCCTTGCTGTTCTTCAGTGCATTCTGTTACTTCGTTCTGAGCAGCCGACCATTTTCTAGCCATGTTTCGTATGCGTACTCCTCGTAGAGTTCGTGCTGTGCGGGGGCTTGGTGCTGGGGTCCTGACCTTGACACAAGTCCAGTCCATGAACAGGGTGGGGAGGAGTTCATGGACCAAGAATTGGTTGCTTCAGCGTGACCAGTTCTGTCATATGCCTTTGATCCGTGAGATCTGTGAAAATAATCCTGATGATTTCAGGAACTTTCTCAGGAGGACGGACCCCGTATTTCACCGTTTGTTGGCTTCGCTGACCCCCTATATCAGCAGGCAGGATACCTGCATGAGGCAAGCCATCACTCCGGAGCAGAGGTTGGTCGCTACACTGCGGTACTTGGCCACAGGGAGAAGCCTGCAGAACTTGAAGTTCTCGACAGGCATCTCCCCCCAGGCTCTGGGTATCATCATCCCAGAGACCTGTTCTGCCATCATTCAGGTCCTGCAGAAGGAGTATATTAAGGTAAGATTTTTATCCTTTTATATCACATTTTATTGTATTGAATGTTTGCTAATATCTTGTATTTCTTTCCTCATTCCCTAATTACCATGATTGGAATATGCTGTGAATGTCCCCTTTCTCCTCATGCATGCTGGATTTTTATGTAATTATTATTTTAGGTCCTTCATACATATTTGCCCTTCAATAACCTCCCCAGCATGGTGTCTCCTGCCCTATATTCACCTCATGTAGTCACTTAACAATGTATTTTATCTGCTCCATAGTAGTGCTTTACCCCAAACACCCCCTAAAATGTTTGGAAATGTTATTTTTTATTTAAATTCAGGCAGAGTGCCAGAGGCTTTTTTTTGTGGTGTCCCCAAATCATTTTTAGTAACCCTCCCTCCCCCAAAGTCAGCTGATCCCAATTCTCTATCCTTAATCATCTATCTGCTGACTTTGCCAAACCCATACACACTATACCTACCTCTTTACTGGTCAGATTTATGGATGAATTCCCCAAAGCATGTAGTGCAAGGGCCTGCCTGTATACTTTCCAATGGTACTGTTTCAAGTTTTTGTATTCTATTATTATCTTGATAGGTAATAGCAGAATGTCCAAATGTCCTCAAATGTGTACAGTGTGTATTTATATCTTTGTATTATGACACTTCTTACCTGTCCAGTGGTCTGCCAATAGTGTAACTAAGGAGGGGCTGTTCCAAGTAATACCCATTATTTAGGCATTCAACTCTCAATGAAGTGAAGAGGGTTACCTGTCCAAGATTTCCACACACCCCCTATAATGTTAGAAATGGCCCATGAGAGGGGGGGAGGGGGAATATGATAGGTGTACCTTATACTTTGGCCTTGTTAAATTCCCTTTAATAAATGCTATCTGGAGGTTGCCCCATAATGTTTGTGTATAATCTGCCTGCCATGTTTCAGAGTAAAAATAGTAATGTTTATTGTTTTTTCCTCAACAGTTTCCTTCCACGCCACAGGAATGGCAGACTGTGGCCTCCCACTTTGCCCAGTGGTGGGACTTTCCTAACTGCGGAGGGGCAATTGATGGGAAACACGTCCACATCATCCCACCACCCAACTCGGGGTCGTACTATTATAATTACAAGGGGATTAATAGTATAGTGATGTTGGCGGTGGTGTCGGCTAATTACGACTTCTTGTATGTGGACGTGGGGAAGAATGGCCGGACGTCCGATGGTGGAGTCATCGCCCAGACGGAGTTCTACAGGCGTCTCCAGAATGGCAGCTTGGACTTGCCAGCTCCAGAGGACAATCTTGAAGGACTCCCATTTGTGTTCGTTGCTGATGAAGCATTTGCGCTGGGGGGACCACCTGATGCGGCCATTCCCGATGAGGACCCTCACCCCGGAACAGAGAGTTTTTAATTACCGGCTGGCCAGAGCCCGAAGAGTGGTGGAGAACACATTTGGAATCCTGGCCAGCCGGTTCCGACTATTTCTGACACCCATCCATATGGCGGAGTATAAACTGAACCATATTATACTGGCGTGCTGTGTTCCCCATAACTTTTTAAGGAAACATTCGGCCAACTATGCTGGCTCAGTTGGGCCTGAGGCCGGAATCCTACATCAAACCACACTGACGGCGCTTGAAAGTGGCCGTCCTGGCTTGCCCTCCCTGATTGCCCGTGATGTCTGGTTACGCTACCTGGAGTTCTTTGCGGGTAGGGGGGCTATCAATATGCCAAACAATATGTGAAGCCTTTTTATAATAAAAAAAACAAAAAAATTCTTGGTGGACATTTACTGCTTGTGTTTGTTTTAGCTGACCCTGTCATAAATGTGTTGAGTCCAGAAAATGTCGTGATTGTGTAACCTTATACAAAGCACTGTTGGCTGTTATTTCCTAAATGCAAAAACACATTTCACTACAAGTGCAGTTGCAACTGCACTGAAACAGCACTTGTAGTGCAAAGTGGATTTGCCCTTAGGAAATAGCCCCCATTTTCACAGAAAGCAGCAATTACATCACCACAAAAGTGTTGTAGCGTTGAGACAATAATCCACACATTCTTGATTAACAATCTTTTTAATACCTGCACAATCACATGTGCATTTACCAAAGGTTTGTTGTATAACAATTTTTGTGGTGGCATTATCCAAAATCAAAATGTCCATTTTATAGAAAACAGGCCTGTGTAAAACCAACAAGAAAAGACACAAATCTTGAACTTACAAACGTCACATTTGGTCAAATTTGAAGGCAATATCAGACATCAGTAGTTAGGAACTGTGTTTGATATTGCGTTCAGATGGGGGGAAATCACCCCTGGAAAAGCCAAATTTGGAAGATGCACACCAATTTCCCAATGTCAACATGTGCTATCTGCCATCACGGGGGATCAAGGGATGTGTTTTGGGGGAGCAAGCCCTTCCTCACCGCTACTTTATTATTGAGGAAGGGGTTGCACCCCCAAAACGCATCCATTGATCTCCCGTGATGGCAGATAGCACATGTTGACACACTGTGTGCATCCTCCAAATTTGGCTTTGGGAAAAATCACAAAAACATTTTGCACATTGTAGCACACAAAAGAAGAAAGTGATTTGGAGGGGTTTTAAACTCGCCCCAAAATATCAATGATGTTTTTATATTTTGGAATAACATCATTGATGTTTTGCTTGATGTTTTCCAATTGTAAATTACACCCTATGATCTCCCCGATCAGGATCTGGGCACTTTCAGATGTTAAAGGATCTGGATCCACACCCTCACGATCACCAAAAAAGAGAGGAACCCCAAAATAAATTTGGTTTAAAAAAAATGCCGCCATCCATCTCTTATCTGAGCCTGTGGTTGCAGACACTCACCTGTTGTGGTGACTAGTTCCACCACATCTTCTTCTTCCTCCTGCTCAGCTTGTGTTGGGGGGATTTCCCCTTCTTCCAGAGGGGGGGGCTCTGGTCTCCTCGGATGAGGGGTGTCCTCTGAGTCTTTTCTCCCCTATGTCAAACAAAAATGGTATACTTAGCACACAGATATTTGATGGCAGAACTAGAAATAGGAAACATTGTTTGGAAGTGGGGTACAATTGTCAATTTTAGCAGAGTTCCAAGATGTATTTTTTTTAGTGTCCTTTGTCAAGCTGCAATACTTTACCTGTTTGGTACAAGCTTCACAGATGTAGCCCCCCCCATAGTATACACTGGAGCACCTGTGTGGCCCCCCTAATAAAAATGGTGTTCCGGGGTCCCATACTAGTGCTCCAGTGTCCAGATGTGAAAACAGCTGCTCAGTGTCCTCTCCTTACACAGAATCTAGTTTGCATTTCATTCTAGTAACAAAGCCATCTACACAACCCAATTCTTTGAAGACAAGTATAGGGCGTCAAAATGGTGGCCAAATGCATATGGGCTAAAAAATGGTATTTTATATATGGAACGTAAAATTTTGGATCCGAACGAATAATGTGCCCATGAACATGAAAGTTGCCATTTTAAAGTGTACAACAGTTCCTAAAAGCACATGGAGCAGCACGAACGTAATAAACATAAAGAATAGGAACACAGCACAACTACTTACTTTTTTGCAGCACTCTCCAGATCTTTCTGTACTGCTCATGTTCTCGTAATTTCAGGTCCGACCACCGCTTCCTGAGCTGATCTTTCGATCGTCGTACCCCGAAATTCCGGTGCAGACTCCTGACCACTTTCGCCATGATCTTGGCCTTTTGGATATTGGGGTTGGGGTAAGGCCCATACTTTCAGTCAGAGTCGGCCTTCTTCAGGATGTCCACCATTTCCAACATCTCCCCAAAGGACATATTTGAGTCCTTAAATCTCCTTCTGGATTGGGACGTTTCAGGCTCCGGCCTTTCCTCCTCCTCCTCCTCCTCGTTGCTACAATTAGCACGCACCTGCTGCCTATCCGCCATGTGCTCTTCCCCCACTGCGCCGAACGAAAAGGGGCGGGGAATAGACTAGAAAGAACGTCAGGGGCGGGCGGAGTTATACGCATGTGCAGTGTGTATAAAGCGTAACACACGTGCGTATTACGTACGATCTGTGAGCAGAGGAAGGATCATCGGAGACGCCGATCGTGATAAGGAAGGTAAGATCGAAACTTGCGCCTATACTGCTTCGAAATGGAAGCCTATATTGTAACAAGAAAAGGGAAGTTTGGCCTGACATTAGGGTTTGTCTTGTGTTGTGTCTTGCAGAGAAAATGGATGGGTTCAACGACCACAATTTCCTCCCCCTGTTCATAGACAAGTACAGGGAGCTGCCCTGTCTGTGGCAGGTCAGACACCCCCACTATAATCACAAACAGAAGAGGCAGGCAGCGCTGGAGAAACTGCTGGAGTTGGTGACGCCGGTGGTCCCCACAGCAACCATCCCCTATTTAAAAGCTAAAATTGGTGGCCTGAGGAGCACTTATCTGAGGGAGCGCAAGAAGGTCACAGATTCCCAGAGATCCGGAGCTGCAGCAGATGACATTTATGTCCCCAGGCTGTGGTACTATGAGAGACTGCGATTTCTGTCAGACCACACTGAAGTCAGGGAATCCCTCTCTACTCTTCCTTCCACGCTTCCTTCCACCCCAGCTGAGGCTTCCGATGTCCAACCTGGGCCTTCCAGCCAGGAAGAAATGGAGGAGTCCAGCTGGAGTCAGGTATAGCATTGTTCTACAGATTTCTGGTCAATAAAGAAATGATGTTCATTCGATGTTGTTATTGATCACTAATTTCTGATTAAAAAAAGTGTTTTACATATCAATAGACAGTAGTGGGCACCCAAAATTGCCACAAGAATGAAAACTGCTGGGCTCAGAATGATAGTCTGTTATATTTGTTAACATTGAATTTGCAACAGTCAGGAGGTGAAAATTGTGCGTGATTACATAGTTACATATAGTTACATAGTAGGTGAGGTTGAAAAAAGAAAAAACTAAAACTATGTCCCTTTTTCATACACAGGAAGACCTCAGTCAGGAGGAGGTTGTGGAATGTGGCAGTCAGGAGGAGGCGGGGATTAGTGGCAGCCAGGAGGAGGCGGGGTTAAGTGTCAGCCAAGAGAAGCCTGGGACCAGTCGCAGCCTGACTGAGTCTCAGGTCCCTCCCCTCCGCCTGCCACATAAACGAGCCAGGAAGGCCACTTCGAGTCCCATGCAGGATTCAGCGTTCAGGCTGATCCAGGAGGCTTCTGCATCCCTCAGAGCCTTACCAACTCCTGAAGAGGCCTTTGCCTGCATGGCTATCACCAAATTGCAGGGCATGCAGGAGGGCCAACGCAGGCTCTCTGAGGACCTTATTTATAAAGTCCTACGTAAGGGGGTAAGTGGGGAACTAACACCCAAGACGGATGTCATTGAGATGGACGATCCTCCTCCTCCTCCTGCTGCCACAACTCCACCACCACAGCCACAGCGTGTAAGGAAGCGTGGAAAGAAGACCTGAGAGTGATGACCCTGGGTTCAGTCTGGTCTGACAGAAGATGCAGTCTCTTGTATGACCACAGCCTGGGGACACAGATGTCATCTGCTGCTTTCCGGATCTCTGGGACTTCTGGACCAGACTGCCCTCCCTTAGATAAGGACTCCTCAGGCCACCAATTTTGCTTAAAAATAGTTGATGTCTGCCCCGGGGGACCAAGGCTTCGTCCACTTCTGCAGTTTCTCCAGCGTTGCCTCCCTCTTTGTTTAGTTGTGAGCCCTTACTAAAAATTTTTTAGGTAAATTATACTCTCCTGTGTGTGTTTTCATCCAAAAAGGACCGTTTGTTGGTGACGATTCAGGTACATTTCTAACATAAAATGTGAAATTAACAAGAGACACCAACACCAAACAATCTCCTACAGATTAAATAGAACAACATTTCCTTGTCAAAAGAAGTTTATTGAGTATACAATGTTATAAAGATACATAAAGTAAGTTTACAAGGATCTATAAAGTAAGCTCATTGTTTTACAGTAGGGTTTATATAGGTAAATATCATGAAATTTCAAATATTAAACATTGGGTTCACGTAAACCTAAATTAAAGATATATATAATTTCCTTAGTTACTTTTGTAGGTATTTAAATGATTTATACCTACTATACATATTGTTTACAAGTAGAGTGTATATAGGTCAAATAAATTCTGATAATGAGCTTTAATCGTAAGGTGGAGAAAAGGAAAGAGAAAGAAGAAAAAGGGTTGAAAGGTAGAGGTATGGTCCACAAGGTTGTCCCGCTCGTCAGTTTATTATTTTTTTTTAGTTCTCTTTGAAGCCTTAGAATGGGTGTCTCTGTAAGTCATTTAATCTGTTACCATGGCAACAGGACAGAGTCATTGAAGTTTGACAGGAACTGTTGTTTTATCCAAGGATGCCAAAGTTTTTCAAATTTTGGAATTTGATTTTGATCGATGGCTACCATCTTAGCATGGGACATTGTGTTATTCATTCTGTGAATTGTTTCTGCTAGTACCAATGTAGGAGATTTCCATGCCTTGGCCACTGTTTGTTTTGCAGCCGTTATTAGTTGGATCATAAGTTTGAATTGAGAGAGTGTTAACCATTCCGGTTTTAGATTAAGTAAAGTTAAATATGGATCTGGTTGTATTATTTTTTTAAATATTTTAGATGCAATCACGAAGACTTCCTTCCAGAAGGTTTGGATTACTGGGCACGTCCACCATATGTGTAAATATGTGCCTATTTCTGGGCATCCTCGAAAACAAAGAGCTGAGGTATTAGGTGAATATTTTGCCACTCTAGCGGGTACAAGGTACCAGCGAGTTAGGACTTTATAATTTGTCTCCAGTGCTAAGATGTTGGGTGAAGATGACTTAGATGTGAGCCATATGTTAGACCAGTCCGTGTCTTCTAAAGTTCGTCCCAGGTCCTCCTCCCACCTCTGAACGTAAGAGGGTCTATTAAGATTTGCTACTCCATATAATTGATTATAAAGTGATGAAATTGTACCTTTAGCAAATGAATCTTTTGTACAGATTGATTCAAAAATGGATAATTGGGATAATGGTGTATCCCCCTTTAGGAATGGTGTATAGAAATTTTTGATTTGGAGATATCTAAATATCTCAGAGTTTGGTAGATCATATTTTTCTCTAAGCGATGGGAATGAAAGGAATGATTTAGATGCTATGAAGTCATTTAGTGTCTGAATGCCTGATGTTGTCCAAGCTTTAAAAGAATTTGGGTAGATCCATGCCGGATAAAAGGCCGGATTTCTGATAAAAGAAAGGAGAGGATTGTGTGGAGATTGTAACTGATATTTGGTTTTTAGTTTATCCCAGAGAGATAAGAAGTGTTTAGTTATGGGATTATGAATTTTAAAGCGGTCTTTAGGATCAAGCCATAATAAATTTGATATTAATAGAGGGTCATTTTCTGAAGCCTCTATAAATACCCATAATGGGATTTCCTGTTTTGCATGGTATTTGGACAGACTGGCCAAATGTGCTGCTCTGTAGTAGTTAGTAAAATTAGGGTATCCCAGGCCTCCTTTATTTTTGGGAAGATGTAGTGTGTGTATAGGTATACGTGGTTTAGAAGAGCCCCATATAAACGAAGTTGATCTTTTTTGTACTATTCTCAAAAAATAGGAAGGAATTGGAATAGGGAGAACTCTGAATAGATAAAGCAATTTGGGTAGAATAGTCATTTTGATTGCATTAATCTTCCCTATCCAGGATAAAGGAAGTTGCGACCATTGTTTTATTAGATTTGTGATCTGTCTTAATACAGGAGGATAATTGGTTGAGAATAAGTCAGAATGAGATGCTGTTAAATGAATTCCAAGATATGGGATTGATTTTTCTGCCCATGTGAATGGGAGTGCAGCCCTAGCCGGGATCAATTCCATGTTTGTGAGTGAAATATTAAGCACTAGGCATTTCTTAGGATTAATCATAAGGCCGGATAGGGCTGCAAATCCATCAAGAACTGGTATTAAGTTAGGACCAGAGACCTGTGGTGATGATAGGAAAAAGTAATATATCGTCTGCAAATATACATAATTTGTGTGTAATACCTCCTACTTCAATGCCAGTTATAGTTTGGTTTGTTCTGATGTATTGGGCCATGGGTTCGAGTATAAGGGCAAATAATAAGGGAGATAATGGGCAACCCTGTCGGGTACCTCTTTCGATATTAAAGGCTTCAGATTTGTATCCAGCATATTTTATATAGGCTTTGGGTTTATTATATAATGCTTTGATCCATGTTAAAAAGTGAGGTCCAAAACCCCATTTTTGTAATGAATATTGCATATATTGCCAGGATACTGTGTCAAATGCCCTCTTAATATCGAGAGATAGAAAACATAAAGGGATTTTCCGTTTTTTAGCAATATGTGCCAATAACACTGCCCTGCGTATATTATCGCCTGCCTGTCTATTTGGCATGAAGCCTACTTGATCTCTATGTATTAATTTTCCTATAATGCTATTGAGGCGTTTTGCTATTATTTTTGCTAATAATTTAATATCGAGGTTTAACAGAGAGATAGGCCGATAATTCACACAGGAAGTATCATCAGAAAGGGGTTTTGGGATCATACAAACAATTGCCATTAGTGTTTCTTGCCGAAAAGAATGTCCATCTAGAAGTTTGTTAAAAGTTTCAGTGAGAATGGGAGAGAGTATTTCTGAGAATGTTTTATAGTATAAAGCCGAGTAGCCGCCTGGGCCTGGTCTTTTGTTAAGTTTTAGGTCTTTTATGGCGTTAGCAACTTCATCTATAGTTATAGGCTCATCCAAACTGCTTTTTTGATTCTGAGATAACTCAGGTAAGGTTATTTTTGAGAAGAAGGATTCAGTTTCTGTAGGATTAAATTCATTGTTTGTCTTGTATAAAGTTGCGAGATGTGAGTGAAATTTATGGACTATTTTAACTGGATTACAAGTGTAAACATTTTTTGATAATTTCAAACGTATTGGTTTGAAAGATTTGTTAGTTGAATTTAATGCCCGAGCCAAATATGTACCTGGTTTGTTTGTATTCATGTAGAAATTGTGTTTGGAGCGTTTGAGGGATTTATCAACTGACTCAGTGAGAAATAGATCGTATTCCAATCTAGATTTTTCCAGATGAGATTTTGTACTCTGAGATGGATTATCTTGAAATGATATGTAGGCTGCATTAAAATTGAGTTCTAGTTTTTTTGCTAGATTTTTGCGTTCCCGTTTAAATAGTGCCATTTGTCTTTGTATTGTACCACGCAAGACAGGCTTATGAGCTTCCCACAGTGTTATTGGGGAGATGTCTGTTGTATTATTAATTGATATGTATTCCTTTAAAGCTTGTTCAATGGCCATCTGATGTAGTGGGTGTTTGAGCATTATGTCCGGTAAGTACCACGTTGGGTCATGCGCTTTTGGTATGGCTGAGGCTATAGTAGTGTATACTGCATTATGGTCAGACCACGGAATCGGAATTATATCTGATGCAATAATTTCTGGTATCATTCCTATTGTTAGAAAAATATGATCTATTCTGGTGAAGGTTTGATGAGGGTGTGAGAAATAAGTGAATTTCTTTTTCATTGGGTTACTTTCTCTCCATGAATCTACCAGATTGTATTTGGAAAGAAGTTGAGAAAAAGGTAATCTAGAGGTTATTTTGGATGGTGTAAAAGGTGATTTATCTAGAAATGGGAGGAGGACCTGGTTCGAATCCCCACACATTATCACTGTTCCTATTTTATGTGTATTAATCACTTGTAATATATGTGAGAGGAATGGTGTAGGTTGTTTGTTAGGAGCGTAGTAGGAAATCACCGTGATTGCTGTATCCATTATATAACCCATGAGTTTCAGGTATCTACCTTCTGGGTCTTTAATTTCTGATGATAAGGTGAATGGTGTGGATCGGTGAAATGCAATTAGAGTTCCCCTTTGCTTGGTACAGGCAGAAGCCGTGTAAGTTTGTTGATAAAAAGGAGAAATATATTTTGGAGTAGAATCTTTGGTGAAGTGTGTTTCTTGGAGGCATACTATGTGAGCCTTCTTGTTATGGAAAGTACGGAAGGCTTTGGTCCTTTTTTGAGGGACATTTATTCCCTGAACATTCAGGGAAAGTATATTCAGTGGTGCCATGGCAATAGATCAAATAGTTTTGACTTACTTTTTGTTATGCAGAGCTGACTGCGCAGATCAACCTGTGTGGACTGAAGAGATGAATAGATAGAAAAGAAACCAGTGAATTCTGGAGTAAAGAGTAAACAAAAAACATATGAGATTAGATGATACATTGTATAAATTATTTTTTGCAAGTAATCACAATTTACCCGTGAAAGAGAATAAATATCTCTCTCAGGGGAATAAGTGCCTTCGTCACACTCCCACATAATATGGTTGGGAGAATGAGGAGGGCTAATGAGGGTACACGGATCTTCCGCTTACAGGAGAGAAGTGCTATGTCAAAAGACATCAAAATGATGTTTCATTAATTGGAGTGCAGAATATAGTTTTTGTTGAAATTATTTATTCCAGGGTGGTTGTATATGGTTAGTCTTGCCCTAGGCTAAATAATTCAGTTAGAAAGGTACTGTCAATAACTTTGGTATTGATGAAGATAGTTTGAATTATTTTGGGATTTTAACCCTTTTAGAGTAAACAATTACATATTTTATTCATATGTAACTGTTTAGATATGTTAACTCATAAAATTGAGGTTGTATTGCTTCAGATTAGAATAAACAAAAACATAATTCTAGGAACTAGTTAGGTAATAATATATTTGTTTTAAGAAAAGAAAGAAACAGCTTCCATTACTTCTGGATTATTGAACATATTTGTCCTAAAAAGTAATAAATCTATTGTTATTACCTGATAATATATAACTGAACAAGAATTTCCTTATTTCACTTATATATTCTAAGGCTATATGAATCAGAAGTAATAAGAAATATAACTGGAATGTAACATGATCCCACACAGTGTGTGACTATCAGAATGCAGTTACATTCAGTTATAAATATAGGTTTTTTATAGAGAACCATCTCTTAGTATAATAAATGAAGAGATATCAGAAATTAGGATGTCAGTCCATTGAATCTTCTTGGTCCATGGATGATGTGGCATAACGGCCTCTTTTGTGAGAATGATGATTCCCATTTTGTTCTGAAATTTTCTGGGTGCTGCCTGAAGGTGAAGATGACGCCATTCTTCTGCGTGTGGGAGTGTTGCTGCTTGTGGGTTCTGTCAGATTTAATTTTAAAAGGGTTTGTTGTAGTTCATCTGCTGATCTGCTTCTGTAAATTGTACCTTGTTAGTTAAATCTGACTGAAAAGGGAAGCCCCATTGATACATAATGTTGTGGCGTTGCAGTTCCATTAGTTGGGGTTTCATGGATCGTCTTTTAGTAATAGTAAGTTGGGATAGGTCAGCAAAAATTTGATAATTGTGTCCTTGAAAATTAAGTTCCTTTTTTTCTCTTGCAGCAATTAGTATTTGTTCTTTCGTTCTGTAATAATGAAATTTTGTGATTATATCACGTGGGGGTCCATCTTTCTTTTTGGCTGTGAGGGCTCTGTGTACTCTGTCCAGTTCTAAACGTTCAATAGGGATATCTGGCTTTAGTTCTTGTAATAGAGCAGTAATAGTAGATTGCAGGTCTGTCACAGTTTCAGGTATTCCCCTTATGCGCAAGTTTGACCGTCTGGCTCTATTTTCGTAATCTTCGAGCTTAGTTTGAAGTATTAAATTCTCTTTTTTTAATTGTTCCAATTCTGTTATATTTTCTTGGGTTGTAATTTCAATTTCATCCATTTTTATTTCTAAGGCTGCGGTGCGGTTTCCCAGCTCTCTTATTTCTTTGGTTAGGCTTTTTGTTATTTGGTCTGAGGTTTGTTTTAAAGCCTTATGAAGCATCTTTTCAAATTGTAATAATATTACTGGGGATACTGAGGAGGCTTGTGGAGAAGTTTGTGAGAGGATTTGTTCTGTATCTGACTCAAATGGAGAGTCTTGCTGTGACATTTTCTGTCTGTGAGAGCGCCCTGATGCTGTATCTTGTGAGGTGACTGGAGCTGCTTCAGCTGCAGTGAGTGCCTGTGAGCTCTTTGTGAGGTGATTTTTATTTCTGCCACGGTTTCCTCCCAGTACCATATTTCCTGCCCAAACTTTCACAGTTTGTTCCCTGGGGCAAAAAGGTTCAAATGGATACCTTTTGAGCCTGCAGGCTCCGCTTTGTCCTTCTCTTCTCTCCTCAGCGGTGTGGAGCTCTAACAATGCATGTCTGCTCTGCTAGGCTCCGCCTCCTGCCCCCCCAATAGAACAACATTTCAATGGTGTTGTGGGAACTTGTCACCAAAAACACACACAAACATTTTCGGGAGTACAAATCAAAATCGCAAAAAAAAAAAACACAAAAAAAGAATCTACATTAAAGACAAAAAATATATAAAACATATACAAAAATATGTTGTCAGATGTGAGAAATCAAAATATATTGAGGGAATCACGATAAATAGTAAAGAAATAAGTTTGTGAGAAGTGTGTGTGAATATGAGCAGCAAAACTACTTAATTCTTGTCACATTATAAAGAAGAAGAGAGTGTGCTGTATTAAACCATTTTTAACATTGCAGCGTGACGAAAGTGCTGTATCCATTGCGAGCGCTAAGTTTACCAGAACGAGCTGTTCCGTGTCGGAATTTCTTCTGAGCATGCGTGGCACTTTGTGCGTCGGAACAGGCCGCACACGGTCGGAATTGACGCGATCGGATTTTGTTGTCGGAAAATTTTATCTCCTGCTCTCCAACTTTGTGTGTCGGATTTTCCGATGGAAAATGTCCGATGGAGCCCACACACGGTCGGAATTTCTGACAACACGCTCCAATCGGACATTTTCCATCGGAAAATCCGACCGTGTGTACGGGGCATAAGATTGGTGTAGGCAAACACCTTTATATAATTCATGGAAGATGTAATGCTCTGGATTTTGTGTGCCTTGATGTGATATAGAGAAATATCAGTGAGGATATTCTGCAGCCAGCTGGTAAGAGGAAAGCATTACATCTGGAGGTTTTTGTATGACAGATGTCATCCTTGGATCACTATGTCTCTAGTACAGTAATATGTGGCCGTGTTTTCCACTTTCAGATTATTTATTTGTAGATATGGTGTGGTTATGGATGAATCAGATGTTATTGTGAATCTTCCCTTGTATGAAGAGGAATAATCTGTACCTCCATTATAAGGATTAACCTTCCCAATCCATGTTAGTCCTCTCCCTGGAACCTGTTGAACCCAGTGTATATCGTAGCTGATATATGTATACCCAGATCCTTTACAGGACAACTTCACATTCTCTCCAGGCTTTTTTATTTCTGAGGAGGACTGAGTAAGTGTTTGTGACATGACCCCTGTAACCAAGAATAAAAATATGATGAGAAATAAGATGATCCCATCAGAATGGTTTACTGATTTTTTCTGTATTCCAGACTTACCAAGAAATGAGGACAGACACAAAAGACAACAGGATAGAAACGTGATGTCTTATTGGCTTTAGATGTTCTGAATGTTCTGAGAGGACACCAAGATCTCAGTAGAACATCTCGGCCGGTCAGTTCAGCTTTTCTACCTGGCAGGATGAGACAGGAAGCAGAGATGGGATTTGCATGAGGGGAAGAAGACTATAAAATGCTGAACATCCTCTTCTACCTACAATGAGATATATGGCATAGATCTCAACTGTCCCTCGTGTGGGACCAAATCCCTCTGTCCCTCCTTCATCAGTTTTCTTTTTTGTGTTCTGAGGTATAGATCTTTATAAAAATGTTTGTTTTTTTCAATCAAAAGTTATTTACAGCACCACATATTTTCCAATCTTAGAAATTTGGGATATACGTGTACAGATATACTGTATAAATATACAATAAACCACCTAGATCCTATACTGATATTGCAGATCTCCCCAGCTACTGTAGACATAACAGTCTGCTCAGTAAAATGTTATGTACAGTATATAGGAGCAGAACTCTTGACTGGGTATAATATAGTACTGTTACATATACACTGAATGTTAAAGATTGTACCGTATCCAACCTTATGATATCCTAAGAAGGACACTTTATGAAATGCAGTGCATTTTAATCAGACATTTGTGATTTTGTAGAACTAGAAAAACCCTCCAAAAATGTGCAATACTACTTAGATGAACTCTAAGGGCTCATTTACTTTTGCTGTTTGGGGGGCTGTTGAGCTGTGTTTTAAACATCCCTTAAGCTAAGTGTGGCATTCACATGGTTAAATCAGGTGGGGAGAAAGCTACATATCACCTGCTCTCCACTTGTCAAATGCCTCTGAAAAGCAATCCACCACAGACTGTTTACAGAGGAGCAGCAAGCAAACCTAACCTTACATTGAGAAATGGCAGTATATTGTCTGAGGCTGGGTTTCTCTAACATACACAAGCTGATAACGTGACTCATTCACAATAATTAGAGCCCTCAGCACTCAGGAAACACAAACAATCACAGGTCAGGATACAGAAATCACTTGTATAGTTATTACTGAATTCAGACACCCGAAAACTGGAATCTACTGACTCTGGTTTGAAAGATTTTTTTTATCCACCTAAAAATGCTACTTGGTATTCCTAGGTCGAAAAGACCCAGAGATGTGTTGTCCCCAGAGTTGGGCTTTAACCCTTTCACTGCCAGGTCCATACAGCATACAGACGTACAGAAGTGCCCGCAGGTGGTCAGGTCAGTATGGCGTATGGACCTAATTTCTCCCTCTCCTATAAGCTTATGGTCACTTCAATGACCATAAGTTTATATCAGAATTATTCAGCAGACTCTGCTGAACAATTCTATAACTCTGATCAGCGGATTACAACCCGCTGATCAGAGTTATTAACCCCTAATGTGATTGTCCCCCCCACCCATGCCGCCGCCTCCCTGCCTCTCCACCCTTTCACCTAAAACTGCCCCCCACTCTCCTCTCCTCTTCACTCCCCTTCTCCCCCCCAGCACTAATTACCCCCCCTCTACCCAATCCGACCGCCCTTGCAAACCGGCTCCCTGCAGCCACCATCATTAGCCGGCATCCCTCCTCTTCCACTACCGCCGGCTTCAGGTGCTGCATGGGGCTTGGGGGGGTCCAGATGTGTCCCCCGCCGGTCATATTACCCCCCCAACTGCCCCTGCACCCCTGATCTATGGGCGCTCCGAACGGCATCTCTCCTTCCCATCCCTCCTCCTACAGCTTCTCCCTGCACTGATCTCCATGATCTGTCAGGCTGGAGATCACGGCGGGGGATCAGTGTGGGTGGGGGTGAAGTTTGGGCTTAGGGGGGCTTTAGTGAACATGTGTTTACTAAGCTCCCCCTGTAGAAGAGAGGGCACATGCAGCAATCACTACTATGTGCCCACTTACACTGACAGTTGATATATTGTAACCACAAGTGTTACAATGTATCAGACTGTCGTTTTCTGAATGAATGGAATCTCTATACAGATTCTCATTCATTCAAGTAAAGGGATACAAAGAAAAGAGACTTCTTCAGTCCCTTTCTCTGTCTCAAAAAAAGAGATATGGGGTCTGTTTGGACCTCCTGATATCTCACCAAAGACCCCCCCAAAAAAAAAAATTTAGGATGTAGCACCTGCACGAACAGAGCCATTGCTCCCAATTTTAAATCCATGTAGGTCCGCATGCATGTCCCTGGGCTCACACTGCCTGCATTCAGGGTCATGTACCCACACCCACACGGATGTCAGATTGGGAACAGCAGCTATGCCTGTGCAGCCGTTGCATCCCAATTGACATAAATGGGACTGCCTGTACGGGGATGCACGGAACACCTGTGCCTCCCTGTGCAGGTAAACATGGCCCGCCATTGGCATACACTTTAGTATGCCACATGTGAACAATGCTTTAGTACTGATTTAGCAGGAATTTTGTAAGTTACGTTGTATTTATGTGCAATATTAATGATTTTAGTGTATTTTTAGTGAAATTAGCGATATAATGAACATTTGAGCAATTATTGCGGGGACCAAAAAATTTGTAGCAAATTTTTTTTATTCTACTGGCCTTGTGTTTTTAGAAAATGTCTAGTTTGAGGGGTCTTTTCAAATTCTAAAAGCTTTAAAGAAAACCTCCAGATTTTTAGAGAAATTTTTGGGTACGTTCGATTTTCACCATTTTGCAAAAAAGGCACAATTTAAAATGTACAAATATTTGTTATTTATTAACTCCATACAGGTTAAGCTTTTATATTTAGTAGGGATTTTGCAGGAATTTTGTAAAACTAGCTGTGTTTTTATCTGCTAATAATGGTTTTAGTGTGTTTTTTGCCAATATATTGGTTCGATAAACATTTAGCAAATACCGTCTAAAAAATCAGTAGCACCTTCTTTTTATTCTAGAGGTCATATGCTTTCAGAAAATATATGGTTTTGGGGGTCTTTCCCAAATTCTGAAAGCTGTAAGGGAAAAATGAATACCCTCAGATTTTTTGAGAAATTTGCATATTTACACTTTTGCGTCTGTTCAATTTTCACCATTTCCCAAAAAGGTTAAAAAGTTACAAATATTTGTTATTTATTCACTCAATACAGGTTAAGCTTTTATATTTAGCAGGAATTTTGTAAATTTGCTCTGTTTTTATCTGCTAATAATGGTTTTAGTGTATTTTTTGCAAATATATTGGTTTGATAAACATTTGGCGCAAATGCTGCGGGGTCTAAAAAATCAGTAGCACCTTCTTTTTTATTCTACTTACCATGTGCTTTCAGAAAATATATGGTTGGGGGGGGGGTTCACAAAATCTGAAAGCTATAAGTGAAAAATATAAAACAAAGGAAAAATTGCAAAAATGGTCTGCCCACCTGAGTGTAGAAAATGGAGCACAGGGCCTGGCAGCAAAAGGGTTAAAGCCTACTTCCAACTAAGGAAAGCATACACAGCAATTAAAAACTTTGCCTTCTCCCTGCTAGCATACTCCCTCCCTACTAACTTTCGACAATGTGGCATACAAATGAGATACAAATGACATACAAATGACAGATCGCAAGATCAATCGTATGACATATCGCAAGACCGATTGCAAGACTGATCGCAGATCGGTCCCTTGCCCACCATGAATTGCACGTCATTGCGGACAACCATGATGACAGATGCAAGTCCCAGCGTGACCCCTCTGAGATGCTGCATCCCCCAGCAGATGGCCTGACCCCCCCCCCCCCATCATGCCCGTGATATGCCTGAGAGAGACAATACAGAGCGTTCAGTGAATTTAAAGAAAAACAGAGGTAAAAATAGCACTTTGACTTATAGTATAGTTAACATTTGACATTAAAATTCTACCATGAAACACTTATGCTACTTGCATTGGTTAATGCTATAACATACATATAATTGTAGAATGTACTACTTCCGTATTGAACCCCAACCAACATAGTGGCTCCCGCATAACAGACCCCCCCCCATGCCCAGCTAAACACCGCTCCCCCAGCCATGGTGATGTGTCCATGGGCTCCCCCCCCACATCGAGGCTCATGAGGGCTCCCCCACAGTAGTCTGTAGTACTGCGATGTGCCCCCCAAACGTTACCTGGATCACGAGGCGAGCGGGTGTAGAGAGGCGTCCCCGACAGGCGATTCTTCCTGCTGCACAAAAACGAAAGTGACATCAGGTTGCACCGGAATTGACGCTCGTTGGCTGTTACCACCAAACCAGGAAGACGAGCCGACGAGGGACCTCCGGCCAGCCTTCTAACTTGTCCTCCCTGGTAAGGTACTTCCGTATGTTGGGGGCATGTGGTCTGGTATGGTTCAGAATGAGGGGCACATACTAGCCCTCCCCTCTCCTGGCCAGTCAGGCTGCATGCTTAGATAAGGGGCTTGTATGATTTTGCATAGTGTTTAACCCTTAAAATCCAAACAAAATGTGGGGGTATCCACATACAATTTTTTTTGTCGGGTCCCTCCTAAATGCATACCAAAATTGAAGGGCCTGGTATGAATTTTGAAGGGACACCAAGGTTACACTATCCCCACCCCTTTCTCTACATTCATTGGTCAGCTGTGAATCCTTGACTAATAGCTGAATGTGTCTGGTGGGGATAAGTCACTGAACACCCGTGAGAGTCGACTCTCTACCAACCAGGTGTCCTGAGCAATAAGCTGTTCACATTTAGCATTGCTAGTAATACCACTGCTAAATGTTTCACTTCTCAATGCAGCTGGAGGATCACTCAGCCAAAATACTCATTTGGTCGATTGTTCCCACAGGAATTTGTATACATTTTGTACACAGTGCAAAGTTCTCCAACATAAAATTTCCTCTTATGGATGAATGTTCTCAGCCTATAGTGTTAAGCTATTTTATCTAATGGTAGAAGGCTCTTTAACTCTTCTGATTGTATGTTCTTAAAGGAGTTGTAAAGGCAGAAGATTTGTTATCGTAATGCATTTTATGCATTACGATAACAAACCTGTGTGTAGCAGCCTCCCCAGCACCCCCTCTAATTACTTACCTGAGCCCCATCTCTCTCCAGTAATGTCCACAAATGTCTAATGCCCCGTACATACGGTCGGACTTTGTTCGGACATTCCGACAACAAAATCCTAGGATTTTTTCCGACGGATGTTGGCTCAAACTTGTCTTGCATACACACGGTCACACAAAGTTGTCGGAAAATCCGATCGTTCTAAACGCTGTGCGTAAAACACGTACGTCGGGACTATAAACAGGGCAGTGGCCAATAGTTTTCATCTCTTTATTTATTCTGAGCATGCGTGGCACTTTGTCCGTCGGATTTGTGTACACACGATCGGAATTTCCGACAACGGATTTTGTTGTCAGAAAATTTTATATCCTGCTCTCAAACTTTGTGTGTCGGAAAATCCGATGGAAAATGTGTGATGGAGCCTATACACGGTCGGAATTTTCAACAACAAGGTCCTATCACACATTTTCCGTCGGAAAATCCGACCGTGTGTACAGGGCATAAGCCATCCGGTACACTCCTCCTGATTGGCTGAGACTCTGTAGAGGCGCCATTGGCTTCCGCGGCTGTCAAAGTCATTCAGCCAATCAGGGGAGAGAGGGGGTGGGGCCAGGGCTCCATGTCAGAATGAACACACAGAGCTGTGACTCAGCTCCAGTGCCCCCATAAAAAGCTGCTGACTGTGGGGGCACTCGAAGGAGGGAGGAGCCAGAAGCAGCAAAAAGGGACCCAAAAAGGGGCTGCTCCGGACTGCTCTGGGCAAAACCAACTGCACAGAGCAGGTAAGTGTAACATGTTTGTTATTTTATTTTTTATTTTTTAAACGAGACTTTACAATCACTTTAAGACTATTTTCTCTTAAATTCAAATGTTAGGGAGCCCAGCAAAAGACAACAAATAGAAATTGACATTACACACATTATTGCAAACATTATTTAATATTATTTATGACTTTTGTGTGAATGCTCAGAGATTCACATAGCAGTGTTTTTAAACATAACTCCCTAAGGCCCCTTTCACACTTGAATGTTGCGCGACTTTGCCATGATTTTACTGCGACTTTGACACGACTTGAAGCAATGCCTGTGTAATCTTAAGGTCTATTGACCTCAAGTCGCATCAAAATCGGACCAAAGTAATGCACGGACTACTTTGAAGTCACATAGATATGAATGGTATTCATTGGAAATAATGGGGTACGACTTGTCATGCAACTTTGCAGTCTGAAGTCGCAGGACAAGTTGCACAAGTATGAAAGAGGTCTTAGTGTTTAACACTTGTTGCTGTATGAATTGTCATAATAGACCCAGACTTACCCTATCAATACATTCTCTTCTATGTTTTAATAGCGTTAGATATTATATAATACACCATGTATCTCTTGGGGGAAGGTGAGTACTGAACTATGCACATAAACATGCCTCACAACTTTCTGAAATGGGAACGAGGGGTGCCTAATAGCAAAAGTATGTAGGTATAGGACACACCCCCTGCCGCGTCCCACTTAACAGGAGAATTGTACAAAAAAATGTATTGGTTAAACCCAGAAGGGCTTTTTTACCACTTCTATTCCTTTATATTGGCTTTTGGAATTTACAAATGCAGACATTTATAAATTGAATGAAAAGTTTAGTACTGTAAAACACTTTTTGATAGATAAGTAGTGCATTTCATATACCACTATATAGATCAGACCGAAATGAGGGGCAAATGAGGAGGAAAGCGGAACAGAGGGACTTTATTCCTCAAAATCAGGGACAGTTGGGAAGTATGCATAAAGCATATCCAAAAAGGAAACTTCAAAAGTGAAGTGCACTATAGCAGTACCTATAGCAGAAGAGTGGGCAACTGTTTCAGCAAAGTAAAAAAAAAAAAAAAAAAAAAAAAAAAAACGTGGATACATAGAAGTGAATACTGAAAATTAGATATAAAATAATGCATTAAAAGAGAAATATGGCCAAAGCTCCATTTAAAAAAACAGAATAGTCTAGGACAAATAACTTGGAATTTTGGGACTTTGCTTTATCTAAGCTTTTCATTTTCAGGCTTTTCATTTTCAGTGCTTTGCTGCCATCTACTGTTACACATTGATCAAATAAAGCACTTGAGGACGGATATGTTAAACCTCCCTCTTGTTTAGGTTCATTTTTTCAGTTTTCAGTGTTGTGATGCATCACAGACCGAAGGGTCTGGTATGGACTTGGAGGGGGAACTCTATGCCCTTTTTTAAAAATTTGGCGTTGGGTTCCCCTTCAAAATCATCAGAGCAGAAGTTGCACGCCAAAGTCGGATCAGTTAAGACGATGATCCGACTTTGATCCGACTTCAATGATTTTCAATGAGCTGAACTAGGATCAAAGTCGGACCAAAGTAGTGCAGGAACCTTTTTCAAAGTCAGGCTGACTTGTGTTGGACCAGTTAAGACGGCTCTCATAGGAAACCATTGATTCTTACACGTCATGCGACATGTGCTCCCAAAGTCGGAGCGTTTGTCATTCCAGTGTGAACCCAGCTTCAATGTCGGACTGACTTGTGTGCGAACAGTTAAAGTGGTGTTCCGGCCGAAATTATACTTTTAAAATAAAAAAACCCCTATAATACACAAGCTTAATGTATTCTAGTAAAGTCAGTCTGTAAACTAAGGTCTGTTTTGTTAGTTTATAGCTGTAGTTTGTTATTTTATAAACTTACAGCAGGCCGTGGCCATCTTAAGTGTGGGCATCTGAAGCCGGCCTTAAAGCAGAGTTCCACCCAAAAGTGGAACTTCGCTTATCTGATTCCCCCTCCGGTGCCACATTTGGCACTTTTTAGGGGGAGGGGGCAGCAGGTACCTGTTTTTACAGGTAACCTGTCCCCACCTCCGGGAGACCGGGCCACAGCAAATTATGTCAGCAGCTCAGCCCCTCTTCTCCTCCCTCCCCTTTTGTTGGACCAGTGAGAGAGCGCAGCGTGCTTCATGCATGTGCAGTAGGGACCCGGCCGTGAAGCCGAAAGGCTACACTGCCGGGTTCCCTTACCTGCAATGGAGGCGGCAGCACCCAACCAGCTGATGTAAACGTTGGCTGCGCTGCCGACATCGCTGGACTCCAGGACAGGTAAGTGTCCTAATATTAAAAGTCAGCAGCCACAGTATGTGTAGCTGCTGACTTTTCATTTTTAAAGGGGCGGGCGGAACTCCGCTTTAAGGGATGAAAGCCCAGCAGCTTTCCTCATTAGTGCTCTGCAGGTGCTGCAGCTGATTGATAATTATGAAACCATTTCCATTAGACTCACTCACAACATGGGCACAGAGGAACAAATAGTGATTTCTTCACAATAGGAATCTGCAACAAAGTTTGTTAAAATCCTTGTAATGTACATAGACCACCCAGAGGGGAATGTTTTTTTCTCAACAAAAGTTGAGTTACGCTTTAAGATCTCAATGTTGTGCTATTCTATACACAAGAATGAATTCCCTAGAAGTAAATATGTTCTTGTTCTTCTCCTGAAGGGTATATGACTGGTCTAGAGGAACACCTTTAATGGAAAAAGTAATGCTCTGGGATGTGCGTGCCTTGATGTGATACTACCAAAGGCTGCTGTCAGATCCGTGCAGTACTGGGGACAATGCTCCCATCTTCTGTATATAGAATTGCACAGACAGATCAGGATTTTTCAGGGTTTGCTTACCTGCCCCAGTTTCTGCTGCCAGTGTGTGTGGTTTTCATTTGGTAAAGTGCATTCACACCAAAATCAAATATTACAAGCAAACTAAATTTTAAACTTTCAAATAACATTTGGCAATCCTTCAAATGTACTAAGGAATTTTGTATGAAGTTTTTAAAATTAATTTTAGTACAATTTTTCATTTGGAAATCTACTAGTGTATACCAGTTTAAGATTGGTGTAGGCAAACACCTTTATATAATTCATGGAAGATGTAATGCTCTGTATTTTGTGTGCCTTGATGTGATATAGAGAAATATCAGTGAGGATATTCTGCAGCCAGCTGGTAAGAGGAAAGCATTACATCTGGAGGTTTTTGTATGACAGATGTCATCCTTGGATCACTGTGATTCTAGCACAGTAATATGTGGCCGTGTCTTCCACTTTCAGATTATTTATTTGTAGATATGATGTGGTTATGGATGAATCAGATGTTATTGTGACTCTTCCCTTGTATGAAGAGGAATAATCTGTACCTCCATTACCAGCATAAATCCTCCCAATCCATGTCAGTCCTCTCCCTGGAACCTGTTGAACCCAGCCTATATAATAGCATAATATGTATATCCAGATCCTTTACAGGACATCTTCACATTTTCTCCAGGCTTTTTTATTTCTGAGGAGGACTGAGTAAGTGTTTGTGACATGACCCCTGTAACCAAGAATAAAAATATGATGAGAAATAAGATGATCCCATCAGAATGGTTTACTGATTTTTTCTGTATTCCAGACTTACCAAGAAATGAGGACAGACACAAAAGACAACAGGATAGAAACATGATGTCTTATTGGCTTTAGATGTTCTGAATGTTCTGAGAGGACACCAAGATCTCAGTAGAACATCTCGGCCGGTCAGTTCAGCTTTTCTACCTGGCAGGATGAGACAGGAAGCAGAGATGGGATTTGCATGAAGGGAAGAAGACTATAAAAGGCTGAACATTCTCTTCTACCTACAATGAGGTATATGCAGGGCAGGACTTAGGGTGGTGGGGGCCCCTGGGCTTGAGTCATTTTCGGGCCCTAGCCTTCTATACATTACTTTAAATAGAACAAAATGTTGACTGGTACCGTAGACAGTGCTACATGTTAAGAAAACGTAATAATCTATTTATATGACCACTGATTGAAGCTTGAAAAACTTTTTTTCCAATAAATAAATAATGATTAAAAAAGTTCAAAGTGATCATGTGTTTATTGCAATACACAAATGTCTTAGTCAGAATGAGAATAAAACACTTATTTACCTGGAAAACATATTGAAAAACAAACAAATACCTTGTAAGGTTGCAATCATAACAAATCAATTGCAAGAATATAGCAAAATAACTCATTGAACACAAGTGCAAGATAAATTGTGTGTGTGTGTGTGTGTGTGTAGTACATAAGTGAGTGGGAAAAAAGGAACGTCAATTTTACTTGTGTTACAACATCACACGACCGCGAAATTGTCAGTCAGTTAAAGCAACGCAGCGCAGTATCGCAAAAAATGGCCTGGTCATAAGGGGGGGTCAAAGGTTGTGGAGCTGAAGGGGTTGAGATTGAACAAGTCAAAACTAAATGGGCGTTTTTTTTTCATACATAATGGCACACATGTATTTTGATTTTTGACTTGACACATGAATTCATTCTTTTTGTTTTTTTTTAACTCGCTTTTAGTCAATTAATTTGGTGCTCTGGTGGGGGAGGGGCTCCCATGCAGGAGCAATGGAGTCCAGTTGGTTGGGTCCAGTAATTTCACTGTCAGTGTCCGCAGTCTTCTACTTCTTGTATCCACGCCGCTCTGCAGACTACAAGGTGAACAAGATGGAGGGAGGAGGTGGGTGGAGCCAACACTCACCAGGGGCGGAGTCCTGCAGTCAGTGTGAGTGACTGTATGGACAAGATGGAGGAGGTGCTGCCGGTGGGAGGGCCAATACACTCATGGGCAGCGCGGAGGAGGAAGATTGCTGGCCTCTGCCACACAGTGTTAGACTGCAGCAACAACTACCTATCAGCCCGGGAAAGACAGATACACTTAGGCAGGCTCCTCTGCTCCAGGCAGCTCCTGTCACGGTCATGTCGGCTCTGATACTGAGACTCCGAGTCCGACGTGACTGACTCAATGACGTCACTCGTTGCTAGACACCAGACGGCCCAGGCGCTAGCAACGAGTGCAGGGTTGCCAAGCCAACGGCGCAGCTCCACCCACCTCCAGGCTCCTCCTGGTCCATCCTGCATAATTACACATTAATGTCTCTTTCTCTCTGCGCCGCTGATCGGCTGATGAGACAGAGAGAGAGACTCGGGCAGAGCAGCGCTGCAGCCAAATTAGGACCAGTGTGAGTCACCGCTGTTTCATCCGATCTAGCTGAAGATATATGCACATATTTAAAACGTAAAGGGGCGGGGCCCATGGGCTTGAGCCCAGTCAAGCCCAATGGTAAGTCCGGCCCTGGATATATGGCATAGATCTCAACTGTCCCTTGTGTGGGACCAAATCCCTCTGTCCTTCTTTCTGCAGCTTTCTTTTTTGTGTTCTGATGTATAGATCTCTATAAAAAAAAAAAATGTTAACAATAAAAAGTTATTTAAAGCACCACACATTTTCTCCATCTTAGAAAGTTGAGAGGTGTGTGTGTATAGATATAAAAAAATGTAGACAGTTTAAAAATGTATGGTAAAATGTGACAAAAATATCCATCAGTCCTTATATCTCTGGGATGAGATCCTTGTATTGATTTTGCTGATCTCCCAGCTGTTGCGGCCATAAGTCTGTTCAGTGAAATGTTACGTATGTAGGGGCAGAATTCTTGCCTGGGTATTATACCCCTGATGTAATAAATGGACCTCACGCTATGGATGGCTGGTAATGTGAATTTATTTTTATTTTTTTAAAGAATATGTGAAAATTGGTAAGCTGCTCCCCTCAAAGTGTAGGCGATGCTAACTTAAATAACAGTGAATAGTGGTAGGGGGCGCTAGTGCGTTAGTAAATAGACTAGACCATAGAATCATACAATCAAGTTAAAGAAAGTCCTCACTGCAAAAGAATATAACATTCCATATACAACAATAAACATAAGTGAATATATTCATTTAAAAGTCCATACATTTTTCTTTGATAAATTCCTGTGGTAAATTTCCAAAACTTGCCACCATCACCATAAACAGATATGAGAAGTTACACCCGATGTGTGTGGTAGGAATTCCTACTCACCAGAAGAACATGACCTCTTTAATCATTTGAGCTCCGGACCATTTGGCTGGCCAAAGACCAGAGCACTTTTTGCGATTCGGCACTGCGTCGCTTTAATTGACAATTGCGTGGTCGTGCGACGTGGCTCCCAAACAAAACTGACGTCCTTTTTTCCCCACGAATAGAGCTTTCTTTTGGTGATATTTGATCACCTCTGCGGTTTTTATTTATTGCACTATAAACATAAAAAGAGCGACAATTGTACTTTTTGCTATAATAAATATCCCAATTTTTTTTTTTTTTTAAAAGCGAATTTTTTCTCAGTTTAGGCCGATATGTATTCTTCTACATATTTTTGGTAAAAAAAAATTGCAATAAGCGTTTATTGATTGGTTTGCGCAAAAGTTATAACGTCTACAAAATAAGGGAAAGTTTATTGGCATTTTTATTTTTAATTTTTTTTTGTTTTATTAGTAATGGCGATGATCTGCGATTTTTATTGGAACTGCGACATTATTGCGTACACATCGGACATTTTTGACACATTTTTGGGACCGTTGTCATTTATACAGCAATCAGTGCTATACAAATGCATTGATTCCTGTGTAAATGACACTGGCAGTGAAGGGGTTAACCACTAGGGGGCGATGAATGGGTTAAGTGTGTCCTAGGGAGTGATTCTAACTGTGGGGGGATGGGCTATGTGTGACACATCACTGATCACCGCTCCCTATTACAGGGAGTGGTGATCAGTGACACTGTCGCTAGACAGAATGGGAAAATGCTTGTTTTCATTAGCATCTCCCCGTCCTTCAGCTCCGTGAGAGGATTGCGGGTATCCCCGCGGACATCGAGTCTGCGGGACCCACGATCACACTCGCAGAGAAAATTCAAAGGGACTACAGGTACGCCCATCTGCGCAGCTGTGCCATTCTGCCAACGTATATGTACATGCGGAGGTCAGCAAGCGGTTAACTAAAAATAGATCAAAATATGCTTTGTTTGTGGTTCTTTGCACTTGCTTCTGTGATCACTATGGATGAAGCAAGGTAGCTTTCCAACTAACAGCTTCCTCTCCACAGAGATAACCCATTACAAAGAAGACATAGAAAGTGCCATAATGTAAAACTGTTTCTTTAAAAAAAAACAGCATATTAAAAGCCAACTGGCTGCTTACATTAAGAAGTGCCCACTCCAGGCACTAGGAATACTTACAGACACTTGGGCATGGATTGCAAGCCGCTCCGAAGCCTCGAGCCGGCGTGCGTTTCACCACCGAGAAACAGAAAACTGGAAGTTCGAGACTCAGAAGTGACGTGACCGGAATGCGCCTCGATGTACGTTTTGTCTTACGACGTTGCTTCCTGATGTTCCTGAAGTTTTGGAAATTTACCATAGGAATTTATCACAGAAAAATGTATGGACTTTTAAATGAATATATTCACTTATGTTTATTGTTGTATATGGAATGTTATATTCTTTTGCACTGAGCACTTTCTTTAACCTGATTGTATGATTATATGGTTTAGTCTATTAACTAACGCACTGGCGCCCCCTACCATTATAACCCTGATAGCTGCTGCTGTTAAAAATTAAGCCTCTGACTTATTGTTTATCAACACAATTTAGATGGGAAATAGAGAGATAAAAAGTAACATTGTAGCTATTCTGTTTTATTTATCTGCAGATCAAAGGGATTATCTTCACTCTGCAGATGATATCAGTTAACCCCTTGCCGACCGGGCCATAGCCGAATGATGGCTACAGCGCAGTCGGCTAATTCTAGGAGGACGTACAATGACGTCCTCCCAGAATCATGCTTCCCATGCGTCCCCTGGGGCGCACACCTGGTAATGTCCGTGACCACCGGGTCTTCCGCACCCGGTGCGTCAAGGGCCAATGACAGCGGTCCTTTACCACATGATCACTTGTCAACAAACAGGAGCATGTCTAGTTCAGCTCCTCTCCTCGCACCGATCAGTACAGTGCGTGAGGAGAGGAGGGGTCGGTGCAGCAGCGCTTGTGGGCTGGATCTGAAGTGCCCACAACGCTGATCTGGGCCCATCCATGCCTTATATATATGCTCATACATGCCCATCCATGGCTCATCTATGCCACATCAGTACTCATCCGTGCCACTACAGATTCAAATTAGATTTTCAATGTATGCCCCTAGACTATCTGACGGTGCTCCCTGCATGTTGGGCCTCTGTATGTGGCCAGGCTGTGGAAAACTCTCACACATGTGGCATTATGCCTCATAGAATATACGTTGGGGGTGTTTACTTTTCAAAATGGGGTCAGTTTTTGGACATTTCCATTATCCTGGTGCTCCAGGGCCTTCAAAAGTTTAAGAGGTAGTCAAGAAATGAAATGTGTAATTTATGTCCTTAGAACACCTGATGGTGCTCCTTGGTCCTGGCCTATTGGGCTTCTCTATGTGGCTAGGCTGTGTAAAAGTCTCACACATGTGGTATCACTATACTCAGGAGGAGTAGTAGAATGCGTTTTGGGGTGTAGTTGCAAGTATGAATATGATGTGTGTGAGGAATAACCTGTTAATATGACATTTTTGTGAAAAAGAAAAAAAAGAAAAAGAATCTTCATTTTGCAAAGAATTGTGGGAAAAATTACAACTTAAAAAAACTCACCGTGCCTCTTACTAAATACCTTGTAATGTATGCTTTCCAGAAAAGGGGTCATTTGGGGGGTATTTGTACTTTCCTGGCTTGTTAGTGTTTCAAGAAGTGAGATAGGCCGTCAGTACATCAGGTGTGATCAATTTTCAATGATTGTCACCATAGCTTGTAGACACTATAACTTTCACAAAGACCAAATAATATACACTAATTTTAGGTATTTTTACCAAAGATTTGTAGCAGTATACATTTTGGCCAAAATTTATATAAAAAAAAATAATGACTAATTTGCAAAGTTTTATAAGTTTTAAAATGCATTTTTTTTAACAAAATTTTTGGTCTTTCATTTATAGCGCAAAAAATAAAAAACCCAGTGGTGATTAAATACCACCAAAAGAAAGCTCTACTTGTGTGAAAAAAGGACAACAATTTCATATAGGTACACTGTAGAATGACTGAGTAATTGTTATTCAAAATGTGAGAGCACTGAAAGCTGAAAATTGGTCTGGTTAGGAAGAGGGTTTAAGTGCCCAGTGCACACGTGGTTAATGTAAACTGACAAGCAAAGTTTGTTTTTTTTTGTATATATATTTGTCTATTTAACCCCTTATTAATTATTATTTTACCCTAATAAGCTCTACTTAACTTATCCCCCTTTCCCCTTCAGCTATTATTTTCCTGCTGCTTTTCTTTTTCTCTTTTATTAACCAATCATTAAAAAAAAAACATGTGTTTGTTTTTATTTGTTTTAATTCTTAGCATCACAAAAAAAGCACAAAAATTGAAAAAAAAAAAGACAAAACTTTATTTAATTTATAAACATAGAATAGGAATAAAGACCACATGGTTCATTTAGTATTTGTAAATAACTTTGCAATGCTTCATACCAAAATAATAATTTCAGTGTCATGTTAAGCAGGACAAATTATAGAATAAAATAAATACTCTTATCCTACAGTAACATTATTTTTTAAATGAACACTGGTCAAAAAAGACAAAAAAAAGGGTTTTTTTTGTCTTTTTTGTCTAAAGATTGCATTAAAAAAATAATTTTTGCAAGATAATATCACAAAAAAGATTTTTGTCCAAAAAAAAAAACACATTTATTGCTTTGTTATCTTAACTACTGATAACATTTTTTTGCCAAATAAACCGGTCCATGGCAGAAATGTAAAAACTGCTCTGGTCCATAATGGGTGCACAGATGTGAGAGGGGAAATGGTTAATACGGATTGATAACTGCTTGGGTACAGTGAGTTTGGTATTAAATATTAATATATAATTGTATTTACAGGGAATATACCCACACAAATACATAAAGTACATAATAAGAAGTAACAGATAATATTACCACCACAAGAAACTTTCCATGCAGATTTCAGCAATCCCATGAAGCCTCCATTTGGCTAAAGTGACATAAAACACTATTAAATACAAGTATGCTAGAAAAGGGGGAGAAAAGAAAAAAATAATACAACTGTTATAAGAAAGGGCCTGTAAGTAGTAATTAAAAAAAATCTCCCACTGACATGTGCATTAACCTTTTCCTGTCCATCGGACATACCCAGGCATCCTTGCATGGAAAGGGTGATATCACCACAATTGCTGAAGCCATGACCAAGATATCATTTTTTTTAGAGCCGAAGTATGTTTACATTGAGAGCCCTTCAATGTCAAAGTAATCCTACTGGCTATAAAGCCCCTTTCACCGCAGCCACCTTTACCAGGCTGTCCTGTCTTATCGGGGAGCCCGGTAAGGATGGTACTGGCGACATCTGCTTCCCCGGATACAGTGAGAAGAACTGACGTTGTTCCTCCAACTGTGTGATGTCAGATTGCAGAAGCAACAAGGATTTAATCACTTCCAGTTTCTATTTCATGTAAATAACCCGTTAATATCTGATCAAATCGATCTCGGTTGATCAGATGCTTTGGAGGCCAGAGGAGAGTCTCCATAAAAAGGACTTCCATGCTATCACAAGGGATGTTGTTCATCCCTTGGGATAGCAATAAAAACAAAATAATAAAGGGACAGTGTCTTTTTTTTTTATAAAATAGTAAAAAAAAAAAAAAAAATGAAAGTGATCCCGTTCTCCTATGTGACACAGAAATGCAAAAGCTCTCATAGGCACTGCATGCATATGTAAACAGGAATGTCACCACACATATGAGATATCGCCACAGACCTCTTAAGTAGTTCTAAACTTGTAACCTGTAAAGGCTTTTAATGCATTGCCTATGAAGATTTTAAGGTACTGTGGTTTGACACCATTCCATGGGTGTACGCAATTTTAAAGCATGACATGTTTGGTATCTGTTTACTTGGTACATCATCATCTTTTAAATTTTACCAAACAGTTGGGTATTTTATTTTTCTTTTGTGCATTAAAATTCAATAAAGTTAATTTTCGCCCAAAAATGTGCGTTTGAAAAACCGCTGCACAAATATTCTGTGACGTAAAAATATGCAACACCCACTACTTTATTTTCTGGGGCATCTGCCTAAAAAAATACAGTATATATAATGTTGTGGGGTTCTAAGTAGTATTATAGCACATAAAATTATGTTTTACATGTAGGAAAGAAATGTCAGAATTAGCCAGACTGGAAGTAATTACCCTGCAGGGTAAGATGCAAACATTGCAGTTGATTTACTAAAACATCATTTGTTCAGTTTGCAAAATGAATGTTCACATAGTTTATTGATAACGGTGAAGCGCAGAGCACAGGGGTCAGGAGTGAATAATGCACAGGTCAGGAGACAAAGTACACAAAAAGAAATCCTTGTCTATTACATTGTTTAACAAGTGTGGTTACATATATATGTCACACACATACACATATGGCAGAGTCAGTCAATGGGAGATTTTTCCCATCTCCCCACTGGCTTCCACACTTCTTTTATGGCAGAGTCGGTCAGATGGAGATCTTTGCCATTTCCCCGCCGGCACACAGAGCGATAATGCTAATGCGTGGGGCAGTGCTGGGTTAAAGTCATCCAGTGCCCAGGGCAAAGATGCCAAACTGTGCCCCTCCCCCCCCCCCCCACATTAGGGGATTCAACGCCCAGCAGTCACTCACTTGTCAAAATTACTGCGCAGCTCCTGATCTGTCAGTTGGTTTTGCATTGACCTGGATGTACAGTTGTAGGCCTCATGCACACTAGACAATTTTACATCTGCTTCTAGGGGCATTTGACATTTTTTTTTCTTTCTGCCTATAACCGCCCATCCATGTTATCCTACCTGTCCATGCACACCTAGGTTTTTAGCAGTGTTTAGAGGCAGGAGCTTTTGGAGGATTTTGGAGGCAGTAAAAAAAAAAAAAAAAAACCACTGCCAGTGCGTTCAGGAGTAGCAGAGTTTGGGCAGAAAAAATGTTAGAAGCTGCTAAATGTTAGTATGTAAAAAGAAGAATAGGCTGCACACCACGATCATGATCCAAAATCCTTTATTAGGACATCCCAGAGTGACACCACAAGAGGATTTTGGATCATAATTGTTGTGTGCAGCCTATTCTTTTTTTTACATATTAATTGCGGTGGCGAAATGAGGCGAGCACCCACAAGATCCATCAAGCTTCCTCATCTCACCTGGAGCGGCAAGCCTTCTCTGCCTAATTGATTGCTAATCGTTATTGCTTGAGCATTAATTCATTTCAATGACCAGAATAAGTGATTTATTCTGGCCAATGAAAAAAATTAACGTCCAAGACCTTGATGCCTGTAAAAGCTCCTAAAAGCTTGTAAAAGCTTTAGGCGGGGTTCAAACCTAGGAGAGTTCGTATCATCACAGAGTGGCACTGTGGATACGGTGCATAGATAATTTCCAATATTGGGTTCAAACCTATGCGAATTGGATGCGGATTTCCCCGCATCCAATTTGCATGACAGGAGATTGTGACCGGTAAACATGTGCATTTGTTTTCGTCCGAATGCATTTTCACCCGAATTTCAGGTATTTTCGTTATCGTTTAAACAAACGATAACGAAAGTGCAGAGTCCGAAAAACGAAAGCTTTATTTTCGTTTTCGTTGCGACAACAGTTCGATATAGATACAGTAGGTGACCGCGATATTGTGTCAATCTCGCCGCACTTCTCGGCGAGATTTGACACCTACGAGCCCCGTCGCAGGAGCCAGCGCCGAGATGGCTCACTCATCGGGAAAGGAAAACTTTGTTTTCATTCCGCGATGAGTGACAGGCAGTGCTGACAGCTGTCTAGTATGAATCCTGAGGCGGGAACACCGCGCCAAATTTTAAATGAAAAAACCGGCGTGGGTTCCCCCCCTCGGGGGCATACCAGGCCGATAGGTCTGGCATGGATTGTAAGGGGAACCCCCTATGCCGAAAAATCGGCGTGGGGGTCCCCCCCAAATCCATACCAGACCCTTATCCGAGCACGCAGCCCGGCCGGCCAGGAAAGGGGGTGGGGACGAGCGAGCGCCCCCCCTCCTGAGCCGTACCAGGCCGCATGCCCTCAACATGGGGGGGTGGGTGCCTTGGGGGAGGGGGGCGCCCTGCGGGCCCCCCCACCCCAAAGCACCCTGTCCCCATGTTGATGAGGACAAGGGCCTCTTTCCGACAACCCTGGCCGTTGGTTGTCGGGGTCTGCGGGCGGGGGGCTTATCGGAACTGTGTGAATGAGTATGGGGTACATGGTACCCCTACCCATTCACCTAGGGAAAAGTGTCAATATAAAAAAAACACAGTACACAGGTTTTAAGAGTAATTTATTAGTCAGCTCCGGGGTCTTCTTCCGACTTCGGGGGGTCTCCTTCCGACTTCTCCCGGTGTTCGGCCTCTTCTCCCGGTGTTCGGCCTCTTCTCCCGGGCCCCGCCGCTATCTTCTTCCAGCTCAATTGCCAGCGAGGGGCCCGGTCTGCTGCCGCTGTCTTGTCGCCGCTGTCTTGCCGCCGCTGTCTTGCCGCCGCTGTCTTGTCGCCGCTGTCTCGCCGCTTCTTCTCTTCTTTTCTTCTTCCCCGATGTTGACACGACGCTCTCTCCGGCTCGAATGCTGTGTGCGAGCTGCGGAGCCATTTATATAGGCGGTAACCCCGCCCCCTTACGACGTCATGGTCCCAGCATGCGCAGGGACTCTGGCGTCATAAGCCCCCGCCCGCAGACCCCGACAACCAATGGCCAGGGTTGTCGGGAAGAGGCCCTTGTCCTCATCAACATGGGGACAAGGTGCTTTGGGGTGGGGGGGCCCGCAGGGCGCCCCCCTCCCCCAAGGCACCCACCCCCCCATGTTGAGGGCATGCTGCCTGGTACGGCTCAGGGGGGGGGCGCTCGCTCGTCCCCACCCTCTTTCCTGGCTGGCCGGGCTGCGTGCTCGGATAAGGGTCTGGTATGGATTTGGGGGGGACCCCCACGCCGATTTTTCGGCATAGGGGGTTCCCCTTACAATCCATGCCAGACCTAAGGGCCTGGTATGCCCCCGAGGGGGGAACCCATGCCGTTTTTTTCATTTAAAATTTGGCGCGGTGTTCCCGCCTCAGGATTCATACTAGACAGCTGTCAGCACTGCCTGTCACTCATCGCGGAAGGAAAACAAAGTTTTCCTTTCCCGATGAGCAAGCCAGCGCGACATTCACAGTACCCTGTCGCCGAGAACCAGCGCGATGGTATCGCGCTGGAAACACAATCTCGCGGTCAGGTACTGTAGGAGATTCAACATGATGATGACAATAACAATCTGTCCATCAAACCTGTGGTCGAATGTGCCTAACCTTAGCTCTATTAGTCCAAGATTATTCTACATAGAGAGAAAAGATTCGACGTAGGGGAGGAAAGATTCGACGTAGGGGAGGAAAGATTCGACGTAGGGGAGGAAAGATTCGACGTAGGGGAGAAAAGATAAATAAAAATGATGATGATGATGATGATGATGATGAATGTTATTGGCTGATTGTAACCAAAGAGGAGGAGCAGTAAAATAGCTAGAACTAAGTACACACGTACTTTGGCTTATGGTGTCTGTTGAAAGTTCTAAGAAGATTCGACGGAGCAGGTAAACTATACGGCATCGTACAGTTTAGCTGCTCCGTCGAATCTTCTTTGAACATTCGAAAGACACCATAAGCATTCAATGACAGATTCGACCTTAATTTGGATTTTCGGACGAATGCAATTTTTAACGAAAAACAAAATGAATAAAAACGAATTTCGGGAGTAACTAAATAAATGTATTTTTCGGACGAAAATGAAATTCCGAAACGAAATATTTCAGTGTGCACATGTCTAGTGACCGGCTCACTATGGAGGCGGTTCACATATCTCCATTGCGGAGTGGCTTGCACAGGAACACTGTGCGTCTTTGGCTTCAGGGCCAAATTCAGGCAAAAATTTGGCCCTGATTCATCCCTGAAACGGAGAACAGGGACTCACCGGACCCCTGCTGTGAGCCGCATCCATCGGAGGTGTGAACCCAGCCCTAGACACTTTTACAAGCGTCAGGCATTTTTCTGCAAACACACTGCTGGCTTCTAGAAGAGTTAAATAAACACCCTGTGTGCATGAGGCCTTAACACTGGGCATGTGCTTGTGTTGATGTCGCCTTAAATTTTAAGAGTTTGCTATATGCAACGATCTATAAGGGCAGATTCATACCAGGTGTGGTAGGACTGTGTTGAGCAGCTATTCCAATGTAGTCCCACCACAAGACAAGGTAAAGTTCCTTGCCTCCTATCTGATTGGTTCACAATTTCATGTTGCAGTGCTGTCTGCGGACAAAAGTACGGCATGCACTACTTTTTTCAGCGCAATGAGAGGCAATCTACTGCTTCACATCATGCTGCCATCAATAGAATGAAGTTGGAAAGTTTGACATTCCAATAAATGTTGTTTTAAATAAAAGGGAACAGTATGATGCTCTGCAATTGGCACATCGGCACTGCTGTCATCCCACTACACACCAGTCACTGTGTTCTACTGCAGATGCTGGTGTCAGTGTACCCTAAAGATCATAACATGTATTTTATGTTTCTATTTTATTTATTTTTTTACATTTACAAACAGATTTGTGGTTGTTAACAAATCCATTCATAGTTTGAGGATGGTGGTTAGTCACCATTGTCCTCACTTTATCTTTCTACATTCAAATGAATGGCTTTGTTTACTTTCAAACCCATTTATACTTAAAGGGTAACTAAACCCTCGTGTGCTTTTTTTTTTTTTTTTAATAACAAACACGTCATACTTACCTCCACTATGCAGTTCGTTTTGCACAGAATGGCCCCGATCTTCCTCTTCTGGGGTCCCCCGGCGGCGCTAGTAGCACCTCCTCGCATTGGGAAACCACCTAGGAGAAGCGCTCTCCTTGAGGTTACCCATGCAGGCGTGCTCCCGGGTCCAGCTTTTGCATCCATAGACACAGAAAGCAGGACTCGACTCCGCCCCCCCGCCCGTGTCTATGGGTTTGATTGACAGCAGCGAGAGCCAATGGCTGTGCTGCTATCAATCTATCCAATCAGGAGCCGAGACCCCAGCCAGAGAGGGTGTGCGCCTCTCCGGTGTGGGAACAAATGGGCTCAGTTGAGTAAAATGGGGGGGGGGGGTCCTCAGTGACAGAAGTTTTTTCAACTTAATGTATTGGATGCATGAAGGTGATAAAACACGAGGGTTTACAACCCCTTTAGTCAATGGGTCTGAAGGTATTCAAAGCCTTTCATACTACCAAAGGCTGCTGTCAGATCCGGGCAGCACTGGGGACAATGCTGCCATCTTCTATATATAGAGTTGCACTGACAAATCAGGATTTTTCAGGGTTTGCTTACCTGCCCCAGTTTCTGCTGCCAGTGTGTGTGGTTTTCATTTGGTAAAGTGCATTCACACCAAAATCAAATATTACAAGCAAACTAAATTTTAAACTTTCAAATAACATTTGGCAATCCTTCAAATGTACTAAGGAATTTTGTATGAAGTTTTTAAAATTAATTTTAGTACAATTTTTCATTTGAAAATCTACTAGTTTATAACCAGCTTAAGATCGGTGTAGGCAAACACCTTTATATAATTCATGGAAGATGTAATGCTCTGTATTTTGTGTGCCTTGATGTGATATAGAGAAATATCAGTGAGGATATTCTGCAGCCAGCTGGTAAGAGGAAAGCATTACATCTGGAGGTTTTTGTATGACAGATGTCATCCTTGGATCACTGTGAGTCTTTAGCACAGTAATATGTGGCCGTGTCTTCCACTTTCAGATTATTTATTTGTAGATATGATGTGGTTATGGATGAATCAGTAGTTATTGTGAATCTTCCCTGATATGAAGAGGAATATTTTACAGCTCCATTATCAGTAGGATGAACATGTCCAATCCATGTCAGTCCTCTCCCTGGAACCTGTTGAACCCAGCTTATATAGTGGTTGATATATGTATACCCAGATCCTTTACAGGACATCTTCACACTCTCTCCAGGCTTTTTTATTTCTGAGGAGGACTGAGTAAGTGTTTGTGACATGACCCCTGTAACCAAGAATAAAAATATGATGAGAAATAAGATGATCCCATCAGAATGGTTTACTGATTTTTTCTGTATTCCAGACTTACCAAGAAATGAGGACAGACACAAAAGACAACAGGATAGAAACATGATGTCTTATTGGCTTTAGATGTTCTGAATGTTCTGAGAGGACACCAAGATCTCAGTAGAACATCTCGGCCGGTCAGTTCAGCTTTTCTACCTGGCAGGATGAGACAGGAAGCAGAGATGGGATTTGCATGAGGGGAAGAAGACTATAAAAGGCTGAACATTCTCTTCTACCTACAATGAGGTATATGACATAGATCTCAACTGTCCCTTTTATGGAACCAAATCCCTCTGTCCCTCCTTCATCAGTTTTCTTTTTTGTGTTCTGATGTATAGATCTCTATAAAAATGTTTATTTGTTTTTTTTCAATTAAAAGTTATTTACAGCACCACATATTTTCCAATCTTAGAAATTTGGGACATATGTGTACAGATATACTGTATAAATATACAATAAACCACCTAGATCCTATACTGATATTGCAGATCTCCCCAGCTACTGTAGACATAACAGTCTGCTCAGTAAAATGTTATGTACAGTATATAGGAGCAGAACTCTTGACTGGGTATAATATAGTACTGTTACATATACACTGAATGTTAAAGATTGTACCGTATCCAACCTTATGATATCCTAAGAAGGACACTTTATGGAATGCAGTGCATTTTAATCAGACATTTGTGATTTTGTATAACTAGACAAACTCACAAAACATGTGCAATACTATTTAGCTGAACCCTAGGGACTTATTTGCTCTTGCTGTGTGGGGAAGAAGTTGAGCCGTGTTTTTACCATCCCCCTAACCACCATTCCTTAAGCTTTCATGTGTAGATCTTTAGAAAAAAAATGTTTTGTTTTTGTTTGTTTTTCAATTAAAAGTTATTTACAGCACCACATATGTTTCCATCTTAGAAAGTTGGGACATGTGTATATAGATATATAAACAATAATAGACCTTTTGAAAATCTATGGTAAAATGTGATAAAATGACCCCCCATCCTTATATCTCTGGGATTTAGATGATGAGATTTTGCACTGATATTGAAGATCTCCCCAGGTACTGCAGACATAACAGTCTGTTCAGTAAAATGTTATTTATATCAGGCAGAACTCTTGACTGGGTATAAGTACTATTATATATACACTGTATGTACCATGATCCAATATCCAACCTTCTGATATCCTAAGAAGGACATTTAATGAAATGTAGTGCATTTTAATTAGACATTTGTGCAGGGGCGGCCCGTCCATTAAGGGCTCACGGATGCCACCCCCTCTGTCACGCCAACCCCCTATATGACTAATGAGTAGATCCATGCACTGCATGAATCTATCCATGGCCACCGTTGCCACTCCCTATTCAGGCGACCTGCCCCTTTTCGAATTCCAGCAGCGGGGGTGTTTTTTTAAAGCACCTGATTAGAGCCATAGGCTCTAATAGGCTTCAAAAAAGGAGGATTGCGAGTGCAGAGCACTGCGCTGGCAGTCCACCCAGATGTGTTAGAAAAGCAAATGAATATTTGCTTTTTTAACACTGAACCGCCTCCACGCCAATCAGGTAGCGCGGGTCTAATACCCGTTACCCGACTGGCTGAAGACAGGGGTGCTCCGATTTGATGCTTAAATTTGATGCCGGAACAACAGAGGAGGGGGAAGCATGGAGGACACAGGAGCAGTCCCACAGCTCACCGCCGTAAGTGGGGTAAGTGCCGGGCAGACAGCGGGGCAGGGGTCACAGTGGCGGCATATGATGGACACAAGTGGCTGCATTTCATGGGACACAAGTGGCCTTCAAAAAACAATCAATGCTACTTAGCTGAACCCTAAGAGCTCATTCACGCTTGCTGTTTGGGGGGCTGTTGAGCTGTGTTTTAACCATCCCCTTTACCATCATCAAGCTTTAATGTTCAGCTGGCAGTATCACTGCCAATCATAACCCATTCAAGTAAATAGGGCCTCACCGCAACTGCTCTGCAATGCATATCATAAATGTAGATGTAGCATGGTGATGTAGCACTTAAGATCATTCACATGTGTAGCCAGGGGGTGGTGAATCCAGGCAACTGAGTCATGGTTTTACCACCCCAATTGCTCACCTGAATACAAACATGCAGCTGCTTAGGGCTGTATACAGCTACTGCCACCAGATGAAACAAATACAAGTCTATGGGGACACGCCACAAATACGCGCAGTGCTTGTCATTTCAGTACAGTGGTGCGGCATTCACATGGTTAAATCAGGTGAGGAGAAGGCTACATTTCACCTACTCTCCACCTGTCAAATGCCTCTGAAAAGCAATCCACCACAGACTGTTTACAGAGGAGCAGCAAGCAAACCTAACCTTACATTGAGAAATGGCAGTATATTGTCTCAGGCTGGGTTTCTCTAATGTACACAAGCTGATAACGTGACTCATTCACAATAATTAGAGCCCTCAGCACTCAGGAAACACAAACAATCACAGGTCAGGATACAGAAATCACTTGTATAGTTATTACTGAATTCAGACACCCGAAAACTGGAATCTACTGACTCTGGTTTGAAAGATTTTTTTTATCCACCTAAAAATGCTGCTTGGTATTCCTAGGTGGAGAAGACCCAGAGATTTGTTGTCCCCAGAGGTGGGCTTTAACCCTTTCACTGCCAGGTAGATACAGCATACAGACGTACAGAAGTGCCCGCAGGTGGCCAGGTCACTACGGCATATGGACCTCCTTTCTCCCTCTCCTATAAGCTTATGGTCACTTCAATGACCATGAGTTTATATCAGAATTATTCAGCAGACTCTGCTAAACAATTCTATAACTCTGATCAGCAGATTACAACCCGCTGATCAGAGTTATTAACCCCTAATGTGACTGTCCCCCCTACCCATGTCGCCGCCTCCCTGCCATTCCACCCTTTCATCTAAGACTGCCCCCCACTCTCCTCTCCCCTTCACCCCCCTTCTCCCCCCCAACACAAATTACCCCCCCTCTACCCAATCCAACCCCCCCTGCAAACCGGCTCCCTGCAGCCACCATCATTAGCCGGCATCCCTCCTCTTCCACTCCTGCCGGCTTCAGGTGCTGCATGAGGCTTGGGGGGGTCCAGATGTGTCCCCCGCTGGTCATATCACCCCCCCGAACTGTCCTCGCACCCCCGATCCATGGGCGCTTCGCACGGCATCTCTCCTTCCCCTTCCTCCTCCTACAGCTTCTCCCTGCACTGATCTCCGTGATCTGTCAGGCTGGGGATCACAACGGGGGGGATGCGGGTGGGGGTGAAGTTTGGGCTTGGGGGGGCTTTAGTGAACATGTGTTTACTAAGCTCCCCCTGTAGAAGAGAGGGCACATGCAGCAATCACTACTATGTGCCCACTTACACTGACAGTTGATATATTGTAACCACAAGTGTTACAATGTATCAGACTGTCGTTTTCGGAATGAATGGAATCTCTATACAGATTCTCATTCATTCAAGTAAAGTGATACAGAGAAAAGGGACTTCTTCAGTCCATTTCTCTGTCTCAGAAAAAGAGATATGGGGGTCTGTTTGGACCTCCTGATATCTCGCCAAAGACCCCCCCCCAAAAAAAAAAATTTGGGATGTAGCACCTGCACAAACAGAGCCGTTGCTCCCAATTTTACATCCATGTAGGTCTGCATGCATGTCCCTGGGCTCACACTGCCTGCATTCGGGGTCATGTACCCTCACCCACACGGATGTCAGATTGGGAACAGCAGCTATGCCTGTGCAGCCGTTGCATCCCAATTGACATAAATGGGACTGCCTGTATGGGGATGCATGAAACACCTGTGCCTCCCTGTGCAGGTAAACATGGCCCCCCATTGGCATACACTTTAGTATGCCTCATGTGAACAATGCTTTAGTACTGATTTAGAAGGAATTTTGTAAGGTACGTTGTATTTATGTGCAATATTAATGATTTTAGTGTATTTTTAGTGAAAATAGCGATATGATGAACATTTGTGCAATTATTGCGGGGACCAAAAAATTTGTAGCACTTTTTTTTTTATTCTACTGGCCTTGTGTTTTTAGAAAATGTCTAGTTTGAGGGGTCTTTTCAAATTCTGAAAGCTGTAAAAAAAACCTTTTTTTTGGGTACGTTCGATTTTCACCATTTTGCAAAAAGGCACAATTTAAAATTTACAAATATTTGTTATTTATTAACTCCATACAGGTTAAGCTTTTATATTTAGTAGGGTTTTTGCAGGAATTTTGTAAAACTAGCTGTGTTTTTATCTGCTAAAAATCATTTTAGTATATTTTTTGCCAATATATTGGTTCGATAAACATTTACGCAAATACCGCGGGGTCTAAAAAATCAGTAGCCCCTCTTTTTATTCTAGAGGTCATATGCTTTCAGAAAATATATGGTTTTGGGGATCTTTACCAAATTCTGAAAGCTATAAGGGGAAAATGAAAACCCTCAGATTTTTTTAGAAATTTGCATATTTACACTTTTGCATCTGTTCAATTTTCACCATTTCGCAAAAAGGTTAAAAAGTTACAAATATTTGTTATTTATTCACTCAATACAGGTTAAGCTTTTATATTTAGCAGGAATTTTGTAAAATTTGCTGTGTTTTTATCTGCTAATAATGGTTTTAGTGTATTTTTTGCAAATATATTGGTTTGATAAACATTTGCGCAAATACTGCGGCATCTAAAAAATCAGTAGCACCTTCTTTTTTATTCTACTTATCATGTACTTTCAGAAAATATATGGTTGGGGGGGGGGTTCACAAATTCTGAAAGCTATAAGTGAAAAATATAAAACAAAGGAAAAATTGCAAAAGTGGTCTGCCCACCTGAGTGTACAAAATGGAGAACAGGGACTGGCAGCGAAAGGGTTAAAGCCTACTTCCAACTAAGGAAAGCATACACAGCAATTAAAAACTTTTCCTTCTCCCTGCTAGCATACTCCCTCCCTACTAACTTTCACAAAATCAACGGTCACTTATTTTACCTAAAAAGGCCCCTTGTCCTGTAGATGCTTGTTATTACTATAGCTCTGTCAAGATTTATGAATTATATATCGATTTTAGAACTGGAAATTTGAGAAGGGCAGCTAGGAGGTAAAATGACAGATAACATGACAAATGAATGACCGACAATGTGACATACAAAAGACATACAAATGACATACAAATGACAGATCGCAAGATCAATCGTATGACAGATCGCAAGATCGATTGCAAGATTGATCGCAGATCGGTCCCTTGCCCACCATGAATTGCACATGTCATTGCGGACAACCATAATGACAGATGCAAGTCCCAGCGTGACCCCCCTGAGATGCTGCATCCCCCCAGCAGATGGCCTGACCCCCCCCCCCATGCCTGAGATATGCCTGAGAGAGACAATACAGAGGGTTCAGTGAATTAAAAGAAAAACAGAGGTAAAAATAGCACTTTGACTTATATGAAGAATGTTTAGATAGTATAGTTAACATTTGATATTAAAATTCTACCATGAAACACTTGTATGCTACTTGCATCGGTTAATGCTATAACATATATATATATAACTGTAGAATGTACTACCTCCGTATTGAACCCCAACCAACATAGTGGCTCCCGCATAACAGACCCCCCCCCATGCCCAGCTAAACACAGCTCCCCGGCCATGGTGATGTGTCCATGGGCTCCCCCCCACATCGAGGCTCATGAGGGCTCCCTCACAGTAGCCTGTAGTACTGCGATGTGCCCCCCAAACGTTACCTGGACCACGAGGCGCGCAGGTGTAGAGAGGCGTCCCCAACAGACGATTCTTCCTGCTGCACGAAAACGAAAGTGACATCAGGTTGCACTGGAATTGACGCTCGTTGGCTGTTACCACCAAACCAGGAAGACGAGCCAACGGGGGACCTGTAGGAGGAGGAGGGATATATACCCCCCAGATTCCTCCCACAAATCCAGCCTTCTAACTTGTCCTCCCTGGTAAGGTACTTCCCTATGTTGGGGGCATGTGGTCTGGTATTGTTCAGAATGAGGGGCACACACTAGCCCTCCCCTCTCCTGGCCAGTCAGGCTGCATGCTTAGATAAGGGGCTTGTATGATTTTGCATAGTGTTTTACCCTTAAAATCCAAACAAAATGTATGAATTTCAAAGGAAAAAAAGTCATTTAAAACTACTCGCGGCTATTAATGAATTGCAAAATTTAAAAAAAAAATGACGTGGGGGGTCATGAATTTTGAAGGGACACCAAGGTTGCACTTTCCCCACCCCTTTCTCTACATTCATTGGTCAGCTGTGAATCCTTGACTAATAGCTGAATGTGTCTGGTGGGGATAAGTCACTGAACACCCGTGAGAGATGACTCCCTACCAACCAGGTATCCTGAACAATAAGCTGTTCCCATTTAGCATTGCTAGTAATACCACTGCTAAATGTTTCACTTCCCAATACAGCTGGAGGTTCACTCAGCCAAAATACTCATTTGGTCGAATGTTGCTATAGGAATTTGTATACATTTTGTACACAGTGCAAAGTTCTCCAACATAAAATTTCCTCTTATGGATGAATGTTCTCAGCCTATAGTGTTAAAGAGCCTTCTACCATTAGAAAAAATAGCTTAACTCTTCTGATTGTATGTTCTTTAAGGTGTTGTAAAGGCAGAAGATTTGTTATCATAATGCATTTTGTGCACTATGATAACAAACCTTCTGTGTGTAGCAGCCTCCCCAGAACCCCCCTAATTACTTACCTGAGCCCCATCTCTCTCCAGTAATGTCCAGGAATGTCTAAGCCATTCAGGACACTCCTCCTGATTGGCTGAGACTCGGTAGAGGCGCCATTGGCTTCCGCGGCTGTCAAAGTCAGTCAGCCAATCATGGGAGAGAGGGGGTGGGGCCGGGGCTCCGTGTCAGAATGAACACACAGAGCTGAGACTCAGCTCCAGTGCCCCCATAGAAAGCTGCTGACTGTGGGGGCACTCGAAGGAGGGAGGGGCCAGAAGCAGCAAAAAGGGACCCAAGAAGGGGCTGCTCCTGACTGCTCTGGGCAAAACCAACTGCACAGAGCAGGTAAGTGTAACATGTTTATTATTTTATTTTTTAAACGAGACTTTACAATCACTTTAAGACTATTTTCTCTTAAATTCAAATGTTAGGGAGCCCAGAAAAAGACAACAAATAGAAATTGACATTACACACATTATTGCAAACATTATTTAATATTATTTATGACTTTTGTGTGAATGCTCAGAGATTCACATAGCAGTGTTTTTAAACATAGCCCCCTAAGGCCCCTTTCACACTTGAAAGTTGCGCGAGTTTGCCACGATTTTACTGCGACTTTGACACGACTTGAAGCAATGCCTGTGTAATCTTAAGGTCTATTGACCTCAAGTCGTATCAAACTCGGACCAAAGTAATGCAGGGAATACTTTGAAGTCACATAGATATGAATGGTATTCATTGGAAATAATGGGGTACGACTTTGCAGTCTGAAGTCGCAAGACAAGTTGCACAAGTATGTAAGAAGCCTTAGTGTTTAACACTTGCTGCTGTATGAATTGTCATAATAGACTCAGACTTGCCCTAACAATACATTCTCTTCTATGTTTTAATAGCGGTAGATATTATATAATACAGTATGTATCTCTTGGGGGAAGGTGAGTACTGAACTATGCACATAAACATGCCTCACAACTTTCTGAAATGGGAACGAGGGGTGTCTAATAGTAAAAGTATGTAGGTATAGGACACACCCCCTGCCGCGTCCCACTTAACAGGAGAATTGTACAAAAAAAAAATATTGGTTAAACCCAGAAGGGCTTTTTTACCACTTCTATTCCTTTATATTGGCTTTTGGAATTTACAAATGCAGCAATTTATAAATTGAATGAAAAGTTTAGTACTGAAAAACACTTTTTGATAGATAAGTAGTGCATTTCATTCACCACCATATAGATCAGACCGAAATGAGGGACAAATGAGGAGGAAAGAGGGACAGAGGGACCTTACTCTTCAAAATCAGGGACAGTTGGGAAGTATGCATAAAGCATATCCAAAAAGGAAACTTCAATAGTGAAGTGCACTATAGCAGTACCTATAGCAGAAGAGTGGGCAACTGTTTCAGCAAAGTAAAAAAAAAAAAAAACAGTGGATACATAGAAGTGAATACTGAAAATTAGCTATAAAATAATGCATTAAAAGAGAAATAGGGCCAAAGCTCCATTTCAAAAAACAGAATAGTCTAGGACAGATAGCTTTGAATTTTGTGACTTTGATTTATCTAGGCTTTTCATTTTCAGGCTTTTCATTTTCAGTGCTTTGCTGCCATCTACTGTTACACGTTGATCAAATAAAGCATTTGAGGACGGATATGTTAAACCTCCCTCTTGTTCAGGTTCATTTTTTCAGTTTTCAGTGTTGTGATGCATCACAGACCGAAGGGTCTGGTATGGTCTTGGAGGGGGAACTCTATGCCTTTTTTTTTTATTTTGGCGTGGGGTTCCCCTTCAAAATCATCAGTGCAGAAGTTGCACGCCAAAGTCGGATCAGTTAAGACGATGATCCGACTTTGATCCGACTTTAATGATTTTCAATGAGCTGAACTAGGATCAAAGTCGGACCAAAGTAGTGCAGGAACCTTTTTCAAAGTCAGGCTGACTTGTGTTGGACCAGTTAAGACGGCTCTCATAGGGAACCATTTATTCTTACACGCCATGTGCTCCCAAAGTCGGACCGTTTGTCATTCCAGTGTGAACCCAGCCTCAAAGCCGGACCGACTTGTGTGGGAACAGTTAAGACGACTTTTATAGGGAATCATTGATTTAAACACGTCATGCGACATCTGCTCCCAAAGTCTGAGTGTATGTTGTACCAGTGTGAACCCGGCCTTAAAGCAGAGTTCCACCCAAAAGTGGAACTTCTGCTTATCTAATTCCCCCTCCGGTTCCACATTTGGCACCTTTTTAGGGGGAGGGGGGAGCAGGTACCTGTTTTTTACAGGTACCCTGTCCCCACTTCCGGGTGACCGGGCCACGGCAAATTACGTTAGCACCTCAGCCCCTCTTCTCCTCCCTCCCCTTTTGTTGGGCCAGTGAGAGAGGGCAGCACGCTTCGTGCATGTGCAGTAGGGACCCGGCCGTGAAGCCGAAAGGCTACACTGCCGGGTTCCCTTACCTGCAATGGAGGCGGCAGCACCCAACCAGCTGATGTAAACATTGGCTGCGCTACCGACATCGCTGGACTCCAGGACAGGTAAGTGTCCTAATGTTAAAAGTCAGCAGCCACAGAATGTGTAGCTGCTGACTTTTCATTTTTAAATGAACTCCGCTTTAAGGGATGAAGGCCCAGCAGCTTTCCTCATTAGTGCTCTGCAGGTGCTGCAGCTGATTGATAATTACAAAAGCATTCCCATTGGATTCACTCAGTACATGTGCAGAGAGGAACAAACACTAATTTCTTCACAATAGGAATCTGCAACAAAGTTTGGTAAAATACTTGTAATGTACATAGATCACCCAGAGGGGAATGTTTTTTTCTCAAAAAAAGTGGAGTTACGCTTTAAGATCTCAATTTTGTGCTATTCTATACACAAGAATGAATTCCCTAGAAGTAAATATGTTGTTGTTCTTCTTCTGAAGGGTATATGACTGGTCTAGAGGAACACCTATAATGGAAAAAGTAATGCTCTGGGATGTGCGTGCCTTGATGTGATACTACCAAAGACTGCTGTCAGATCCGGGCAGCACTGGGGACAATGCTCCCGTCTTCTATATATAGAGTTGCACTGACAGATCAGGATTTTTCAGGGTTTGTTTACCTGCCCCAGTTTCTGCTGCCAGTGTGTGTGGTTTTCATTTGGTAAAGTGCATTCACACCAAAATCAAATATTAAAAGCAAACTAAATTTTAAACTTTCAAATAACATTTGGCAAGCCTTCAAATGTACTAAGGAATTTTGTATGAAGTTTTTAAAATTAATTTTAGTACAACTTTTCATTTGAAAATCTACTAGTGTATAACCAGCTTAAGATTGGTGTAGGCAAACACCTTTATATAATTCATGGAAGATGTAATGCTCTGGATTTTGTGTGCCTTGATGTGATATAGAGAATAGGGATGAGCCGAACACCTCCTCTTCGGTTCGCACCAGAACATGCGAACAGGCAAAAAATTTGTTCGAACACGCGTACACCGTTAAAGTCTATGGGACACGAACATGAATAATCAAAAGTGCTAATTTTAAAGGCTTATATGCAAGTTATTGTCATAAAAAGTGTTTGGGGACCCGGGTCCTGCCCCAGGGGACATGGATCAATGCAAAAAAAAGTTTTAAAAACGGCCGTTTTTCTTGGGAGTAGTGATTTTAATAATGCTTAAAGTAAAACAATAAAAGTGTAATATCCCTTTAAATTTCATACTTGGGGGGTGTCTATAGTATGCCTGTAAAGGGGCGCATGTTTCCCGTGTTTAGAACAGTCTGACAGCAAAATGACATTTCAAAGCAAAAAAAGTCATTTAAAACTACTTGCGGCTATTAATGAATTGCCGGTCTGACAATACACATAAAAGTTCATTGATAAAAATGGCATTGGAATTCCCCACAGGGGAACCCCGAACCAAAATTTAAAAAAAAAATGACGTGGGGATCCCCCTATATTCCATATCAGGCCCTTCAGGTCTGGTATGGATATTAAGGGGAACCCCGGCCAAAATTTTTTTTAAAAATTGCGTGGGGTCCCCCCTCAAAATCTTTACCAGACCCTTCAGGTCTGGTATGGATTTTAAGGGAAACCCTGCGCCAAAATTTTTTTAAAAAATGGCGTGGGGTCCCCCTAAAAATCCATACCAGACCCTTATCCGAGCATGCAGCCTGGCAGGCTGCAGGAAAAGAGGGGGGGACGAGAGAGCGCCCCCCCCTCCTGAACCATACCAGGCCACATGCCCTCAACATTGGGAGGGTGCTTTGGGGTAGCCCCCCAAAACACCTTGTCCCCATGTTGATGAGGACAAAGGCCTCATCCCCACAACCCTTGGCCGGTGGTTGTGGGGGTCTGCGGGCGGGGGGCTTATCGGAATCTGGAAGCCCCCTTTAACAAGGGGACCCCCAGATGCAGGCCCCCCCCTGTGTGAAATGGTAAGGGGGTGCAAAAGTACCCCTACCATTTCACAAAAAAACTGTCAAAAATGTTAAAAATGACGAGACAGTTTTTGACAATTCCTTTATTTAAATGCTTCTTCTTTCTTCTATCTTCTTTCTTCTATCTTCCTTCGGTTTCTTCCTCCTTCTTCTTCTTCTGGTTCTTTCTCCGGTGTTCTTGTCCGGCATCTTCCTCCGCAGCGTCAGCGTCTTCTTCCCTTCTTCTCCTCGGGCCACTCCGCATCCATGATGGCATGGAGGGAGGCTCCCGCTGTGTGACGCTTCTCTCTTCATCTTTTTCTCTTCATCTTTTTCTCTTCATCTTCTTCTTCTCTTCATCTTCATCTTCTTTTCGGGCTGCTCCGCATCCATGATGGCATGAAGGGAGGCTCCCGCTGTGTGACGCTTCTCCTCTTTTGACGGTTCTTAAATAACTGGGGGCGGAGCCTCCTGGTGACCCCGCCCCCTTTGACGAATGGGGACTTGACGGGGACTTCCCTGTGGGATTCCCCGTGATGTCAGAAGGGGGTGGGGTTACGTAACTAGTGACCCTGCCCCCCTCTGATGTCATGGGGGACCCCCCACATCATTTTTTTTTTTTTTAATTTTGCAATTCATTAATAGCCGCAAGTAGTTTTAAATGACTTTTTTTCCTTTGAAATGTCATTTTGCTGTCAGACTGTTCTAAACACGGGAAACATGCACCCCTTTACAGGCATACTATAGACACCCCCCAGGTACGAAATTTAAAAGGAATATTACTATTGTTTCATTTTAAGCATTATTAAAATCACTGCTCCCGAAAAAACGTCCGTTTTTAAAACTTTTTTTTGCATTGATCCATGTATAAGCCTTTAAAATTAGCACTTTTGATTTCTCCCATAGACTTTTAAAGGGTGTTCCACGGCATTCAAATTTGCCACGAACACCCCAAATTGTTCGCTGTTCGGCGAACTGGCGAACAGCCGATGTTCGAGTCGAACATGAGTTCGACTCAAACTCGAAGCTCATCCCTAATAGGGAAATATCAGTGAGGATAGTCTGCAGCCAGCTGGTAAGAGGAAAGCATTACATCTGCATGTTTTTGTATGACAGATGTCATCCTTGGATCACTGTGTCTCTAGCACAGTAATATGTGGCCGTGTCTTCCACTTTCAGATTATTTATTTGTAGATATGATGTGGTTATGGATGAATCAGTAGTTATTGTGAATCTTCCCTGATATGAAGAGGAATAATCTGTACCTCCACTACCAGCATAAATGCACCCAATCCATGTCAGTCCTCTCCCTGGAACCTGTTGAACCCAATTTATATGGTAGCTGGTATATGTATACTAGAGGTCGACCGATATGGGTTTTTCTCTGGCCGATGCCGATGCTGATATTTAGAAATCGCGGTGGCCGATGGCCGATATGTGATGCCGATTTTTTTGGGCTGATATATTAGGCCGATTTTTTTTGTTTCTTTTTTTTCTTCATCTCATAAAATCTAACAGTTAGACCTCTTTCACACTGGGGCGTTTTTCAGGCGCTTTTGGGCTAAAAATAGCGCCTGTAAAGTGGCTGTAAAACGGCTCCCCTGCAGCCTCAGTGTGAAAGCCCGAGTGCTTTTACACTGAGGCAATGTGCTGGCAGGATGTTAAAAAAAAGTCCTGCAAGCAGCATCTTTGGAGCGGTGTATACCACCACTCCTGCCCATTGAAATGAATGCACACCGCTGCTAAAGCGCCTGCAAAGCATTTCGGCAGCGGCGCTTCAGGGGCGCATTTAACCCCTTCCTTGGCTGCTAGCTGGGTTATAAGCTCCCCACTAGCAGCCGAATAGCGCCACTAAAATGACGGTAAAGCGCCGCTAAAACTAGCAGCATTTTACCGTCAACGCATGCCCGCTGCAGTGTGAAAGCAACCTAAAGTGATACAGAAATTTAAACATTTATTAAACAAAACAAACCTCCAATCAGTTCACTTGTATGTAGAATTTAGATAAAAAAAAAATAAAAAAAAAACTATATCTTAAAAATAAATACACAAAAACAGGTAATCAAAATTTTTGGACGAAAAAAAATGGGCTAACCTTTACTGCTTAGTTTTTTTTTAAATTTATTAGTGTATTTTTTTTTTTTTTTTATATTGCGTTTGAAAGACCGCTGCGCAAATACCGTGTCACATAAAATATTGCAACAACCGCTATTTTATTCCCTAGGGTCTCTGCTAAAAAAATATATATATATAATGTTTGGGGGTTCTAAGTGATTTTCTAGCAGAAAATACAGGATTTTTACTTGTAAGCAACAAGTGTCAGAAAAGATTTAGTCTTTAAATGGTTAAACTGAGAACTTCTACACAGGGAGCTCAGTTCATTCATAAGTGTAAACATTGTATCAATTCAGGTTATTTTTATCAGATTTGGCAGGCTGCCCAGAGAGGGGAGAGAAGAGCTTCACAGAAGATTTCAGGCAACTTGTATTGACTTCAGAAGTCATTTGCAAGTCGTGCTGAGTTATATAGGCCTTTTTTATCAGCACAATCGGCCGATGCCGATTAAGTAAAAAACACCAAATATCGACCGATATATCGGCCGGCCTCTAATGTATACCCAGATCCTTTACAGGACATCTTCCCACTCTCTCCAGGCTTTTTTATTTCTGAGGAGGACTGAGTAAATGTCTGTGACATGACCCCTGTAACCAAGAATAAAAATATGATGAGAAATAAGATGATCCCATCAGAATGGTTTACTGATTTTTTCTGTATTCCAGACTTACCAAGAAATGAGGACAGACACAAAAGACAACAGGATAGAAACATGATGTCTTATTGGCTTTAGATGTTCTGAATGTTCTGAGAGGACACCAAGATCTCAGTAGAACATCTCGGCCGGTCAGTTCAGCTTTTCTACCTGGCAGGATGAGACAGGAAGCAGAGATGGGATTTGCATGAGGGGAAGAAGACTATAAAAGGCTGAACATTCTCTTCTACCTACAATGAGGTATATGACATAAATCTCAACTGTCCCTTGTGTGGGACCAAATTCCTCTGTGCCTCATTCTTCGGTTTTCTTTTTTGTGTTTGTGTTCTGATGTATAGATCTCTATATAAAAAAAAAAAAAAATGTTAACAATGAAAAGTTATTTAAAGCACCACACATTTTCTCCATCTTAGAAAGTTGAGAGGTGTGTGTGTATAGATATAGAAATAAACAAAATTAGACTAATGCCGCGTACACACGTTGGACATTCCGACAACAAAATCCTGAATTTTTTTCCGACGGATGTTGGCTCAAACTTGTTTTGTCTACACACGGTCGCACAAATGTTATCGGAAATTCCGAACGTCGAGAATGTGGTGATGTACAAGACGTTCGACGAGCCGAGAAAAATGAAGTTCAATAGCCAGTGCGGCTCTTCTGCTTGATTCCGAGCATGCATGGAATTTTGTGCATTGGAATTTTGTACACACGAACGGAATTTCCGAAACAACAACAACAAAAAAAGTTTTGTTGTTGAAAAATTTAAGAACCAGCTCTCAAATTTTTGTTGTCGGAAATTCTGACAGCAAATGTCCGATGAAGACATCCATCGAACATTTGTTGTCGAAAATTGCGTGTGTACGGGCATTAGACTAGACTCTAGACTTTTATGGTAAAATTTAACAAAAAAATCCATCAGTCCTTATATCTCTGGGATGAGATCCTTGTATTGATTTTGCTGATCTCCCAGCTGTTGCGGCCATAAGTCTGTTCAGTGAAATGTTACTTATGTAGGGGCAGAATTCTTGCCTGGGTATTATACCCCTGATGTAATAAATGGACCTCGCGCTATGGATGGGTGGTATTGTGAATTTATTTTTATTTTTTTAAAGAATATGTGAAACTTGGTAAGCTGCTCCCCTCAAAGTATAGACGATGCTAACTTAAATAACAATGAATAGTGGTAGGGGGCGCTAGTGCGTTAGTTAATAGACTAAACCATATAATCGTACAATCAGGTTCAATAAAGTGCTCAGTGCAAAAGAATATTACATTCCATATACAACAATAAACATAAGTGAATATATTCATTTAAAAGTCCATAAACCTTTCTTTGATAAATTCCTGTTGTAAATTTCAAAAACTTGCCACCATCACCATAAACAGATATGAGAAGTTACACCCGATGTGTGTGGTAAGAATTCCTACTCACCAGAAAAACATGACCTCTTTAAAGCGGAGCGGCACCGAAAAATTTTTTTTTAAAAGTCAGCAGCTACAAATACTGCAGCTGCTGACTTTTAAAACATGGACACTTACCTGTCCAGGGCGCCCGCGATGTCGGCACCCGAGGCCGAAGCGTCTCTCCGTCCTTGGGTGCTGCCGCCTCCATCTTCGGTAAGGGAATCAGGAAGTGAAGCCGTGCGGCTTCACTTCCCGGTTCCCTACTGCGCATGCGCGAGTCGCGCAGCGCAATACGGATGGTCCCTGCTGCCTCTGGGACCCGTGTGTTTCCCAGCAGGCAGCGGGGGGGGACAGGATGTGGCGTAAATACCTGCAGATTCTGCGGCTATCTACGCCGGAAGTGGGTACAGATACCTGTAATATACAGGTATCTGTACCCCCCTCCCCCCTGAAAGGTGCCAACTGTGTCACCGGAGGGGGGGAGGAATCTAATGAGTGGAAGTTCCACTTTTGGGTGGAACTCCACTTTAACTAAAAAAAGGTCAAAATGCTTTGTTTGTGGGTCTTTGCACTTGTTTCTGTGATCACTGGGGATGAACCAGGGTAGCTTTCCAACTAACAGCTTCCTCTCCACAGAGATAACCCATTACAAAAAAGACATAGAAAGTGCCATAATGTAAAACCATTTATTTAAAAAAACAGCATATTAAAAGCCAACTGGCTGCTTACATTAACCACTTCAGCCCCGGAAGATTTTACCCCCTTCCCAACCAGAGCACTTTTTGCGATTCGGCACTGCGTCGCTTTAACTGACAACTGCGTGGCTGTGCAGTGTTGCACCCAAACAAAATTGACGTCCTTTTTTTCCCACAAATAGAGCTTTCTTTTGGTGTTATTTGATCACCTCTGTGGTTTTTATTTTTTTGCACTATAAACAAAAACAGAGCGACAATTTTGAAAAAAAAAGCAATATTTTTTACTTTTTCCTAAAATAAATATCCCCCAAAAATATATAAAAAAAACTGTTTTCCTCAGTTTAGGCGGATATGTTTTCTTCTACATATTTTTGGTAAAAAAAATCACAATAAGCGTATATTGATAGGTTTGCGCAAAAGTTATAGGGTCTACAAAATAGGGGATAGCTTTATGGCATTTTTATTATTAATTTTTTTTTATTAGTAATGGCGGCGATCTGCGATTTTTATTATGGCGGACACATCGGACACTTTTGACACTATTTTGGGACCATTGTCATTTATACAGTGATCAGTGCTATAAAAATGCACTGATTACTGTATAAATGACACTGGCAGGGAAGGGGTTAACCACTAGAGGGCGATGAAAGGGTTAGGTGTGTCCCCGGGAGTGATTCTAACTGTGGGGGGATGGGCTTCAACTCACATGACAGCGATCACTGCTCCTGATGACAGGGAGCAGTGATCTCTGTCATGTCACAAGGCAGAACGGGGAAATGCCTTGTTTACTTAGGCACTTCCCCATTGTAAGGCTCCGTGACACGATTGCCGGGAGACTGGCGGACATCGAGTCCGCCAGTCCCGCGGGCACGGTCATGCTGTACACGGCGGCGCACGCGTGCCCGCTAGCCCCACCAATTAAAGGGGATGTACAGGTACCACCATTTGCCCACCGCTGCCATTGTGCCGACGTATATCGGCGTGCAGCGGTCGGCAAGTGGTTAAGAAGTGCCCACTCCAGGCACTAGGAATACTTACAGACACTTGGGCATGGATTGCAAGCCGCTCCGAAGCCTCGAGCTGGCGTGCGTTTCACCGCCGAGAAACAGAAAACTGGAAGTTCGAGACCCGGAAGTGACGTGACCGGAATGTGCCTTGATGTACGTTTCGTCTTACGACGTCGCTTCCTGATGAAGTTTTGGAAATTTACCACAGGAATTTATCACAGAAGAATTTATGGACTTTTAAATGAATATATTCACTTATGTTTATTGTTGTATATGGAATGACATATTCTTTTGCACTGAGCACTTTATTTAACCTGATTGTATGATTATATGGTTTAGTCTATTAACTAACGCACTGGCGCCCCCTACCATTATACCCCTGATAGCTGCTGCTGTCAAAAATTAACCCTCTGACTTATTGTTTATCAACACCATTTAGATGGGAAATAGAGAGATAAAAAGTAACATTGTAGCTATTCTGTTTTATTTATCTGCAGATCAAAGGGACTAACTTCACTCTGCAGATTATATCAGTTAACCACTTGCAGCCCGAGCCATAGTGGAATGATGGCTACAGCGCAGTCGGATAATTCTGGGAGGGCGTACAATGACGTCCTCCCAGAATCGCACTTCCTGTGCGCCCCCTGGGGCGCACACCTGGGAATGTCCGTGACCATCAGGTCTTCTGGATCTGGCGGGTCATGGATCGAGGTAAAGGGCCAATGACAGCGATCCTTTTCCACGTAATCGCTTGTCAATAAACCGGAGCATGTCCGGTCCAGCTCCTCTCCTCCCATCAACCAATACAGTGTGTGAGGAGAGAAGGGGTCGATGCAGCAGGGCTTGTGGGCTGGATCTGAAGTGCCCACAGCGCTGATCTGTGCCCATCCATGGCTCATGCGTACCTTATATATGCTCATACATGCCATATCCGTGTCAAATCAGTACTCATCTGTGCCACATCCATGCCACTACAGTGCCTCACAAAAGTGTAATAGGTAGTCAAATTAGATTTTAAAATGTATGCTCCTAGAAAATGTGATGGTGCTCCCTGCATGTTGGGCCTCTGTATGTGGCCAGGCTTTGGAAAACTCTCACACATGTGGTATCGCCATATATTCGGGAGGAGTAGCAGAATATATTTTTGCTATGTACATGCTATGTGTTAGAAATATCTTATACATGGACAACTTTGTGTAAGAAAAAAAAGTGTTTTCATTTTCTTTTTACATTTTCCAAAAACTTGTGGGAAAAGACACGTTCAAAAGACTCATTATGCCTCATAGAATATACGTTGGGGTGTTTACTTTCCAAAATGGAGTCATTATTTGGACGTTTCCATTGTCCTGGTGCTCCAGGGCCTTCAAAAATGTAAGAGGTAGTCAAGAAATGAAATGTGTAATTTATGTCCTGATGGTGCTCCTTGGTCCTTGCCTGTTGGGCCTCTGTATGTGGCCAGGCTGTGTAAAAGTCTCACACATGTGGTATCACTGTACTCGGGAGGAGTAGTAGAATGTGTTTTGGGGTGTAATTGTAAGTATGAATATGCTGTGTGTGAGGAATAACCTGTTAATATGACATTTTTGTGAAAAAGAAAAAAAATCTTCATTTTGCAAAGAATTGTGGGAAAAATGACAACTTCAAAAAACTCACCATACCTCTTACTATATATCTTGGAATGTCTGCTTTCCAAAAAGGGGTAATTTGGGGGGTATTTGTACTTTCCTGGCTTGTTAGACTGCTTTTACACTGAGGCGCTTTAAAGGCGCTATAGTGCTAACAATAGCGCCTGCATAGCGCCTGTAAAGAGCCTCTCCTCGGGGGCTTTCACACTGGAGCGGTGCGCTGGCAGGACGTTAAAAAAAGTCCTGCAAGCAGCATCTTTGCAGCGCTGTAGGAGCGGTGTATACACCGCTCCCAAAGTGCTCCTGCTCATTGAAATCAATTGGCAGTGCCGACAAACCGTTTTAACCCTTTTTCGGCTGCTAGCGGAGGTTAAAAGCGCCCTGCTAGCGTCCGAAAAACTCAGCAAAAACTACGGTAAAGCGCCACTAAAAATAGCGGCGCTTTATCGCCGATGCCCCCAACGCCCCAGTGTGAAAGCAGCTTAAGTTTTTTGAGAAATGAAATCGGCCGTCAGTACATCAGGTGTGATCAATTTTCAATGATTGTCACCATAGCTTGTAGACTCTATAACTTTCACAAAGACCAAATAATATACACTGATTTGGGGTATTTTTTACCAAAGATATGTAGCAGTATACATTTTGGCCAAAATTTATTTAAAAAAAAATTACTAATTTGCAAAATTTTATAAATTTTAAAATGCATTTTTTTTTTACAAAATGTTTGGTCTTTAATTTATAGCGCAAAAAATAAAACCCAGTGGTGATTAAATACCACCAAAAGAAAGCTCTACTTGTGTGAAAAAAAGAACAACAATTTCATATGGGTACACTGTAGCATGACTGAGTAATTGTTATTCAAAATGTGAGAGCATTGAAAACTGACAATTGGTCTGGTTAGGAAGAGGGTTTAAGTGCCCGGTGGGAAAGTGTAATGTAAACTGACAAGCAAAGATTTATATATATATATATATATATATATTTTTGTCTATTTAACCCCTTATTAATTATTATTTTACCCTAATAAGCTCTAATTATCTTCTTCCCCTTTAACTATTATTTTCCTGCTGCTTTTCCATTTCTCTTTTATTAACCAATGGTTTCAAAAAAATGTGTTTGGTTTTTATTTGTTTTAATGCTTAGCATCACACAAAAAAAGCACACAAATTGAACAAAAACAAACAAAAAAAAAACTTTATTTCATTTATAAACATAGAATAGGAACGGCAGAATGAAGACCACGTGGTTCATTTAGTATTTGTAAATAACTTTGCAATGCTTCCTACAAAAATAATAATTTCAGTGTCATGTTAAGCAGGACAAATTATAGAATAAAATAAATACCCTTATCCTAAAGTACTGGTAACACTATTTTTTGCTGACTTTTAATAAATGGACACTTACCTGTCCCAGGGTCCAGCGATGTCGGCAGCCGAAGCCGATCGATCGCTCATCTCTCGGCTGCCCCCACCGCCATGCTCGGTCAGGGAATCAGGAATTGAAGCGTTGCGGCTTCACTGCCCGGTTCCCTACTGCGCATGCGCAAGTCGCGCTGCGCTTCTACACTGGTCCCCGTTGTGTTGTGGGAACTGTGTATTTCCCAGAACACAACGGGGGTGGGCGGGCATTTGCGGCTAGCTCCGGCTAGCTATTCCCAGAAGTGGGTGCAGATACCTGTATTATACAGGTATCTGTACCCTCCTCCCCCCTGAAAGGTGCCAATTGAGGCACCGGAGGGGGGGGGGGGAATCCGATTAACGGAAGTTCCACTTTAGGGTGGAACTCTGCTTTAACTACTGATAACTTTTTTTTTGCCAAATGAACCGGTCCATGGCAGAAATGTAAAAACTGCTCTGGTCCATAATGGGTGTACAGATGTGAGAGGGGAAATAGTTAATATTGATGGATAACTGCTCCTTGGGTACAGTGAGTTTGGTATTAAATACTAATATATAATTTTATTTACAGGGAATATACACACACAAATACATAAAGCACATAATAACAAGTACCGTATATACTCAAGTATAAGCCGACTTTTTCAGCACGTTTTATGCTGAAAAAGCCCCCCTTGACTTATACTCGAGTGAGGGTCTCGAGTAAGGGTGCAGCCTCACTGTGCCCATCTGCAGCCTCACTGTGCCCATCTGCAGCCTCACTGTGCCCATCTGCAGCCTCACTGTGCCCATTTGCAGCCTCACTGTGCCCATCTGCAGCTGTACCTTTGATAACCAGTCTGATAATGCAGTCTGTTCGGCGGCCGTCCACTGTAACAAAGCCCCGCCTCCTCCTCGTTCGTGATAGACGGAACACTGATACAATGCTGGGAAACTGAATCAGTAAAAGCTTTAAGCTGGGTTCACACTAGTGCGAATTGGATGTGGATTTCCCGCATCCAATACGCATGACAGGAGATTGTGACTGGCTCTCTATGGAGCCAGTTCACATATCTCCGTTGCGGAGCGTCTTGGACCGGATCGCTGTGCGTCTTTTGCTCTGTTTCAGGGCCAAATTTGGCCCTGAATCGTCCCTGAAATGGAGAACAGGGACACACCGGACCCCTGCTGTGAGCCACATCCATCGGAGGTGTGAACCCAGCCTTAGACACTTTTACAAGCGTCAGGCAATTTTTCTGCAAACACGCTGCTGGCTTCTAGAAGAGTTAAATAAACATCCTGTGTGCATGAGGCTTTAACACTGGGCATGTGCTTGTGTTGATGTCGCTTTCAATTTTAAGAGTTTGCTATTTACAATGATCTATAAGGGTAGATTCATACCAGGTGTGGTAGGACTGTGTTGAGCAGCTATTCCAATGTAGTCCCACCACAAGACAAGGTAAAGTTCCTTGCCTCCTATCTGACTGGTTCACAATTTCATGTTGCAGTGCTGGGTGCGGACAAAAGTACGGCATGCACTACTTTTTTCAGCGCAATGAGAGGCAATCTACTGCTTCACATCATACTGCCATCAATAGAATGAAGTTGGAAAGTTTGACATTCCAATAAATGTTGTTTTAAATAAAAGGGAACAGTATGATGCTCTGCAATTGGCACATCGGCACTGCTGTCATCCCACTACACACCAGTCACTGTGTTCTACTGCAGACGCTGGTGTCAGTGTACCCTAAAGATCATAACATGTATTTTATGTTTCTATTTTATTTATTTTTTTACATTTACGAACGGATTTGTGGTTGTTAGCAAATCCATTCATAGTTTGAGGATGGTGGTTAGTCACCATTGTCCTCACTTCATCTTTCTACATTCATATGAATGGCTTTGTTTACCTTCAAACCTAATTATACTTAAAGTGTAAGTAAACCCTCCTATCGTTTTCTGCCAAGGAAGCTGCCATCTTTGCCTCTGTTTAATCTACAACTGCCATGATGCTGCACATGTGATCAGTTATGACACCAGCCATTGGATGGCTTGACAGTTTGGTTGAGAGCACAACCAATGGGAGTGTTACATTTCAGGCACGTGCCGGAAATGAAGCAGTTTTATGGATGGGTTTACTTCCGCTTTAAAGGGTAACTAAACCCTCATTTTTTTTTTAAATAACAAACATGTCATACTTACCTCTACTATGCAGTTTGTTTTGCATAGAGGGGCCCCGATCCTCCTCTTGTGGGGTTCCCCGGCGGTGCTAGTAGCACCTCCTCGCATTGGGAAACCACCTAGGAGAAGCGCTCTCCTTGGGGGTACCCATGCGGGCTTACTCCCGAGTCCAGCTTTTGCATCCATAGACACAGAAAGCCGGACTCGACTCTGCCCCCCCGGCGCCAGCGTCTTTGGGTGTGATTGACAGCAGCGAGAGCTAATGGCTGCGCTGCTATCAATCTATCCAATCAATGCGTCTCCGGCGTGGGAACAAATGGGCTCAGGTGAGTAAAATGGGGGGGGGGGGGGGGTCCTCAGTGACAGAAGCTTTTTCACCTTAATGTATTGGATGCATGAAGGTGATAAAACACGAGGGTTTACAACCCCTTTAATCAATGGATCTGAAGGTATTCAAAGCCTTTCATACTACCAAAGGCTGCTGTCAGATCCGGGCAGCACTGGGGACAATGCTGCCGTCTTCTATATATAGAATTGCACTGACAGATCAGGATTTTTCAGGGTTTGCTTACCTGCCCCAGTTTCTGCTGCCAGTGTGTGTGGTTTTCATTTGGTAAAGTGCATTCACACCAAAATCAAATATTTCAAATAACATTTGGCAAGCCATCAAATGTACTAAGACATTTTGTATGACGTTTTTAAAATTAATTTTAGTACACTTTTTCATTTGAAAATCTACTAGTGTATAAACAGCTTAAGATCGGTGTAGGCAAACACCTTTATTTACCGTAATTAATGGAAGATGTAATGCTCTGTATTTTGTGTGCCTTGATGTGATATAGAGAAATATCAGTGAGGATATTCTGCAGCCAGCTGGTAAGAGGAAAGCATTACATCTGGATGTTTTTGTATGACAGATGTCATCCTTGGATCACTGTGTGTCTCTAACACAGTAATATGTGGCCGTGTCTTCCACTTTCAGATTATTTATTTGTAGATATGATGTGGTTATGGATGAATCAGATGTTATTGTGAATCTTCCCTGATATGAAGAGGAATATTTTGTCTCTCCATCAGAAGGATCAATCCTCCCAATCCATGTCAGTCCTCTCCCTGGAACCTGTTGAACCCAGTGTATATAGCGGCTGGTATATGTATACCCAGATCCTTTACAGGACATCTTCACACTCTCTCCAAGCTTTTTTATTTCTCAGGAGGACTGAGTAAGTGTTTGTGACATGACCCCTGTAACCAAGAATAAAAATATGATGAGAAATAAGATGATCCCATCAGAATGGTTTACTGATTTTTTCTGTATTCCAGACTTACCAAGAAATGAGGACAGACACAAAAGACAACAGGATAGAAACATGATGTCTTATTGGCTTTAGATGTTCTGAATGTTCTGAGAGGACACCAAGATCTCAGTAGACCATCTCGGCCGGTCAGTTCAGCTTTTCTACCTGGCAGGATGAGACAGGAAGCAGAGATGGGATTTGCATGAGGGGAAGAAGACTATAAAAGGCTGAACATTCTCTTCTACCTACAATGAGGTATATGACATAGATCTCAACTGTCCCTTTTATGGGACCAAATCCCTCTGTCCCTCATTCTTCAGTTTTCTTTTTTGTGTTCTGATGTATAGATCTTTATAAAAATGTTTGTTTTTTTCCAATCAAAAGTTATTTACAGCACCACATGTTTTTCTATCTTAGAAATTTGGGACATATGTGTACAGATATACTGTATAAATATACAATAAACCACCTAGATCCTATACTGATATTGCAGATCTCCCCAGCTACTGTAGACATAACAGTCTGCTCAGTAAAATGTTATGTACAGTATATAGGAGCAGAACTCTTGACTGGGTATAATATAGTACTGTTACATATACACTGAATGGTAAAGATTGTATCGTATCCAACCTTATCATATCCTAAGAAGGACACTTTATGGAATGCAATGCATTTTAATCAGACATTTGTGATTTTGTATAACTAGACAAACTCACAAAAAATGTGCAATACTATTTAGCTGAACCCTAGGGACTTATTTGTTCTTGCTGTTTGGGGAAGAAGTTGAGCTGTGTTTTTACCACCCCCCTAACCACCATTCCTTAAGCTTTCATGTATAGATCTTTAGAAAAAAATGTTTTGTTTTTTTTTGTTTTTCAGTTAAAAGTTATTTACAGCCCCACATATTTTTCCATCTTAGAAAGTTGGGACATGTGTATATAGATATATAAACAATAACAGAGCTTTTGAAAATCTATGGTAAAATGTGATAAAATGACCCCCCATCCTTATATCTCTGGGATTTAGATGATGAGATTTTGCACTGATATTGAAGATCTCCTCAGCTACTGCAGACATAACAGTCTGTTCAGTAAAATGTTATTTATAGCAGGCAGAACTCTTGGCTGGGTATAAGTACTATTACATATACACTGTATGTACCATGATCCAATATCCAACCTTCTGATATCCTAAGAAGGACATTTTATGAAATGCAGTGCATTTTAATTAGACATTTGTGCAGGGGCGGCCTGTCCATTAAGGGCACACGAACACCACCCCCTTTGTCACGCCACCCACTATATGATTAATGAATAAATTCATGCACCTGCCCCTTTTCGAACGCCTGAATTCCGGGGGTGTTTATTTGAAGAACCTGATTAGAGCCATAGGCTCTAATAGACATCAAAAAAGGAGGACTACGAGTGCAGAGCATTGGGCTCGCAGTCCACCCAGATGTGTTAGAAAAGCAAATTAATATTTGCTTTTCTAACACTGAACCACCTCCATGCCAATCTGGTGGCGCGGGTCTAATACCCGTTACCTGATTGGCTGAAGGCACAGATGCTCCGATTTGATGCTTAGCAGAATGGAACAACAGAGGAGGGGGAAGCATGGAGGACACAGGAGCCGTCCCACAGCTCACCGCCATCACCCGCTGCCTGACCCGCCACTAAGATGGAGGTAAGTGCCGGGCAGACAGCAGGGCGGGGGTCACAGTGGCAGCATTTGATGGGACACAAGTGGCTGCATATGATGGGACACACGGGGCTGCATTTGATGGGACACACGGGGCTGCATTTGATGGGGCATAAGTGGCTGCATATGATGGGACACACGGGGCTGCATTTGATGGGACACAAGTGGCTGCATTTGATGGGGCACAAGTGGCAGCATATGATGGGAAACAAGTGGCTGCATATGATGGGACGCACGGGGCTGCATTTGATGGGACACACGTGGCTGCAATTGATGGGTTTTTATTTCAGTATTTTTCAGTTTGCTTGCACCCCCCCAAAAATTTGGAGTACCAGCCGCCACTGCATTTGTGATTTTGTAGAACTAGAAAAACCCTCCAAAAAATGTGCAATACTACTTAGCTGAACCCTAAGGGTTCATTTACTCTTGCTGTTTGGGGGGGGGGCTGTTGAGCTGTGTTTTAACCATCCCTTAAGCTTTAATGTTCAGTGGACTGTATCACTGCCGATCATAACCCATTCAAGTAAATAGGGCCTCACCGCAACTGCTCTGCAATGCATATCATAAATGTAGTTGTAGCATGGTGGTGTAGCATTTAAGATCATTCACATCTGTGGTGAAACCAGGCAACTGAGTCATGGTTTTACCATCCCAATTGCTCGCCTGTATACAAACATTCAGCTGCTTAGGGCTGTATACAGCTACTGCCACCAAATGAAACAAATACAAGTCTATGGGGACACGCCACAAATACGCACAGTGCTTGTCATTTCAGTACAGTGGTGCGGCATTCACATGGTTAAATCAGGTGGGGAGAAGGCTACATATCACCTACTCTCCACCTGTCAAATGCCTCAACCTTACATTGAGAAATGGCAGTATATTGTCTCAGGCTGGATTTCTCTAACATACACAAGCTGATAACGTGACTCATTCACAATAATTAGAGCCCTCAGCACTCAGGAAACACAAACAATCACAGGTCAGGATACAGAAATCACTTGTATAGTTATTACTGAATTCAGACACCCGAAAACTGGAATCTACTGACTCTGGTGTGAAAGATTTTTTTTATCCACCTAATACCTAAGATCCCCCACCCACAATTGGCTTACCCAACTTCCACCCCTGAAGGGTATGTTTAAATGTGGTAGATGTGCTATATGCAAGTATGTTGAGCGCACGGACGTGTTCACCGATTCTGACGGTAAGAGACAGTTTAAAATCTATAACTTTATTAACTGCAACACCACACGAGTAGTTTATATGCTCACATGCCCATGTGGCAAAAAATATGTGGGTAAGACTAAAAGGAAACTCAGGATCAGAATCGGTGAGCACGTCCAAAGCATTCTCAGTAAAGATGACGAGCGCCCTATCCCCTTACATTTTCTTAAATTCCATGGTGGGGATCCCACTTGACTTACTGTCAAGGGTATCTACAGGTTAAATCTTCCCCTCAGAAGGGGTGATTTCGACAGAATTCTCTGCCAGAAAGAAAAAATGTGGATATATACCCTTGACAGTATGTCCCCCCATGGGTTAAACAACGAATGTAACCTGTCAGTGTTCTTAACACCCTAGATCCCTATGAATAATCCTTATGTTTTCCTGTCCTCACTAACATGATGGTTTATTTATTTATGCCTGATCCCTCTATTTATCCAATTTTCCTATTGCCTTATTTCAGTATTGTTTTCTACTCCATTCTAATTTCTTTTTTCTTTTTTATATATTTTCTGCATGATTTTGAGGAGGTGCTGCATCCACGGCCAGGCCTGTTCTACTTATAGTTTCTGTTGTCTTATGGTATGAATGGCAGTCTATTTGTTGCGCTGTTGCCCGGACAACCGATAGCCGGCGTATCCACGTTTGTAAGTGTGAGGGCTATATAAGTTGTCTGTCCTGGCTATGGCGCATGCTCTGAAGAAATCCTTGTGACGGATGAAACGCGTCAGCATGACGCCATCACGCTCAACTCAGCATACACACGGATCCACCCACAAGCCCTGGGTATCCCGTCCGCCTGCTGGTGAAGCCCCGCTGCATGGAACCAGGAAGTGGATGATGATCTACACCGCATACAGGCGGTACGCTTCAACACGCCTCCACTCCCCATGATCCTTGCTGGCATCTGACTACACAGACCCGTGAGTCACATCAAGTCGGCCTGAGAAGGACTTAGCTGTCCCGCACAGCCTGAGATAGTTTGAGTAGGACCGGAGTGCTCTGCATGCCTGCCGTACATCGATGTCCATGGATTGGTGAGACTGTATCTGTTTATTTCTTTAAATCCGTGACCGCTGTCACTACAGCAATACATGTGTCTCCCTTCCACAGCTCAGCAATCACGCTGTGTTCATTCATTACTATCGATGCAGGCACACTCCCATCTTCACCTATGCACAGCCTCTACATAGCTTATAACCCACATTACCAGCTACTGTGGGGTACTTAGCTGCAAGTATTATAATCAGCTACCTTCATGGCCCATACCGCAAGATTCACTTAAGGTCTGTTACCGGCACCCTGCAAGGCGGACTCCTATCATCTACGGCTGCACACACTCACCCACTGGCCCCTACCAGTATTTTTCAGATACATATTCATGAGACTGTTTTTTTCAATCCACTGATTCAGCCGGGTGTATGTATGTGTCTAGTGGTGGCCATCTGTGTGTTGTTCTGTTTTTAGACAACGTTGTCTATTTTATTTTTTCAGTGGAGGGTTTTGGTTCACTTATTGTCATATTATTTGATTCCTGTTTGGTGTATATGCACGTACCATGCACGGAACACCTGTGAATCCCTGTGCAGGTAAACATGGCCCCCCATTGGCATACACTTTAATATGCCACATGTGAACGATGCTTTAGTACTAATTTAGCAGGAATTTTGTAAGTTACGTTGTATTTATGTGCAATATTAATGATTTTGGTGTATTTTTAGTGAAAATAGCGATATGATGAACATTTGCGCAATTATTGCGGGGACCAAAAAATCTGGGGTCCCTTGTCTTGTGGATGCTTGTTATTACTGTAGCTCTGTCAAGATTTATGAAATATATGTGGGTTTTAGAACTGGACTGGAAATTTGAGAAGGGCAGCTAGGAGGTAAAATGTCAGATAACATGACAAATGAATGACCGACAATGTGACATACAAATATTAATCGCAGATCGGTCCCTTGCCCACCATAAATTGCACATGTCATTGCGGACAACCATAATGACAGATGCAAGTCCCAGCGTGACCCCCCTGAGATGCTGCATCCCCCCAGCAGATGGCCTGACCCCCCCCCAAGCCTGAGATATGCCTGAGAGAGACAATACAGAGGGTTCAGTGAATTTAAAGAAAAACAGAGGTAAAAATAGCACTTTGACTTATATGAAGAATGTTTAGATAGTATAGTTAACATTTGATACTAAAATTCTACCAGGAAACACTTGTATGCTACTTGCATTGGTTAATGCTATAACATACATATAATTGTAGAATGTACTACCTCCGTATTGAACCCCAACCAACATAGTGGCTCCAGCATATCAGACCCCCCCCCCATGCCCAGCTAAACACCGCTCCCCCGGCCATTGCATGGTGATGTGTCCATGGGCTCCCCCCCACATCGAGGCTCACGAGGTCTCCCCCACAGTAGCCTGTAGTACATTGATGTGCCCCAAACGTTACCTGGACCACGAGGCGAGCGGGTGTAGAGAGGCGTCCCCGACAGCCGATTCTTCCTGCTGCACGAAAACGAAAGTGACATCAGGTTGCACCGGAATTGACGCTCGTCGGCTGTTACCACCAAACCAGGAAGACGAGCCGACGAGGGACCTGCAGGAGGAGGAGGGATATATACCCCCCAGACTCCTCCCACAAATCCAGGCTGGCCTCCGGCCAGCCTTCTAACTTGTCCTCCCTGGTAAGGTACTTCCCTATGTTGGGGGCATGTGGTCTGGTATGGTTCAGAATGAGGGGCACACACTAGCCCTCCCCTCTCCTGGCCAGTCAGGCTGCATGCTTAGATAAGGGGCTTGTATGATTTTGCATAGTGTTTACCCTTAAAATCCAAACAAAATGTGGGGGTATCCCCATACAATTTTTTTTGTCGGGTCCCTCTTAAATGCATACCAAAATTGAAGGGCCTGGTATGAATTTTGAAGGGACACCAAGGTTACACTTTCCCCACCCCTTTCTCTACATCCATTGGTCAGCTGTGAATCCTTGACTAATAGCTGAATGTGTCTGGTAGGGATAAGTCACTGAACACCCCTGAGAGTCGACTCCCTACCAACCAGGTGTCCTGAGCAATAAGCTGTTCCCATTTAGCATTACTAGTAATACCACTGCTAAATGTTTCACTTCCCAATGCAGCTGGAGGATCACTCAGCCAAAATACTCATTTGGTCGATTGTTTCCACAGGAATTTGTATACATTTTGTACACAGTGCAAAGTTCTCCAATATAAAATTTCCTCTTATGGATGAATGTTCTCAGCCTATAGTGTTAAGTGATTTTATCTAATGGTAGAAGGCTCTTTAACTCTTCTAAACGTATATGTTCTTTAAGGTGTTGTAAAGGCAGAAGATTTGTTATCGTAATGCATTCTATGCATTATGATAACAAACCTTCTGTGTGTAGCAGCCTCCCCAGAGCCCCCCTAATTACTTACCTGAGCCCCATCTCTCTCCAGTAATGTCCAGGAATGTCTAAGCCATCCGGGACACTCCTCCTGATTGGCTGAGACTCGGTAGAGGCGCCGTTGGCTTCCACGGCTGTCAAAAGTCAGTCAGTCAATCAGGGGAGAGAGGGGGTGGGGCCGGGGCTCTGTGTCAGAATGAACACACAGAGCTGTGACTCGACTCCAGTGCCCCCATAGAAAGCTGCTGACTGTGGGGGCACTCGAAGGAGGGAGGGGCCAGAAGCAGCCAAAAGGGACCCGAGAAGAGGCTGCTCCGGACTGCTCTGGGCAAAACCAACTGCACAGAGCGGGTAAATGTAACATGTTTGTTATTTTATTTTTTATTTTTTAAACGAGACTTTACAATCACTTTAAGACTATTTTCTCTTAAATTCAAATGTTAGGGAGCCCAGTAAAAGGCAGCAAACAGAAATTGAAATTACACACATTATTGCAAACATTACATAGCAGTGTTTTTAAACATAACCCCCTAAAGCCCCTTTCACACTTGAAATTTGCGCGACTTTGCCACGATTTTACTGCGACTTTGACACGACTTGAAGCAATGCCTGTGTAATCTTAAGGTCTATTGACCTCAAGTCACATCAAAATTGGACCAAAGTAATGCAGGGACTACTTTGAAGTCACATAGATATGAATGGTACTCAGTGGAAATAATGAGGTATGACTTGTCATGCGACTTTGCAGTCTGAAGTCGCAGGACAAGTTGCACAAGTATGAAAGCGGCCTTGGTGTTTAACACTTGCTGCTGTATGAATTGTCATAATAGCCCCAGACTTGCCCTAACGATACATTCTCTTCTATGTTTTCATAGCGGTAAATATTATATAATACAGTATGTATCTCTTGGGGGAAGGTGAGTACTGAACTATGCACATAAACATGCCTCACAACTTTCTGAAATGGGAACGAGGGATGCCTAATAGTAAAAGTATGTAGGTAAAGAACACACCCCCTGCCGCGTCCCACTTAACAGGAGAATTGTATAAAAAAAATGTATTGGTTAAACCCAGAAGGGCTTTTTTACCACTTCTATTCCTTTATATTGGCTTTTGGAATTTACAAATGCAGAAATTTATAAATTGAATGAAAAGTTTAGTACTGTAAAACACTTTTTTTTAGATAAGTAGTGCATTTCATATACCACCATATAGATCAGACCGAAATGAGGGACAAATGAGGAGGAAAGAGGGACAGAGGGATTTTACTCTTCAAAATCAGGGACAGTTGGGAAGTATGCATAAAGCATATCCCAAAAGGAGACTTCAGTAGTGAAGTGCACTATAGCAGTACCTATAGCAGAAGAGTGGGCAACTGTTTCAGCAAAGTAAAAATGAAAAAACAAAAACAGTGGATACATAGAAGTGAATACTGGAAATTAGATATAAAATAATGCATTAAAAGAGAAATAGGGCCAAAGCTCCATTTCAAGAAACAGAATAGTCTAGGACAAATAGCTTGGAATTTTGGGATTTTGCTTTATCTAGGCTTTTCATGTTCAGTGCTTTGCTGCCATCTACTGTTACACATTGATCAAATAAAGCATTTGAGGACGGATATGTTAAACCTCCCTCTTGTTTAGGTTCATTTTTTCAGTTTTCAGTGTTGTGATGCATCACAGACCAAAGGGACTGGTATGGTCTTGGAGGGGGAACTCTTTGCCCTTTTTTAAAATTTTGGCGTCAGGTTCCCCTTCAAAATCATCAGAGCAGAAGTTGCACGCCAAAGTCGGATCAGTTAAAGTGGAGTTCCACCCAAAAAAATGGAACTTCCACTTTATGGATTCCTCGCCCCCTCCGGTGTCGCTTATCAGGCGTTGCCTCGGGCACAGTCCTCTCTCTCCCACACAAGTGCAGACGCCACAGCGCTGGTGAGCTCTTTGCTCCAAGCACTTCCAAGGTAACACTTCACGACTTATACTTCCCTACTCCTTGTACTTTTAAGTTATAGTATCCTGGACTACCTCCATGGATCTATTTATCCATTTCAGATACTTGTCTACCACCCTGACCTATCATTGGCTATGCTGTGGAGGAGATGGTTGCGCTCTGGGGATGATGCCGGTGTGCGCCTGTTTTGCGTTGGATTGCTTGCCACCTCACCTCCGGGGGAGGGCATTTTTCCTTGCCCAGTCCTTGCCCTATACCACAGCTTGGTTACATCGTGAGTACCCAGAAACTGACATATTGTCCTTTCTGGTTGTATTTATTTCCATTTTTTAAAGGTTTTATACCTTGTAATTTCAGAAATCCTGTAGCATCCGCCCCTGAAGAAGTGTATTCACAGAAATGCGTCCGTCACCATGGATGCAGCCACTGGGCTTTAAATAGGATCTTACCCTGATTAACTTTTTGATGCATCTTATATATTATATTTTTATACTCACCTTCTACATCATGTGTTTTGTGCTTCCCAGTATATATGTATTATTTTGTACATTATATTTGTAACAGCTATTTATTGTTAGACATTATGATGACTGTGTTTATACACATGTCCTGTCCTGTGCGCATGCACACGTAACCCTTCACATGTGTTATACACCAGCATTTTTCTATACAATAAACTTGAACACACAAATATTTTACCTTACCCCAATCTGTCTACTGCCTCATTTAAAGTCCCATGCAGCCCCCCCTTTTTTTTTCTTGAACTAGGGATGGAGGCACAGCCCCATGCCTCACTCAAAGTCCCAACTTTTTCCATTGCAAGTCGGATCAGTTAAGACGATGATCCGACTTTGATCCGAGATTCAATGATTTTCAATGATCTGAACTAGGATCAAAGTCGGACCAAAGTAGTGCAGGAACCTTTTTCAAAGTCAGGCTGACTTGTGTTGCACCAGTTAAGACGGCTCTCATAGGGAACCATTGATTTATACACGTCATGCGACATGTGCTCCCAAAGTCTGAGCATTTGTCATACCAGTGTGAACCCAGCTTCAAAGCCAGACCGACTTGTGTGGGAACCTTTTTCAAAGTCAGGCTGACTTGTGTTGGACCAGTTAAGATGACTTTTATAGGGAATCATTGATTTAAACACGTCATGCGACATCTGTTCCCAAAGTCTGAGTGTATGTTGTACCAGTGTGAACCCGGCCTTAAAGCAGAGTTCCACCCAAAAGTGGAACTTCCGCTTATCTGATTCCCCCTCCGGTGCCACATTTGGCACCTTTTAGGGGGAGGGGGCAGCAGGTGCCTGTTTTTTACAGGTACCCTGTCCCCACTTCCGGGAGACCGGGACACGGCAAATTACGTCGGCAGCTCAGCCCCCCTCCTCCTCCCTCCCCTTTTGTTGGGCCAGTGAGAGAGTGCAGCGCGCTTCATGCATGTGCAGTAGGGGCTCGGCCGTGAAGCCGAAAGGCTACACTGCCAGGTTCCCTTACCCGCAATGGAGGCGGCAGCACCCAACCAGCTGATGTAAACATTGGCTGCGCTACCGACATCGCTGGACTCCAGGACAGGTAAGTGTCTTAATGTTAAAAGTCAGCAGCCACAGTATGTGTAGCTACTCACTTTTCATTTTTAAAGGGGCGGGCGGAAATTCGCTTTAAGGGATGAAGGCCCAGCAGCTTTCCTCATTAGTGCTCTGCAGGTGCTGCAGCTGATTGATAATTATGAAACCATTCCCATTAGACTCAGTACATGGTCACAGAGGAACAAACACTGATTTCTTCACAATAACAAAAGATAGGAATCTGCAACAAAGTTTGTTAAAATCCTTGTAATATACATAGACCACCCAGAGGGGAATGTTTTTTCTCAACAAAAGTGGAGTTACACTTTCTCAATTTTGTGCTATTCTATAAACAAGAATGAATTCCCTAGAAGTACATATGTTGTTGTTCTTCTCCTGAAGGGTATATGACTGGTCTAGAGGAACACCTTTAATGGAAAAAGTAATGCTCTGGGATGTGCGTGACTTGATGTGATACTACCAAAGGCTGCTGTCAGATCCGGGCAGCACTGGGGACAATGCTCCCGTCTTCTATATATAGAATTGCACTGACAGATCAGGATTTTTCAGGGTTTGTTTACCTGCCCCAGTTTCTGCTGCCATTGTGTGTGGTTTTCATTTGGTAAAGTGCATTCACACCAAAATCAAATATTACAAGCAAACTAAATTTTAAACTTTCAAATAACATTTGGCAATCCTTCAAATGTACTAAGGAATTTTATATGAAGTTTTTAAAATTAATTTTAGTACAATTTTTCATTTGAAAATCTACTAGTGTATAACCAGCTTAAGATTGGTGTAGGCAAACACCTTTATATAATTAATGGAAGATGTAATGCTCTGTATTTTGTGTGCCTTGATGTGATATAGAGAAATATCAGTGAGGATATTCTGCAGCCAGCTGGTAAGAGGAAAGCATTACATCTGGATGTTTTTGTATGACAGATGTCATCCTTGGATCACTGTCTCTCTAGCACAGTAATATGTGGCCGTGTCTTCCACTCTCAGATTATTTATTTGTAGATATGATGTGGTTATGGATGAATCAGATGTTATTGTGAATCTTCCCTGATATGAAGAGGAATAATCTGTATCTCCATTATAAGGATTAATCCTCCCAATCCATGTCAGTCCTCTCCCTGGAACCTGTTGAACCCAGTGTATATTGTAGCTGGTATATGTATACCCAGATCCTTTACAGGACATCTTCACATTCTCTCCAGGCTTTTTTATTTCTGAGGAGGACTGAGTAAATGTTTGTGACATGACCCCTGTAACCAAGAATAAAAATATGATGAGAAATAAGATGATCCCATCAGAATAGTTTACTGATTTTTTCTGTATTCCAGACTTACCAAGAAATGAGGACAGACACAAAAGACAACAGGATAGAAACATGATGTCTTATTGGCTTTAGATGTTCTGAATGTTCTGAGAGGACACCAAGATCTCAGTAGAACATCTCGGCCGGTCAGTTCAGCTTTTCTACCTGGCAGGATGAGAGAGGAAGCAGAGATGGGATTTGCATGAGGGGAAGAAGACTATAAAAGGCTGAACATCCTCTTCTACCTACAATGAGGTATATGGCATAGACCTCAACTGTCCCTCGTGTGGGACCAAATCCCTCTGTCTCTCCTTCATCGGTTTTCTTTTTTGTGTTTGTGTTCTGATGTATAGATCTCTATAAAAAAAAAAAAAAATATGTTAACAATGAAAAGTTATCTAAAGCACCACACATTTTCTCCATCTTAGAAAGTTGAGAGGTCTGTGTGTATAGATATAGAAATAAACAAATGTATACTAATGCCGCGTACACACGCTCGGACATTCCGACAACAAAATCCTGTATTTTTTTCTGACAGATGTTGGCTCAAACTTGTTTTGCCTACACAAATGTTCAGAAATTCCAAACGTCAAGAACACGGTGACATATATGACGTTCGTCGAGCCGAGAAAAATGAAGTTCAATAGCCAGTGCAGCTCGTCGGCTTGATTCCGAGCATGCTTGGAATTTTGTGCGGCGGAATTTTGTACACACAATCGGAATTTCCACCAATAAGTTTTGTTGTTGAAAAATTTGAGAACCAGCTCTCAAATTTTTCTTGTCGGAAATTCCGACAGCAAACGTCCGATGGAGACATCCATCGAACATTTGTTGTCGGAAATTCCAACCGGGTGTACGCGGCATTAGACTAGACTCTAGACTTAGTTTAAAAATGTATGGTAAAATGTGACAAAAAAAATCCATCAGTCCTTATATCTCTGGGATGAGATCCTTGTATTGATTTTGCTGATCTCCCAGCTGTTGCGGCCATAAGTCTGTACAGTGAAATGTTACTTATGTAGGGGCAGAATTCTTGCCTGGGTATTATATCCCTGATGTAATAAATGGACCTCGCGCTATGGATGGCTGGTAATGTGAATGTATTTTTATCTTTTAAAGAATATGTGAAACTTGGTAAGCTGCTCCCCTCAAAGTGTAGATGATGCTAACTTAAATAACAGTGAATAGTGGTAGGGGGCGCTAGTGCGTTAGTTAATAGACTAAACCATATAATCGTACAATCAGGTTAAATAAAGTGCTCAGTGCAAAAGAATATAACATTCCATATACAACAATAAACATAAGTGAATATATTCATTTAAAAGTCCATAAATCTTTCTTTGATAAATTCCTGTTGTAAATCTCTAAAACTTGCCACCATCACCATAAACAGATATGAGAAGTTACACCCGATGTGTGTGGTAAGAGTTCCTACTCACCGGAAGAACAGGACCTCTTTAACTAAAAAAAGGTCAAAATGCTTTGTTTGTGGTTCTTTGCACTTGTTTCTGTGATCACTGGGGATGAACCAGGGTAGCTTTCCAACTAACAGCTTCCTCTCCACAGAGATAACTCATTACAAAAAAGACATAGAAAGTGCCACAATGTAAAACCATTTATTTAAAAAAACAGCATATTAAAAGCCAACTGGCTGCTTACATTAACCACTTCAGCCCCGGAAGATTTTACCCCCTTCCCGACCAGAGACCTTTTTGCGATTCGGCACTGCGTCGCTTTAACTGACAACTGCGCGGCCGTACGACGTTGCAACCAAGCAAAATTGACGTCCTTTTTTTCCCACAATTAGAGCTTTCTTTTGGTGTTATTTGATCACCTCTGCGGTTTTATTTTTTGCGCTATAAACAAAAACAGAGCGACAATTTTGAAAAAAAAAGCAATATTTTTTACTTTTTCCTAAAATAAATATCCCCAAAAAATATATAATTTTTTTTTTTTTCCTCAGTTTAGGCCGATATGTTTTTTTCTACATATTTTTGGTAAAAAAAAAAAAAAAAAAAAAAAAAAAATCACAATAAGCGTATATTGATTGGTTTGCGCAAAAGTTATAGCGTCTACAAAATAGGGGATAGCTTTATAGCATTTTTATTATTAATTTTTTTTTATTAGTAATGGCGGCGATCTGCGATTTTTATTATGACTGCGACATGGCAGATACATCGGACACTTTTGACACTATTTTGGGACCATTGTCATTTATACAGTGATCAGTGCTATAAAAATGAACTGATTACTGTATAAATGACACTGGCAGGGAAGGGGTTAACCACTAGAGGGCGATGAAAGTGTTAGGTGTGTCCCCGGGAGTGATTCTAACTGTGGGGGGGATGGGCTTCAACTCACATGACAGCGATCACTGCTCCCGATGACAGGGAGCAGTGATCTTTGTCATGTCACAAGGCAGAACGGGGAAATGCCTTGTTTACTTAGGCACTTCCCCATTCTAAGGCTCCGTGACACGATTGCCGGGAGACTGGCGGACATCGAGTCCGCCGGTCCCGCGGGCACGGTCATGCTGTACGCGGCGGCGCGCGGGTGCCCGCTAGCCCCACCAATTAAAGGGGATGTACAGGTACCCCCATTTGCCCACCACTTCCATTGTGCCAACGTATATCGGCGTGCAGCGGTCGGCAAGTGGTTAAGAAGTGCCCACTCAAGGCACTAGGAATACTTACAGACACTTGGGCATGGATTGCAAGCCACTCCGAAGCCTCAAGCCGGCGTGCATTTCACCGCCGAGAAACAGAAAACTGGAAGTTCGAGACCTGTGACGTGACCGGAATGCACCTCGATGTACGTTTCGTCTTACGTCGTCGCTTCCTGATGAAGTTTTGGAAATTTACCACAGGAATTTATCACAGAAAAATTTATGGACTTTTAAATGAATATATTCACTTATGTTTATTGTTGTATATGGAATGAAATATTCTTTTGCATTGAGCACTTTATTTAACCTGATTGTATGATTATATGGTTTAGTCTATTAACTAACGCACTGGCGCCCCCTACCATTACACCCCTGATAGCTGCTGCTGTCAAAAATTAAGCCTCTGACTTTTTGTTTATCAACACCATTTAGATGGGAAATAGAGAGATAAAAAGTAACATTGTAGCTATTCTGTTTTATTTATCTGCAGATCAAAGGGACTATCCTCACTCTGCAGATGATATCAGTTAACCACTTGCAGACCGAGCCATAGTCGAATGATGGCTACAGTGCAGTCGGCTAATTCTGGGAGGGTGTACAATGACGTCCTCCCAGAAGCGCACTTCCTGGGGCGCACACCTGGGAATGTCCGTGACCATCAGGTCTTCTGGACCTGGCGCGTCATGGATCGAGGTAAAGGGCCAATGACAGCGGCCCTTTTCCACATGATTGCTTGTCAATAAACCAGAGTATGTCCGGTTCAGCTCCTCTCCTCGCATCGACCAGTACAGTGTGTGAGGAGAGGAGGGGTCGGTGCAGCAGCGCTTGTGGGCTGGATCTGAAGTGCCCACAGCGCCGATCTGTGCCCATCCATGGCTCATGCGTGCCTTATATATGCTCATACATGCCATATCAGTGTCAAATCAGTACTCATCTGTGCCACATCCATGCCACTACAGTGCCTCACAAAAGTGTAATAGGTAGCCAAATTAGATTTTAAAATGTATGCCCCTAGAAAATGTGACGGTGCTCCCTGCATGTTGGGTCTCTGTATGTGGCCAGGCTGTGGAAAACTCTCACACATGTGGTATCGCCATATATTCGGGAGGAGTAGCAGAATATATTTTTGCTATGTACGTGCTATGTGTTAGAAATATCTTATACATGGACAACTTTGTGTAAAAAAAAAAAAAAAGTGTTTTCATTTTCTTTTCACATTTTCCAAAAACTTGTGGAAAAAGGCATGTTCAAAAGACTCATTATGCCTCATAGATTAGACGTTGGGGTGTTTACTTTCCAAAATGGAATCATTATTTGGACGTTTCCATTGTCCTAGTGCTCCAGGGCCTTCAAAAATGTAAGCAGTAGTCAAGAAATGAAATGTGTCATTTATGTCCTTAGAAATAGTTGGCGTGGCTTAAATGGGTGTGGCTCAAATGGGGTGTGGTTAGAGTCTGAGATGAATGAGGGATGGAGAGGGAAAGGGAGAGAGAGGAATGAAGGGACAGCAGCCCCAGATCCTACACAACAATAGAAATATGTGTATTCTAGAAAGTTTAACAATCAGCAGATAAAGATACTCCAAATACCTTGTGTTAGCGCTTCAATCATCCCGGCACCATGATTGTTATGGTGTCAGGATGATTGAAGTGCATTATTTCTATTATTACATTGTAATATAAAATTAAATCATTCAACTCACCATAATGCAGAATCATTGGAAGCCCTGAGCCCATCAGGTGCCCCCAGCAAAGTCTGTCCTTGCATCATGTGCCCCCGGCAGAGTCCCTCCTTGCATCACATCAGATTCCTCAGTCCTCCTTTTCCCATCAGAGTCCATAGACCCCCCCCCTTTCCAATCCTTTTTCACATCAGAGTCTGCAGTTTTCTGGCACCTTTATACATTAGAGTTCTCAGTTTCCTCCTTTCCCATCAGAGTCCCCAGCTCCCCCCCCTTCCTTCATCACTTTAACCCCCCTGGCGGTATTCCCGAATCTGGCTCGGGGTGAGATTTTAGTACCAAAAGCGGTAACCCCGAGCCAGACTCGGGATTGCATCGCTGGATCCTGGAAGACGTGACTCATCTTGTCTCTGGGATCCCGCGATGTTCTCCCGCTGTGTTCGGTGGCCGGATCTTCCGCCCAGTGCACTGTGTTCCTTGGCTTCCGTTCCCTGCGAGCGTAGCGACGCAGGGGGTGGAACCGGCGGCAAATTCAAAAAGTATAAAACACAAACACACTGATACATTGTAATCCTATTGGATTACATTACTAAATAAAATAAAATTGACCTCAGATTGCCCCCCAGTGCTGTGTCCAGTGCCCCTGCCTGCAGTTTTACTGTACATTCTGTCTGGAAACTGCAGAGCGACCATGGCATCCAAAAAGCGCGCTTCAACCTCTAAAGTGACATATGACCTGCTGGAAAACAGCGACAGTGAGACAGAATCGCTTGCAGAAGTGAGTGATAGCGAATCATGGGGAAGTTCGTCATCAGGCACAGAAAGCGATTTCAGCAATGATCCTGCGACTGTGCCCAGCGATGTGCAGACTTGGTGTTCGATTGATTGCGGTACGGAGCACACAGCGCCCCCAAGATTCCCGTTTACCTGAGCACCTGGTATCAAAGTGGAGGTTGAAGATGACAGCCCCTTGGGATACCTCCAACTCTTTTTGACTGATGAGGTCATAGAAAGAATTGTTATGGAGACAAACCGATACCAGGAGCAACAAGCTGCTATACCTCAGAGGTTTTCAAGGAGCAGAAAATGGGAACCAGTGACCAAGGAGGACATCTGGAAGTTTCTGGGCCTAATTATTCTTCAGGGAGTGGTGGGGAAACCCCGTCAGAAATGGTACTGGACAACCAACAAAATATTAGCCACTCCTTTTTTTGGCACCATCATGTTGGAATACAAATTTTCTCTCCTAATGAAATATCTGCATTTTCAAAATAATTACGAATTTGATGAGACTTCTCATCCAGCTCCAAAACTGAAAAAAATTTGGGACCTATATCAAATTATTCAGAAAAATTTCCAGCAGACCTATGTACCAGACAGAGACGTCAGTATCGACGAAAGTCTAATGGCCTACAAAGGAAGACTTAGCTGGATACAGTACATCGCGTCTAAGAGAGCGCGATTCGGCATAAAATCATTCATGCTCTGTGAAGCCAGTGCTGGTTACATATGGAATTCAGTCCTTTACACCGGGAAAGGGACCAAATTCAACGACAGATTCAGTCAATATGGAATGGCAACCGCTTCTGTTCTTACTTTGATTGAGCCATTGCTGAATCAGAGGTACTGTGTAACCACAGATCATTTTTATACTTCTTCAGAACTCTATGAGTTCCTTCTACAACACAAGACGGATGCATACGGGACTGTTAGAGCTAACCGGCGTGACATGCCGCCAACCTTTGGCAATAAAAAGCTCAAGGAGAAATAGTTTGCCTGGCAAAAAGGCAAAATGATGGCACTAAGATGGCGAGATAAAAAAGATGTGTGCCTAATGAGTACCATTCACAACACCTCTACTGTCATGGTACATACAAAAGGTGGAAAAGACGTAATGAAACCTCAAGTCGTAATGGACTACAACCACACCATGGGAGGTATTGACAGAGCTGACCAGGCCATGACTTTTTATCCTGCTATAAGAAAGCAACAAAAAAAATATTACAAAAAAATCTTCAGGCATCTTCTTGAACAGTGCATGTGGAACGTTTTTATTCTTCTAAAAAAAAAAAAAAAAAAGAGTGACAGGCCTGTGGTTCATGCGGTCTTCGTTTGGAAAGTTGCCGAACTTATATTTCTCAAGCACCAACACCAACCACTGTAAATAGATGAGGATGTCGTGCTGCTGGTGTTGTGAACCCGGAACACCTGACAGGTCGACACTTTATGGACCACATTCCACCAACGGAAAAGAAGGCAGCACCCACAAGGATGTGTGTGGTTTGCTGCTCTAAACGTGACGACTCTGGAAGGAAAATCAGAAAAGAAACCCGGTTCTACTGTCCTGACTGTGACGTCGGAGTTTGTGCTGTACCCTGTTTTAAAATTTTCCATACCTGAGACGTTTACTAAAGCAATATGACTACTAATATTGCACTCTTGTTTGGCCAAAAAAAAGTCAGTGTTTTTGATTATATTATTTACTAAAATTTATTAAATAAAAAGTATTATTACTATTAAATTATTATTTGTTATTATTTATAGTTATTTATTATATTATAATTTATGATTTTGTGTTTCAAACTTTATCATACCCAGGATGTCTACTAGACTCTTGTTAGGACAGATTTCAGTGAGTTATTCCTAAAAATTACAGGCCTACAATATAAAACGCCAAATTTCCATGCAAAAATAATGGTACCGCTTTCAGCACCTAAAATCTGAAATAATCATACCGCCAGGGAGGTTAAAGTCCGCAGTCACCTGGCACCCTTTCACATTAAAGTTCACAATTCCCCTTTTCCAATCAGGGTCTTCAGTTCCCCCCCCTTTTAATCAGAGTCCTCAGTCCCCCCTCTTTCCAATCAGAGTCCTCAGTTCCCCCTCTTTCCAATCAGAGTCCTCAGTTCCCCCTTTCACATCAGAGTCCTCAGTTCCCCCTTTCACATCAGAGTCCTCAGTTCCCCCTTTCACATCAGAGTCCTCAGTTCCCCCTTTCACATCAGAGTCCTCAGTTCTCCCCTTTCCAACTAGAGTCCTCAGTTCCCCCCTTTGACATCTGAGTCCTCTTTCCCCCTGTTCCCATCAGAGTCCATAGTTCCCCCCTTTCACACCAGAGTCCTCAGTCTCCCATTTCCAATCAGACTCCTCAGTCCCCTCTTTCCAATTAGAGTCCTCAGTCCCCACCTTTCACATCAGAGTCCTCAGTTCCCCTCTTTCCCATCAGAGTCCTCAGTTCCCCCCTTTTCAGAGTCCTCAGTCCCCTCCCCCCCCTTTCACATCATTCTAATGTCCCCTGGAATCATTTCACATCACAGCTCTCAGTTTCCCCTTTCCCATCAAAGTCCTCAGTCCCCTCTGCCCCCTTTCATATCAGGGCTGTCGGTTCCTCCTCCCCCTTCACATCAGAACCTTCAGTCCCCCCCTTCCTTTCACATCAGAGTCCTCAGCCCCCCCCCTCGTTCTTTTCACAAGGGAGTCCCACCACCTCCCAATCTTCAGTAAAGCATGGCTGTGGCAGCATGACAGTGGTCAATAGGCGGGCAAGGTCTAAATGAAGGTGCACTCCCTACCCCTTCTGAATGCAGCTTGGGCATTACAGCATGATGATGAGCAGCCGCCGGCGCTGTGTGTTCAGTGGAGAGGGGAGGGGCCGATCCGTGCGAGAGGAGAAGCCGATTCATTGGCTGCACGGATAGAGCCCCCTTCCTCTCTCCACTGAACACAAGGGGGAGTGATCTAGCGGCGGCGGCTCTGGCGGCCATTTTGCTGAAGCCAGCTGCAAAAAAAAGGTAAAATGCAAACATCCTCGATTTTCTCTGGGCAAATCCCAATTTGGGACAGCCTCCGATCGGGACGAGGGTCCCAAAATCGGGATTGTCCTGGGAAAATCTGGACTGTTGGCAACTATGTGTGCATGAGGCCTTAACACTGGGCATGTGCTTGTGTTGATGTTGCTTTAAATTGTAAGAGTTTGCTATTTGCAACGATCTATAAGGGTAGATTCACACCAGGTGTGGTAGGACTGTGTTGAGCAGCTATTCCAATGTAGTCCCACCACAAGACAAGGTAAAGTTCTTTGCCTCCTATCTGACTGGTTCACAATTTCATGTTGCAGTGCTGGGTGCGGACAAAAGTACGGCATGCACTACTTTTTTCAGCGCAATGCGAAGCAATCTACTGCTTCACATCATGCTGCCGTCAATAGAGTGAAGTTGGAAAGTTTTACAGTCCAATAAATTTTGTTTTAAATAAAAGGGAACAGTATGATGCTCTGCAATCGGCACACTGGCGCTGCTGTCATCCCACTACACACCAGTCACTGTATTCTACTGCAGACGCTGGTGTCAGTGTACCCTAAAGGTCATAACATGTATTTTATGTTTCTATTTTATTTATTTTTTTACATTTAAGAAAAGATTTGTGGTTGTTAGCAAATCCATTTATAGTTTGAGTATGGTGGTTAGTCACCATTGTCCTCACTTCATCTTTCTACATTCATATAAATGGCTTTGTTTACCCTCGTTTGTTATTTTAATAAAAAAAAAAAAAAGCACACGTCATACTTACCTCCACTTTCAATTCGTTTTGCACAGATGCTTTGGCCCCGATCCTCCTCTTCTGAGGTCCCCCAGCGGCGCTAGTAGCTCCTCTTAGCATTGGCAAACCACCTAGAAGAAGCGCTCTCCTTGGGGGTACCCATGCGGGCTTACTCCCGAGTCCAGCTTTTGCGTCAATAGACACAGAAAGCCAGACTCGACCCCACCCCCCCGCGTCTTTGGATTTGATTGACAGCATTGGGAGCCAATGGCTGCGCTGCTATCAATCTATCCAATCAAGAGCCGAGACCCCAGCCAGAGAGGGTGTGCGCGTCTCCGGCGTGGGAACGAATGGGCTCAGGTGAGTAAAATGGGGGGGGTCCTCAGTGACAGAAGTTTTTTCACCTTAATGTATTGGATGCATGAAGGTGATAAAACACGAGGGTTTACAACCCCTTTAATCAATGGGTCTGAAGGTATTCAAAGGCTTTCATACTACCAAAGGCTGCTGTCAGATCCGGGCAGCACTGGGGACAATGCTCCCATCTTCTATATATAGAATTGCACTGACAGATCAGGATTTTTCAGGGTTTGCTTACCTGCCCCAGTTTCTGCTGCCAGTGTGTGTGGTCTTCATTTGGTAAAGTGCATTCACACCAAAATCAAATATTTCAAATAACATTTGGCAAGCCTTCAAATGTACTAAGAAATTTTGTATGATGTTTTTTTAATTAATTTTAGTACAATTTTTCATTTGAAAATCTACTAGTGTATAACCAGCTTAAGATCGGTGTAGGCAAACACCTTTATATAATTCATGGAAGATGTAATGCTCTGTATTTTGTGTGCCTTGATGTGATATAGAGAAATATCAGTGAGGATATTCTGCAGCCAGCTGGTAAGAGGAAAGCATTACATCTGGAGGTTTTTGTATGACAGATGTCATCCTTGGATCACTGTGTCTCTAGCACAGTAATATGTGGCCGTGTCTTCCACTTTCAGATTATTTATTTGTAGATATGATGTGGTTATGGACGCATCAGTAGTTATTGTGAATCTTCCTTTGTATGAAGAGGAATAAGCTGTATCTCCATTATCAGTAGGATGAACCCTCCCAATCCATGTCAGTCCTCTCCCTGGAACCTGTTGAACCCAGTGTATATAGTAGCCCGTATATGTATACCCAGATCCTTTACAGGACATCTTCACATTCTCTCCAGGCTTTTTTATCTCTGATGAGGACTGAGTAAGTGTTTGTGACATGACCCCTGTAACCAAGAATAAAAATATGATGAGAAATAAGATGATCCCATCAGAATGGTTTACTGATTTTTTCTGTATTCCAGACTTACCAAGAAATGAGGACAGACACAAAAGACAACAGGATAGAAACATGATGTCTTATTGGCTTTAGATGTTCTGAATGTTCTGAGAGGACACCAAGATCTCAGTAGAACATCTCGGCCGGTCAGTTCAGCTTTTCTACCTGACAGGATGAGACAGGAAGCAGAGATGGGATTTGCATGAGGGGAAGAAGACTATAAAAGGCTGAACATCCTCTTCTACCTACAATGAGGTATATGGCATAGATCTCAACTGTCCCTTGTGTGGGACCAAATCCCTCTGTCCCTCATTCTTCAGTTTTCTTTTTTGTGTTCTGATGTATAGATCTTTATAAAAATGTTTGTTTTTTTCCAATCAAAAGTTATTTACAGCACCACATATTTTCCAATCTTAGAAATTTGGGACATATGTGTACAGATATACTGTATAAATATACAATAAACCACCTAGATCCTATACTGATATTGCAGATCTCCCCAGCTACTGTAGACATAACAGTCTGCTCAGTAAAATGTTATGTACAGTATATAGGAGCAGAACTCTTGACTGGGTATAATATAGTACTGTTACATATACACTGAATGGTAAAGATTGTATCGTATCCAACCTTATCATATCCTAAGAAGGACACTTTATGGAATGCAATGCATTTTAATCAGACATTTGTGATTTTGTATAACTAGACAAACTCACAAAAAATGTGCAATACTATTTAGCTGAACCCTAGGGACTTATTTGTTCTTGCTGTTTGGGGAAGAAGTTGAGCTGTGTTTTTACCACCCCCCTAACCACCATTCCGTAAGCTTTCATGTATAGATCTTTAGAAAAAAATGTTTTGTTTTTGTTTGTTTTTCAATTAAAAGTTATTTACAGCACCACATATGTTTCCATCTTAGAAAGTTGGGACATGTGTATATAGATATATAAACAATAACAGAGCTTTTGAAAATCTATGGTAAAATGTGATAAAATGACCCCCCATCCTTATATCTCTGGGATTTAGATGATGAGATTTTGCACTGATATTGAAGATCTCCCCAGGTACTGCAGACATAACAGTCTGTTCAGTAAAATGTTATTTATATCAGGCAGAACTCTTGGCTGGGTATAAGTACTATTACATATACACTGTATGTACCATGATGTAATATCCAACCTTCTGATATCCTAAGAAAGACATTTTATGAAATGCAGTGCATTTTAATTAGACATTTGTGCAGGGGCGGCCTGTCCATTAAGGGCACACGGGCGCCACCCCCTCTGTCACGCCACCCCCCTATATGACTAATGAGTAGATCCATGCATTGCATGAATCTATCCATGGCCGCCGCTGCCACTCCCTATTCAGGCGACCTGCCCCTTTTCAAATGCCGGGCGCCTGAATTCCAGCAGAGGGGGTGTTTTTTTTTAAGCACCTGATTAGAGCCATAGGCTCTAATAGGCTTCCAAAAAGGAGGACTGCGAGTGCAGAGCATTGCGCTGGCAGTCCACCCAGATGTGTTAGAAAAGCAAATTAATATTTGCTTTTTTAACACTGAACCGCCTCCACGCCAATCTGGTAGCGTGGGTCTAATACCCGTTACCTGATTGGCTGAAGGCACAGGTGCTCCGATTTGATGCCTAGCAGAATGGAACAACAGAGGAGGGGGAAGCATGGAGGACACAGGAGCCGTCCCACAGCTCACCGCCGTAAGTGGCGTAAGTGGGGTAAGTGCCGGGCAGAAAGCGGGGCAGGGGTCACAGTGGCGGCATATGATGGACACAAGTGGCTGCATTTCATGGGACACAAGTGGCCTCCAAAAAACAATCAATGCTACTTAGCTAAACCCTAAGAGCTCATTCACGCTTGCTGTTTGGGGGGCTGTTGAGCTGTGTTTTAACCATCCCCTTTACCATCATCAAGCTTTAATGTTCAGCTGGCAGTATCACTGCCAATCATAACCCATTCAAGTAAATAGGGCCTCACCGCAACTGCTCTGCAATGCATATCATAAATGTAGATGTAGCATGGTGATGTAGCACTTAAGATCATTCACATGTGTAGCAAGGGGGTGGTGAATCCAGGCAACTGAGTCATGGTTTTACCACCCCAATTGCTCACCTGAATACAAACATGCAGCTGCTTAGGGCTGTATACAGCTACTGCCACCAAATAAAACAAATACAAGTCTATGGGGACAAGCCACAAATACGCGCAGTGCTTGTCATTTCAGTACAGTGGTGCGGCATTCACATGGTTAAATCAGGTGAGGAGAAGGCTACATTTCACCTGCTCTCCACCTGTCAAATGCCTCTGAAAAGCAATCCACCACAGACTGTTTACAGAGGAGCAGCAAGCAAACCTAACCTTACATTGAGAAATGGCAGTATATTGTCTCAGGCTGGGTTTCTCTAACATACACAAGCTGATAACGTGACTCATTCACAATAATTAGAGCCCTCAGCACTCAGGAAACACAAACAATCACAGGTCAGGATACAGAAATCACTTGTATAGTTATTACTGAATTCAGACACCCGAAAACTGGAATCTACTGACTCTGGTTTGAAAGATTTTTTTTATCCACCTAAAAATTCTGCTTGGAATTCCTAGGTGGAGAAGACCCAGAGATTTGTTGTCCCCAGAGTTGGGCTTTAACCCTTTCACTGCCAGGTAGATACAGCATACAGACGTACAGAAGTGCCTGCAGGTGGCCAGGTCACTACGGCATATGGACCTCTTTTCTCCCTCTCCTATAAGCTTATGGTCACGTCAATGACCAAAAGTTTATATCAGAATTATTCAGCAGACTCTGCTGAACAATTCTATAACTGTGATCAGCGGATTACAACCCGCTGATCAGAGTTATTAACCCCTAATGTGACTGTCCCCCCTACCCATGCCGCCGCCTCCCTGCCTCTCCACCCTTTCATCTAAAACTGCCCCCCCCACTCTCCTCTCCCCTTCACCCCCCTTCCCCCCCAACACTAATTACCCCCCCTCTACCCAATCCATCCCCCCCTGCAAACCGGCTCCCTGCAGCCACCATCATTAGCCGGCATCCCTCCTCTTCCACTCCTGCCGGCTTCAGGTGCTGCATGGGGCTTGGGGGCGTCCAGATGTGTCCCCCGCTGGTCATATCACCCCCCCCCGAACTGTCCCCGCACCCCCGATCCATGGGCGCTTCGCACGGCATCTCTCCTTCCCCTCCCTCCTCCTACAGCTTCTCCCTGCACTGATCTCCGTGATCTGTCAGGCTGGGGATCACAACGGGGGGGATGCGGGTGGGGGTGAAGTTTGGGCTTGGGGGGGCTTTAGTGAACATGTGTTTACTAAGCTCCCCCTGTAGAAGAGAGGGCACATGCAGCAATCACTACTATGTGCCCACTTACACTGACAGTTGATATATTGTAACCGCAAGTGTTACAATGTATCAGACTGTCGTTTTCTGAACGAATGGAACCTCTATACAGATTCTCATTCATTCAAGTAAAGTGATACAGAGAAAAGGGACTTCTTCAGTCCCTTTCTCTGTCTCAGAAAAAGAGATATGGGGGGTCTGTTTGGACCTCCTGATATCTCGCCAAAGACCCCCCCCCCCCAAAAAAAAAAAATTTGGGATGTAGCACCTGCACGAACAGAGCCGTTGCTCCCAATTTTACATCCATGTAGGTCCGCATGCATGTCCCTGAGCTCACACAGTCTGCATTTGGGGTCATGTACCCACACCCCACATGGATGTCAGATTGGGAATAGCAGCTATGCCTGTGCAGCCATTGCATCCCAATTGACATAAATGGGACTGCCTGTATGGGGATGCATGGAACACCTGTGCCTCCCTGTGCAGGTAAACATGGCCCCCCATTGGCATACACTTTAGGATGCCACATGTGAACGATGCTTTAGTACTGATTTAGCAGGAATTTTGTAAGTTACGTTGTATTTATGTGCAATATTAATGATTTTAGTGTATTTTTAGTGAAAATAGTCATATGATGAACATTTGTGCAATTATTGTGGGGACCAAAAAATTTGTAGCACTTTTTTTTTTTTATTCTACTGGTCTTGTGTTTTTAGAAAATGTCTAGTTTGAGGGGTCTTTTCAAATTCTGAAAGCTGTAAAAAATAAACTCCAGATTTTTAGAGAAATTTTTGGGTACGTTCTATTTTCACCATTTTGCAAAAAGGCACAATTTAAAATTTACAAATATTTGTTATTTATTAACTCCACACAGGCTAAGCTTTTATATTTAGTAGGGTTTTTGCAGGAATTTTGTAAAACTAGCTGTGTTTTTATCTGCTAAAAATCGTTTTAGTGTATTTTTTGCCAATATATTGGTTCGATAAACATTTATGCAAATACCGCGGGGTCTAAAAAAATCGGTAGCACCTTCTTTTTATTCTAGAGGTCATATGCTTTCAGAAAATATATGGTTTTGGGGGTCTTTCCCAAATTCTGAAAGCTGTAAGGGGAAAATGAAAACCCTCAGATTTTTTTAGAAATTTGCATATTTACACTTTTGCGTCTGTTCAATTTTCACCATTTCGCAAAAAGGTTAAAAAGTTACAAATATTTGTTATTTATTCACTCAATACAGGTTAAGCTTTTATATTTAGCAGGAATTTTGTAAAATGTGCTGTGTTTTTATCTGCTAATAATGGTTTTAGTGTATTTTTTGCAAATATATTTGTTTGATAAACATTTGCGCAAATACTGCGGGGTCTAAAAAATCAGTAGCACCTTCTTTTTTATTCTACTTATCATGTGCTTTCAGAAAATATATGGTTGGGGGGGTTCACAAATTCTGAAAGCTATAAGTGAAAAATATAAAACAAAGGAAAAATTGCAAAAATGGTCTGCCCACCTGAGTGTAGAAAATGGAGAACAGGGCCTGGCAGCGAAAGGGTTAAAGCCTACTTCCAACTAAGGAAAGCATACACAGCAATTAAAAACTTTGCCTTCTCCCTGCTAGCATACTCCCTCCCTACTAACTTTCACAAAATCAACGGTCACTTATTTTACCTAAAAAGGCCCCTTGTCTTGTGGATGCTTCTTATTACTATAGCTCTGTCAAGATTTATGAATTATATATGGATTTTAGAACTGGAAATTTGAGAAGGGCAGCTAGGAGGTAAAATGACAGATAACATGACAAATGAATGATTGACAATGTGACATACAAATGACAGATCGCAAGATCAATCGTATGATAGATCGCAAGATCGATTGCAAGATTGATCGCAGATCGGTCCCTTGCCCACCATGAATTGCACATGTCATTGCGGACAACCATGATGACAGATGCAAGTCCCAGCGTGACCCCCCTGAGATGCTGCATCCCCCCAGCAGATGGCCTGACCCCCCCCCCCAATGCCTGAGATATGCCTGAGAGAGACAATACAGAGGGTTCAGTGAATTTAAAGAAAAACAGAGGTAAAAATAGCACTTTGACTTATATGAAGAATGTTTAGATAGTATAGTTAACATTTGACATTAAAATTCTACCAGGAAACACTTGTATGCTACTTGCATTGGTTAATGCTATAACATACATATAATTGTAGAATGTACTACTTCCGTATTGAACCCCAACCAACATAGTGGCTCCCGCATAACAGACGCCCCCCCCCCATGCCCAGCTAAACACCGCTCCCCCGGCCATGGTGATGTGTCCATGGGCTCCCCCCCACATCGAGGCTCATGAGGGCTCCCCCACAGTAGCCTGTAGTACTGCGATGTGCCCCCCAAACGTTACCTGGACCACGAGGCGAGCGGGTGTAGAGAGGCGCCCCCAACAGGCGATTCTTCCTGCTGCACGAAAACGAAAGTGACATCAGGTTGCACCGGAATTGACGCTCGTTGGCTGTTACCACCAAACCAGGAAGACGAGCCGACGAGGAACCTGCAGGAGGAGGAGGGATATATACCCCCAGACTCCTCCCACCAGCCTTCTAACTTGTCCTCTCTGGTAAGGTACTTCAGAATGAGGGGCACACACTAGACCTCCCCTCTCCTGGCCAGTCAGGCTGCATGCTTAGATAAGGGGCTTGTATGATTTTGCATAGTGTTTAACCCTTAAAATCCAAACAAAATGTGGGGGTATCCACATACAATTTTTTTGTCGGGTCCCTCTTAAATGCATACCAAAATTGAAGGGCCTGGTATGAATTTTGAAGAGACACCAAGGTTACACTATCCCCACCCCTTTCTCTACATTCATTGGTCAGCTGTGAATCCTTGACCAATAGCTGAATGTGTCTGGTGGGGATAAGTCACTGAACACCCGTGAGAGTCCACTCCCTACCAACCAGGTGTCCTGAGCAATAAGCTGTTCCCATTTAGCATTGCTAGTAATACCACTGCTAAATGTTTCACTTCTCAATGCAGCTGGAGGTTCACTCAGCCAAAATACTCATTTGGTCGATTGTTCCCACAGGAATTTGTATACATTTTGTACACAGTGCAAAGTTCTCCAACATAAAATTTCCTCTTATGGAAGAATGTTCTCAGCCTATAGTGTTAAGCTATTTTATCTAATGGTAGAAGGCACTTTAACTCTTCTGATTGTATGTTCTTAAAGATGTTGTAAAGGCAGAAGATTTGTTATCGTAATGCATTTTATGCATTACGATAACAAACCTGTGTGTAGCAGCCTCCCCAGCACCCCCTCTAATTACTTACCTGAGCCCCATCTCTCTCCAGTAATGTCCACAAATGTCTAGTGCCCCGTACACACGGTCGGACTTTGTTCGGACATTCCGACAACAAAATCCTAGGGTTTTTTCCGACGGATGTTGGCTTAAACTTGTCTTGCATACACACGGTCACCAAAGTTGTCGGAAAATCCGATCGTTCTAAACGCGGTGACGTAAAACGTCAGGACTATAAACAGGGCAGTGGCCAATAGCTTTCATCTCTTTATTTATTCTGAGCATGCGTGGAACTTTGTCCGTCGGATTTGTGTACACACGATCGGAATTTCCGACAATGGATTTTGTTGTCAGAAAATTTTATATCCTGCTCTCAAACTTTGTGTGTCGGAAAATCCGATGGAAAATGTGTGATGGAGCCTACACACGGTCGGAATTTCCGACAACAAGGTCCTATCACACATTTTCCGTCGGAAAATCCGACCGTGTGTACGGGGCATAAGCCATCCGGGACACTCCTCCTGATTGGCTGAGACTCTGTAGAGGTGCCATTGGCTTCCGCGGCTGTCAAAGTCAGTCAGCCAATCAGGGGAGAGAGTGGGTGGGACCAGGGCTCCGTGTCAGAATGAACACACAGAGCTGTGACTCAGCTCCAGTGCCCCCATAAAAAGCTGCTGACTGTGGGGGCACTCGAAGGAGGGAGGGGCCAGAAGCAGCAAAAAGGGACCCAAAAAGGGGCTGCTCCGGACTGCTCTGGGCAAAACCAACTGCACAGAGCAGGTAAGTGTAACATGTTTGTTATTTTATTTTTTAAACGAGACTTTACAATCACTTTAAGACTATTTTCTCTTAAATTCAAATGTTAGGGAGCCCAGCAAAAGACAACAAATAGAAATTGACATTACACACATTATTGCAAACATTATTTAATATTATTTATGACTTTTGTGTGAATGCTCAGAGATTCACATAGCAGTGTTTTTAAACATAACTCCCTAAGGCCCCTTTCACACTTGAAAGTTGCGCGACTTTGCCATGATTTTACTGCGACTTTGACACGACTTGAAGCAATGCCTGTGTAATCTTAAGGTCTATTGACCTCAAGTCGCATCAAAATTGGACCAAAGTAATGCACGGACTACTTTGAAGTCACATAGATATGAATGGTATTCATTGGAAATAATGGGGGGCCACAGCAAATTATGTCAGCAGCTCAGCCCCTCTTCTCCTCCCTCCCCTTTTGTTGGACCAGTGAGAGAGCGCAGCGCGCTTCATGCATGTGCAGTAGGGACCCAGCCGTGAAGCCGAAAGGCTACACTGCCGGGTTCCCTTACCTGCAATGGAGGCGGCAGCACCCAACCAGCTGATGTGAACGTTGGCTGCGCTGCCGACATCGCTGGACTCCAGGACACATAAGTGTCCTAATATTAAAAGTCAGCAGTCACAGTATGTGTAGCTGCTGACTTTTCATTTTTAAAAGGGCGGGCGGAACTCCGCTTTAAGGGATGAAAGCCCAGCAGCTTTCCTCATTAGTGCTCTGCAGGTGCTGCAGCTGATTGATAATTATGAAACCATTTCCATTAGACTCACTCAGAACATGGGCACAGAGGAACAAATAGTGATTTCTTCACAATAGGAATCTGCAACAAAGTTTGTTAAAATCCTTGTAATATACATAGACCCCCCAGAGGGGAATGTTTTTTTTCTCAACAAAAGTGGAGTTACGCTTTAAGATCTCAATGTTGTGCTATTCTATACACAAGAATTAATTCCCTAGAAGTAAATATGTTGTTGTTCTTCTCCTGAAGGGTATATGACTAGTCTAGAGGAACACCTTTAATGGAAAAAGTAATGCTCTGGGATGTGCGTGCCTTTATGTGATACTACCAAAGGCTGCTGTCAGATCCGGGCAGCACTGGGGACAATGCTGCCGTCTTCTGTATATAGAGTTGCACTGATAGATCAGGATTTTTCAGGGTTTGTTTACCTGCCCCAGTTTCTGATGCCATTGTGTGTGGTTTTCATTTGGTAAAGTGCATTCACACCAAAATCAAATATTACAAGCAAACTAAATTTTAAACTTTCAAATAACATTTGGCAAGCCTTCAAATGTACTAAGGAATTTTGTATGAAGTTTTTAAAATTAATTTTAGTACAATTTTTGGAAATCTACTAGTGTATACCAGTTTAAGATTGGTGGAGGCAAACACCTTTATATAATTAATGGAAGATGTAATGCTCTGTATTTTGTGTGCCTTGATGTGATATAGAGAAATATCAGTGAGGATATTCTGCAGCCAGCTGGTAAGAGGAAAGCATTACATCTTGATGTTTTTGTATGACAGATGTCATCCTTGGATCACTGTGTCTCTAGCACAGTAATATGTGGCCGAGTCTTCTACTTTCAGATTATTTATTTGTAGATATGATGTGGTTATGGACGCATCAGATGTTATTGTGACTCTTCCCTTGTATGAAGAGGAATAATCTGTACCCCCACTACCAGCATAAATCCTCCCAATCCATATCAGTCCTCTCCCTGGAACCTGTTGAACCCAGCTTATATAATAGCTGGTATATGTATACCCAGATCCTTTACAGGACATCTTCACACTCTCTCCAGGCTTTTTTATTTCTGAGGAGGACTGAGTAAGTGTTTGTGACATGACCCCTGTAACCAAGAATAAAAATATGATGAGAAATAAGATGATCCCATCAGAATGGTTTACTGATTTTTTCTGTATTCCAGACTTACCAAGAAATGAGGACAGACACAAAAGACAACAGGATATAAACATGATGTCTTATTGGCTTTAGATGTTCTGAATGTTCTGAGAGGACACCAAGATCTCAGTAGAACATCTTAGCCGGTCAGTTCAGCTTTTCTACCTGACAGGATGAGACAGGAAGCAGAGATGGGATTTGCATGAGGGGAAGAAGACTATAAAAGGCTGAACATCCTCTTCTACCTACAATGAGGTATATGCAGGGCAGGACTTAGGGTGGTGGGGGCCCCTGGGCTTGAGTCATTTTAGTGCCCTACCTTCTATACATTACTTTAAATAGAACAAAATGTTGACTGGTACCATAGACAGTGTTACATGTTAAAAAAACGTAATAATCTATTTTTTATATGACCACTGATTGAAGCTTGAAAAACTTTTTTTCCAATAAATAAATAATGATTAAAAAAGTTCAACGTGATCATGTGTTTATTGCAATACACAAATGTCTTGGTCAGAATGAGAATAAAACACTTATTTACCTGGAAAACATATTGAAAAACAAACAAATACCTTGTAAGGTTGCAATTATAACAAATCAATTGCAAGAATATAGCAAAATAACTCATTGAACACAAGTGCAAGATAAATTGTGTGTGTGTAGTACATAAGTGAGTGGGAAAAAAGGGACGTCAATTTTACTTGGGTTACAACATTGCACAACCACGCAATTGTCAGTCAGTTAAAGCAACACAGCGCAGTATCGCAAAAAAATGGCCTGGTCATAAGGGGGGGTAAAAGGTTCTGGAGCTGAAGGGGTTGAGATTGAACAAGTCAAAACTAAAGGGGCGTTTTTTTTTCATACATAATGGCACACATGTATTTTGATTTTTGACTTGACACATGAATTCATTCTTTTTGTTTTTTTTAACTCGCTTTTAGTCAATTAATTTGGTGCTCTGGTGGGGGAGGGGCTCCCATGCAGGAGCAGTGGAGTCCAGTTGGTTGGGTCCAGTAATTTCACTGTCAGTGTCCGCAGTCTTCTACTTCTTGTATCCACGCTGCTCTGCAGACTACAAGGTGAACAAGATGGAGGGAGGAGGTGGGTGGAGCCAACACTCACCAGGGGTGGAGTCCTGCAGTCAGTGTGAGTGACTGTATGGACAAGATGGAGGAGGTGCTGCCGGTGGGAGGGCCAATACACTCATGGGCAGCGCGGAGGAGGAAGATTTCTGGCCTCTGCCACACAGTGCTAGACTGCAGCAACAACTGCCTATCAGCCCGGAAAAGACAGATACACTTAGGCAGGCTCCTCTGCTCCAGGCAGCTCCTGTCACGGTCATGTCGGCTCTGATACTGAGACTCCGAGTCCGACGTGACTGACTCAATGACGTCACTCGTTGCTAGACACCAGACGGCCCAGGCGCTAGCAACGAGTGCAGGGTTGCCAAGCCAACGGCGCAGCTCCACCCACCTCCAGGCTCCTCCTGGTCCATCCTGCATAATTACACATTAATGTCTCTTTCTCTCTGCGCCGCTGATCGGCTGATGAGACAGAGAGAGAGACTCGGGCAGAGCAGTGCTGCAGCCAAATTAGGACCAGTGTGAGTCACTGCTGTTTCATCCGATCTAGCTGAAGATATATGCACATATTTAAAACGTAAAGGGGCGGGGCCCATGGGCTTGAGCCCAGTCAAGCCCAATGGTAAGTCCGGCCCTGGATATATGGCATAGATCTCAACTGTCCCTTGTGTGGGACCAAATCCCTCGGTCCTTCTTTCTGCAGCTTTCTTTTTTGTGTTCTGATGTATAGATCTCTATAAAAAAAAAAAAATGTTAACAATAAAAAGTTATTTAAAGCACCACACATTTTCTCCATCTTAGAAAGTTGAGAGGTGTGTGTGTGTATAGATATAAAAAAATGTAGACAGTTTAAAAATGTATGGTAAAATGTGACAAAAATATCCATCAGTCCTTTTATCTCTGGGATGAGATCCTTGTATTGATTTTGCTGATCTCCCAGCTGTTGCGGCCATAAGTCTGTTCAGTGAAATGTTACGTATGTAGGGGCAGAATTCTTGCCTGGGTATTATTACCCCTGATGTAATAAATGGACCTCACGCTACGGATGGCTGGTAATGTGAATTTAATTTTATTTTTTTAAAGAATATGTGAAAATTGGTAAGCTGCTCCCCTCAAAGTGTAGGCGATGCTAACTTAAATAACAGTGAATAGTGGTAGGGGGCGCTAGTGCGTTAGTAAATAGACTAGACCATAGAATCATACAATCAAGTTAAAGAAAGTCCTCACTGCAAAAGAATATAACATTCCATATACAACAATAAACATAAGTGAATATATTCATTTAAAAGTCCATACATTTTTCTTTGATAAATTCCTGTGGTAAATTTCCAAAACTTGCCACCATCACCATAAACAGATATGAGAAGTTACACCCGATGTGTGTGGTAGGAATTCCTACTCACCAGAAGAACATGACCTCTTTAATCATTTGAGCTCCGGACCATTTGGCTGGCCAAAGACCAGAGCACTTTTTGCGATTCGGCACTGCGTCGCTTTAATTGACAATTGCGTGGTCGTGCGACGTGGCTCCCAAACAAAACTGACGTCCTTTTTTCCCCACGAATAGAGCTTTCTTTTGGTTATATTTGATCACCTCTGCGGTTTTTATTTATTGCACTATAAACATAAAAAGAGCGACAATTGTACTTTTTGCTATAATAAATATCCCAATTTTTATTTTTTTTTAAAAAGCAAATTTTTTCTCAGTTTAGGCCAATATGTATTCTTCTACATATTTTTGGTAAAAAAAAATTGCAATAAGCGTTTATTGATTGGTTTGCGCAAAAGTTATAACGTCTACAAAATAGGGGAAAGTTTTATGGCATTTTTATTTTTAATTTTTTTTTTGTTTTATTAGTAATGGCGATGATCTGCGATTTTTATTGGAACTGCGACATTATTGCGTACACATCGGACATTTTTGACACATTTTTGGGACCGTTGTCATTTATACAGCAATCAGTGCTATACAAATGCATTGATTCCTGTGTAAATGACACTGGCAGTGAAGGGGTTAACCACTAGGGGGCAGTGTAGGGGTTAAGTGTGTCCTAGGGAGTGATTCTAACTGTGGGGGGATGGGCTATGTGTGACAACATCACTGATCACCGCTCCCGATTACAGGGAGCGGTGATCAGTGACACTGTCACTAGGCAGAATGGGAAAATGCTTGTTTTCATTAGCATCTCCCCGTCCTTCAGCTCCGTGAGAGGATTGCGGGTATCCCCGCGGACATCGAGTCCGCGGGACCCGCGATCACACTAGCAGAGAAAATTCAAAGGGACTACAGGTACGCCCATCTGCGCAGCTGTGCCATTCTGTCAACGTATATGTACATGCGGAGGTCAGCAAGCGGTTAACTAAAAATAGATCAAAATATGCTTTGTTTGTGGTTCTTTGCACTTGCTTCTGTGATCACTGGGGATGAAGCAAGGTAGCTTTCCAACTAACAGCTTCCTCTCCACAGAGATAACCCATTACAAAGAAGACATAGAAAGTGCCATAATGTAAAAGTGTTTCTTTAAAAAAACAGCATATTAAAAGCCAACTGGCTGCTTACATTAAGAAGTGCCCACTCCAGGCACTAGGAATACTTACAGACACTTGGGCATGGATTGCAAGCCGCTCCGAAGCCTCGAGCCGACGTGCGTTTCACCACCGAGAAACAGAAAACTGGATGTTCGAGACTCGGAAGTGACGTGACCGGAATGCGCCTCGATGTACGTTTTGTCTTACGACGTTGCTCCCTGATGTTCCTGAAGTTTTGGAAATTTACCACAAGAATTTATCACAGAAGAATTTATGGACTTTTAAATGAATATATTCACCTATGTTTATTGTTGTATATGGAATGTTATATTCTTTTGCACTGAGCACTTTCTTTAACCTGATTGTATGATTATATGGTTTAGTCTATTAACTAACGCACTGGCGCCCCCTACCATTATAACCCTGATAGCTGCTGCTGTTAAAAATTAAGCCTCTGACTTATTGTTTATCAACACAATTTAGATGGGAAATAGAGAGATAAAAAGTAACATTGTAGCTATTCTGTTTTATTTATCTGCAGATCAAAGGGACCATCTTCACTCTGCAGATGATATCAGTTAACCACTTGCCGACCGGGCCATAGCCGAATGATGGCTACAGCGCAGTCGGCTAATTCTAGGAGGGCGTACAATGACGTCCTCCCAGAATCATGCTTCCCGTGCGCCCCCTGGGGCGCACACCTGGGAATGTCCGTGACCACCGGGTCTTCCGGACCCGGTGCGTCAAGGGCCAATGACAGCGGTCCTTTACCACATGATCACTTGTCAACAAACAGGAGCATGTCTAGTTCATCTCCTCTCCTCGCACCGATCAGTATAGTGCATGAGGAGAGGAGGGGTTGGTGCAGCAGCGCTTGTGGGCTGGATCTGAAGTGCCCACAACGCTGATCTGGGCCCATCCATGCCTTATATATATGCTCATACATGCCCATCCATGGCTCATCTATGCCACATCAGTACTCATCCGTGCCACTACAGATTCAAATTAGATTTTCAATGTATGCCCCTAGACTATCTGACGGTGCTCCCTGCATGTTGGGCCTCTGTATGTGGCCAGGCTGTGGAAAACTCTCACACATGTGGTATCGCCATATATTCGGGAGGAGTAGCAGAATATATTTTTGTCATTTTTGCTATGTTTTAGAAATATCTTATACACGGACAACTTTGTGTAAGAAAAAATGTGTTTTCATTTTCTTTCCAAAAACTTGTGGAAAAAGACATGTTCAAAAGACTCATTATGTCTCATAGAATATACGTTGGGGTGTTTACTTTTCAAAATGGGGTCAGTTTTTGGACATTTCCATTATCCTGGTGCTCCAGGGCCTTCAAAAGTTTAAGAGGTAGTCAAGAAATGAAATGTGTAATTTATGTCCTTAGAACACCTGATGGTGCTCCTTGGTCCTTGCCTATTGGGCTTCTCTATGTGGCCAGGCTGTGTAAAAGTCTCACACATGTGGTATCACTATACTCAGGAGGAGTAGTAGAATGTGTTTTGGGGTGTAGTTGCAAATATGAATATGATGTGTGTGAGGAATAACCTGTTAATATGACATTTTTGTGAAAAAGAAAAAAAAAAGAAAAAGAATCTTCATTTTGCAAAGAATTGTGGGAAAAATTACAACTTAAAAAAACTCACCGTGCCTCTTACTAAATACCTTGTAATGTCTGCTTTCCAAAAAAGGGGTCATTTAGAGGGTATTGGTACTTTCCTGGCTTGTTAGTGTTTCAAGAAATGAGATAGGCCATCAGGTGTGATCAATTTTCAATGATTGTCACCATAGCTTGTAGACACTATAACTTTCACAAAGACCAAATAATATACACCAATTTTAGGTATTTTTACCAAAGATTTGTAGCAGTATACCTTTTGGCCAAAATTTATATAAAAAAAAATTACTAATTTGCAAAGTTTTATAAGTTTTAAAATGCATTTTTTTTTACAAAATTTTTGGTCTTTCATTTATAGCGCAAAAAATAAAAAACCCAGTGGTGATTAAATACCACCAAAAGAAAGCTCTACTTGTGTGAAAAAAGGACAACAATTTCATATAGGTACACTGTAGAATGACTGAGTAACTGTCATTCAAAATGTGAGAGCACTGAAAGCTGAAAATTGGTCTGGTTAGGAAGAGGGTTTAAGTGCCCAGTGCACACTTGGTTAATGTAAACTGACAAGCAAAGTTTGTTTTTTTTTGTATATATATTTGTCTATTTAACCCCTTATTAATTATTATTTTACCCTAATAAGCTCTAATTAAATTATCCCCCTTTCCCCTTCAGCTATTATTTTCCTGCTGCTTTTCTATTTCTCTTTTATTAACCAATCATTTAAAAAAAAAACATGTGTTTGTTTTTATTTGTTTTAATTCTTAGCATCACAAAAAAAGCACAAAAATTGAAAAAAAAAAAGACAAAACTTTATTTAATTTATAAACATAGAACAGGAATAAACATCACATGGTTCATTTAGTATTTGTAAATAACTTTGCAATGCTTCATACCAAAATAATAATTTCAGTGTCATGTTAAGCAGGACAAATTATAGAATAAAATAAATACTCTTATCCTACAGTAACATTATTTTTTAAATGAACACTGGTCAAAAAAGAAAAAAAAAGGTTTTTTTTTTTGTCTTTTTTGTCTAAAGATTGCATTAAAAAAATAAGTTTTGCAAGATAATATCACAAAAAAGATTTTTGTCCAAAAAAAAACACATTTATTGCTTTGTTATCTTAACTACTGATAACATTTTTTTGCCAAATAAACCGGTCCACGGCAGAAATGTAAAAACTGCTCTGGTCCATAATGGGTGCACAGATGTGAGAGGGGAAATGGTTAATACGGATTGATAACTGCTGCTTGGGTACAGCGAGTTTGGTATTAAATATTAATATATAATTGTATTTACAGGGAATATACCCACACAAATACATAAAGTACATAATAAGAAGTAACAGATAATATTACCACCACAAGAAACTTTCCATGCAGATTTCAGCAATCCCATGAAGCCTCCATTTGGCTAAAGTGACATAAAACATTATTAAATACAAGTATGCTAGAAAAGGGGGAGAAAAGAAAAAAATAATACAACTGTTATAAGAAAGGGCCTGTAAGTAGTAATTTAAAAAAATCTCCCACTGACATGTGCATTAACCTTTTCCTGTCCATCGGACATACCCAGACATCCTTGGATGGAAAGAGTGATATCACCACAATTGCTGAAGCCATGACCAAGATATATATTTTTTAGAGCCGAAGTATGTTTACATTGAGAGCCCTTCAATGTCAAAGTAATCCTACTGGCTATAAAGCCCCCTTTCAACGCAGCCACCTTTACCAGGCTGTCCTGTCTTATCGGGGAGCCCGGTAAGGATGGTACTGGCGACATCTGCTTCCCCGGATACAGTGAGAAGAACTGACGTTGTTCCTCCAACTGTGTGATGTCAGAACGCAGAAGCAACAAGGATTTAATCACTTCCAGTTTCTATTTCGTGTAAATAACCCGTTAATATCTGATCAAATCGATCTCGGTCGATCAGAAGCTTTGGAGGCCATAGGAGAGTCTCCATAAAAAGGACTTCCATGCTATCACAAGGGATGTTCATCCCTTGGGATAGCAATAAAAACAAAATAATAAAGGGACAGTGTCTTTTTTTTTTATAAAATAGTAAAAAAAAAAAAAAAAAATGAAAGTGATGCCGTTCCCCTATGTGACACAGAAATGCAAAAGCTCTCATAGGCACTGCATACATATGTAAACAGGAATATTACCACACATGTGAGATATCGCCACAGACCTCTTAAGTAGTTCTAAACTTGTAAGCTGTAAAGGCTTTTAAAGCATTGCCTATGAAGATTTTAAGGTACCGTGGTTTGACACCATTCCATGGATGTATGCAATTTTAAAGCATGACATGTTTGGTATCTGTTTACTTGGTACATCATCATCTTTTAGATTTTACCAAACAGTTGGGTATTTTATTTTTCTTTTGTGCATTAAAATTCAATAAAGTTCATTTTCTCCCAAAAATGTGCGTTTGAAAAAATCGCTGCACAAATATTCTGTGACGTAAAAATATGCACCCACCACTTTATTTTCTGGGGCATCTGCCTAAAAAAATACAGTATATATAATGTTGTGGGGTTCTAAGTAGTATTATAGCACATAAAATTATGTTTTACATGTAGGAAAGAAATGTCTGAATTAGCCAGGCTGGAAGTAATTACCTTGCAGGGGAAGATGCAAACATTGCAGTTGATTTACTAAAACATCATTTGTTCAGTTTGCAAAATGAATGTTCACTTAGTTTATTGATAACAGTGAAGCACAGAGCACAGGGGTCAGGAGTGAATAATGCAGGTCAGGAGACAAAGTACACAAAAAGAAATCCTTGTCTATTACTTTGTTTAACAAGTGTGGTTACATATATATGTCACACACATACACATATGGCAGAGGCAGTCAATGGGAGATTTTTCCCATCTCCCCACTGGCTTCCACGCTTCTTTTATGGCAAAGCCGGTCAGATGGAGATCTTTGCCATTTCCCCGCCGGCACACAGAGCGATAATGCTAATGCGTGCGGCAGTGCTGGGGTAAGGTCATCCAGTGTCCAGGGCAAAGATGCCAAACTGTGCCCCCCCCCCCACATTAGGGGATTCAACGCCCAGCAGTCACTCACTTGTCAAAATTACTGCGCAGCTCCTGATCTGTCAGTTGGTTTTGCATTGACCTGGATGTACAGTTGTAGGCCTCATGCACACTAGAAAATTTTACATCTGCTTCTAGGGGCATCTGACGTTTTTTTTTTCCTTTCTGCCTATAACCGCCCATCCATGTTATCCTATGTGTCCATGCACACCTAGGTTTTTAGTAGTGTTTAGAGGCAGGAGCTTTTGGAGGATTTTAGAGGCAGTAAAGAAAAAAAAACTCTGCCAGTGTGTTCAGGAGTAGCAGAGTTTGGGCAGAAAAAATGTTAGAAGCTGCTAAATGTTAGTATGTAAAAAGAAGAATAGGCTGCACACCACAATTATGATCCAAAATCCTTTATTGGAACATCCCAGAGTGACACCACAAGAGGATTTTGGATCATAATTGTTGTGTGCAGCCTATTCTTTTTTTTACATATTGATTGCGGAGGCGAACTGAGGCGAGCACCCACAAGATCCATCAGGCTTCCTCATCTCACCTGGAGCGGCAAGCCTTCTCTGTCTAATTGCTAATCGTTATTGCTTGAGCATCAATTCATTTCAATGACCAGAATAAGTAATTTATTCTGGTCAATGAAAAAAATTAACGTTCAAGACCTTGATGCCTGTAAAAGCTCCTAAAAGCTTATAAAAGCTTTAGGCTGGGTTCAAACCTAGGAGAGTTCGTATCAACACAGAGTGGCACTGTGGTGCATAGATAATTTCCAATATTGGGTTCAAACCTATGCGAATTGGATGCGGGTTTCCCCGCATCCAATTTGCATGACAGGAGATTGTGACCGGCTCACTATGGAGGCAGTTCACATATCTCCATTGCGGAGTGGCTTGCACAGGAACGCTGTGCGTCTTTGGCTTCAGGGCCAAATTCAGGCAAAAATTTGGCCCTGATTCATTCCTGAAACGGAGAACAGGGACTCACCGGACCCCTGCTGTGAGCCGCATCCATCGGAGGTGTGAACCCAGCCTTAGACACTTTTACAAGGGTCAGGCATTTTTTCTGCAAACACACTGCTGGCTTCTAGAAGAGTTAAATAAACATGCTGTGTGCATGAGGCCTTAACACTGGGCATGTGCTTGTGTTGATCTCGCTTTAAATTTTAAGAGTTTGCTATTTGCAACGATCTATAAGGGTAGATTCACACCAGGTGTGGTAGGACTGTGTTGAGCAGCTATTCCAATGTAGTCCCACCACAAGACAAGGTAAAGTTCCTTGCCTCCTATCTGACTGGTTCACAATTTCATGTTTGTCTGCGGACAAAAGTACGGCATGCACTACTTTTTTCAGCGCAATGCAAGGCAATCTACTGCTTCACATCATGCTGCCATCAATAGAATGAAGGTGACAAATTTGACATTCCAATAAATGTTGTTTTAAATAAAAGGGAACAGTATGATGCTCTGCAATCGGCACACTGGCGCTGCTGTCATCCCACTACACACCAGTCACTGTGTTCTACTGCAGACGCTGGTGTCAGTGTACCCTAAAGGTCATAACATGTATTTTATGTTTCTATTTTATTTATTTTTTTACATTTACAAACAGATTTGTGGTTGTTAGCAAATCCATTCATAGTTTGAGGATGTTGGTTAGTCACCATTGTCCTCACTTTATCTTTCTACATTCAAATGAATGGCTTTGTTTACTTTCAAACCCATTTATACTTAACCGGTTCAATACAGGGCAATTTCACCCCCTTCCTTCCCAGGCCAATTTTTAGTTTTCAGCGCTGTCGCACTTTAAATGTCAATTGCGCGGTCGTGCAACGTTGTACCCCAAAAAAATTGACATCCTTATTTCACCACAAATAGAGCTTTTTTTTGGTGGTATTTGATCGCCTCTGCGGTTTTTATTTTTTGCGCTATAAACAAAAGAAGAGCGACAATTTTGAAAAAAACACAATATTTTTTACTTTTTGCTATAATAAATATCCCAATTTTTTTTTTTTTAAAAACACATTTTTTCCTCAGTTTTGGCCGATACGTATTCTTCTACATATTTTTGGTAAAAAAAAATCGCAATAAGCGTATATTGATTGGTTTGCGCAAAAGTTATAACGTCTACAAAATACGGGATAGATTTATGGCATTTTTAAAAAAAATATTTTTTTTTATTTTTTTAGCGGCGATCGCGATTTTTTTTGGTGACTGCGACATTATGGCGGACACATCGGACACTTTTGACACATTTTTGGGACCAATCACATTTATACAGCGATCAATGCTATAAAATTGCATTGATTACTGTGTAAATGTGACAGGCAGTGAAGGGGTTAACCACTAGGGGGCGGGGAGGGGTTAATATGTTTCCTAGGGAATGATTCTAACTGAAGGGGGAGGGGACGCACTAGGGGAGGAGACCGATCAGTGTTCCTCCGTTCTGGGAACACAGATCGCTCTCCTCAGAGCTGACAGGCTGTGGATCTGTGTGTTTACACACACAGATCCACATGCCGGCCCGGTTAACGGGCAATCGCGGGTGCCCGGCGGACATCGCGGCCGCCAGGCACACGCACCGGGTCCTGAGGAACGCGGCGGGCGTGTGCGCCCCCTAGACGGCCGGGAATCCCAGGACGTCATATGACGTCTACCCAGGATGGGAGATCCCATCTGTGGATGTCATATGACTATGGGCGGGTAGGGAAGTGGTTAAAGGGTAACTAAACTCTCGTGTGCTTTTTTTTTTTTACAAACATGTCATACTTACCTCCACTATGCAGTTCGTTTTGCACAGAATGGCCCCGATCCTCCTCTTCTGGGGTCCCCCGGCGGCGCTAGTAGCACCTCCTCGCATTGGAAAACCACCTAGGAGAAGCGCTCTCCTTGGGGGTACCCATGCAGGCGTGCTCCCGAGTCCAGCTTTTGCGTCCATAGACACAGAAAGCGGGACTTGACTCCGCCCCCCGTCCATGTCTATGGGTTTGACGGGCAGTACTGGGGACAATGCTCCCGTCTTCTATATATAGAGTTGCACTGACAGATCAGGATTTTTCAGGGTTAGCTTACCTGCCCCAATTTCTGCTGCCAGTGTGTGTGTGGTCTGTATTTTGTGTGTCTTGATGTGATACAGAGAAATATCAGTGAGGATATTCTGCAGCCAGCTGGTAAGAGGAAAGCATTACATCTGGATGTTTTTGTATGACAGATGTCATCCTTGGATCACTGTGTCTCTAGCACAGTAATATGTGGCCGTGTCTTCCACTTTCAGATTATTTATTTGTAGATATGATGTGGTTATGGATGAATCAGATGTTATTGTGACTCTTCCCTGATATGAAGAGGAATAATCTGTACCCCCACTACCAGCATAAATCCTCCCAATCCATGTCAGTCCTCTCCCTGGAACCTGTTGAACCCAGTGTATATCGTAGCTGGTATATGAATACCCAGATCCTTTACAGGACATCTTCACACTCTCTCCAGGCTTTTTTATCTCTGAGGAGGGCTGAGTAAGTGTTTGTGACATGACCCCTGTAACCAAGAATAAATATATAATGAGAAATAAGATGATCCCATCAGAATGGTTTACTGATTTTTTCTGTATTCCAGACTTACCAAGAAATGAGGACAGACACAAAAGACAACAGGATAGAAACATGATGTCTTATTGGCTTTAGATGTTCTGAATGTTCTGAGAGGACACCAAGATCTCAGTAGAACATCTCGGCCGGTCAGTTCAGCTTTTCTACCTGGCAGGATAAGACAGGAAGCAGAGATGGGATTTGCATGAGGGGAAGAAGACTATAAAAGGCTGAACATCCTCTTCTACCTACAATGAGGTATATGGCATATATCTCAACTGTCCCTCGTGTGGGACCAAATCCCTCTGTCTCTCCTTCATCAGTTTTCTTTTTTGTGTTGTGATGTATAGATTACTATAAAAAATGTTTTTTTTTTTTCAATCAAAAGTTATTTACAGCACCACATACAGTGGGGACGGAAAGTATTCAGACCCCCTTAAATTTTTCACTCTTTGTTATATTGCAGCCATTTGCTAAAATCATTTAAGTTCATTTTTTCCTCATTAATGTACACACAGCACCCCATATTGACAGAAAAACACAGAATTGTTGACATTTTTGCAGATTTATTAAAAAAGAAAAACTGAAATATCACATGGTCCTAAGTATTCAGACCCTTTGCTCAGTATTTAGTAGAAGCACCCTTTTGATCCAATACAGCCATGAGTCTTTTTTGGGAAAGATGCAACAAGTTTTTCACACCTGGATTTGGGGATCCTCTGCCATTCCTCCTTGCAGATCCTCTCCAGTTCTGTCAGGTTGGATGGTAAACGTTGGTGGACAGCCATTTTTAGGTCTCTCCAGAGATGCTCAATTGGGTTTAAGTCAGGGCTCTGGCTGGCCAATTCAAGAACAGTCACTGAGTTGTTGTGAAGCCACTTCTTCGTTATTTTAGCTGTGTGCTTAGGGTCATTGTCTTGTTGTTAGGTAAACCTTCTGCCCAGTCTGAGGTCCTGAGCACTCTGAAGAAGGTTTTCATCCAGGATATCCCTGTACTTGACCACATTCATCTTTCCCTACGTGAAAAACACCCCCACACCATGATGCTGCCACCACCATGCTTCACTGTTGGGACTGTATTGGACAGGTGATGAGTAGTGTCTGGTTTTCTCCACGCATACCGCTTAAGGACAAAATTAAGGAATTAAGGACAAAAAGTTCTATCTTGGTCTCATCAGACCAGAGAATCTTATTTCTCACCATCTTGGAGTCCTTCAGGTGTTTTTTAGCAAACTCCATGCAGGCTTTCATGTTTCTTGCACTGAGGAGCAGCTTCTGTCGGGCCACTCTGCCATAAAGCCCCGACTGGTGGAGGGCTGCAGTGATGATTGACTTTCTACAACTTTCATCCATCTCCCGACTGCATCTCTGGAGCTCAGCCGCAGTGATCTTTGGGTTCTTTTTTACCTCTCTCACCAAGGCTCTTCTCCCCCGATAGCTCAGTTTGGCCGTACGGCCAGCTCTAGGAAGGGTTCTGGTCGTCCCAAACATCTTCCATTTAAGGATTATGGAGGCCACTGTGCTCTTAGGAACCTTAAGTGCAGCAGAATTTTTTTGTAACCTTGGCCAAATCTGTGCCTTGCCATAATTCTGTCTCTGAGCTCTTCAGGCAGTTCCTTTGACCTCGTGATTCTCATTTGCTCTGACATGCACTGTGAGCTGTAAGGTCTTATATAGACAGGTGTGTGGATTTCCTAATCAAGTCTAATCAGTATAATCAAACACAGCTGGACTCAAATTAAGGTGTAGAACCATCTCAAGGATGATCAGAAGAAATGGATAGCACCTGAGTTAAATATATGAGTGTCACAGCAAAGGGTCTGAATACTTAGGACCATGTGATATTTCAGGTTTTCTTTTTTAATAAATCTGCAAAAATGTCAACAGTTCTGTGTTTTTCTGTTAATATGGGGTGCTGTGTATACATTAATGAGGAAAAAATGAACTCAAATGGTTTTAGCAAATGGCTGCAATATAACAAAGAGTAAAACATTTAAGGGGGTCTGAATACTTTCCGTCCCCACTGTACATGCTATGTGTTAGAAATATCTTATACATGGACACCTTTTGTGTAAGAAAAAATGTGTTTTAATTTTCTTTTCACATTTTCCAAAAACTTGTGGAAAAAGACATGTTCAAAAGACTTATTATGCCTCATAGAATATACGTTGGGGTGTTTACTTTCCAAAATGGGGTAATTTTTTGGGCATTTCCATGTCCTGGTGCTCCAGGGCCTTCAAAAGTTTAAGAGGTAGTCAAGAAATTAAATGTCTAATTTATGTCCTTAGAACACCTGATGGTGCTCCCTGGTCCTTGCCTGTTGGGCCTCTGTATGTGGCCAGGCTGTGTAAAAGTCTCACACATGTGGTATCACCATACTCAGGAGGAGTAGCAGAATGTGTTTTGGGGTGTAGTTGCAAGAATGAATATGCTGTGTGTGAGGAATAACCTGTTAATATGACAGTTTTGTGAAAAACAAAACAAAATCTTCATTTTGCAAAGAATTGTGGGAAAAATTACAACTTCAGAAAACTCACCATGCCTCTTACTAAATACCTTGGAGTCTCTACTTTCCAAAAAGGGGTCATTTGGGGGGTATTTGTACTTTCCTGGCTTGTTAGTGTCTCAAGAAATTAGATAGTCCATCAGTACATAGGGTGTGATCAATTTTCAATGATTGGCACCATAGCTTGTAGACTCTATAACTTTCACAAAGACCAAATAATATGCACCGATTTGGGTTATTTTTTACCAAAGATATGTAGCAGTATACATTTTGTCCAAAATATACGAAGAGAAATTACTAATTTGCAAAATTTTATAAAATTTTATAAATTTTAAAATGCATTTTTTTTACAAAATTTTCGATCTTTTCATTTATAGCGCAAAAAATAAAAAACACAGTGGTGATTAAATATCATCAAAAGACAGCTCAACTTGTGTGAAAAAAGGACAACCATTTCATATGGGTACACTGTAGCACGACTGAGTAATTACAATTCAAAATGTGAGAACACTAAAAGCTGAAAATTGGTCTGGTTAGGATGGGGGTTTAAGTGCCCAGTAGGCAAGTGGTTAATGTAAACTGACAACCAAAGGATTTTTTTTATATATATTTGTCTATTTAACCCCTTATTAATTATTATTTTAACCTAATAAGCTCTAATTAACTTCTTCCCCTTTCCCCTTCAATTATTATTTTCCCGCTGCTTTTCCATTTCTCTTTTATTAACCAATCATTTTAAAAATGTGTGTTCATTTTTATTTGTTTTTTTTCTTAGCATCACAAAAAAGCACAAAAATAGAATAGGAATGGCAGAATAAAGACCAAGTAGTTAATTTAGTATTTGTAAATAACTTTGCAATGCTTCATACCAAAATAATAATTTCAGTGTCATGTTAAGCAGGACACATTTTATAGAATAAACTAAATACCCTTATCTTAAAGTAACACTATTTTTTAAATGAACACTGGTCAAAAAGAAAAAGAAACTGGGTTTTTTGCCTTTTTTGTCTAAAGATTGCATGAAAAATAAGTTTTGCAAGATAATATCACAAAAATAGATTTTTGTCCTAAAAATACCCCACACATGTATTGCTTTGTTATCTTAACTACTGATAATTTTTTTTGCCAAATAAACCGGTCCATGGCTCTTGTCCATAATGGGTGCACAAATATGAGAGTGGAAATGGTTAATACTGATTGATTATAAAAAGACGAGAAGTTGGGACTTTATATGAGACCATGACTATCCAGTACACAGATTTCCATCCCTATTGGTTTGTAAAGGAGGGGAGAAGGGGGAAAAATGGGACTTTATATGAAAAACATGATAGGTAAGTATTTAATTGATGATTCAAACTAATCAAACCCATGGTATTCGCATGATTGCTGTGGCATAGCATCAAATATAAAGCTTGATGCTTTTCGTGGGTTGTCTCCACTCATCAGGAGCAGCTATACATAAGGGGTACCTATAATGGGTTGTAAATTAAATTAATAATCAATGGTAATTGATTAGAAAATAGGGAGAGAGGGAATAAACTATGGTCCTAGCACTCTTACCTATGGGTATAATTTACAAGGATGTAGATCATGATGGTAAAGGTGAGAGGTGTTGGGGGTGAAGAGACATATCCCCCCGGGAGCTGGGGTGATGGCAAAGCAGCGACAAGAGGGCCAAAAAAGGTACTTCCAGTAAGAACGAATATTTGGTGGGTGACTAGGTGAAAGGTGAGGGCCCCTAGGGGCTACTGCAACAATAATAGAGATTGGCATGGGATTAGTGACCATAAGGAGATTAAACATAAAGCGAGAATAGAATAAAGGAAGAAAGATGGAGCCATGAGGAAGAGAAAGTGAATTGAGCCACAGGGTGCACCCAAACGTGGTGAAAAGGGTGAGCAGTAGCGAACCAAAAATAACCCAACATAGCAAACCACCATACAGCCAATGGAGGAAGCCATGGCATTAAATTTACCTGAAGCTTCTGGGTGAAGCGTGTGGTCAGGATGTGATTAGTGAATATGTCAACAATGAAAGTGGAAGAGCAGAGTGGCCAAACCGCAGTGAGGTGATGGTGAACAAATGGCCCGCCTGCCAATCAGAGCCAACACCGACGTCACGCTGGCGTGCTAGGTAGAGAGGGGCGACCATGTCTGAGCGGCTAGCACTCTTACATAGGCGCCCAACCTCCCCCATGTTGCACGCCAATGGAAGATACACGCCAGCGTGCAGCGACAAAAATTACGTCACACGTGACGACGTGTAGGGCGCGGCGTCGACGCGCAGCGAGCGCGAGCCCCCAACCCCACAACCAAACAGATCGGGGGGATAGCCCCGGTGTGCGTTGCAGCTCCCGGTAATGAAATGAAAAACACCCCCAATGTATTAGCCTAACAAAAAAATCTATCAAAACAGGCTAACCCAATATTGCATGTACCTAGGCTGGCACTTGATGCCTGTCAACAGAAATACATGGGGTAGGTAAAATAGATAAGTGTGTGTTTCCATCCCTAATCAATTATAAAAAGATGAGAACTTGGGACTTTGTATGAGACCATGACTATCCAGTACACAGATCTCCATCCCTATTGGTTTGTGAAGGGGGAGTATGGGAAAATGTGACTTTATATGAAACACAACACATTAACATAAACACATTTATTAATAACACAATTGAGCATAGTGCAATAGATAACATGATTAGGTAAACACATACTGTAGATCATACAGAATACAGATAAACATGACTAATGCATCATATAGTAAAATAGTAGACATTGTTGCATATGGTACACGGTATATCAGCAGTATACTCAAAATTGTGTAAAAACATGATAGGTAGGTATTTAATTGATGATTTAAACTGATCAAACCCATGGTATTCCCATGATTGCTGTGGCATAGCATCAAATATAAAGCTTGACGCGTTTCGTGGGTTGTCTCGACTCATTAGGAACAAGGAGAGGGGAGCCTCTTTTGGCTGGACCCCGCTTTTGGTTCCTTTGGTGGCTGCCCTGACTGACCTCCGTTATATCTATCCCGGTATGCATGTATGATTATATACATGCACCCTACTAATTTTTTGCTTTTGGACTATTGGGTTTTACACTGAGGTATCTGTGCATTGCGCCTTTTTACTTGTTTTATCTCCACTCATCAGGAGCAGCTATACATAAGGAGCACCTATAATGGGTTGTAAATTAAATTAATAATCAATGGTAATTGATTAGAAAATCCCCCCCTCCCCTTTAATATATCTGATTCCGATACTGCTCTGGTAGAAGTGCCCTGTTAGCATATATGATTATAGCCCTACCATATGTCTTGGCTCTATGTCTCTAGTTCTGTTGCTATGACCTATTTTCTGTCCATTAAGAGTTTATCTACTGTACAAATTATTCTTTATTATCTACATTACGATGGCAGTACTTGGCCCTCTTTGTCAGGTACCAATTATTGCCATTGTTATATTTGATTATTGTAGGTTTGTCAATATTTATGCTGTGTATTATTTATACTATATTATTTGTTATTATACTATATTATTTGTTTCATATATTTTTTTGCTTTACAATTGTTGAGCAGCTTGTCCTTTGTGGCTAATTGGTTCAGTCAGCGCAAGTGGGCTCCCTGAGGACTTATTTGGTCACCATGCGGTCGCCCAGCATCACGCCATGCAAAGCATTGCAGGTGTGGCGCATGCATTGGCCAGCGGGGGGAGCTCTGGCCTCCTCGCTCCGCTGACCTTTGCTAGTCACTTCCTGTGCTCTCCTTTCCCTAGCGTGGCATTGTTTTCTTCCATCTCACACGCAGGCACGCTTGGTGATTGGGCTCATGCCTAGTGACTTTTCGGGCCGACCCGAATGACGTCACATCGGCGATACCGATTTGCTGACTAAGGGTGGGACATACATACAAATAGCACACGTTTGAGCGTGCCCCATCAGCCGACATTCAAGACGGTTGTTGGAATTATTGAGGCTGCTGTTTTTATGGGGTTCAATATATGAAGGTATGGCTTGTTTTGACAATACTTTGCATAGTTACATAGAATCAGGTTCGAGTGCACATGCGCGGGACCTCCGGAGAGACACGCTAGTCCGTAGCTCCGCACCGCTCCGGTTCCTCTGAAGCCCCTACGTCAGCTATCACTAGCGAGACCCCTCAGTGATAACCCCCCCGACCGAAGGACGAAGCGGAGCACCCGCCTGTATGTCGAGGGTCCATCTTAAGAGGGGGGTGAACCGACAGCTACAGTTCGGCCTAGCAGCCCCTGAGCCTTCCAAGATGGCGGCCGCGGCCTCCTCACACACAGACCTCGGAGCACAAGACTCCATAGCAGACTCTCCACCCTCCCCTACTATGGATTCTATCCCTGGGAACACCAGACAGGATCTGACAGTCTCCCCAGCCTCCACAGAATCTCTTATAGGCAGATCCTTGATGGGGTTACCTCACTCTCCCTTGATGAATACCACTCATAGCCTGGCTGACTTCCTGCAGGCCTCTCCCTTGATCCAAAACCATCCTCATGAAATGGCCCAGCTCCTCAGCAGTTTCTCTGACATGCTTGCTGCAGGGCTTGCACAAACTGCTCTGCAGATCACTACATCCATCAAAGCTGATCTGCAGAACCTACCACCCGCATGGATGGCATTCAACAAGCGGTGGATGATTCTTCAGCACGCACTAACCAAAATACCACATGCATCCAGACACTGCAAGAACAATTGGATTTGGCTCTCTCTAAGATCGATGATTTAGAGAACAGGAGCAGACGCTATAATTTCCGCATCAGAGGTGTCCCGGAATTGATCGTTGACATACAAGACACCGTCAAATCTTTCATAAAAAGCGTCATCCCAGATATCCCGGACCACAGATTAGAACTGGATAGCGCCCATAGAGCGCTGCAACCCCCTCGCCAGGACGGCCTTCCACGTGATATAGTGGTCAAACCTCATTTCTACGGAGTGAAAGAAGAAATGATGAAGAAATCCTGTAATCTGGACAATATGGCCAGACAAGGCAATAAAATACAAAATTTTGCGGACATCTCCCCTGCCATGTTCCTGAAACAGAGATCCCTCAAACCCCTCCTGGACGTTCCCACTCAAAAATCTATCAAGTACAGGTGGTCTTTTCCTTTCCATCTTCAATTCCACTATAGAGACAGGTCCTACGTATTCACTAACTTCCAAAATGGTGAACGTCTTCTTTTGCACCTTGGACTCATCTCCCAGGAACCCTCTCATCGCCAAGAGGATTGCTGTCCCAACACCTCCAAGAGACCCCCACCGACCAGCTCCCTCACCCCTCTCTGGGTCAAGCAACAACCAAAAAGTCTCCGAGACTCTATCCCGCCGAGATGAACCCGAGACTCGATCGCCCAAGATGGACCCACTCTCCTCATTTCTGAGGACACTCTGCTTCCTGATGGTGTAGTAGTCATTCCTACACCCACCTAGGCCTCCGTTACTATGGCCAGGACAGTCCGCTTTCTTTAAGGCTTTTTTGATTTTTTGTTTTTTACTTCTTGATTTGCATCCCTTTTTGTTTAGATCTCTGTTATAAATTTCTACAGGATCCTCCTCACGGGTTGCTGATCTATACCATCAGACAAGCGGATCACGACCTAGGGTCCACAACCCAATGGACTGGTATTGTACTTATCTATGATCACCTCCCTCCCCCTTCCTAATCTGCCCTCCCCCCCTCCCTCCCCAAACCCATCTTCCCGGTACCCCTTCCTACCCTTCCCTTATTACCCTCAACCCCCATATTCCTAGAAGATGGTTCCTCGACATGGGACCAACAAACATGTTTTCCCCTTCTGGACAGTTTTGTTGATTTCTGTTTTTTTTTTGCTTGTGTTTCTTTTTGTGATTTTCTTCAATGTTTTACAATGTTTTGCTGTATTAATATGCCTGGTTCTAGATGCTTTGACTCTCATCCTTGGGTCCACATCTCCTTCTTTTTACAAAGGGCCACAAGGCCGGAGCGGTTCCACTTGCCACTCCACCTGTTGAGTTCTAGAGGAGACCTTCTCCCCTAGGTTCACCAGGAATGCAAACCCATTGTTGGTTGCCCCCTCACCGAAATCTGAGCATGCCAGCCCTACCCCTCAGGAACCAGGGACACTTTCTTCCATGTCCCTGAGGACACTCATTTTCTTCCTTCTTCAACCTTACCTCTGGCTTTTCTGTACCCTCCCTAACTTCTACTTCTTCCCCCTCCAGGTGCACTCATTAATGGCTCGCCAATCTTACCCTCCCAGGTTGTGGAACGCAAACAGCCGCTTCAAGACAAGACCTCCCTCTCCACGGTTCCAGGTAGAATCTCTCTTATTGTACGTGCGCTCCCCCCTCACATCCATGGCTGACCCCACCCCTCAAATAGCGAACCTCAAAATAGCTTCTCATAACACGCAGGGATTTAATTCCCCGATCAAAAGGTGAAAAGCTTTGCAAAACTATCACTCTAGAGGGCTAGAAATTCTCTTACTACAGGAAACCCACTTTCCCAAAAGTTTTGCCCTCACTTTCCTTCACCACAGCTACCCGACTTTCTTTCTGGCCAACGCAGATGACAAAAAAAGAGGGGTAGCAGTTCTCCTCTCTAAACGCATATCATTCACCCATTCCCAGACCATTAGAGATAGCGAAGGTCGCTACATCCTAGTCAAAGGACACATCAATGGTACCCTTTTCTCTCTGGTTTCCTATTATGCCCCCAACAGGAAACACTTACGCTCACTGCCCTATAACCTCATCTTGAAGGCACGGTAATAATAGGCGGAGATTCGAATATAGCATTCGATCACCTTTTAGACAAATCGCCAAAAGGTATCCCCATCTCAAAAAGACCCCCCAAACAGAGCTCCCACATCGCCCGACTACTTCACTCTTTAGGGATGATAGACACTTGGAGGGAATTAAATCCTGCAAAGGACTATACTCACTTTTCGGCCCCCCACGGGACCTATTCCCGAATCGATCACATCTTCTTACACACGTCTGAGATACACTTAGCGTCCCAATCCTCCATTTGCCAGGTCCCCTGGTCAGACCACTCTATAGTTACTCTCAAAATCACAAGCTCCCCAACTCGAGTGGGCCCACCTCAATGGCGCCTTAAGGAATCTCTTCTCTCCAACCCTGTGCATTGCACCATTTTAGAAAATGATCTAAAGGAATATTTCCTCCTTAATGACAATGCTGACAGTACACCCAACTCCTTATGGGGGCTCATAAAGCGGTCATGAGGGGTAAAATCATCCAACTAACCTCACGTCTTAAACGTGAGAAACAACTGGACATTTTTAATCTAGAGAAGGAATTCCGGTCCCTAAGCAAAATACACAAGAAAAATCCAACACCAAGCTCTCTATCTAAACTTGACGCAGCTAGAATAGCCCTGAACACAGCCCTTACCTCCAGTGCCAAAAAACACCTTGAATGGGTAAGTGGCAAGTTCTACCTCCTTTCTGACAAATTTGGCCCCCAACTTGCAGCAAAACTCTCCCCTAAACAAAGAATTTGCGCTCTTCCTAAAATAAAATCGCTTTCGGGCACGCTAACCCAAAACCCAAAGCAGATATTAGAGGCTTTCCATGCGTTCTACTCTAACCTCTATGCTGATACCAACCCCAGCTCCCCTCCTAAACTAAACTCCTTTCTGGACAATACCCCTCTTCCCAAATTATCCGAGTCTCACCGATCTATCATGGACTCCCCTTTTACTGTAGGAGAGGTTAGGGGGGTCATCAAAGAACTTAAAAAAGGTTCAGCCCCGGGCCCAGACGGCTTTTCGAACCAGTATTACAAGACCTTCTCAGATACCCTCTCGCCTTATCTGGTCCGGCTCTTTAATTGCCTTCGAAAGGGACAGTCACTAGACATAACAGCAAACCTTGCTTACATCTCTGTCATCCCCAAACCCGGCAAAGACCCCAGCCAAGTCAGCAACTACAGGCCAATTTCGCTAATCAACAACGATCTTAAGATCATGACAAAAATTCTCTCCAACAGACTGGGGACTTTCATAGGGTCTTATGTACACAAAGACCAAGTTGGCTTCATACCAGGGAGGCAGGGACCGGATCAGATAAGGAGGGCGGTGGTTATCATTTCCCTACTTAGGTCGGGCTGGGATGGGGGCCATCACAGGAGGGATTCCTCCTTTCATTAGACCTTCAGAAGGCCTTTGATACCGTCACCTGGCCATATCTATTCACAATCCTCGAAAAGTGGGGGTTTGGCCCACACTTTCTCTCCTCATTAAAGGCCCTATACTCCCTCCCCAAAGCTCAGGTTAGACTTCAGGGATCCCTCTCTGACCCATTCCCTATCTTTAAAGGCACACGACAAGGATGCCCCCTTTCCCCCCTCCTCTTCGCCATAGCAATAGAGACTTTAGCCATTTCTATAAGAGAACACCCAGACATTCACGGAGTTAGGTGTGGCCCCTCAACACACAAATGTGCACTCTTCGTGGACGATATCCTCCTCTTTGTAACCTCCCCCCTCATTTCGACCCCTAACGTTTTACAGCTCCTAGACAATTTTGGTCAAGCCTCAGGACTTAAGGTTAACATGGCCAAATCCACTGCCCTTAATATCTCTATCCCATCACCCCTGCTAGATAGACTTAAAGAACACTTCCCATTCACTTGAAGTTCCACCTCTATCCCTTATCTAGGTGTCCACCTCACAGCCTCTATTGACCAACTATACAAAAACAATTACCCACCCATGTTCTGGAAACTCAAGTCTGACCTTGATCAATGGTCGCTCTACAATCTGTCCTGGTTAAGCAGGATAAATGCTATTAAAATGACCCTCCTCCCCAAGATCCTTTATCTCTTCCACTCCCTCCCCATATCAGTCCCCAAACTACATATCACTAACCTCCAATCGGCAATTACTCGCTTCACTTGGGGTAGGTTAAATCACCGCCTCCCCAAACAGATGCTCTTTCGACCCAGAAAGAAAGGAGGCCTAGGACTTCCTAACCTATGGTGGCACTACCAGGCGGCTCAATCAACCCAATTTTCCAGCATTTTCCACAATTTATTCCAGAAGTCCAAAACCGGACTGGCTGGGAATAGAAAAACAAGCTGTCCCTAAGTACACTATAGATTTCCTTATTTGGCGGCCCCCTAAATCTAGGCCCCCTATCCTCTCCCCCACACTATCCCATTCGATTACCTTATGTGACTCCCTACATAAATTGAACTCTATAGCATCATGGTGGCACCCCCTCGCTCATATTTTTCACAACCCTCAATTCCCCCCCTGGAATGGACATTAAGGCCTTTTAATGGTGGCTGGATAAAGGCCTCTATCAAATTGGACACTTTTTCAACTTCAACGGCCCCCTAAAACTTGGTTACTGCACCGCTAAACTAGATATGCCCCCCTCCGAAAAATTCCGCTTTTACCAAATATCACAGTTCTTACTTTCTCTGACACCCAAAGATAATATCCCCCTCGCGGTCACCCCTTATGAGCAGTGGTGCTCCACAGCCATGGATGTGCGGGGAGGAATCTCCCTGATATACTCAGCACTTGCTGACCCTTTGGAGAAAGCGCCTTACATGCTTAGCTGGGAGCGCGACCTTGAGTTCGAGTGGGATTTGGACACTTGGAACTTTCATGTTACAAAAGCCTTCAAAGGAATCCTTAATGTATCCCTAGTCGAAGCAAACCTTAAGGTCGTCACCCGCTGGTACCTGGTCCCGACTCGACTAATTAAATTTTTCCCACAGTCTTAGCCCCTTTGGCAGTGCCCCAGGATCAGGAGCTTTTGGAACAAAATTTTTAGCTTAATTCGTACAGTTACTGGGGCAGTGCTCAACCAAGACCCTACAATAGCCCTTCTGAACAAGAAGATTCCTAATATCACGAAAAATATGCAAAGGTTGATACATTTCATGCTCCTGGGAGCTAAAATAACGATAGCGTGGGCCTGGAAATCTCCCTTAGTATCTTTTCATTTAGCCAAGCAAAAAATGACTTGGATTATGTTCCAGGAGAAAACCTCCAGTATGATACTGGATAGATTTGAATCCTTTAAATGCATTTGGGAACCCTGGGCCCGACACATCGGCTCCTCTATATAATCCACTGCTTTACTACCCCTATTGCAACCCACTTGATTTACATCAATCCCTTATTGCCTAGCCATTAATGTAGTTGCACCTAGATTCCCTCTTCTGTCTTTCTGACTGCTTCTTCCTTTCATTCTTAACTTGTCTTCCCTCTCCCCTCTTATCTTTCTCCTTTTTTATACACCCCATTAGTCTTAACTAATGGGGAATTCGGTACAAGACTGTAACATTCCTTCAACTTCTACTTCCATATACGACCTTTTATCCACAGGGTGATTTTTATGTCAATGTCCTTCAGGTAGGGCGCCATGCCCTTTTGTGAAGTACTAAATGCGTTTCTAAATTTTACTTCTATTCAGTTCTAAGTTACATGTGTTTTAATCCAGTGGGTGCGCAGGTTTGCCTTGGGCGGCCTACACGGGTTTGGCCCAACGTCTCATGGCACAGATTGTTCCCATTAGGGGTGTCAGGGCGCATGGGTGGAACTCAGTCGGCTTCCCGAGGTCTACAGTGTACATCATATATGTATACTTCCACTATGTATTCTTTAAACCTTATCTTTCATTATGCTGATTGATCATATTTTGATCAATTCGTACAGGAATCTGTCCTTTGTCATCTATTTTTTTTTTCCCTCCTTCACCCCTGCGTGGGTGTTACTTTGTCCTATTGTTACTTTCCTTGTTAACAATAAAGCTCTTTTGAAATTTAAAAAAAAAAGAAAAAAGACACAAGTCCATCAAGTCCAACCTATGTGTGATTATGTGTCAGTAATACATTGTATATCCCTGTATGTTGCGGTCATTCAGGTGCTTATCTAATAGTTTCTTGAAGCTATCGATGCTCCCCGCTGAGACCACCACCTGTGAAAGGGAATTCCACATCCTTGCTGCTCTTACAGTAAAGAACAATCTACGTAGTTAAAGGTTAAACCTCTTTTCCTCTAATTTTAATGAGTGGCCACGAGTCTTGTTAAACTCTCTTCTGCGAAAAAGTTTTATTTCTATTGTGGGGTCACCAGTACGGTATTTGTATATTGAAATCATATCCCCTCTCAAGCGTCTCTTCTCCAGAGAGAATAAGTTCAGTGCTCGCAAACCTTTCCTCATAACTAAGATCCTCCAGACCCTTTATTAGCTTTGTTGCCCTTCTTTGTACTCACTCCATTTCCAGTACATCCTTCTTGAGGACTGGTGCCCAGAACTGGACAGCATACTCTAGGTGTGGCCGGACCAGAGTCTTATAGAGTGGGAGAATTATCGTTTTATCCCTGGAGTTGATCCCCTTTTCAATGCATGCCAATATCTGTTTGCTTTGTTAGCAGCAGCTTGGCATTGCATGCCATTGCTGAGCCTATCATCTACTAGGACCCCCAGGTCCTTTTCCATCCTAGATTCAGATCTTTTTGCAAGGTTTCCACATCCTGCCGAGAAGTTATTGCCCTGCTTAGCTTAGTATCGTCTGCAAATACAGAGATTGAACTGTTTATCCCATCCTCCAGGTCATTTATGAACAAATTAAATAGGATTGGTCCCAGCACAGAACCCTGGGGAACCCCACTACCCACCCCTGACCATTCCGAGTACTCCCCATTTATCACCACCCTCTGAACTGCAAAATCAAGATACACCACGTCTACGGCCTTCCTTTATCTAGTTGGCAACTCACCTCCTCATAGAAGGTTAGTAGATTGGTTTGGCAAGAACGACTCTTCATGAATCCATGCTGATTACTGCTAATGATACCGTTCTCATTACTAAAATCTTGTATATAGTCCCTTATCATCCCCTCCAAGAGTTTACATACTATTGATGTTAGGCTAACTGGTCTGTAATTCCCAGGGATATATTTTGGGCCCTTTTTAAATATTGGTGCTACATTGGCTTTAATCAGCTGGTACCATTCCAGTCAGTAGACTGTCTGTAAAAAATTAGGAACAACGGTCTGGCAATCACTTGACTGAGTTCCTTAAGTACCCACGGATGCAAGCCATCTGGTCCCAGTAATTTATTAATGTTAAGTTTCTCAAGTCTAATTTTAATTCTGTCCTCTGTTAACCATGGAGGTGCTTCCTGTGTTGTGTCATGAGGATAAACACTGCAGTTTTGGTTACTGAAGCCCCCCGATTCACTCATGAAGACTGAGGATAAGAATAATTTCAATACCTTCGCCATCTTCCCATCCTTTGTAACCAGATGTCCTTCCTCATTTTTTATGGGGCCAATATGGTCTGTCCTCCCTTTTTTACTGTTTACATACTTAAAGAAATTCTTGGGATTTTTTTTGCTCTCCTCCGCTATGTGTCTTTCATGTTCTATCTTAGCCGTCCTAATTGCACCCTTACATTTCTTGTTGCATTCTTTATGAAATCTGAATCAACCTTGTATTTTTTGAAGGCCTTCTCCTTTGCTTTTATATGCATTTTTACATTGGAGTTAAGCCATCCAGGACTATTGTTCGCTCTTTTAAATTTATTACCCAATGGGATGCATTGGCTAATGCCCTTATTTAATATGCTCTTAAAGCAAACCCATCTCTCCTCCGTGTTCTTTGTTCCTAATATTTTATCCCGATTTATGCCTTTTAGCAAGGTTTGTTGTTTAGGGAAGTTGGCTCTTTTGAAATTCAGTGTCTTTGTGTTCCCTTTATGTTTCCTATTTGTGTGATTTATACTGAAACTAATTGACCTGTGATTGCTGTTACCTAAATTGCCCCGTATTTTCACATCCGTGATCAGGTCTGTATTGTTGGTAATCAGTAGATCCAGTAATGCTTTATTTCTAGTTGGTGCGTCTACCATCTGACCCATAAAATTGTCCTGCAAGACATTAAGGAACTGGCGAGCCTTAAATGAATGCGCGGTTCCCTCCGCCCAGTCTATGCATTGGCTAATGCCCTTATTTAATATGCTCTTAAAGCAAACCCATCTCTCCTCCGTGTTCTTTGTTCCTAATATTTTATCCCGATTTATGCCTTTTAGCAAGGTTTGTTGTTTAGGGAAGTTGGCTCTTTTGAAATTCAGTGTCTTTGTGTTCCCTTTATGTTTCCTATTTGTGTGATTTATACTGAAACTAATTGACCTGTGATTGCTGTTACCTAAATTGCCCCGTATTTTCACATCCGTGATCAGGTCTGTATTGTTGGTAATCAGTAGATCCAGTAATGCTTTATTTCTAGTTGGTGCGTCTACCATCTGACCCATAAAATTGTCCTGCAAGACATTAAGGAACTGGCGAGCCTTAAATGAATGCGCGGTTCCCTCCGCCCAGTCTATGTCTGGATAATTAAAATCCCCCATTATGATAACACTTCCCATCCTTGCTGCTAATCCAAATTGTGATAGGAGATCTGTCTCCACTTCCTCCCTCAGGTTAGGGGGCCTATAGCATACTCCCAGTATTATTTTCCCCTTAGCTTCATCCCTTTGGAGCTCTACCCATAAGAATTCCACCTCCTCCCTAGCTCCCTCAGTGATGTCATTTCTCACATTCACTTGTACATTATTCTTGATATATAGGCATATCCCTCCCCCTTTTTTACCCTCTCTATCCTTGCGGTAAAGGGTACACCCTTGAATGTTTGCCAGCCAATCATGAGAGCTGTTGAACCAGGTCTCTGAAATTCCAAATCCAAATCCTCCTCGTACAACAGTATCTCTAGTTCACCCATCTTGTCCGCCATGCTCCTGGCATTGGTGAACATGCCACATAGTTTAGACTGGTCGCATATTGTCCTCGTATTGGATGTTGGTTATTTGCATTTTTGGGTTGGTCCATTCGCTGTGCAGTCTTCTTTATCTTATATTTTATTCAGGAAATCCTGAGAATCTCTTATGAATGAACGTGTATGGACAATTAACGGTGCCAAACACTTATCGAGATGTTTGGCCAAAGGCATAGTAACTGATGCAGTACTGGACACTATGGGGCGTCCAGGAGGATTTTTAGGATCTCTATGTATTTTGAGAAGTACATAAATGATCGGGGTAACAGGATGTTCAGAAATTAAATATGTTTGTGTATTAATATCAATGATGTTATGTCGTACTTCTTGACCCACAATATTCTTAATTTTGTTTAAAACTCGGAATGTGGGATCAGTCTTCAGACAAATACATTAGTATCTGCCAGGTGTCTGTAAATCTCCCTCTCATAATGTTCTGTGTCCATTATCACTATCGAGCCCCCCTTATAGGACGGCTTGATAGTGATTTCCTTCCGTGTAGACAAAGCAGTAAGAGCTGTAGCTTCCTCCCAACTCAAATATTGGGTATATGATCCCCCCCGATTTGATTAGGTAAGAAAAGAAAACTTTACTAATGAACAACTCAGCCGCTGCACAGAATGTTGGTGGAACAAAACTGCTTTTGTTTTTTAGTTTTACGTTAGAAATAGATAAAGGCAGCAGGCTGACATTGTTCACAGCAGGTCTGGAAGAGTAAAAAGCTTTTAAACGAACATGTCTAAAGAAACTGTACAAATCCTGTCTTAGTACAAATGTATCCATCTTGGCCTTAGGAGTCCTGGCAGCTGCTTGCAAATGACATAGGGCTGCGACTTCCAGCGGTCAGCCAACTTGTGCTTTCCAGGGACACCCAGATTCCTCAGCAGCACCCTGTCATTTGTTTGCAAGTCCTGCACTCGTACCCTGAGGTCAAAGTTTCTTTTATTCCTCTGTCCTCGGGCATCTGAGGCAGCTTGGGTCTTGTCATAGGCGGTCTTTAGACTTTTCTGCAAGCGGTCTACATACCCTCTGTGGGAGGTTGTTGAAGTGTGGTCTAAGGACATGCCAAAGCCCAAGTCTACTGACAGCCAGGCCTCCTGCCCAAACATCAGACGATAGGGGTAGTATCCTGTGGCATTGTTTGCGGTGCTGTTATAAGCATGCACAATAGCGGCTATATGCTTGCTCCAGTGCTGCTTTAATTTCAAAGCATATCCAGGAGGGTTTGGTTGAACCTCTCTGGATGAGGATCCCCTTGAGGATGGTATGGGGTGGTTCTGGACTTCTTAATGCCTAACAAGTCTAAAATTCTCTTGATGAGGCTGCTTTTGAAATCTCTCCCTTGATCAGAGTGCATACGTTGGGGCAGGCCATAGTGTACAAAGAACTTCTCCAGTAAGACCTTGGTCACCGTGGATGCTTGTTGATTCTTTGTGGGAAATGCCTGGGCATACCTAGTGAAGTGGTCAGTCACTACAAGGATATTTCCCTGTCCACTCAGATCTGGCTCCAAGCACAGGAAGTCAATTCACACCAGCTCCATGGGTCCCTGACTTTACAGATGGCCCATTGGGGCAGCTCGGTGAGGAAAAGTTTTTCTTTGGATACATCTGATGCAAGAGTGGCAATAGCCCTTGACTTCAGCCCGCATATAGGGCCAGTAGAATCGGTCCCTCACCAGGTGATAAGTCCTCTCTGACCCTTGGTGGCCATGGTGGCCATGGCTGTCGTGAAGGGAAGTTAATATTGTCTCCCTGTGTTTTTCCAGTAGAAATAACTGACATTTTTCTTCGAGATCATCGGAGGGGCCCCTTTGGTAGATCACCCCTTGATTCAGCTGTAAATGATCCCACTCTCGGTGCAGTAGATGGGCCTCCTTCGGGGATTCAGTGAGGAGCATGTCAGGGCGTTGGCTCTCCAAGGCCTTCAATGCCAAGCTACAGAGAGGATCTACCAACTGGTACCTTTGCAAGTCCTTCTTAGAAAGCTTTGGCAGATCTTCATCCCCGACTTGGGTGACATTGCAATAACATTTTGGGACACCAGCAGCTGAAACCCCAATGTCTTCGACCCTGGATCCTCCTCCAGCTTGGTGTTCTGCACCTTGACACAAGGCTCGTACCCCTTCAGGTGTCAGCCGGGCCATTCTTCTGGAGGGTCACTGGAGCAATGGGGCCTTCTTGACAGAGCATCTGCATCTTTGTTCCCGACCCTCAGTCGATACTTCAGGCTGAAAGTAAACCCTGATAGGGCAGCCAACCATCTGTGACCTGTGGCGTCCAACTTGACAGTGGTGAGGATGTAGGTAAGGGGATTATTGTTGGTCTTAATCGTGATCTCCGCTCCATATAGATAATCCCTCAGTTTATCCACTACTGCCCACTTCAAGGCCAGAAACTCGAGTTTGTGTGTGGGGTAGTTCTTCTCGGCGGGTGCCAGGCTCTGACTCACATAGGCAACGGGCTGACATTCTTGATACAGCACCCCGCCTAACTCATCTCAACAGGTGTCAACATGTAGGTCATATGGCTTGGTTGTATCTGCATAGGCCAGGACTGGGGCAGTTGTTAGGCTCCCTTTCAGCTGCCTAAAGGCCCCTTCACTTTGGGCAGTCCACTGTTCCTGAATGGACTCTATGGGTTTTCTGGGCCCTCCAGCTGGTCTGACAGGCTTTGTCGGATCATTGTCTTCCTCTCCACTTTTTAATAGCTCATTAAGTGGGCGGGCTATCTTAGCGAATCCCTCAACAAATCTTCTGTAATACTGTAGGAACAGAATCCCAGAAATGACCTGAGTTCAGTTACATTAGTAGGCTTCAGCCAGGAGGTGACGGCTTCCAGCTTCCGGGGGTCAGTGGCCACTCCGTCGGCAGACATGATGCGACAAAGGTAGCTGACTGAGGGTCAATAAAACTGGCACTTCTCCAGTTCATGTCACCCACGGTCTTCCCCATGAGCCTTTGGAAAGTGGCTGGGGTGCCAGAAAAGCCCTGAGGCATGCAGTCAAATACAAAGAACCCCACTGGGGTAATAAAGGCTGTCTTCTACCTATCCTCAGGATGCATGGGGATTTGATAGTACCGGCTCTTCAGGTCCAGCACGCTGAACCACTTGGGCCCTGACAGGCTCTGCAAGTCTTCTATCTGTGGGGTGGGAATGGTCCTTCTGTTCAGCGTTCTGTAATTGATACAAAGCCTCAGTGACCCATTACTCTTCCTTACCACCACTATCGGGGAAGCGTATGGACTTCGGGACTCTCGGATGATACCTGCTGTCTTCAATTCTGCCAATTGTTCATGCAGGTCTTCCAAGTCCCCTAAAAGAATTCGTCGAACTCTCGCTCTGAACGGCTGGTCTTCTTGTAGACGGATCCGGTGTTGGGTGCTATTTGCACACCCCACATAGAATTCACTCTTCGAGAATGCAGCCTGCCACCTTAGGAGTTGAGTCTTGGCTCTTTCTTTCCATTCAGGTGAGAGAGTGGTGTTCTTTGGATAGAACTCCTCGACAGGGATCCCATCCTGTTCTCCCCCCACCAAATCAGACGGTGAGACTGGGGTAGCCGGGTTCACTTGTCCCAGCAGCATCCGAGCCGGCTTCTTTACTGGCGAGGCTGTTATGTTGCAGACACTGACCGATTTTCTCCTGTGGCTTCTTTGCAATGCTTTGGTTGCAATAATTTTGGGAATCATCTCCACTTCCATGTCTTCTTTCTGTCTGTCCTCTTCAAGGATGATGAAAGAACCTGGTTATTTCCAATTCAGTTTGACAGATGAAACAGGTCACTTCACCAGGCTGGAGTACCTTCTCACTCCCATTCAAATGCCAGATCTTTGCCACTCCTTCAGCTGTGGCCTTCTGTTCTTGCACCAGGCGCTGATAGGCTTGTCTCAACATGTGCACACTTGTAGTCAAAGTGTCCTGCTCTTGGATAAGAGGTGTCAACAGTCTTCTGACAAGATCAGTATTAGTCCCTATGATGAGAGAACTTTTACTAGCCCCTGGTGGGCGAAGATAGACCACTGCCAAAGTGTCAAAGGTCTCAGCTTTCCCAGGAGGGATCGAAGGTCCACTTGACTGGTAGATAGCCATCATAAGGGAAATTCTAAATCCCAATGCCCAATATCTCTAGCTCTTCTAACTTCTGTAATGGCAGGTGTTTGAGGTGCCTGTCATAGAAGTCTCTGTAGAGGAGGGTCACTTGAGCTCCAGTATGCAGGAGGGCCTTGGGGTAGATTCCCTCCACTTGGATGGATACAACCGGAGAGGGTCCCACTAGCTTGACAGGGAATTTGTGGGAAGGGGCAGGCTTGGTCTGTTCGGTGGCTTATATCTGCACTTTTTTCTTGCGGAAGTTCTGATCTGGCTTGAGTCTCTGTTGACCTCTGGGAGTAGCGCCGGGTAGCATGGGTCAAAGGAAGTGGGACACTGGGTCGCTCGGAGGCAACAACAGGAGCCATCTGCGGTCTCCTTGCGTCGTTGGTTTTAGCTGAAGCTAGCTAATGTAGATGGGCACCTGGTTGACTGCTTCACTGGGGCCCTCTGGAGTTTCCCGCTGGCTTTTGGTGCTGTGCTTCAGGCTTCACTGGGCTTGGGAATACTCATCGATAATGTCCAACTCCTCCGCAGTTGAAGCAGATCCCTTGGTTTGCTGGCTTCTCCACCTGAGCAACCATAGAGCTTAAACTTCTTGGGCACTGAAACTTCATCTCTGGGTAGAACAATGGGCTTGGCGGTCAACAAGGCCATCATCTCTATCAGCTGCGACACTTGAGTCTTAAGAAACTTAACCTGGGGGTCGCCATCAGCTGCACTGGCCACGCTGACAACAACAGATTCTGACCATTTTTGTTTTCCAGCATCGGCCTTCTCTTCCCGCACATTTCGGATCAGATCTGGATACTTCAAGATGCCACCATTTTGCCTGGTTCTCAACAGGAGGGTGATGGGGTCCAAGGGCTGGGCACCCCTCAAGACTTGCTGGGCACAGACCTCATCCACCTTCCGGGGGTCTAGACCCTTCTTCAGCAGGATCTGGTGCATAATTTTGTGCAAATGTCTCATGAACTCCGACAACTTCTCTCCCTCATTTTGGTAAGTGTGCTCCAACTGGTAAATAAGAAACCTTCTCTGTGCACCCAAACGCATCCTGCAGAATGTTCAGGGACTCCTGGGCAACAAAATCTTGCTTGCTAAACTTGAAATTGCGGATGGATTCTAAGGCAAGCCCTTTTAACCTCTCTGTGATTCTCTGTTTCTTGTGGGTCTCAGGAATGTCCCATTCATCCTAGGCTTGTGTGGCCTGGTCCAGCCACTCTTCAAAGTTGTCCTCTCCTGTAGGCACTGGTTGTCTTTGAGAGAAAGCCTTGAGCTTCCGATACCCAGTTGCCGAGTATGTTGGAGGGTCTTTCTGACATTTTGAAACAAAGTCTCCCAGGGCAGCAAAGAATTCTGGTCCAATCGTGGTCAGAGGTGACGGGGAGACTTCTTCTGTAGTTGACTCAGCTTGACTGGAGCTTGTAGGACCCCGTCTGGAACCTTCAGATGGATTATACAAAGCTCCGCCTTGTTGGCCAATTGCACACTGGCACCTTTGAAGCTTTCAGGGACTCCTTGTCTCCACTCTAATAGTGCATAGGTGTGGGAGGTCCCACGGTCTGTTTTGACAGCAATCACCCATGCCTTCCTGTCTGGGGACAGCGTCTTCATAGCTTGGCTGATTTGTTCCTCAGCCCAGGCCTCCCCAGGGAGTTCGATCACCATGCTCGACTTTGAGCGGGTGCCTTCTTCCTCACACCACTGGATAGCAGCGGCAAGGTCCATCATGGTGCTTGTAGGAGAGTTGATTGCAGAGAAACTGAAAATCCCGGACGAGCCCCCACGTATAGCGATATCCCGAAGGAGCGGCTTTAGTTTGTTCAGTCTGTTACTCTGCCTCTCAAACCCAAAGAACTGTCCCAGCCCCTCTGGCACACCTAGCAATGTGATTAATAAAATAACCCAGTAATAACACACACACACTCAGTTCTGCTCTCTTAAGTTTACTTGGACCAGAGAAAAGTTTAAAGTAATATTAGTCAACCAAGTCCTGTATAAGTAGCCAGGACTTGGTTGAAACACTTCTCAAAACAGTCAATAACACTATACAACAATAAAAGAATAATACCAACATACACAGATTAAATGGACTCCCCAAACAAGCTATTGATTGATGTAGAATACTATGGCTAAAGGGTAACCCCAGGCTGGCCTATAGTACCTCCAATGCACACACAATGAAGTAATACAAACACCAGTGGTGTGTCCCCTTTAAGAGCAACAACAATAATGTTCTAGGAGCAAAGCTTTGTGTTTGTTCTCTTCACCGGCATGTAGGAGCTCTGTGGACAAGGGTCCCTCAATGTAACAGGGTAATGTAGCACTCCTCTACGTGATCCGGATAACAGGTGTCTGTGCGCACTATTCAGGTGTGGTGTTTTATGGAAGGCAATAAGATTCCTGGGCAAAGCCCCCTCACCAATCCTGTACGCATTCAGCGGTCCTCCAAAGAGCAGTTAACCGATTCTCCTAGCAGCAGATGTGTCGCGATGGCTTTCAGTCTCTGACCTGTTGAATCGGCCGATTCTGTGACATTCCGCGCTGATGCAGAGCGTCCTTCTGGAAGCATGGTTCTGTTCCTCTGGGCTGGAGCTGCAGACTGTGTACCCCTTGGTAGGCTGCAATCCCCTCACACAGCAACAGAGGGTTGCTCTACCGATGGGATCTAGGAAACAAGGCCTCTCTGCCTGGTCTGCCCTGTGCTTTTTATAGTCTCACCCACAATCCTCTTGACTCTCTGCAGTGCAGCCTGGGATTTGCAGTCCTGCCCCCTCACACAGTCAGTCAGGCTGCCTTGTGCTGGGACTTCATAATCCACAGTTCTTTGCTGCTGGTCCCTGATGATTGGCTCTCAGTCTCTTCCAATAGTGAGGCTACCAAGTAAATAGTTCTGTGTGTCTGTGTGTGTGAGAGGAGAGGGGGGGGGGACCCACACAGCTGCTAGCAGGCAACTCTCTCCCTTGTGGATTCAATCAGCCTGGAGAGGTACCTGCTACACAAGTACAATTTTTCATTTGAAAATCTACTAGTATATAGCCAACTTAAAGCGGAGTTCCACCCATATAAAAGTCAGCAGCTACAAAAAGTGTAAAAGTGTAGCGCTATATATATATATATATATATATATATATATATATATATATATATATATAAAAATCAAAAGGTCTTACGTGCATAGAAACAGTGAATAAAACCTAATCACCCCTTGTAGAACAAAGGTATGAAGTGCATAATAAAGTGACAATGTGTGATTCAAAACAGCAATTGAAATGCAATAAATATTGATGACCAATTATAGAAAATATACATTATATCTGGAAAACCATGCAGGTTTGGCAGATCAACCACTCAAGTCCATATAAAAAATCCAAAATATGAATTGATAACAAATTGTGAAAAAGAAAACCACCACCGAAAGTCTATGGGGGTTGTGCGTTGAAAATGATGGAAGAATAACTCCCGAGATCCCTCGTAGAAGAAATTTGTCACATCTGGCAAGTGAGTAGACAATGAGGGAACCACAGGTGGACAGAGGGTCTAGATGGGTGGCAGGACCAACACCAGAACGTCAAGAGGCTTACCAGAACTTAATGACTTGAAAAGACCTACGTCTTACAAGTCAGAAAGGCTTGTTAACCAACCGATCTGGACAAGATGACTCGTCAAGTATCCTCAGCTTGCAATGGGAAGAGGGGTATCAGCACAGCAGTGACATCTGAGTTCCCTCTGCACGCTCTTTTTTCAAAATTGCCCCCGTTTCCAGTGTAAAGGCCTGAATACTGACATTCACGAGCACAAGACTCACATTGGGAGTAATCCTCAATAATAGATAGCTTACATCTGAGCATGACTGCCAAGTGTAAAAAGACAAAGTGTTGTTAGAGGTTGTATACAAAAAAAAACAAGGTTGGGCATGGCTGTATACTAGCCATGCCCAACCTTGTTTTTTTTGTATACAACCTCTAACAACACTTTTTTTTGTCTTTTTACACTTGGCAGTCATGCTCAGATGTAAGCTATCTATATCTCTTTTTGCTTTACAGAGGATGCCCTCATACGTGAAGATATGTTTCTAGAAGCCAGGGTTACTCCACTTGGACATTCATTTACCTCTGAAGAAGTGATATTGAGGATTACTCCCAATGTGAGTCTTGTGCTTGTGAATGTCAGTATTCAGGCCTTTACACTGGAAACGGGCAATTTTGAAAGAGCGTGCAGAGGGAACTCAGATGTCACTGCTGTGCTGATACCCCTCTTCCCATTGCAAGCTGAGGATACTTGACGAGTCATCTTGTCCAGACCGGTTGGTCAACAAGCCTTTCTGACTTGTAAGACGTAGGTCTTTTCAAGTCATTAAGTTCTGGTAAGCATCTTGACGTTTTGGTGTTGGTCCTGCCACCCATCTAGACCCTCTGTTCACCTGTGGTTCCCTCATTGTCTACTCACTTGCCAGATGTGACAAATTTCTTCTACGAGGGATCTCGGGAGTTATTCTTCCATCATTTTCAACGCACAACCCCCATAGACTTTCGGTGGTGGTTTTCTTTTTCACAATTTATTATCAATTCATATTTTGGATTTTTTATATGGACTTGAGTGGTTGATCTGCCAAACCTGCATGGTTTTCCAGATATAATGTATATTTTCTATAATTGGTTATCGATATTTATTGCATTTCAATTGCTGTTTTGAATCACACATTGTCACTTTATTATGCACTTCATACCTTTGTTCTACAAGGGGTGATTAGGTTTTATTCACTGTTTCTATGCACGTAAGACCTTTTGATCTATCTATATATATATATATATATATATATATATATATATATATATATATATATATATATATATATATATAGCGCTACACTTTTATTTTTATTTTGAACTCTAACCTGAGTCTATAGGTGTGTTAGCTGCTAACTGAGATATATAAATTTGTTTGCATTTTTAGCGCAGCGCTGTACTTATCTTCCTATTGAGCTATAAAAAGTGTAGCTGCTGACTTTTAATAATTGAACACTCACCTGTCCCGTGGTCCAGTGATGCGGGCAAACGGAGCCCCGCTCTTCTTACCCTCCTCTCTGCGGCACCGGCATTGTTACTGTGGGAGCCGGGCTGTGCACGCACTGCGCATGCGCGAGCCGTGCTGCACACTGTGACTGGCCAGGCAAACATCTGGGACCTGTGATGTGTCCCAGATGCTTTCTGAGAGGGAGGGGGGAGAGGTGAACTTGCTACCGACACCGTGGTGTCCCGGGAGGAAGTGGGAGCTGGATCCCTATAAAAAGAGGGTATCCACTCCCCCCCAATAAAAAATTACATGCCAAATGTGGCATGTCAGGGGGTCACCTTCACTTAAAGCGTAAGTTCTATTTTTGGGTGGAACTCCGCTTTAAGATAAATGAGTGGTCTAGGAGAACACCTTTATATCATTAATGGAAGATGTAATGCTCTGGAATGTGTGTGCCTTGATGTGATATACAGAAATATCAGTGAGGATATTCTGCAGCCAGCTGGTAAGAGGAAAGTATTACATCTGGATGTTTTTGTATGACAGATGTCATCCTTGGATCACTGTGAGTCTCGAGCACAGTAATATGTGGCCGTGTCTTCCACTCCAACATTGTCTATTTGTAGATATGATGTGGTTATGGACGCATCAGTAGTTATTGTGAATCTTCCTTTGTGTGAAGAGGAATAATCTGTAATTCCATTATTAGTGGGATGAACCCTCCCAATCCATGTCATTGCTCTCCATGGAACTCGTTGAACCCAATTTATATAGCAGCAGCTATATGTATATCCAGATCCTTTACAGGACATCTTCACACTCCCTCCAGGCTTTTTTATTTCTGAGGAGGGCTGAGTAAGTGTTTGTGACATGACCCCTGTAACCAAGAATAAAAATATGATGAGAAATAAGATGATCCCATCAGAATGGTTTACTGATTTTTTCTGTATTCCAGACTTACCAAGAAATGAGGACAGACACAAAAGACAACACGATAGAAACATGATGTCTTATTGGCTTTAGATGTTCTGAATGTTCTGAGAGGACACCAAGATCTCAGTAGAACATCTCGGCCGGTCAGTTCAGCTTTTCTACCTGACAGGATGAGACAGGAAGCAAAGAATGGATTTGCATGAGGGGAAGAAGACTATAAGATGCTGAACAGCCTCTTCTATCTACAGTACAATGAGGAATATGATCTCAACTGTCCCTCATATGGAACCAAATTCATCTGTCCCTCTTTCTTAATCAGTTTTCTTTTTTGTGTTCTGAGCTATAGATCTCTATAAAAATGTTTGTTTTTTTTTTCAATCAAAATTTATTTACAGCACCACATATTTTCCAATCTTTGAAATTTGGGACAAATGTGTACAGATATACTGTATAAATATACAATAAACCACTTAGATCCTATACTGATATTGCAGATCTCCCCAGCTACTGTAGACATAACAGTCTGCTCAGTAAAATGTTATGTACAGTATATAGGTGCAGAACTCTTGACTGGGTATAATATAGATAAAGGATATTTGCGCTGCGCTTGATAATATAATATAAAGATGATGTCAAAAAGATCACTAATAAGTAAACATCAAATACAGTAAATAAAACTTTCTACATGAAAACTTCCTATGTGCAATGTGCATACAATCTTCTACATTGTATATGCATACCAAACAATTTAAAGTGCAATGTGCATGTATAATTATACCAAAAAGAGTTAATTCAGTGATGAACTAAACAACATGCAATATCTCGCATATAGTGCAGCATGCAAGAAAAAATATCAAATAGCATAAAAGTGCCCAGTGCGTCTTAAACACAGTTTAAGTAATCTGTGTTTAATGATATCCTTATTGTAGTGTCCATAAAATGTCCAAATTAAATGTGCATTTGTATCCAACAAAATCCAAATCATCCAGTGCGGTGAATTTGAATGCTGCAAACAACCGTGATGTGTCCTGGTAACCCCCCAAAGTGATTGCGTTCACCTCAGAGCGTGTGACACAGTGGCTAACTATGTCAAATCACGCTTTGTAGCCACCCCTTGGGCTCTGCATGGTATGCTAGATGCGATCTCCACTTTACTCTGGGTTAAAAGGCTCCATAGACATCCAATCATAAAAATGAAGAGAGACTATATAGTGTAATACTATTAAACACTCGTTTATTTATGCATAAAACCACTTCCCACAAAGGGGTACTCACATTCTCCTGGTGCTGCTGTGCACCAAACAATAAACCGCTATTTAAAAACGCCAGTCTGTATGCCGCAGGGTATGAGTTTCTCCCAGCTCAGCTGTGTACTGCTTACTCCATCCTGGCCCCTCCCCAAGCAGTGCACAGCTGTAATTTGGACATTTTATGGACACTACAATAAGGATATCATTAAACACAGATTACATCGACTGTGTTTAAGACGCACTGGGCATTTTTATGCTATTTGATATTTTTTCTTGCATGCTGCACTTTATGCGAGATATTGCATGTTGTTTAGTTCATCACTGAATTAACTCTTTTTGGTATAATTATACATGCACATTGCACTTTAAATTGTTTGGTATGCATATACAATGTAGAAGATTGTATGCACATTGCACATAGGAAGTTTTCATGTAGAAAGTTTTATTTACTGTATTTGATGTTTACTTATTAGTGATCTTTTTGACATCATCTTTATATTATATTATCAAGCGCAGCGCAAATATCCTTTATCTACACATCTTGCACGAGTATGAATACGTGAACTGCGTTTGCTGCTAGATATATATATATATTTTTATATAAAATTATTTATTATTTTTTTTGATTCTCACGTTTTATGCACATTGAGCATTGGATTATTGTGGCTTGCAAGATTTCTCTTTGTTTGGGTATAATATAGTACTGTTACATATACACTGAATGTTAAAGATTGTACCGTATCCAACCTTATGATATCTTAAGAAGGACACTTTATGAAATGCAGTGCATTTTAATCAACATTTGTTATTTTGTATAACTAGACAAACTCACAAAAAATGTGCAATACTATTTAGCTGAACCCTAAGGACTTATTTGTTCTTGCTGTTTGGGGAAGAAGTTGAGCTGTGTTTTTACCCCCCCCCCCCAACCACCATTCCTTAAGCTTTCATGTTCAGCTGGCTGTATCACTGCAGATCATGACCCATTCAAGTGAACAGAACCACACCCCAATTGCTCTGCAACGCAGATTCCAGTTTTCAGGTGTACTTACACCACAGTAAGGGGTCACCACCTTAATCGACATTAGGGTGCAGGATGGTACTACATTTTAAATGTGATTTTAATGGCCTTTTAATTGTGCATTAATAAAGTTTGTATTAAATTGGGGCTGTGCCTATATGTCCATGAACTACGGTCCAATGTTTGGTTTTTCCTAATTCGCCCTCAATTAGGAACCATAAGCAGAGCTGGAGGAAGGTAAATGTATTTAACACCTTTCCATATGGCCTATAGCAGAATGATGGCTGGGTGGGGGTTGCATTGTTCTGACTGGATGTCATATGATGTCCTTCAGAACAAGCTGCTTCCAAGGGCTGTGCAGCGCTCGGTGATCGGTGGTGCACTTTTTCGCCCAGACACACTTCATTGGCAATAACGGCAAAGAGCCTATGAGGTAGGTTCTTTACCACGTGATAAGCCGTGTCTAATCACAGCTGATTACAGTATAATTAGGAAGTGCTGATTATCGGCATTCCTCTACTTGTGCTGACGGCGCGTGAGTAGAGAAAAACTGCTATGCGGTTTTCTGACAGGGGGGTCTGCGCTGATAATCAGTGCAGCCCCATCAGTGGTGTCTGCCAGTGCCCATCAGTGATGCCCACCTGTGCCCACCAATGATGCCAATCAGTGCCCATCAGTGATGCCAATCAGTGCCGCCTATCAGTGCCCCTTCAGTGCCACCTCATCAGTGCCCCTCAGTGCAGCCTCATCAGCGCACATCAGTGAAGGAGAATAATTACATATTTACATAATTTTGTAAGAAAAACCTTATAAACTTTTTTCTTCAACATTTTCAGTCTTTTTTCATTTGTTTAAGAAAACTTACCGAAAGAAAGCTTTATCTGTCTCAAAAATGTTTTGTTTGAGTTTTTAGGCACTTTGACAATGATCATTAAAAAAAATAAAGTATGAGCTTTTCCAGCTGAGAAACAGGCAGCGATAAAAAATTACCCTAAAAAATAATCCCTCACCATATCCAAGTTCCTCCACCCCAAACTCGCTCATCCATGTCTTTATGGTCCTTGTTTTGCGCACTGGTCCAAATAATTTTGGTGGAAGGGGGATTATGGTGTGGGGTTGTTTTTCAGGAGTTGGGGTGACCCCTTAGTTCCAGTGAAGGGAACTCTTAAGGCATCAGCATACCAAGACATTTTGAACAATTTCATGGTCCCACAGTTTAGAACCCACTTCCTGTTCTAACATGACTGCGCACCAGTGCACAAATCAAGGTCCATAAGGACATGGATGAGCAAGTTTGGGGTGGAGGTACTTGACTGGATTGCACAGAGTCCTGACCTCAACCCAATATAACACTTTTGGGTTAAACCACCGTATGGTTTTGGCCACCGTGCTGCAGCTCAGTTTCAGGGTCTTGGCAATCTTCTTATAGCCTAGGCCATCTTCTTCATCTTTTTTTCAGATCCTCAGAGAGAGTTCTTTGCCATGAGGTGCCATGTTGAACTTCCAGTGACCAGTATGAGAGAGTGAGAGAGATAACACCACATTTAACACACCTGCTCCCCATTCACACCTGAGACCTTGCAACACTAACGAGTCACATATATAACAGCAAATTTACACTGTTATACAAGCTGTACACTCATGACTTTACATTGTAGCAAAGTGTCATTTTTTCAGTGTTGTTACATGAAAAGTTATGATAAAATATTTACAAAAATGTGAGGGGTGTACTCACTTTTGTGGGATACTGTATGTGTGTGTATGTGTGTATAATATATATATATATATATATATATATATATATATATATATATATATATATATATATATATATAGAAAAAGAAATTGAGGGAAACCATGCTAGTGTGCAATAGATACTGCCATCATCCTGAATAATAATTGGAGGAATTGGTATGCAACGGAATGCATGCGGGGGACACCCCTTAGGATTTTTCAGGCAGAAAAAGGAGTAAAGAAAATATTAACCGTAAAAAGGCACCAGCAGTGCCAACTTTATTTGTGTACAAAAATTAATTAAAAATGTCCAGAGGGACAAGACAAACATATACAATCAATAATTAGTATCTGTATAAATGACAAAGACAAGTAGAGCATATAGAAATGATATCACCCAGTGCCAGCAACCCCAAACCATCCACCGAGATACGGTAGGTCTGGTGGGGGGTAGGCGGCTAATGCATATTTCCCAACATGTTTTGGAAAGGACCGTAGTCACATTGGTATATTCCTTCTTCAGGGGAATTGTTTAACATACAGATGGGTGGATGAAAAATGTTGCTTGTCTCTAGAACATAGACATAAACATCAATGAGTAACATAGCAAAAAACAGAACCATATACATGGTTTATGTTATAGCCATTTGTATATCACAGGAATCATCAAAAAAAATATAACATATTACTTACATAATCATACTCATGTCATGAGAAAGAGGAAAAGCAAAAGAAAGTGTCAACGTGCTGTTTGTAGGGGTCCACAGGTGACAGAAGGGGCCAATGACGACCCGCAGAGCCGCAGGGGCACCTTCACAAGATACGCCTGATCTACCCTGTAGCGAACAATGTCAGCGTTAGGGGGAAAATGCACACAAAAGAGAGGCCAGGGGAACAAGTAATTAAAAAAAACTTCCATGTGTATATATACAAGCCAACCCCTTAAGACTGCAGTGTCAAGGGAGGCAAATATAACATACCTGGATTGAAGGGTAGAGTAAAACGTAGGCTGCTGATGGTTAAAAATCCATTCAATTCATTCATCAATTCATATATATATATATATATATAAATAATTGTGACAGACCTAGCTGGGAAAGAGACTTTTGGAGGAGACTGTATGCTAACCTCTTGCCGATCGATCGGGGGCCCTTGCAATTGGGGGAATGGTGCTCTTTGTGAGCTGTATGCCTGGGGACCCTTGAGGTGGTATTACTGTGGATTCGGGTCCTGGTCCCCCAGGACATACAGACTCTGGGGACCCTGGATTTGCCATATTGGAATAGTGGCTGATTCATAATTCTGGGACAGATACTGTTAGGAGATGCTGATGTAAATTCCAACACCTGTCTGTCTATTGTCTGCTAAAATGTGTATTGTAAATAAGTCTACTATGGGATCTAAGAGTCATTAGATCCCCATTGTTATTTGTGTTAATTAACTCTGCTATTGTGCGAAGAAGAGTCTACGTTGATTGTGATAATGTTGATTGGATTTTCTGAACTACAAGACGGCCAGTCTGACCTAATGGTCATGTCTGAGTCATCTAGGCTGTCTAAAGGGATTAGTTAATTAACTCATGTTAATTAGGTTAAATAGGTTACAGCTGTATTGTTAGAGTAATATGAGCAGGAGGTCTGCACCTCCACTTTTAGTGTATAAAAGCCTGTATTTTGCAATAAAAGAGTTTTCCTGTTTGAACTTACATACAGCCTGCCTGGTGTTTGTTCTGAGCTATCACAACTGGACTAGAACGGCACAGAGCTGTAGTTCTAATCCCGGAGCATTGGATGACCGAACCATCAGACGTTGCAATCTGATTCAATAGCTGCAGAGGAGTGTCGGGAGAGTGGAACCGAGCAAGCAAGGGGCTTGTTACAACAATATAAACACATACATACTGTGTATATACATACACCCAATATTGTACTTTTATTTTACTTAAATCAGTTAGCGACATTGGGATGTGCTGCAGCAACATCACTGTGGGGTTGATTTACTAAAACCGGAGAGTGCTAAATCTGGTGCAGCTTTACATGGTAGCCAATCAGCTTCTAACATCAGCTTGTTCAATTAAGCTTTGCCAATAAAACTTAGAAGCTGATTGGTTCCTGTGCAGAGCTGCACCAAATTTTGCACTCTCCAGTTTTAATAAATCAACCCCAATATGTGTATCACATCCAGTCCTTCTGCTCCTATGCCATGCCCTACCTCCCCAAACTGCTTGCAATTCTCTGCGTTGAAAATTAAAGTGGGATTCCGTCATAAAAAAAAAATTTAAAAGTCAGCAGCTACAAACACTGTAGCTGCTGACTTTAAATAAGTACTTACCTGTCCTGGGTGCCCGCGATGTCGGACGCCTGAGGCAGACCCGTCCCTCGGCTCTCGGGTCCTGGCACCGCCATCCTAGGTAAGGGAAACAGGCAGTGGAGCCTTGCGGCTTCACTGCCAGTTTCCTACAGCGCATGCGCGAGCGGCTTGGCACTTTATGAATGGGACGCAATGTGTTGTGGGACACACACAGTTCCCATAACACACCGCACCCCATTCCCCAGAAGACAACGCGGGAAGCAGAAGACTGAAGATCACAGCAGTGTAGGAAGAGGCAGATTAGGAAGACTGCCTAGCAACAGCAAGTTCACGTAAGTAAAAAAAAATAATTTTTTCCTTTTCCCCCATTTTTTTAGGTATTTTTTGGTGCATTTTTTTTTCAGGGTGGACCTCCACTTTAAGCTGGGAGTTGCTATGTACATAAAACAGCTCAAGCAGCCGCTGTCAGAAAAGAACCCTCTGACTCAATGTTTATTAACACCATTCAGATAGGAAATAGAAATATACAAAGTAATATTGGTAACATTGTTACTTTTGTAGATATTCTTTTTTATTTATTTGCAGATCAAAGGGCCTAGCTTCAATCTGTCAGATAAAAGTCAGATAAAGCACCCTGGCAAGTAAAGTAAATGTTTTTTATTTTGTATTATTATTTTTGTCTATTAACCTCTTATTCACCCTTATCTTACCCTAATGAGCTCTAATTAACGTCTTACGCTTTTCCCTTCAACTAATAATTTTCTGCTTTTTTTTCATTTCTCTTTGATTAACTAATAATATTTCAAGGGTAACTCCACTTTTGTGGGAAAAAAAATGCAAATATAAAAAAATTAATATAGCGTTTCCAATTGCGACACAAATCATATTGTAATTGAATGTTATTAACAATGACCTTTCCTTTTCAATCTGCAGCTCTGTAATTTTCTGTAAAATACAATGCAATATGGAAACCTGAAGGAGTTCTGTACACACAATTGTCGTTTTTGCTTGTTTTTATTTGTACATTTTTTCTTAGCATCACAAAAAAAGCACAAAAAACCTTTATTTCATTTAAAAACATAGAAAAGAGGCAGCAGCAAAAGGACCAAGTGATTCAACAAGTATTTAAAAATAACTTTTGAATATTTTGTACCAGAATAATATTTTTAGTGTCATTTAAACGGGACAGATTATAGAATAGAATATATACTTTCATACTACAGCAACACATTTTTTTTTAAATGAACACTGGTCAAAACAAAAAAAGAAAGTGTTTTTTTTTTTTTTTTTTTTTTTTTTTTAGCTTTGTTACTTTTTTGTAGAAAAATCGCATTAAAAACATTTTTTTGCAAGACAATAGCACAAGAAGAAAGGCTTTGTTAACTTAACATCTATTGCTTTGTTATCTCAACTAAAGATACTTTTTTTTGCCCAATAATCCGGTCCATAGCAGAATTGTAAAAACGGCTCTGGTCCATAATGGGTATACAGGGAGAAGTGTCACCCGATTTAGACTATTTTAGGGCAATGCAGCTAGGAGCCTTTATCCGCTCGAATATTAAAATTTACCCAGTGGTACGGGAGTTATCACGTTTTGAACAGAGATGTTTAGATGGAGAAAATATGAGACACTCTCTATCACATTGCTACGAGGTATTAACGAATCAAGAAGCCCCTCAGGAGCTTAATTTTATCCAGGCTTGGGAGAGAGAGATGGGAGTAACGTCAGTCAGAAGGTTAAAATTCTGAAATCCACACATAAGACATCGATTGCTAGCAGATACCAAGAGGGAGGATATAAAATCCTCACTAGGTGGTATAGAACACCTTCTGTTCTACATAAAATATTCCCACAGGCCTCAGATGTGTGCTGGCGTTGCACGAGAGTGGAGGGTACTATGCTGCACATATTTTGGGAATGTGAGAAGATTAAGGATTTTTGGGAGGTGTGTCTCTTGGGAATAATCCAGCTGTATTTCTATTAAATGATGTTCCCCTGTCGGTGGAAAAATATAAGAACTCTTTACTCAAACACCTTCTCACGGCGGCGAAGGCCTGTATACCGGCTTTGTGGAAGAGTTCAGTCCCCCCAACCAAAACACAGTGGTGGGCCAGGATTATGGAAATCCAACAAATGGAAAGTTTGACCTTGATGTTGAAAGAACAAGATGAGAAATATTGGAGGATATGGACTCCCTTCCTGGACTACAGAAGTAGAGAACAGGCGAGGTAGATTATGTGCAATCGGACGGGAATGAGGAGGGGACACCCTTGGGGGGACCTTTCCCCCTTTTTTTTTTTTTTTTTTTTGGGGGGTGGGGGTTGACATAAGGGGTGGGTTGGGAGAAAAGGGAAATAATAATATATGTTTATCGGGTAGATGTGACTCAGTTCCACCTAGAAGAAAATGTATCATGTGGTTAGATTATGATAAATGGAGATGTTAGAGAAGATATGAAGACTATGTGAAATACTTTATGTGGAATGTATTATATGCTATTCAAAAATAAAGAATTTATTAAAAAAAAAAGAAGAAAGGCTTTGTTAACTTAACATTTATTGCTTTGTTATCTCAACTAAAGATACTTTTTTTTTGCCCAATAATCCGGTCCATAGCAGAATTGTAAAAACTGCTGTGGTCCATAATGGGTATACAGATGTGAGAGGGGAAATGGTTAATACTGAATGATTACTGATACTTGGGTACAGTGAGTTTGGTATTAAATATTAATATATAATTTTATTTACAGGGAATATAGACACACAAATACATACAATACATGAAGTAAGGTAACATACAGATTTCAGCAATCCCATGAAAGACACAGTATGTAAGCACCCATTTGGCTAAAATGACACTATTACTATAAGTATACTAGAAAAGAGGGACAGAAAAAAAAATAAAACTGTTATTAGAAAGGACTTGCCATGTACACTTCAGGATAATATGAACGTTTTATAAACAAAGTAATCATAAAACATGTCCCACTGACATACAGTATACATAAACTTGCAGGGTAAGTAGTAAATATTACAGTTGCTTTACTAAAACATATTTTGTTCACTTTCACAAAATGAATGTTTACTTAGTTTACTTAAAAAGGCAAAGCTGTGTTTTTAGTTTTCCAACAGTTTGACCCGTTTTTTACAATCTTACAAAATGCAGTATGCAGGACTGTCGCAGTTTGAATGACAATTGCGCGGTCATCCATCACTGTACCCAAACTAAATTTTTATCATTTTGTTCACACAAATAGAACTTTCTTTTGGTGGTATTTGATCACCTCTGCGGTTTTTATTCTTTGCTAAACACATAAAAAAAGACCGAAAATTTTGAAAACAATAAAAGTTTGCTTTTGTTTCTGTTAAAAAAATTGTAGATAAGTAAGTCTTCTCTTTCACTGATGGGCACTGATAAGGCGGCACTGACAGGCACTGATAAGGCGGCACCGATGAGGTGGCACCAATGAGCAGGCACTGACGGGCACTGACGATGGGCACTGATATGCGGCACTGATGGGTGGCACTGATATGCAGCACTGATGGGCATTGATAGGCGGCACTGATGGGCACTCATGGGTGGCACTGGGTGGCACTGGTGGGCACTGATGGGCACTGATAGGCAACACTGGGCACTGAAAGGCTGCAAAGATGGGTTCTTGAGGGTGGCACTGATAGGCGGCACTGCTGGGCACTGATAGGGGGCACTGCTAGGCGGCACTCCTGGGCACTGATGGGCATTGATACGCGGCACTGATAGGCATCCCTGGTGGCACTGGCAGTGGTAGGCATTGTGAGTGGGCACTGATTGGCAGCTGCCTGGGCATTGATTGGCAGCTGCCTGGGCACAAATTAGTATTTCCCTCGGGGGTGCATACCCGGTGGTCCAGTGTGGATGGCCATCCTGGTGGTCCTAGGCGGCATGATGGTGGTCCTGGGTGGGTTCCAAGCGGAGGCTGTGCTGGTAAGCAATCAGCACAGACCCCCCCTGTCAGGAGAGCCGCCGATCGGCTCTTCTCTACTCGCGTCTGTCAGACGCAAATGAGGAAAAGCCGATCACCGGCTCTTCCCATTTACATCGTGTTCAGCCGTGATTGGACACAGCTGATCACGTGGTAAAGAGTCTCTGTCAGAGACTCTTTACCTAGATCGGAGTTGCGGTGTGTCAGACTGAGCGCAGTGGCTTTATATCCTGATCACGTCATATGACATCTGGTCAGGATATTGAAACCACTTTGCCGCCGTCATTCTGCTATATGGCGGGCGGCAAGTGGTTAAAAATGCACCATGCCCGCAGCACACTGGTGTGAAGAGTTCCATAGGATTTAAAAGGATCCATTTTTTCATGCTTTTCAAACCTCAAAATTGCGTGAAAAACTGATCAGTGTGAAAGGGCACTAACACGTGACACCCCAATGCACTAAGACAATGCACCTCCAACACATATGCATTGCAGTGCACCACAATGTAAAGTGATGCCCTATTGTGCATTGTGGCGAAGTGTGTCAGAATAAATGCTATTTTTGTCTGTTCTGCGTTCATCTTGAATGGGCTGCCTTTACGCTATGCACATTTATGCACATGCATTAGTGCAACTAATGAGGACTCCAAAGTGTGAATGAGCCCTTAAAATCCCCTCTGCAGTAAGACATGAATATTTTTATACATATGCACTCAGGTTTCATAACCCTTCTGCTAATGGCATTTAGAACTTGTTGCTCCAATAAGCAAGTCCATTTAGGTGTCTACCTATCTACTAAGGTAAACCTACAGGGATTTGAATCCTGATACATTGCCATCTTGACTCTATAATGGGCACCTACAGGTGTCAGCACTTATCTTCAGTGTGATTCCAGCACCCCCCTGGAAGCCCTGGAGTTTGTATCTATATAGTAAAGTGCCACTGCCTGGGTGTTTTGGGGACATAACTGTCTAATTAGCAACTCTGATATACTGGAAGATTACCATATGTAATCAGCAAGACAGATTCTGCCAGAGATTACATCATTTCTATAAACATTCCCAATTTCTTCAGTCCTTAAAGTATAGTTGAACACTCACCAGACAACCCATTCGTTTTAAAATTGAAATGAAAGGCAAAACATTTGCGTTAGACATATAAAAAAAATTACAAATACTTTATTTTCCCTTCTTTAAGTGATCATATACCTTCTGTTCTCAGCTGCACCGGAAACAGCAGCACACTGCACACTGAACTTCCCAGTGCATAGCTGTGCGGGGGGGGGGGGGGGGGTTGGGGGATCAGGACAAGTCTGATCATTGGAGGATAGCAGGCTGACTTCCCAGTACAGCTAGAAAACTTATCACGGTGTGTTCCCCTGCTGTCAGTTTTTATTAGGAAAGTAGAGGGACTGGCTGGATTTCACATAAAAGAAGCAATACAAAGAGAACAGGAAATGTTTTTTGTACATGGTACAGCAGGCACATATCAGGAATATGAAATGTTGGGATTACATATTCTTTAAACACTTCAGCCCCTGAAAATTTGGCTGCTGATTGACCAGAGCATTTTTTGTGATTCGGCACTGCGTTGCTTTAACTGGCAATTGCACTGGCGTGCAACACTGTACCCCAACAAAATTGACGTCCTTTTTTTCCCACAAATAGAGCTTTCTTTTGGTGGTATTTGATCGCCTCTGCGGTTTTTATTTTTTGCGCTATAAACAAAAAAAGAGCAACAATTTTGAAAAAACACAATATTTTGTACTTTTTGCTATAATAAATATCTCCATTTTTTTAAAAAAAAGCGAATTTTTTCTCAGTTTAGGCCGATATGTGTTCTTCCACATATTTTTGGTAATAAAAATCGCAATAAGCGTATATTGATTGGTTTGCGCAAAAGTTATAGCGTCTACAAAATAGGGGATAGATTTATAGCATTTTTTTTTTTTTTACTAGTAATGGCAGCGATCTTCGATTTTTATCATGACTACAACATTATGGCGGACACTTGGGCACTTTTGAGACATTTTTGGGACCATTGGCACTTATACAGTGATCAGTGCTATAAAAATGCATTGATTGCTCTAAAAATGTCACTGGCAGTGAAGGGGTTAAAACTAGGGGGCGATCAAGGCGTTACCTGTGTTCCCTAGTGTGTGTTCTAATTGAAGGGGGGATGGGACTAGCTAGGCGAAGAGATAGATCGGTGTTCATACTTTGTATGAACACACGATCAGTCTCTACTCCCCTCAGAGAACTAGGGTCTCTGTGTTGACACACAGAGATCCCAGTTCTCGCCGTGTCACAGTGATTGCGGGAGCCCGGCGGTCATCGCAACCGCCGGGCACTCGCATCGGCTCTGGGGCCGAGCAGCATGCGCGCCCCTAGTGGCCACAAATAGAAGCGACGTAACATGATGCCGATTCGCGCAGACGAGCCATGTTGCTGCAGTACAACTGCGATGGCTGGTCGGCAAGTGGTTAAGATCTCAATTTTCTCATCTTCAATACACAAGAATCTCCAGAAGTAAATATGTTGTTCTTGTCCTGAAGGGTAAATGATTGGTCTAGGACAGTGGTTCTCAACTCTTTTTCTCAGGACCGACTAACAGGCCAGGTTTGCAAAATAACTGAAATACATCATAGGTGATATCATTTGCTGCTCAGTGATTGCAGTATTCTAGTCTGCATCTCGCCAAGGTAAAAACTGGCCTGTTAGTGGGTCCTGAGGACAGGAGTTGAGAACCACTGGTCTAGGGGAACACCTTTATATAATTAAAGGAAGAAGCAATGATGGATTTTGTAGCTTGATATGTTATAGTGGAAACAGTGAGGATAATCTGCAGCCAGCTGGTATGACAGATGTCATCCTTGGATCACTGTGTCTCTAGAACAGTAATTTGTGGCCGTGTCTTCCACTTTCAGATTGTCTATTTGTAGATATGATGTGTTTATGGACTTATCAGATGTTATTGTGAATCTTCCCTGATATGAAGACGAGTAATCTGTAGCTCCATTATCAGGATCAATCCTGATAAGCCATGTCAGTCCTCTCCCTGGAACCTGTTGAACCCAATTTATATAGTAGCTGGAAATCTGAAATCCAGATCCTTTACAGGACATCTTCACACTCTCTCCAGGCTTTTTTTTTAATCTCTGAGGAGGTTTTCATTTGGTAAAGTGCATTCACGCCAAAATTGAATATTAAAAGGAAAATAAATTATAAACTTTCAGATAACATTTGGCAAGCCTTTAAATGCACTAAGACATTTTGTATGAAGTTTTTAAAATTAATTTTAGTACAATTTTTTATTTGAAAATCTACTAGTGTATAACCAGCTTAAGATTGGTGTAGGCAAACACCTTTATATAATTCATGGAAGATGTAATGCTCTGTATTTTGTGTGCCTTGATGTGATATAGAGAAATATCAGTGAGGATATTCTGCAGCCAGCTGGTAAGAGGAAAGCATTACATCTGGATGTTTTTGTATGACAGATGTCATCCTTGGATCACTGTGAGTCTCTAGCACAGTAATATGTGGCCGTGTCTTCCACTTTCAGATTATTTATTTGTAGATATGATGTGGTTATGGACGCATCAGATGTTATTGTGAATCTTCCCTTGTATGAAGAGGAATAATCTGTACCTCCATTACCAGGATTAATCCTCCCAATCCATGTCAGTCCTCTCCCTGGAACCTGTTGAACCCAGCTCATATAGTAGCTGGTATATGTATACCCAGATCCTTTACAGGACATCTTCACACTCTCTCCAGGCTTTTTTATTTCTGAGGAGGACTGAGTAAGTGTTTGTGACATGACCCCTGTAACCAAGAATAAAAATATGATGAGAAATAAGATGATCCCATCAGAATGGTTTGCTGATTTTTTCTGTATTCCAGACTTACCAAGAAATGAGGACAGACACAAAAGACAACAGGATAGAAACATGATGTCTTATTGGCTTTAGATGTTCTGAATGTTCTGAGAGGACACCAAGATCTCAGTAGAACATCTCGGCCGGTCAGTTCAGCTTTTCTACCTGGCAGGATAAGACAGGAAGCAGAGATGGGATTTGCATGAGGGGAAGAAGACTATAAAAGGCTGAACATCCTCTTCTACCTACAATGAGGTATATGGCATAGATCTCAACTGCCCCTCATATAAAACCAAATCCCTCTGTCCTTCTTTCTTCATCAGTTTTCTTTTTTGTGTTCTGATGTATAGATCTCTATTAAAAAAAAAAATGATAACAATGAAAAGTTTTTAACCCTTTCGCTGCCAAGTCCGTACGCCATACGGACCTACAAAAGTGTCTGCAGGTGGCCAAGTCAGTACCACGCACAGACCCCTTTTCTTGCTCTCCTATGAGCTTATGGTCACTTCAAGGACCATAAGCTTATATTAGAATTGTTCAGCAGAGATTACAACCTGCTGATCAGAGTTATTAACCATAAATGTGACTGCCCCCACCCATGCCACAGCTTTCCTGTCCCCAGCCTCTCCACCCCCCACCACTCCCTTCCATCTATAACTACTCCCCCCACTCTCTTTTCCTATCCCCTTCACCCCTCTCCCCCCCCCCAGCACTAATTACCCCCCTCCACCCGATCCAACCCCCCCAAAGGGATTCCCTGAAGCCGGCATCCCTCTACTGCCACTCCTGCCAGCTTCAGGTGTTACATGAAGCTTGGGGGGGTACAGACGTGTCCCCCCTCCAGTCACATCACCCCCAGTACTGGTCCCCGCACCCCGATCCATCACCGCTCCGGCGGTATCCCTTCTTCCCCTCCCGCAGCCTGCAGATGCTGGCCGCTTTGATCTCCGGCAATATGACAGGCTGGGGATCACGGGGGGGGGGGGGTGGGGTGGGGGGGAGTGGTGTGGGTGGGGGTGAATGCTCTTTTATGAATGAATGGAATCTCTATGCAGATTCCTTATTCATTCAAGTAAAGAGCTACAGAGAAAAAGACTAACTTCAGTCCCTTTCTCTGTCTCAAAAAAAGAGATATGTCTGTTTAGACCTCTGATATCTCAACAAAGACCCCACCCAAAAAAAAGAAACTGTAAAAAAAACTAAAACGTAAAACAATTTTTAAAAAGAAACACAAACATAGTAAGACCCCCAGGTCCACCCTCCACAGTGACGTTCCCCCCCTTGCACTACATGCTTTGGGGAATTCATCCATAAATCTGACCACAAAAGAGATGGGTATAGTGTGTATGGGTTTGGCAAAGTCAGCAGATAGATGATTGAGGATAGAGAATTGGGATCAGCTGACTTAGCAGTTGGGGGTTGGGAGTGTTACTAAAAATTATTTGGGGACACCACCAAAAAAAAGCCTCTGGCACTCTGCCTGAATTTAAAGCAAAAATAACATTTCTAAATATTTTAGGGGGTGTTTGGGGTAAAGGACTACTATGGAGCAGAAAAAATACATTGTTAAGTGACTACATGAGGTGAATATAGGGCCAGGAGACACCATGCTGGGGAGGTTATTGAAGGGCAAATATGTATGAAGGACCTAAAATAATAATTACATAAAAATCCAGCATGCATGAGAACAAAGGGGACATTCACAGCATATTCCAATCATGGTAATTAGGGAATGAGGAAAGAAATACAATATATTATCAAACATTCAATACAATAAAATGTGATATTAAAGGATAAAAATCTTACCTTCATATACTCCTTCTGCAGGACCTGGATGATGGCAGAACAGGTCTCTGGGATAATGATCCCCAGAGCCTGGGGGGAGATGCCTGTCGAGAACTTTAAGTCCTGCAGACTTCTCCCTGTCGCCAAGTACCGCAGGGTACCGACGAGCCTCTGCTCCGGAGTGATGGCTTGCCTCATGCAGGTATCCTGCCTGCTGATATAGGGGGTCAGCGAAGCCAACAAACGGTGAAATACGGGGTCCGTCATCCGGAGAAAGTTCCTGAAATCATCAGGATTATTCTCACGGATCTCACGGAGCAAAGGCATATGACAGAACTGGTCACGCTGAAGCAACCAATTCTTGGTCCATGAACTCCTCCCCACCCTGTTCATGGACTGGACTTGTGTCAAGGTCAGGACCCCAACACCAAGCCCCTGCACAGCACGACCTGTACGAGGAGTATGTATACGAAACATGGCTAGAAAACGGTCGGCTGCTCAGAACGAAGTAACAGAACGCACTGAAGAACAGCAAGGCCTGTGAAGAGCGACCTGAAAAACAGCAACGAGCGGACAAGATCGCACAGGAAACTCCAATACGAACTGACTGCACGCACTGAAGAGCAGATACAAACCCACAAGCACAAACTGAACAGCAGAAAACGATCTGAAAGCCACGGGTCTGAAAAAGCGTGAATCGTCTCTCACCAAACTTTTACTAACACGAGATTAGCAAAAGGAGCCCAAAGGGTGCTGCGCTTGGTTCTGAACAGGCCTTTTCTAGTCTCGTCGTACGTGGTGTACGTGACCGCGTGGTTGGCAATCGGAAATTCCGACAACTTTGTGCGACCGTGTGTAGACAAAACAAGTTTGAGCCAACATCCGTCGGAAAAAATCCTAGGATTTTGTTGTCGGAATGTCCGAATAAAGTCCGACCGTGTGTACGCCCTATAAGAGTGTAGTAGATATTGGATCTAATTTTGGATGGGTCTGCCCCATAGTATTTAAGACAGGGGGGTGCCTAGTGTGATTGCACGATTTGTAAACTGTGTCCGCACTGCGTACCTAAGTTGTAGATATCTAAACAGTAAGTGGTTCGGGAGCGAAAATTCCTCTTTAAGTGTTTGAAAGGTCTTAGGCCCGGATTGTTTTGATAAACATTTGTGCAAATATCACGCTGCCTTAAAAATCTGTAGCACCTTCTTTTTTTTCAACTCGCCATGTTCTTTCAGGAAATGTATGGTTTGGTGGGTCTTTTACAAATTCTGAAAGCTGTAAGTGAAAAGGAAAACCTCCAGATTTTTTAAAATGTTTGCATATGTCCGATTTTCACTATTTCTCAAAAGGTGTAATTTAAAAATTACAAATATATGTTTTGTATTAACTCCACACAGTTTAGGCTTTTATATTTAGTTGGAATTTAGCAGGGAATTTGTAAAATTAGCTGTGTTTTTATCTGCTAATAATGGTTTCAGTGTATTTTTAGCAAAAATATTGATTGATAAACATTTGCGCAAATACCGCGGGGCCTAAAAAATCAGTAGAACCTTCTTTTTATTCCAGAGGTCATATGCTTTCAGCAAATATATGGCTTGGGGGGTCTTTTACAAACACTGAAAGCTATAAGTGAAAAATGAAAACCTCCAGATTTTTAGAGAAATTTTTGGGTACGTTCGATTTTCACCATTTTGCAAAAAGGCGCAATTTAAAATTTACAAATATTTGTTATTTATTAACTCCATACAGGTTAAGCTTTTATATTTAGTAGGGATTTAGCAGGAATTTTGTAAAATTAGCTGTGTTTTTATCTGCTAATAATGGTTTTAGTGTATTTTTTGTGAATATATTGGTTTGATAAACATTTGCGCAAATACTGCGGGGTCTAAAAAATCAGTAGCACCTTCTTTTTATTCTAGAGGTCATATGCTTTCAGAAAATATGTGGTTTTGGGGGTCTTTCACAAATTTTGAAAGCTGTAAGGGAAAAATGAAAACTTTCAGATTTTTAGAGAAATTTGGATATTTACATTTTTGCGTACATTCGATTTTCACCATTTTGCAAAAAGGCGTAATGTAAAAATTACAAATATTTGTTATTTATTGACTCAATACAGGATACAGGTTAAGATTTATGTTTAGTAGGAATTTTGTAAAATTTGCTGTGTATTTATCTGCTAATCATGATTTTAGTGGATTTTTAGCAAAAATATTGTTTTGATAAACATTTGCGCAAATATCGTGGGACCTTAGAAATCAATAGCACCTTCTTTTTATTGTACTGGTCTTGTGCTTTTAGAAAATATATGGTTTGGGGGGTCTTTTACAAACTTTGAAAGCTATAAGTAAAAAATAAAAAAGCAAAGGAATTTGCTAGAGTGTACAAAATGGAGCACAGGGCCTGGCAGCAAAAGGGTTACAGCACCACACATTTTCTCCATCTTAGAAAGTTGAGAGGTGTGTATAGATATAGAAATAAACACATTTAGATTAAAGTGTATCTGCATTTAGTTTAAAAATGTATGGTAAAATGTGACAAAAATATCCATCGGTCCTTATATTTCTGGGATGAGATTCCTGCAATGATTTTGCTGATCCCCCCATCTCACCTTAGCACCCCAGATGTTTTGGAACTATATTTCTCATGATGCCCAACTATGCTGCAAAGTGCATGAGCATCACGGGAAATGTTGCTCCAAAACATTTGGGGTGCCAATGTTTGCCATCACTCTATTCAGTGAAATGTTACTCATGCAGGTACAGAATTCTTGCCTGGATATTATACCCCTGATAGCTCCTGCTGTCAAAAATGAACCCTCTGACTTAATATTTATCAACACCATTCAGATGGGAAATAGAGAGATTAAAAGTAACATTTTAAATTTTGTAGCTATTCTGTTTTATTTATCTGCAGATCAAAGGGACTATCTTCACTCTGCAAATAAAGTAAGCTGACAAGCAAAGAATTATTTTTTTTTTTTTACATATTTGTCTATTTAACCACTTATTAATCATTATTTTACTCTAATAAGCTCAAATTAACTTACCCTTTTCTCTTCAGTTATTATTTTACTATTGCTTTTTCATTTCTCTTTTATTAACCAATAATATTTAAAATTGTGTTTTGTTTTTATTTACAAAAAAAGCACAATTAAAAAAAAAAAAAAAAACGAAAAAACTTTATTTTTTTTAACCACTTCAATACTGGGCACCTTTGCCCCCTTCCTTCCCAGACCAATTTTCAGCTTTCAGCACTCTCACACTTTCAATGACAATTGTGCGGTCATGCAATGCTGTACCCAAATGAAATTTTTATCATTTTGTTCACACAAATAGTGCTTTCTTTTGGTGGTATTTATTCATGACTCTGTTTTTTAATTTTTGCGATATAAGTGACAAAAGAGCAGAAATTTGGAAAAAAAAACAATATTTTCTTCTTTCTATTTTAATAGAAATCCAATAAAATCGAATTTTGTCATAAATTTAAGCCAAAATGTATTCTGCTACATGTTTTTGTTAAAAAAAATCCCGTTAAGTGTATAATAATTGGTTCGTGTGATCACGGACACATGTGCGCAAATGATCATGTACAGATGTGTGCAGGTCATCACGGACATATGTGTGCAGATAATCATTGGGACATGTGATTTTACTGGGACATATGTGGGGGATAGGTGTTTTTACTATGTGGGGACATGTGTTTTGGGGACATGTGTTTTGGGGACATTGTGTGTTTACTTTGTGTTTTTTTACATGTGTGGGGACACTAGACTGGTGATCAGTGAGTAAAAAGCTGTAAAAAACAGCTCATACTCACTGATCCCCAGCCGGCTGCAGCAATCCGCTCTCCTCTCCTCACTGACAACTTCTGTGTGAGGAGAGGAGAGCAGATTGCCTAGCAACCGGCTCTGTGTTTATATCACATGACGGCTGTGATTCGACACGGCCGTCATGTGATCAGGAGGGCCAATCGCAGAGCCCTCCTACCGATCGGAGATGCACCGTGTCCGGGTGACACGAGCGCATCGGGGTCACGCTGCTGCGCGCGACCCCGCTCCTTCTGAGGGACGTTCCTGAACGTCCACTCAGAAGGAGAGATAGCCCACCCGGCCATTTATGTGCAGTGGCCGGGTGGGAAGTGGTTAAACAGAATAGGAATGGCAGAATAAAGACCAAGAGGTTTATCGAGTAAAACTTTGCAATGCTTCATACCCAAATAATAATTTCCTCTGATTCTTTCTGTATTGTAACTGTACTGTCTGCCCTAACGTTGTAAAGCACTGCTCAAACTGTTGGCACTATATAAATCCTGTATAATAATAATAATAATTTCAGTGTCATGTTAAGCAGGACAAATTAAATTATAGAATAAAATAAATACTCTGATCCTACAGTAACACTATTTTTTAAATAAACACTGGTCAAAAAAGAAAAAAATTTTTTTTGTCTAAACATTGCAATAAAAAATATTTTTTTTGCACGACAGTGGGGTTGATTTACTAAAGGCAAATAGACTGTGAACTTTGCAGTTTCTCCAGAGTTTATTAAATGAGCAGAAGCTCTGCTGACTTCCTACACCCAATCACATGCAAACAAAAATGCTGTTTTTTTCAATTTTCCTTGCACGTTATTGGATATTCTTTGCAAAGTGAAGCTTTACCTCATTTACTAAGCTCTGGGGAAACTGCACTTGCAGAGTGCAAATACACTTTGCAAAATGCACCTTCTATTGCCTTTATTAAATCAACCCCAGTATCACAAAAAGAGGGATTTATTTGTCCTTAAAAAACATCCCCACACACACACATTCATTGCTTTGTCTTAACTTATGATAAAGTTTATTGCCAAATAAACTGATCCATAACAGAAATGTAAAACTGCTCTGGTCTATAATGGGTGTACAGATGTGAAATGAAAAATGGATAATACTGAATGATTACTGCTCCTTGGATACACTAAATTTGGTATTAAATATTAAGATATGATTTCATTTACAGGGAATATACACACACAAATACATAAATAGTACATATTAAGAAGTGAAGGTAATAAAGATAATAATACCACCACAAGATAATTCCCATATACAGATTTCCTCAATCCCATGAAGGACAATGTACGTAAGCCTCCATTTGGCTAAATTGACATATAAAACCATTAATACAAGTATGCTAGAAAAGGGGGAGAGAAAAGAAAAAGAATAAAACTGTCATAAGAAAGGGTCTGTAATTAGTAATTAAAAAATGTTTTTGTCCTACTTTGATATTATTGGACCTATGGAGAGAGGACCCACCCAGCATCATGTGAACCCTCCTCTCTGTGCACTGGTTGAGAGATGGAGGTCCGAATTGGGGCTTCATGCTGGGGCTCGGGATCCTCGGGAGACCCAGACCTATGATATGCCTGACTGGGTCCTTGCTTGAGGGAACAGCTCCTATGTGGTTGGTGTGTAACACAGGTGATATTTTACAGGCCACCTGTTTTCGCTGTTAACAGCAGATAAGCCTGACTTTTGATATATAGGATTTGGCTTGGATTTGAGCCTAGTGTGCATTTTGCTTTTTCCATACATTTTGGCTCTCTTTGCCTTTGTTCATACGTGTCTCGTTTATGTTACAGGATTCACCTCTGTTTGGAGGCTGCTGGATCCTTGTAAATATTTTGTGACATCATATTTTACCATTTTGGCAACGTAATATCTGACATCTATTGTCTGTTAAGGTTGGCATATTTTATTATTCCTGGATATCTGCAATTAGTGTATGATATCATTAGCACCTATATTGTCATCACTTCATGGCTTTTTGGATTTACCTTTTTACCGATGACCTCAATAGCCCTATTACCTGGAAGCATTGTCCATATAGTGCGGACTCCTATCGTGTCATGTATTGTGCGTTTTGGTCTCCCCTTAGTCCAGATGCATCAGATGGCCATTAGGTAGTAGATATCTGTAGCCCCCCTTCTCTTTTCCCCTTTTTTTTTCATCTCCTTCTTAATATATGGATTGTAATGTATACATATATGCACCAGGGGCGGACTGACCATTCGGTCAGTCGGTCGCTGTCCGAGGGCCCCGTGGTGGGGGGGGCCCAGGCCGGCTCAGTCTGTCCGTCCCAGGAGGTGCCCGCAGCATAATATGAAAAACAATACCCCTTCCGAAGCAGTAAAGTGTAGCCTTTAACTCTGGTTGATGCGGCTATATAGGCAGAGCTGGCCAGGATGGATCATTCATCAGCTCAGAGGCGAGCCGTCAACCATTCGGGAATGATTTTAGTAACAGGCGCTCTGGCCACCTCTCCCCCTGGGGAATTCAGCTGAGGGGCGGGGCCATTCGTCACTGTCGCGGGGGACCGGTAAAGAAGCTGGAGGCTGCAGAGCGCGCCGACTGAGCAAGTCATCTGGCATCTGGAGAGAAGAATTTCCCTTTCCCAAAGGAACTGACACTGACCTGCCTTGTGTGCAGCAGCAGGTCAGTGTAATAATGACAAAGAGGAGAGCAGTTGCCAGTTAGTGTATTATCATGTGTGTTGTAAACGAGAGAACCATGCTGCTGAGTGTTTCACTTCATTCTTGCCCTGTGCTGTGCCTATTTACCAGGTGGCAGCTATTCACTAGTGCACACTGACATCTGGTACATTGAATGCCACTCAGTGCACTCAGTGTATAGATATCAGTGTTATATATAGGGAATAGCACTTAGCCCTGGTTCACATTGGAGCAATTTGCCATGCGATTTGACATGGCAAATCGCATGGCAAATCAGCGGCAATTGCCAGCAATGGCACTACCCGAATCAGTGCGATGCCGCATTTGTGAGAAGAATGTTCCTTACATTGGTGGTCAATGAGAAGAAAGATCCTGGCGAAGATTCTTTTTTGGCGCTTGTCGTCAGTAGCAGGCGATTTGTTGTCCAGTCATCAGCACTGCTCGGTCCAAGGTAGAAGTACCTTTTCAGCGGTTTTAGCTGTCCGGGAGGCTTTGGAACGAAGCAGGGCTGCTGGATGGAGAAAGTACTTGCTGGCATTGGATCAGGCGAAGGCTTTTGATAGAGTCAATCACGAGTACCTGTATTTGCTACTTGGTAGATACGGCCTGCAGGGAAGGTTTATAGATTGGCTGAAGACATTATATAGAGGGGCTGAGAGCTTCCCACTGGTTAATGGTTGGGTTGGACAACCTTTTGAGGTTGGCTCTGGTGTGCGCCAGGGATGTCCTCTGAGCCCCCTGTTATATGTATTCGCAATCGACCCCTTCATAAGAAGGCTAGAGAGTGGATCTTTGTGCGGGGTGCCTTTGGGCATTGCTGGTGTGCCGCCTCTGAAGGTCGTGGCCTATGCCGATGATGTGTCTGTTATTGTCTCTGGGACAGAGGAGGCGCAGGAGGTGGTCTCTATGATAGAGCAGTACACGGAGGCTTCTGGTTCTAAAGTCAACCATGAAAAGAGTGAAGTTTTCTGGATGGGTGAGGAGGGTGAAAGCTTCGAACTTCCGGATGCCTTCCCAGAGCCCCAGCAGGAAATTAAAGTGTTGGGCATCAAATTTGGTCCTGGTGACTATGGTCATCGAAATTGGGAAAGCAGGTTGGTGTGTGCCAATGCCAAAGTAGCAAGCTGGAAGAAATGGAAGCTTTCCTTGAGGGAGAGGGTTGACTTGATCAAAACGTACCTGGTCCCAATCTTTTTATAAGTCAGCTTAGTCTGTATCTTGCCAGCATCTCTCTATGCAAGGGTGTACAGCTGTTTTTTCCAACTGTTATGGGGAAGTAGGCTGAACCTGATCAAACGCAATGTAACTTACCTGTCTAGGCGGGAGGGTGGCCTAGGAATGGTCAACCCAATAGTTTTCTTTTCTCTGCTCAATCTTGGTAACAAGTACAATCTTGGTAACATGCTAGCAGAGAACCCGCCGGGATGGGTGGGTATTTTTCAATCTTGTTTTAGGCCTTTTCTGCGATGCTGGGAAGATGGCGGGCCAGTGAAAAGTCTGAGAGTCCGACATGGCAAGCTCCCGGCTTATGTTGCCCCGTGTCTGAAAATACTTCGGCAGTGGCAGGTGACAGTGGAGGATATCAAGTCCCTCCCCAGGAAGCTTCTGGAGAAGAGGATTTTGAGCTCTGCTTTCAGTGTGTCACTGGCCTTAAGGGATTGCCCAGGCTCTGTAATGAGGGAGGGGTTGCGTTTAATCAATTTAGAAAGAATCCCCTTGAAGTTTAGGGATCAAGCCTGGCTCGCTTTCCATGGAAGGCTCTATGTCAGAGGGAACTTGAAGCATCGCCCTGTGGATGATCGGGATTGTCCTAGAGCGGAGTGTGTTGGTAAAGTGGAGTCTATGGACCACTTTTTGCTGCAGTGTCCCTTTAACATAGAGGTGTATAAAAGGGTGGGGAGGGCTCTAGGCATCCCCTTTTTCTATCGCATGAGTTATGCGGAGTGAGTGTACGGGGCATTTCCGACTCGCTGGGATTTTGATTTGGATACACTGTTTTTAGTTAGTATTGTTGTCCGTTACTTCACATGGAATGCACGGTGCCAGATTACCCTGCGGAAAAAAGTCCTCTCTGTTGAGGTGGTGGTGCACGATATTCTGGGTGAGGTTGGGAAAATTCGGGGTCTTGAGAAGGGCAGGGAGCCTCGGGCGGTCTGGAAAAGGGCGTGGAGGAATATCAGACCTGCCTTTGGTGAACTGCCCATCTCTGGGTGAGGAGCTCTTTTCTTTTTCTGTTTCTTTCACTCCTTTAGCTTTTGTTGGTTAGTATCTTCTTTTTGAAGAAGGGCTGCATGCATAATGGGTGCGGGTTTGTTTCTTGACCTCACAGTTTAGATGTCTGGTGTATTGGTGTGAGTTGTAGTGAGATTATCCCCAATAATGACATGATGAGTTTGGTTTTTGCTGTAAAGTCATTTTTTTGTTTGAGAGCAGATTTGCTATATTTATTTTCATTTATGTAAATATGTATATATTTATGTATATTATATATAGTGATTTTATGCTTATTGATTGCAAGACTTTTAATAAAGAAAAATTGAGAAGAATGTCCCTTACATTGGTGGTCAGTGAGAAGAATGTCCCTTACATTGGTGGTCAGTGAGAAGAATGTCCCTTACATTGGTGGTCAGTGAGAAGAATGTCCCTTACATTGGTGGTCAGTGAGAAGAATGTTCCTTACATTGGTGATCAGTGGGAAGAATGTCCCTTACATTGGTGATCAGTGAGAAGAAAGTTCCTTACATTGGTGGTCAGTGAGAAGAATGTCCCTTACATTGGTGGTCAGTGAGAAGAATGTCCCTACATTGGTGATCAGTAAGAAGAATGTCCCTTACATTGGTGGTCAGTGAGAAGAATGTCCCTACATTGGTGATCAGTGGGAAGAATGTTCCTTACATTGGTGATCAGTGGGAAGAATGTCCCTACATTGGTGGTCAGTGAGAAGAATGTTCCTTACATTGGTGATCAGTGAGAAGAATATTCCTTTCATTGGTGATCAGTGAGAAGAATGTTCCTTACATTGGTGGTCAGTGAGAAGAATGTTCCTTTCATTGGTGGTGAGTGGGAAGAATGTTCCTTACATTGGTGATCAGTGAGAAGAATGTTCCTTTCATTGGTGGTCAGTGGGAAGAATGTTCCTTACATTGATGATCAGTGAGAAGAATGTCCCTACATTGGTGATCAGTGGGAAGAATGTCCCTTACATTGGTGGTCAGTGAGAAGAATGTCCCTACATTGGTGATCAGTGGGAAGAATGTCCCTTACATTGGTGGTCAGTGAGAAGAATGTCCCTTACATTGGTGATCAGTGAGAAGAATGTTCCTTACATTGGTGGTCAGTGAGAAGAATGTTCCTTACATTGGTGATCAGTGAGAAGAATGTTCCTTACATTGCTGATCAGTGAGAAGAATATTCCTTTCATTGGTGATCAGTGAGAAGAATGTTCCTTACAATGGTGGTCAGTGAGAAGAATGTTCCTTACATTGGTGGTCAGTGAGAAGAATGTTCCTTACATTGGAGATCAGTGAGAAGAATATTCCTTTCATTGGTGATCAGTGAGAAGAATGTTCCTTACATTGGTGATCAGAGAGAAGAATGTTCCTTACATTGGTGGTCAGTGAGCAGAATGTTCCTTATATTGGTGGTCAGTGAGAAGAATGTCCCTACATTGGTGGTCAGTGAGAAGAATGTCCCTTACATTGGTGATCAGTGAGAAGAATGTCCCTACATTGGTGGTCAGAGAGAAGAATGTCCCTACATTGGTGGTCAGAGAGAAGAATGTCCCTTACATTGGTGGTCAGTGAGAAGAATGTTCCTTACATTGGTGGTCAGTGAGAAGAATGTTCCTTACATTGGTGGTCAGTGAGAAGAATGTTCCTTACATTGGTGGTCAGTGAGAAGAATGTCCCTTACATTGGTGGTCAGTGAGAAGAATGTCCCTTACATTGGTGGTCAGTGAGAAGAATGTCCCTTACATTGGTGGTCAGTGAGAAGAATGTCCCTTTCATTGGTGGTCAGTGAGAAGAATGTTCCTTACATTGGTGATCAGTGGGAAGAATGTCCCTTACATTGGTGATCAGTGAGAAGAATGTTCCTTACATTGGTGGTCAGTGAGAAGAATGTCCCTTACATTGGTGGTCAGTAGGGATGAGCTTCGTGTTCGAGTCGAACCCATGTTCGACTCGAACATCGGCTGTTCGATCGTTCGCCGAATTGCGAACGATATGGGCCGTTCGCGCCAAATTCGTGTGGCGCGTCACGGCCCATAATTCACTGCGGCATCGCAGTGCATTGCTTGCTGATGATTGGCCAAGCATGCACTATGACCCGCATGCTTGGCCAATCACAGCGCCGCCTTAACAGAGAGCCATAATTGGCCAAAGCCAAGGAGGCTTTGGCCAATTATGGCTCAGGGGATTTAGTACACGCCCCACACTATATAAGGCCGCCTGCACGGCGGCCCTGTGCAGTGTGTTCCGGTGTGCTTAGAGAGAGAGAGACAGTGTCATTTCATTTGAGTTAGCTAGATTAGGCAGGACAGTCAGTCAGTTAGCTGCACTTAAAGTGTATTGTGTATATATATGCATCCCAGGTGTTGCATATATATATATATACACTGTATTCAGTTTAGCTAGATCCGTTCCTGTTATCTTCTAGACTATTTACATTTAGTGCAGTGCGTCCTGCTCACAGTGTTCAGCTAGATCCGTTCCTGTTATATTCCTACTGACAGGCAGGCTTGTCTTGTTACAGTATTTTGAAGAAAATTACTGGTGTTCTTTTGATCCTATTAGTACCACAGTCAGGCAGCTAGACTATTTACATTTAGTGCAGTGCGTCCTGCTCACAGTGTTCAGCTAGATCCGTTCCTGTTATCTTCTTACTGACAGGCAGGCTTGTCTTGTTACAGTATTTTAAAGAAAATTACTGGTGTTCTTTTGATCCTATTAGTACCACAGTCAGGCAGCTAGACTATTTACAGTTAGTGCAGTGCGTCCTGCCCACAGTGTTCTGCTAAACCTACAAGTAAGTGGGGTGCGTCCTGCTCACAGTGTTCAGCTAAACCTACAAGTTAGTGGGGTGCGTCCACCTCACAGTGTTCAGCTAAACCTACAAGCTAGTGGGGTGCGTCCTGCTCACAGTGTTCAGCTAGATCCGTTTCTGTTATCTTCTTACTGACAGGCAGGCTTGTCTTGTTACAGTAAATACAGCTACCTGAAGAAAATTGCTGGTGTTCTTTTGATCCTATTAGTACCACAGTCAGGCAGCTAGACTATTTACAGTTAGTGCAGTGCGTCCTGCTCACAGTGTTCTGCTAAACCTACAAGTTAGTGGGGTGCGTCCTGCTCACAGTGTTCAGCTAAACCTACAAGTTAGTGGGGTGCGTCCACCTCACAGTGTTCAGCTAAACCTACAAGCTAGTGGGGTGCGTCCTGCTCACAGTGTTCAGCTAGATCCGTTCCTGTTATCTTCTTACTGACAGGCAGGCTTGTCTTGTTACAGTATTTTAAAGAAAATTGCTGGTGTTCTTTTGATCCTATTAGTACCACAGTCAGGCAGCTAGACTATTTACAGTTAGTGCAGTGCGTCCTGCTTACAGTGTTCAGCTAAACCTACAAGTTAGTGGGGTGCGTCCTGCTCACAGTGTTCAGCTAAACCTACAAGTTAGTGGGGTGCGTCCACCTCACAGTGTTCAGCTAAACCTACAAGCTAGTGGGGTGCGTCCTGCTCACAGTGTTCAGCTAGATCCGTTTCTGTTATCTTCTTACTGACAGGCAGGCTTGTCTTGCTACAGTAAATACAGCTACCTGAAGAAAATTGCTGGTGTTCTTTTGATCCTATTAGTACCACAGTCAGGCAGCTAGACTATTTACAGTTAGTGCAGTGCAAAAGAACAAAGAGGACCTCTGCTTGCTCCTCATCAGCTGAGATTTCCAACCCCACTAGACCTTCAGTCCTCTCTGAGACCTGCACTGAGAGGAATGAAGGTGTAGAATTAGGTGTGTCACAGCCACGTACTTGTGGGCAATCTGATTTTGGTACACCGACGTCAGATTGTACCAGGCAAATTTCCCTGCCCCAGCTGCTGCACCGCCGAAAGAAGTTTGCTCCCAGCCATCCACATGCCCAACGGTTGAATGCTAGCTTGGCAAAATTGCTAGCACTTCAACTGCTGCCTCAGTTGGTAGACTCTGCCCCCTTCCGTGAGTTTGTGGAATGTGCGGTTCCTCAGTGGCAGGTACCCAAACGCCACTTTTTTTCACGGAAACCGATTCCGGCTCTCTACCAGCATGTGGAAGGCAATGTCCATGCCTCGCTGGACAGGGCGGTCAGCGGTAAGGTGCATATTACCGCTGACTCATGGTCCAGCAGGCATGGACAGGGACGTTACCTAAGTTTCACGGCGCATTGGGTGACTCTGCTGGCAGCTGGGAAGGATGCAGGACAAGGTGCAGTAGTGTTGGAGGTTGTTCCGCCACCACGCCTCCAAAATGCTAATGATTGTGACACACCTCTCTCCTCCACCCCCTCCTCTTCTTCTTCCTCCATGGCCTCTTCCTCGGAACCAGCGGTGCTCCGTAGTCGTTCAAGGGGCTACGCAAGTACGCAGGCCAAAAGATGCCATGCGGTGCTTGAGCTGGTGTGCTTGGGGGACAGGAGCCACACTGGGGCAGAGGTTCTGTCAGCTCTGCAGGGGCAGGTTCAGAGGTGGTTGACGCCACGCCAACTTAAGGCAGGAATGGTGGTTTGCGACAATGGCACCAACCTCCTCTCTGCCCTCCGACAGGGACAAATGACCCATGTGCCCTGTTTGGCTCACGTCCTTAACTTGGTGGTGCAGCGGTTCTTGGGCAGGTACCCGGGCTTACAGGATGTCCTGAGGCAGGCCAGGAAAGTCTGTGTGCATTTCCGCCGGTCATATAATGCCAGTGCTCGGCTGACGGACCTCCAAAAGGAGTTTAACCTGCCCAAGAACCGCCTAATCTGTGACATGCCCACCAGGTGGAACTCAACGTTGGCCATGCTGCAGCGGCTGCACACGCAGCAGAGGGCCATCAATGAGTACCTGTGCGACTATGGCACCAGGACAGGGTCAGGGGAGCTTGTTTTTTTTCCCCACGCCAGTGGGCCATGATCAGGGATGCATGCACTGTCCTGTCACCATTTGAGGAGGCCACGAGGATGGTGAGCAGTGACAGTGCATGCATCAGTGACACTGTCCCCCTTGTCCACCTGTTGGAGCACACGCTGCGTGGAATAATGGACAGGGCACTTGAGGCAGAACAGAGGCAGGAAGAGGAGGACTTCCTTAGCTCTCAAGGCCCCCTTTATCCAGACAGTGTTCCTGCGTGCCCGCCAATCACACAGGAAGAGGACGAGGAGGAAGAGGAGGAGGAGGAGGAGGAAGATTGTGTCAGTATGGAGGTGGAGCCTGGCACTCAGCATCAGCAGCAGTCTTTAAGGGATCAGTCCCAAGAAACACATGGACTTGTACGTGGCTGGGAGGAGGTGGCTGCGGACCATGTCGTCCTTAGTGACCCAGAGGACTCCGGACCGAATGCCTCAGCAAACCTACGCTGCATGGCCTCCCTGATCCTGCAAAGCCTGCGTAAGGATCCTCGTATTCGTGGTATCAAGGAGAAGGACCAATACTGGCTGGCAACCCTCCTTGATCCACGTTACAAGGGTAAGGTTGCGGACCTTATCTTGCCATCGCAGAGGGAGCAGAGGATGAAACATCTTCGGGAGGCCTTGCAGAAAGGTCTGTGCAACGCGTTCCCAGAGACTGGGAGGTTACAAACTCCTGTTTCTGGACAACGTGTTGCTGAGGCTTCGGTCAGTCAAAGAAGGAGCGGTGGAGAAGGTGGCCATCTGACCGATGCGTTCAGACAATTTTTTGGTCCGCAGCCCCAAGGTATGATCGGTTCCAGCAACCATCGCCAGCGTCTGTTTTACATGGTGCAGGAATACCTAGGGGCAAGATCAGACTTGGACACCTTTCCCACCGAAAATCCTCTGGGTTACTGGGTCTTGAGGATGGATCACTGGCCAGAGCTTGCACAGTATGCAATTGAGCTACTGGCCTGTCCTGCATCCAGCGTTCTTTCGGAACGCACATTCAGTGCTGCTGGAGGCGTGGTAACCGATCACAGGGTGCGTCTGTCCACTGACTCGGTCGATCGACTGACCTTCATAAAAATGAATGAGTCTTGGATCACCACCAGCTACCAAGCACCTGATGCTGATGTAACCGAATAATTTTTTTTGAAATCTCAGATCCCTTCAAAGACTGCCTATGCTGATGCTGAGTGACTATCCCTGAGTAATTATCCTCTTCCTCCTCAATCATCACGCTGATAGCTTGTAAGAACATTTTTGGTTCTGGGTGCCACCACCAGTGCCTAAGGCACAATTTTTCAGCCCCTGTTTAACAGGGGCGTGTAATTACGATTTTTGATGTAATACTTTGCAGCAGGGCTCGTTCCTGCATTCCAACTAGAGTGTCTGTGAGGGGTTGCAGTGTTGTGGCACCAGCACCAGTGCCTAAGGCCCAATTTTTCAGCCCTTGTTTAACAGGGGCGTGTAATTACAATTTTTGATGCAATACTTTGCAGCAGGGCTCATTCCTGCATTCCAACTAGAGTGTCTGTGAGGGGTTGCAGTGTTGTGGCACCAGCATCAGTGCCTAAGGCCTAATTTTTCAGCTCCTGTTCAACAGGGGCATGTAATTACAATTCTTGATCTAATATTTCACAGCAGTGCCCTGTGAGGGCTTACAGTGTTGTGGCCACAGCAACACCTAAGGCCCAAATTTCTGCTGAGTATATAGGGCAGGACCCTACTTTCAAACAACTAACTTACAAACGACTCCTACTTGCAAACGGAAGGAGACAACAGGAAGTGAAATCTACCCCTAGGAAGGGAAATTCTCTCCTGTAAGAGTTAATATGGGAAAAACATTTCTCCTTTCCACTGATGCTTTCCAATCCATTGGGACAAAAAGTGAGGTGAAATCTTCTGAAGAGGAGGAAAGACAGCAAAACAAATGTCACAGGGGTGATAACCCTTCCCTATGTTTTCCAAAAAGCTTAAAAAAGATTTTTTGGCTGGAGCTAAACACGTTAAAAATGTACCCGTTCAAAATTACAAAGAGATTCTACTTAACAACAAACCTACAGCCTGTATACTGCTGTTCAGAGTATATAGGGCCTGGTGGCCCCACACCTTTCCTTATTTTAATTTGGGTGCGGGGTTCCCCTTAATATCCATACAAGACCCAAAGGGCCTGGTAATGGACTGGGGGGTACCCATGCCGTTTGTCTCACTGATTTTCATCCATATTGCCAGGACCCGACATTACATTAAACCCGCAAGCAGTTTTAAATGAGATTTTTTCCTTTAAAAATGACATTTGGTGCAGGGACTGTTCTAAACACGGGAAACACGCGTCACTTTACAGGCATACTATAGACACCCCTCAGGTACGATATTTAAAGGAATATTTCACTTTTTTTTTTTTTTTACTTTAAGCATCATTAAAATCACTGCTCCCGAAAAAACGGCCGTTTTTAAAAGTTTTTTTTGCATTGATACATGTCCCCTGGGGTAGGACCCGGGTCCCCAAACCCTTTTTAGGACAATACCATGCAAATTAGCCTTTAAAATGAGCACTTTTGATTTCGAACGTTCGAGTCCCATAGGCGTCAATGGGGTTCTAACGTTCGTGCGAACTTTCGGTCCGTTCGCAGGTTCTGGTGCTAACCGAACCGGGGGGTGTTTGGCTCATCCCTAGTGGTCAGTGAGAAGAATGTCCCTACACTGGTGATCAGTAAGAAGAATGTCCCTTACATTGGTGGTCAGTGGGAAGAATGTTCCTTACATTGGTGATCAGTGAGAATAATGTCCCTACATTGGTGATCAGTGGGAAGAATGTCCCTTACATTGGTGGTCAGTGAGAAGAATGTCCCTACATTGGTGATCAGTGGGAAGAATGTCCCTTACATTGGTGGTCAGTGAGAAGAATGTCCCTTACATTGGTGATCAGTGAGAAGAATGTTCCTTACATTGGTGGTCAGTGAGAAGAATGTTCCTTACATTGGTGATCAGTGAGAAGTTTGTTCCTTACATTGGTGATCAGTGAGAAGATTATTCCTTTCATTGGTAATCAGTGAGAAGAATGTTCCTTACATTGGTGGTCAGTGAGAAGAATGTTCCTTACATTGGTGGTCAGTGAGAAGAATGTTCCTTTCATTGGTGATCAGTGAGAAGAATGTTCCTTACATTGGTGGTCAGTGAGAAGAATATTCCTTTCATTGGTGATCAGTGAGAAGAATGTTCCTTACATTGGTGGTCAGTGAGAAGAATGTTCCTTTCATTGGTGGTCAGTGGGAAGAATGTCCCTACATTGGTGATCAGTGGGAAGAATGTCCCTACATTGGTTGTCAGTGAGAAGAATGTTCCTTACATTGGTGGTCAGTGAGAAGAATGTCCCTACATTGGTGATCAGTGGGAAGAATGTCCCTTACATTGGTGGTCAGTGAGAAGAATGTCCCTACATTGGTGATCAGTGGGAAGAATGTTCCTTACATTGGTGATCAGTGAGAAGAATATTCCTTTCATTGGTGATCAGTGAGAAGAATGTTCCTTACATTGGTGGTCAGTGAGAAGAATGTTCCTTACATTGGTGGTCAGTGAGAAGAATGTTCCTTTCATTGGTGGTCAGTGGGAAGAATGTTCCTTACATTGGTGATCAGTGAGAAGAATGTTCCTTTCATTGGTGGTCAGTGGGAAGAATGTTCCTTACATTGGTGATCAGTGAGAAGAATGTCCCTACATTGGTGATCAGTGGGAAGAATGTCCCTTACATTGGTGGTCAGTGAGAAGAATGTCCCTACATTGGTGATCAGTGGGAAGAATGTCCCTTACATTGGTGGTCAGTGAGAAGAATGTCCCTTACATTGGTGATCAGTGAGAAGAATGTTCCTTACATTGGTGGTCAGTGAGAAGAATGTTCCTCACATTGGTGATCAGTGGGAAGGAGGAGGAGGACACACCCAAGGAGCTCTCTGAGAACCAGCCTTTTTTTCAAGCCTGGGCCTTGCCTGTTAGCTTGGCCCAGGAACAATGCCTGATCCTGGGGGAGGCCCAGGGAGGGATCCCCCTGATGACATGGGGCCTAGTGAGGAGGAGGTGGAGGATCTGACTGTGGGTCCAGGCCCTGGTATGGATGCGAGTATCTTCAGACAGAAGATTGTTGATCGCTTTAGGGAAATTGGAAGGGCTGAAGAGAAACTTCAAGTTTTGAAAACTAACCATAAGAACTTCAAAGCCAAATACTTCCAGGCCTGGAGTAGAAATCGCACAGCCATGAAGCCTGAGTTACAGGAATATGAGGAAAAAGTAAAGCAGCAAACTTTATTGTTGGAAAAATTAAAAGCCAGAAGTGGAGCTTTTAAAGAAAAATTTGAGAATGAGAAGAGATTTGCCAGCCAGTCGTCAGTAAGTCGCATGGATCAGCAGCCTCAGGTTATGGATGACCCGGGTCCATCTGCCTCTGCACCTCTCCCCCCATGTAAGGCCTTGGAATCGCCAGCGGCAACCAGCCAGGGGGTTGAGAGTGAGCATGGCACCCTGACCTTCATCCGGCGGATGGAGTCACCCCTGAGAGCAGACAAGTTTGCCATTTCTGGTGATCCATCAGAAATCCCTGAGGATGAGAGGAAAGATAAACCAGGGAATGAAGATGGACCTGCACCAAACACCCTGAACATGGATGTTTCTACTCCTGCATTTGCTGAGACCAGTAGTTCCTCTATCAAGTTTGCTGCATGTGTTTCACACAGTAAGGCTGACACCAGCAAAGAGATTGCCTCACCTGAGCCTCTCTGTGTTCCAGCAGAGCTGATTGATGGTGATGGGGGAGGGGATCAGCACATTGCACCATGTGCAGTGGAAGCCATGGAGGTGTCAGACCAGCCTGCTGAAAGTCCTGTCCTGATGGAGGAGAACAGGCCAGCTGAAGATTCCACCAGCACAGCAGTGGGAACTGACACTGTTGGGAAGACTACAGGAACTGTGAATATACCAGCAAGTATTAAGAATGACAGTAATGATAAAACTATGAATGTGGTGGGTGGTGGTGAAGGGGTTAATACTGCTGGGAAAAATAAAAATGACATTGCTCTCCCTGCTCAGCAGAGGAAAGACTCAGCGATTGTGCAGACCAAATCTGTACAATCGATATCTGCCAGAAATGTGACAGACGGTTCAAAGCACACAAATGCTTCTTCTGCTGGGAGAAATGTGGGCAGTTATGCGTCCGTTCTGGGGAGTCGCACCAAAGAGGGTGGAGGGAATTTTAGTGGTCACAATTTGGGGGGGCTTGGTGGTGGGATGGTTGGTGGGTACAGGAGGAGGAATGTGGTTCAATTGAAGTGGGAGGGGGAGGGGACCCCACCAGTAAGGGGGAGGGTGGCTGAGTTGGTTCTGGAAATGGGGTTTAAAGCATCAGATATATTTGCTTTGATTTGCCCAGTGGGGAGTTATGAATTTGATTTGTCCTTTGTAAAACCTGAGGGTTTGGATTTATTTTGGGAGCGATATAGGAGGTGCAAGGGCCTTCCGCAGTGGAGTGGTTTGGTGCCAAAGGTGATTTCCAGGCAGCCTCTGATAAAGTCGGTGACGATCCTGGTGCGTAACGAATCCATACCAGAGGCTGATTTGATAGTATGGCTACGCCGATATGGTGAGGTCCTCGCTCCACTGCGGAAGGTCCTTGATGAGCATGGGATATGGACAGGGGCCTGGACAGTCTCACTAAAATTGGGGGTGCTTGGAAATGTAGTTCAACACCTTCCCTGTTCAGCTTTTCTGGGGAGAGATAGGCTGACTATTTTTTACCAGGGTCAGCCTAAAGTCTGTAATAAATGTGGAGACAAAGGCCATTTTGCATCTACCTGTACCCGTAAGAAATGCTCACTGTGCCAGGATCTGGACCATTTGGCTAAGGATTGTACTGAAATTCGGTGCAATTTGTGCCAAAAGCTGGGTCATCCTTATAGTCAGTGCCCGGAGGCATTACATAACTTGCCAGGATTGGAGGCTGAGTTGCAGAGACTTGATAAGGAGGATGAGGCCGCTAAAACTGTTATTGCCCCTCCTGTTTCTGTTATATCTGTTCCAGATTCTGTTTCCCCTAGTAATGTGGTCCCTGAGTCTGTCCCTCCTGTTTCTGTTATATCTGTTCCAGATTCTGTTTCCCCTAGTAATGTGGTCCCTGAGTCTGTCCCTCCTGTTTCTGTTGCATCTGTTGTTTCGGATTCTGTTTCCCCTAGTAATGTGGTCCCTGAGTCTGTCCCTCCTGTGTCTGTTACATCTGTTGTTTCGGATTCTGTTTCACCTAGTAATGTGGTCCCTGAGTCTGTCCCCCATGTGGTGGTCCCTAATCCTACTGTACGTAGATCCTCCAGACTGGCAGAAGCTGCTGGGGGGGCAGGTTTGGCGGATCTTCCCACTCGGCCTCCAGTCCCTGTCCCTCAGCGGCACAAACGTGGTCAGGGGAATGTGGGGGTGCAGGATGGGGGTGGGGCTGATAGAAGGGTGTCCATATCCTATGTCTCACCCTCTGTTGAGGGGGATTCGGATGATGAGGGGTGGGAGAAGTTTAGGAGGAAGAAAAAGAAGAAGAAGAGGAAGACAAGTAAAGTGGTCATTTCTTCCTCAGGGTCGGACCCAGGAGGGGTTTCTCTTGGTAATACCTTTTCAGTTTTGTCAGGTGATGATATGTCTGATATATCTTTCTCTTTATCATCCATGGATGAGGGGGAGTCACGTAGTCTGAAGAGAGCTGTTTCTGGTGATGAGAGTGTGGCAAAGGTTAAGAAACGACTACCCCAATCATCCTGATGGCAGTTCCCACTCCGATAAAGGTGGCGACCATTAATGTCGCCAGCATTAAATCTGCAAGAGCTCGTGATATTGCCTTATTTTTGCTCAGCGAGTTTGATGCCGAGATTTTATTTTTGCAAGAGACCTGGCTCAATACTTTGGCCGATGTCCATCTAGCAAAAAGGGAGTGGAGATGCGGTCCCTCCTTTTGGTCTCTTGCGGCTGAGCCCTGCAGCGGAGTTGCGGTCCTTTTTAAAACCGATATGGTAACATGCCGGCGGGTAATTGAGGTAGAAATGGGGAGATGCATGGTCTTGGACGTCTCTGTTAGGGGGCAGGACCTGCGCCTGATCAATATCTATGGACCGCAGTCAAAATGGGGCAGGAAATGCCTCCTCACAGAGATCAAGCCCTTCCTTTTTACGTCCCAGCAGGTTGTCTTTGGAGGTGATTTTAACACCATAATTAGGCCTGAAGACAGGAGAGGCTCCATAGACAGGCTGGGTTACGATAGCGTTTTTCTTAGAGATATGGTAAGACAAGCAGGCCTGGTAGATGTGCATATTAAGCACTGCCCTGGCAGCACGGGATTCACATTTCAGAGAGGGAATAGTCAGAGTAGGATAGATAGGTTTTTTTTAAAGGAGAACTCTGCTTTCTCGGCTCCTGAGTTGAGGGCGGTGGAGTTCTCTGACCACTGTATGCTGTCTGTGACTCTGAATGCCTCAGACACTCCACCCAGGGGAAGGGGTACCTGGAAACTGAATTCGGCTCTCCTGGAAGATGTAGAGGTAAGACAATCCTTTGAGGATTTTTTTCAGGCACAGGTTTCTATTCTGGACTTTTGCAGCAGTAAGTCAGAGTGGTGGGAGCTTGTGAAACAAAGGACAATTGGACTTTTCAAGGCCATAAGTAAGAAGAAGCAGCTTGGTATGTACATTGCCTACCAGCATTTGCGGAGGAAGCTTGATCGTCTTGTCTCGTATAGAGGAGATCCAGGGGAGATCTCTGAGGTGAAGTTTCTTCTTAGGAAGTGTCAATACGACCGGCATGCCTCCTTGGTTCTGGAGAGGGATTATGGAAAATATCACTCGCCTGATCCTTACCAGAACTGTAAGCAAGGCATAGCAGTTAAGACGGTCATAGGCCTGAGGGATAGTACGGGTTCCCTGGTGAAGTCCAGATCAGGGATCCTGGAGATCTTCAGGTCATATTATGCAGACCTTCTGGGAAGAAAGGACCTTTGTCGGGACAGGATGGAAAGCTTTCTGGATTCTACTCCAGGATTGGGAAATGGTACATTGCCTTTGATGGATTTGACAGAACCAATTTCAGTGGATGAGGTAGTTCATGCTATAGAGAAGCTGGCTACCAAAAAATCGCCTGGGCCAGATGGGTTGACAGCTGAATTCTACAAGTGTTTTAAGTCCATTCTGGCTCCCTTTTTAGCAGAGGTTTATAACAGCTGTCTAGAAGAGGGTTCGCTCCCTCCCTCCATGAGGCAATCCGCTGTGATTCTTCTGTCAATGATTGAGAACTGGCGCCCCATCAGTCTTCTTAATGTTGATAGAAAGATCCTGGCGAAGATTCTTTTTTGGCGCTTGTCGTCAGTAGCAGGCGATTTGTTGTCCAGTCATCAGCACTGCTCGGTCCAAGGTAGAAGTACCTTTTCAGCGGTTTTAGCTGTCCGGGAGGCTTTGGAACGATGCAGGGCTGCTGGATGGAGAAAGTACTTGCTGGCATTGGATCAGGCGAAGGCTTTTGATAGAGTCAATCACGAGTACCTGTATTTGCTACTTGGTAGATACGGCCTGCAGGGGAGGTTTATAGATTGGCTGAAGACATTATATAGAGGGGCTGAGAGCTTCCCACTGGTTAATGGTTGGGTTGGACGGCCTTTTGAGGTTAGCTCTGGTGTGCGCCAGGGATGTCCTCTGAGCCCCCTGTTATATGTATTCGCAATCGACCCCTTCATAAGAAGGCTAGAGAGTGGATCTTTGTGCGGGGTGCCTTTGGGCATTGCTGGTGTGCCGCCTCTGAAGGTCGTGGCCTATGCCGATGATGTGTCTGTTATTGTCTCTGGGACAGAGGAGGCGCAGGAGGTGGTCTCTATGATAGAGCAGTACACGGAGGCTTCTGGTTCTAAAGTCAACCATGAAAAGAGTGAAGTTTTCTGGATGGGTGAGGAGGGTGAAAGCTTCGAACTTCCGGATGCCTTCCCAGAGCCCCAGCAGGAAATTAAAGTGTTGGGCATCAAATTTGGTCCTGGTGACTATGGTCATCGAAATTGGGAAAGCAGGTTGGTGTGTGCCAATGCCAAAGTAGCAAGCTGGAAGAAATGGAAGCTTTCCTTGAGAGAGAGGGTTGACTTGATCAAAACGTACCTGGTCCCAATCTTTTTGTATGTCAGCTTCGTCTGTATCTTGCCAGCATCTCTCTATGCAAGGGTGTACAGCTGTTTTTTCCAACTGTTATGGGGAAGTAGGCTGAACCTGATCAAACGCAATGTAACTTACCTGTCTAGGCGGGAGGGTGGCCTAGGAATGGTCAACCCAATAGTTTTCTTTTCTCTGCTCTTTTTAAAGTACAATCTTGGTAACATGCTAGCAGAAAACCCGCCGGGATGGGTGGGCATTTTTCAGTCTTGTTTTAGGCCTTTTCTGCGATGCTGGGAAGATGGCGGGCCAGTGAAAAGTCTGAGAGTCCGACATGGCAAGCTCCCGGCTTATGTTGCCCCGTGTCTGAAAATACTTCGGCAGTGGCAGGTGACAGTGGAGGATATCAAGTCCCTCCCCAGGAAGCTTCTGGAGAAGAGGATTTTGAGCTCTGCTTTCAGTGTGTCACTGGCCTTAAGGGATTGCCCAGGCTCTGTAATGAGGGAGGGGTTGCGTTTAATCAATTTAGAAAGAATCCCCTTGAAATTTAGGGATCAAGCCTGGCTCGCTTTCCATGGAAGGCTCTATGTCAGAGGGAACTTGAAGCATCGCCCTGTGGATGATCGGGATTGTCCTAGAGCGGAGTGTGTTGGTAAAGTGGAGTCTATGGACCACTTTTTGCTGCAGTGTCCCTTTAACATAGAGGTGTATAAAAGGGTGGGGAGGGCTCTAGGCATCCCCTTTTTCTATCGCATGAGTTATGCGGAGTGGGTGTACGGGGCATTCCCGACTTGCTGGGATTTTGATTTGGATACACTGTTTTTAGTTAGTATAGTTGTCCGTTACTTCACATGGAATGCACGGTGCCAGATTACCCTGCGGAAAAAAGTCCTCTCTGTTGAGGTGGTGGTGCACGATATTCTGGGTGAGGTTGGGAAAATTCGGGGTCTTGAGAGGGGCAGGGAGCCTCGGGCGGTCTGGAAAAAGGCGTGGAGGAATATCAGACCTGCCTTTGGTGAACTGCCCATCTCTGGGTGAGGTGCTCCTTTTCTTTTTCTGTTTCTTTCACTCCCTTAGCTTTTGTTGGTTAGTATCTTCTTTTTGAAGAAGGGCTGCATGCATAATGGGTACGGGTTTGTTTCTTGACCTCACAGTTTGGATGTCTGGTGTATTGGTGTGAGTTGTAGTGAGATTATCCCCAATAATGACATGTTCATGATGAGTTTTGTTTTTGCTGTAAAGTCATTTTTTGTTTGAGAGCAGATTTGCTATATTTATTTTCATTTATGTAAATATGTATATATTTATGTATATTATATATAGTGATTTTATGCTTATTGATTGCAAGACTTTTAATAAAGAAAAATTGAGAAGAATGTTCCTTACATTGGTGATCAGTGAGAAGTTTGTTCCTTACATTGGTGATCAGTGAGAAGATTATTCCTTTCATTGGTAATCAGTGAGAAGAATGTTCCTTACATTGGTGGTCAGTGAGAAGAATGTTCCTTACATTGGTGGTCAGTGAGAAGAATGTTCCTTACATTGGTGGTCAGTGAGAAGAATGTTCCTTTCATTGGTGGTCAGTGGGAAGAATGTCCCTACATTGGTGATCAGTGGGAAGAATGTCCCTACATTGGTTGTCAGTGAGAAGAATGTTCCTTACATTGGTGGTCAGTGAGAAGAATGTCCCTACATTGGTGATCAGTGGGAAGAATGTCCCTTACATTGGTGGTCAGTGAGAAGAATGTCCCTACATTGGTGATCAGTGGGAAGAATGTTCCTTACATTGGTGATCAGTGGGAAGAATGTTCCTTACATTGGTGATCAGTGAGAAGAATATTCCTTTCATTGGTGATCAGTGAGAAGAATGTTCCTTACATTGGTGGTCAGTGAGAAGAATGTTCCTTACATTGGTGGTCAGTGAGAAGAATGTTCCTTACATTGGTGATCAGTGAGAAGAATATTCCTTTCATTGGTGATCAGTTAGAAGAATGTTCCTTACATTGGTGATCACAGAGAAGAATGTTCCTTACATTGGTGGTCAGTGAGAAGAATGTTCCTTATATTGGTGGTCAGTGAGAAGAATGTTCCTTACATTGGTGGTCAGTGAGAAGAATGTCCCTTACATTGGTGGTCAGTGAGAATGTCCCTTACATTGGTGGTCAGTGAGAAGAATGTCCCTTACATTGGTGGTCAGTGAGAAGAATGTCCCTTACATTGGTGGTCAGTGAGAAGAATGTTCCTTACATTGGTGATCAGTGGGAAGAATGTCCCTACATTGGTGGTCAGTGAGAAGAATGTTCCTTACATTGGTGATCAGTGAGAAGAATATTCCTTTCATTGGTGATCAGTGAGAAGAATATTCCTTACATTGGTGGTCAGTGAGAAGAAAGTTCCTTTCATTGGTGGTCAGTGGGAAGAATGTTCCTTACATTGGTGGTCAGTGGGAAGGAGGAGGAGGACACACCCAAGGAGCTCTCTGAGAACCAGCCTTTTTTTCAAGCCTGGGCCTTGCCTGTTAGCTTGGCCCAGGAACAATGCCTGATCCTGGGGGAGGCCCAGGGAGGGATCCCCCTGATGACATGGGGCCTAGTGAGGAGGAGGTGGAGGATCTGACTGTGGGTCCAGGCCCTGGTATGGATGCGAGTATCTTCAGACAGAAGATTGTTGATCGCTTTAGGGAAATTGGAAGGGCTGAAGAGAAACTTCAAGTTTTGAAAACTAACCATAAGAACTTCAAAGCCAAATACTTCCAGGCCTGGAGTAGAAATCGCACAGCCATGAAGCCTGAGTTACAGGAATATGAGGAAAAAGTAAAGCAGCAAACTTTATTGTTGGAAAAATTAAAAGCCAGAAGTGGAGCTTTTAAAGAAAAATTTGAGAATGAGAAGAGATTTGCCAGCCAGTCGTCAGTAAGTCGCATGGATCAGCAGCCTCAGGTTATGGATGACCCGGGTCCATCTGCCTCTGCACCTCTCCCCCCATGTAAGGCCTTGGAATCGCCAGCGGCAACCAGCCAGGGGGTTGAGAGTGAGCATGGCACCCTGACCTTCATCCGGCGGATGGAGTCACCCCTGAGAGCAGACAAGTTTGCCATTTCTGGTGATCCATCAGAAATCCCTGAGGATGAGAGGAAAGATAAACCAGGGAATGAAGATGGACCTGCACCAAACACCCTGAACATGGATGTTTCTACTCCTGCATTTGCTGAGACCAGTAGTTCCTCTATCAAGTTTGCTGCATGTGTTTCACACAGTAAGGCTGACACCAGCAAAGAGATTGCCTCACCTGAGCCTCTCTGTGTTCCAGCAGAGCTGATTGATGGTGATGGGGGAGGGGATCAGCACATTGCACCATGTGCAGTGGAAGCCATGGAGGTGTCAGACCAGCCTGCTGAAAGTCCTGTCCTGATGGAGGAGAACAGGCCAGCTGCAGATTCCACCAGCACAGCAGTGGGAACTGACACTGTTGGGAAGACTACAGGAACTGTGAATATACCAGCAAGTATTAAGAATGACAGTAATGATAAAACTATGAATGTGGTGGGTGGTGGTGAAGGGGTTAATACTGCTGGGAAAAATAAAAATGACATTGCTCTCCCTGCTCAGCAGAGGAAAGACTCAGCGATTGTGCAGACCAAATCTGTACAATCGATATCTGCCAGAAATGTGACAGACGGTTCAAAGCACACAAATGCTTCTTCTGCTGGGAGAAATGTGGGCAGTTATGCGTCCGTTCTGGGGAGTCGCACCAAAGAGGGTGGAGGGAATTTTAGTGGTCACAATTTGGGGGGGCTTGGTGGTGGGATGGTTGGTGGGTACAGGAGGAGGAATGTGGTTCAATTGAAGTGGGAGGGGGAGGGGACCCCACCAGTAAGGGGGAGGGTGGCTGAGTTGGTTCTGGAAATGGGGTTTAAAGCATCAGATATCTTTGCTTTGATTTGCCCAGTGGGGAGTTATGAATTTGATTTGTCCTTTGTAAAACCTGAGGGTTTGGATTTATTTTGGGAGCGATATAGGAGGTGCAAGGGCCTTCCGCAGTGGAGTGGTTTGGTGCCAAAGGTGATTTCCAGGCAGCCTCTGATAAAGTCGGTGACGATCCTGGTGCGTAACGAATCCATACCAGAGGCTGATTTGATAGTATGGCTACGCCGATATGGTGAGGTCCTCGCTCCACTGCGGAAGGTCCTTGATGAGCATGGGATATGGACAGGGGCCTGGACAGTCTCACTAAAATTGGGGGTGCTTGGAAATGTAGTTCAACACCTTCCCTGTTCAGCTTTTCTGGGGAGAGATAGGCTGACTATTTTTTACCAGGGTCAGCCTAAAGTCTGTAATAAATGTGGAGACAAAGGCCATTTTGCATCTACCTGTACCCGTAAGAAATGCTCACTGTGCCAGGATCTGGACCATTTGGCTAAGGATTGTACTGAAATTCGGTGCAATTTGTGCCAAAAGCTGGGTCATCCTTATAGTCAGTGCCCGGAGGCATTACATAACTTGCCAGGATTGGAGGCTGAGTTGCAGAGACTTGATAAGGAGGATGAGGCCGCTAAAACTGTTATTGCCCCTCCTGTTTCTGTTATATCTGTTCCAGATTCTGTTTCCCCTAGTAATGTGGTCCCTGAGTCTGTCCCTCCTGTTTCTGTTACATCTGTTGTTTCGGATTCTGTTTCCCCTAGTAATGTGGTCCCTGAGTCTGTCCCTCCTGTGTCTGTTACATCTGTTGTTTCGGATTCTGTTTCACCTAGTAATGTGGTCCCTGAGTCTGTCCCCCATGTGGTGGTCCCTAATCCTACTGTACGTAGATCCTCCAGACTGGCAGAAGCTGCTGGGGGGGCAGGTTTGGCGGATCTTCCCACTCGGCCTCCAGTCCCTGTCCCTCAGCGGCACAAACGTGGTCAGGGGAATGTGGGGGTGCAGGATGGGGGTGGGGCTGATAGAAGGGTGTCCATATCCTATGTCTCACCCTCTGTTGAGGGGGATTCGGATGATGAGGGGTGGGAGAAGTTTAGGAGGAAGAAAAAGAAGAAGAAGAGGAAGACAAGTAAAGTGGTCATTTCTTCCTCAGGGTCGGACCCAGGAGGGGTTTCTCTTGGTAATACCTTTTCAGTTTTGTCAGGTGATGATATGTCTGATATATCTTTCTCTTTATCATCCATGGATGAGGGGGAGTCACGTAGTCTGAAGAGAGCTGTTTCTGGTGATGAGAGTGTGGCAAAGGTTAAGAAACGACTACCCCAATCATCCTGATGGCAGTTCCCACTCCGATAAAGGTGGCGACCATTAATGTCGCCAGCATTAAATCTGCAAGAGCTCGTGATATTGCCTTATTTTTGCTCAGCGAGTTTGATGCCGAGATTTTATTTTTGCAAGAGACCTGGCTCAATACTTTGGCCGATGTCCATCTAGCAAAAAGGGAGTGGAGATGCGGTCCCTCCTTTTGGTCTCTTGCGGCTGAGCCCTGCAGCGGAGTTGCGGTCCTTTTTAAAACCGATATGGTAACATGCCGGCGGGTAATTGAGGTAGAAATGGGGAGATGCATGGTCTTGGACGTCTCTGTTAGGGGGCAGGACCTGCGCCTGATCAATATCTATGGACCGCAGTCAAAATGGGGCAGGAAATGCCTCCTCACAGAGATCAAGCCCTTCCTTTTTACGTCCCAGCAGGTTGTCTTTGGAGGTGATTTTAACACCATAATTAGGCCTGAAGACAGGAGAGGCTCCATAGACAGGCTGGGTTACGATAGCGTTTTTCTTAGAGATATGGTAAGACAAGCAGGCCTGGTAGATGTGCATATTAAGCACTGCCCTGGCAGCACGGGATTCACATTTCAGAGAGGGAATAGTCAGAGTAGGATAGATAGGTTTTTTTTAAAGGAGAACTCTGCTTTCTCGGCTCCTGAGTTGAGGGCGGTGGAGTTCTCTGACCACTGTATGCTGTCTGTGACTCTGAATGCCTCAGACACTCCACCCAGGGGAAGGGGTACCTGGAAACTGAATTCGGCTCTCCTGGAAGATGTAGAGGTAAGACAATCCTTTGAGGATTTTTTTCAGGCACAGGTTTCTATTCTGGACTTTTGCAGCAGTAAGTCAGAGTGGTGGGAGCTTGTGAAACAAAGGACAATTGGACTTTTCAAGGCCATAAGTAAGAAGAAGCAGCTTGGTATGTACATTGCCTACCAGCATTTGCGGAGGAAGCTTGATCGTCTTGTCTCGTATAGAGGAGATCCAGGGGAGATCTCTGAGGTGAAGTTTCTTCTTAGGAAGTGTCAATACGACCGGCATGCCTCCTTGGTTCTGGAGAGGGATTATGGAAAATATCACTCGCCTGATCCTTACCAGAACTGTAAGCAAGGCATAGCAGTTAAGACGGTCATAGGCCTGAGGGATAGTACGGGTTCCCTGGTGAAGTCCAGATCAGGGATCCTGGAGATCTTCAGGTCATATTATGCAGACCTTCTGGGAAGAAAGGACCTTTGTCGGGACAGGATGGAAAGCTTTCTGGATTCTACTCCAGGATTGGGAAATGGTACATTGCCTTTGATGGATTTGACAGAACCAATTTCAGTGGATGAGGTAGTTCATGCTATAGAGAAGCTGGCTACCAAAAAATCGCCTGGGCCAGATGGGTTGACAGCTGAATTCTACAAGTGTTTTAAGTCCATTCTGGCTCCCTTTTTAGCAGAGGTTTATAACAGCTGTCTAGAAGAGGGTTCGCTCCCTCCCTCCATGAGGCAATCCGCTGTGATTCTTCTGTCAAAATTTAAAGACCCCTCAATGATTGAGAACTGGCGCCCCATCAGTCTTCTTAATGTTGATAGAAAGATCCTGGCGAAGATTCTTTTTTGGCGCTTGTCGTCAGTAGTAGGCGATTTGTTGTCCAGTCATCAGCACTGCTCGGTCCAAGGTAGAAGTACCTTTTCAGCGGTTTTAGCTGTCCGGGAGGCTTTGGAACGATGCAGGGCTGCTGGATGGAGAAAGTACTTGCTGGCATTGGATCAGGCGAAGGCTTTTGATAGAGTCAATCACGAGTACCTGTATTTGCTACTTGGTAGATACGGCCTGCATGGGAGGTTTATAGATTGGCTGAAGACATTATATAGAGGGGCTGAGAGCTTCCCACTGGTTAATGGTTGGGTTGGACAGCCTTTTGAGGTTGGCTCTGGTGTGCGCCAGGGATGTCCTCTGAGCCCCCTGTTATATGTATTCGCAATCGACCCCTTCATAAGAAGGCTAGAAAGTGGATCTTTGTGCGGGGTGCCTTTGGGCATTGCTGGTGTGCCGCCTCTGAAGGTCGTGGCCTATGCCGATGATGTGTCTGTTATTGTCTCTGGGACAGAGGAGGCGCAGGAGGTGGTCTCTATGATAGATCAGTACACGGAGGCTTCTGGTTCTAAAGTCAACCATGAAAAGAGTGAAGTTTTCTGGATGGGTGAGGAGGGTGAAAGCTTCGAACTTCCAGATGCCTTCCCAGAGCCCCAGCAGGAAATTAAAGTGTTGGGCATCAAATTTGGTCCTGGTGACTATGGTCATCGAAATTGGGAAAGCAGGTTGGTGTGTGCCAATGCCAAAGTAGCAAGCTGGAAGAAATGGAAGCTTTCCTTGAGGGAGAGGGTTGACTTGATCAAAACGTACCTGGTCCCAATCTTTTTATATGTCAGCTTCGTCTGTATCTTGCCAGCATCTCTCTATGCAAGGGTATACAGCTGTTTTTTCCAACTGTTATGGGGAAGTAGGCTGAACCTGATCAAACGCAATGTAACTTACCTGTCTAGGCGGGAGGGTGGCCTAGGAATGGTCAACCCAATAGTTTTCTTTTCTCTGTTCTTTTTAAAGTACAATCTTGGTAACATGCTAGCAGAGAACCCGCCGGGATGGGTGGGCATTTTTCAATCTTGTTTTAGGCCTTTTCTGCGATGCTGGGAAGATGGCGGGCCAGTGAAAAGTCTGAGAGTCCGACATGGCAAGCTCCCGGCTTATGTTGCCCCGTGTCTGAAAATACTTCGGCAGTGGCAGGTGACAGTGGAGGATATCAAGTCCCTCCCCAGGAAGCTTCTGGAGAAGAGGATTTTGAACTCTGCTTTCAGTGTGTCACTGGCCTTAAGGGATTGCCCAGGCACTGTAATGAGGGAGGGGTTGCGTTTAATCAATTTAGAAAGAATCCCCTTGAAGTTTAGGGATCAAGCCTGGCTCGCTTTCCATGGAAGACTCTATGTCAGAGGGAACTTGAAGCATCGCCCTGTAGATGATCGGGATTGTCCTAGAGCGGAGTGTGTTGGTAAAGTGGAGTCTATGGACCACTTTTTGCTGCAGTGTCCCTTTAACATAGAGGTGTATAAAAGGGTGGGGAGGGCTCTAGGCATCCCCTTTTTCTATCGCATGAGTTATGCGGAGTGGGTGTACGGGGCATTCCCGACTTGCTGGGATTTTGATTTGGATACACTGTTTTTAGTTAGTATAGTTGTCCGTTACTTCACATGGAATGCACGGTGCCAGATTACCCTGCGGAAAAAAGTCCTCTCTGTTGAGGTGGTGGTGCACGATATTCTGGGTGAGGTTGGGAAAATTCGGGGTCTTGAGAGGGGCAGGGAGCCTCGGGCGGTCTGGAAAAGGGCGTGGAGGAATATCAGACCTGCCTTTGGTGAACTGCCCATCTCTGGGTGAGGTGCTCCTTTTCTTTTTCTGTTTCTTTCACTCCCTTAGCTTTTGTTGGTTAGTATCTTCTTTTTGAAGAAGGGCTGCATGCATAATGGGTGCGGGTTTGTTTCTTGACCTCACAGTTTAGATGTCTGGTGTATTGGTGTGAGTTGTAGTAAGATTATCCCCAATAATGACATGTTCATGATGAGTTTTGTTTTTGCTGTAAAGTCATTTTTTGTTTGAGAGCAGATTTGCTATATTTTATTTTCATTTATGTAAATATGTATATATTTATGTATATTATATATAGTGATTTTATGCTTATTGATTGCAAGACTTTTAATAAAGAAAAATTGAGAAGAATGTTCCTTACATTGGTGATCAGTGAGAAGTTTGTTCCTTACATTGGTGATCAGTGAGAAGATTATTCCTTTCATTGGTAATCAGTGAGAAGAATGTTCCTTACATTGGTGGTCAGTGAGAAGAATGTTCCTTACATTGGTGGTCAGTGAGAAGAATGTTCCTTACATTGGTGGTCAGTGAGAAGAATGTTCCTTTCATTGGTGATCAGTGAGAAGAATGTTCCTTACATTGGTGGTCAGTGAGAAGAATATTCCTTTCATTGGTGATCAGTGAGAAGAATGTTCCTTACATTGGTGGTCAGTGAGAAGAATGTTCCTTTCATTGGTGGTCAGTGGGAAGAATGTCCCTACATTGGTGATCAGTGGGAAGAATGTCCCTACATTGGTTGTCAGTGAGAAGAATGTTCCTTACATTGGTGGTCAGTGAGAAGAATGTCCCTACATTGGTGATCAGTGGGAAGAATGTCCCTTACATTGGTGGTCAGTGAGAAGAATGTCCCTACATTGGTGATCAGTGGGAAGAATGTTCCTTACATTGGTGATCAGTGAGAAGAATATTCCTTTCATTGGTGATCAGTGAGAAGAATGTTCCTTACATTGGTGGTCAGTGAGAAGAATGTTCCTTACATTGGTGGTCAGTGAGAAGAATGTTCCTTACATTGGTGATCAGTGAGAAGAATATTCCTTTCATTGGTGATCAGTTAGAAGAATGTTCCTTACATTGGTGATCACAGAGAAGAATGTTCCTTACATTGGTGGTCAGTGAGCAGAATGTTCCTTATATTGGTGGTCAGTGAGAAGAATGTTCCTTACATTGGTGGTCAGTGAGAAGAATGTCCCTTACATTGGTGGTCAGTGAGAAGAATGTCCCTTACATTGGTGGTCAGTGAGAAGAATGTCCCTTACATTGGTGGTCAGTGAGTAGAATGTTCCTTACATTGGTGATCAGTGGGAAGAATGTCCCTACATTGGTGGTCAGTGAGAAGAATGTTCCTTACATTGGTGATCAGTGAGAAGAATATTCCTTTCATTGGTGATCAGTGAGAAGAATATTCCTTACATTGGTGATCAGTGAGAAGAATATTCCTTACATTGGTGGTCAGTGAGAAGAAAGTTCCTTTCATTGGTGGTCAGTGGGAAGAATGTTCCTTACATTGGTGGTCAGTGGGAAGGGGGAGGAGGACACACCCAAAGAGCTCTCTGAGAACCAGCCTTTTTTCAATCCTGGGCCTTGCCTGCTAGTTTGGCCCAGGAACAATGCCTGATCCTGGGGGAGGCCCTGGGAGGGATCCCCCTGATGACACGGGGCCTAGTGAGGAGGAGGTGGAGGATCTGACTGTGGGTCCAGGCCCTGGTATGGATGCGAGTATCTTCAGACAGAAGATTGTTGATCGTTTTAGGGAAATTGGAAGGGCTGAAGAGAAACTTCAAGTTTTGAAAGCTGAACATAAAAACTTTAAAGCCAAATACTTCCAGGCCTGGAGTAGAAATCGCACAGCCATGAAGCCTGAGTTACAGGAATTAGAGGAAAAAGTAAAGCAGAAAACTTTATTGTTGGAGAAATTAAAAGCCAGAAGTGGAGCTTTTAAAGAAAAATTTGACAATGAGAAGAGATTTGCCAGCCAGTCGTCAGTAAGTTGCATGGATCAGCAGCCTCAGGTTATGGATGACCCGGGTCCATCTGCCTCTGCACCTCTCCCCCCATGTAAGGCCTTGGAATCGCCAGCGGCAACCAGCCAGGGGGTTAAGAGTGAGCATGGCACCCTGACCTTCATCCAGCAGATGGAGTCACCCCTGAGAGCAGACAAGTTTGCCATTTCTGATGATCCATCAGAAATCCCTGAGGATGAGAGGAAAAATAAACCAGGGAATGAAGATGGACCTGCACCAAACACCCTGAACATGGATGTTTCTACTCCTGCATTTGTTGAGACCAGTAGTTCCTCTACCAAGTTTGCTGCATGTGTTTCACACAGTATGGCTGACACCAGCAAAGAGATTGCCTCACCTGAGCCTCCCTGTGTTCCAGCAGAGCTGATTGATGGTGATGGGGGAGGGGATCAGCACATTGCACCATGTGCAGTGGAAGCCATGGATGTGTCAGAACAGCCTGCTGAAAGTCCTGTCCTGATGGAAGAGAACAGGCCAGCTGAAGATTCCACCAGCACAGCAGTGGGAACTGACACTGTTGGGAAGACTACAGGAACTGTGAATATACCAGCAAGTATTAAGAATGACAGTAATGATAAAACAATGAAGGTGGTGGTGAAGGGGTTAATACTGCTGGGAAAAATAAAAATGACATTGCTCTCCCTGCTCAGCAGAGGAAAGACTCATCGATTGTGCAGACCAAAGCTGTACAATCGATATCTGCTAGAAATGTGTTAGACGTTTCAAAACACACAAATGTTTCTTCTGCTGGGAGAAATGTGGGCAGTTATGCGTCCGTTCTGGGGAGTCGCACCAAGGAGGGTGGAGGGAATTTTAGTGGTCACAATTTGGGAGGGCTTGGTGGTGGGATGGTTGGTGGGTACAGGAGGAGGAATGTGGTTCAATTGAAGTGGGAGGGGGAGGGGACCCCACCAGTAAGGGGGAGGGTGGCTGAGTTGGTTCTGGAAATGGGGTTTAAAGCCTTGGATATCTTTGCTTTGATTTGCCCAGTGGGGAGTTATGAGTTTGATTTGTCCTTTGTAAAGCCTGAGGGTCTGGATTTATTTTGGGAGAGGTATAGTAGGTGCAAGGGCCTTCCGCAGTGGAGTGGTTTGGTGCCAAAGGTGATTTCCAGGCAGCCTCTGATAAAGTCGGTGACGATCCAGGTGCGTAACGAATCCATACCAGAGGCTGATTTAATAGTATGGCTACGCCGATATGGTGAGGTCCTCGCTCCACTGTGGAAGGTCCTTGATGAGCATGGAATATGGACAGGGGCCTGGACAGTGTCACTAAAATTGGGGGTGCTTGGAAATGTAGTTCAACACCTTCCCTGTTCAGCTTTTCTGGGGAGGGATAGGCTGACTATTTTTTACCAGGGTCAGCCTAAGGTCTGTAATAAATGTGGTGACAAAGGCCATTTTGCATCTACCTGTACCCGTAAGAAATGCTCACTCTGCCAGGATATGGACCATTTGGCTAAGGATTGTACTGAAATTCGGTGCAATTTGTGCCAAAAGCTGGGTCATCCTTATAGTCAGTGCCCGGAGGCATTACATAACTTGCCAGGATTGGAGGCTGAGTTGCAGAGACTTGATGAGGAGGATGAGGCCGCTAAAACTGTTATTTCCCCTCCTGTTTCTGTTATATCTGTTCCAGATTCTGTTTCCCCTAGTAATGTGGTCCCTGAGTCTGTCCCTCCTGTGTCTGTTACATCTGTTGTTTCGGATTCTGTTTCACCTAGTAATGTGGTCTCTGAGTCTGTCCCCCATGTGGTGGTCCCTAATCCTACTGTACGTAGATCCTCCAGACTGGCAGAAGCTGCTGGGGGGGCAGGTTTGGCGGATCTTCCCACTCGGCCTCCAGTCCCTGTCCCTCAGCGGCACAAACGTGGTCAGGGGAATGTGGGGGTGCAGGATGGGGGTGGGGCTGATAGAAGGGTGTCCATATCCCATGTCTCACCCTCTGTTGAGGGGGATTCGGATGATGAGGGGTGGGAGAAGTTTAGGAGGAAGAAAAAGAAGAAGAAGAGGAAGACAAGTAAAGTGGTCATTTCTTCCTCAGGGTCGGACCCAGGAGGGGTTCCTCTTGGTAATACTTTTTCAGTTTTGTCGGGTGATGAGATGTCTGATATATCTTTCTCTTTATCATCCATGGATGAGGGGGAGTCACGTAGTCTGAAGAGAGCTGTTTCTGGTGATGAGAGTGTGGCAAAGGTTAAGAAACGACTACCCCAATCATCCTGATGGCAGTTCCCACTCCGATAAAGGTGGCGACCATTAATGTCGCCAGCATTAAATCTGCAAGAGCTCATGATATTGCCTTATTTTTGCTCAGCGAGTTTGATGCCGAGATTTTATTTTTGCAAGAGACCTGGCTCAATACTTTGGCCGATGTCCATCTAGCAAAAAGGGAGTAGAGATGCGGTCCCTCCTTTTGGTCTCTTGCGGCTGAGCCCTGCAGCGGAGTTGTGGTCCTTTTTAAAACCGATATGGTAACATGCCGGCGGGTAATTGAGGTAGAAATGGGGAGATGCATGGTCTGGACGTCTCTGTTAGGGGGCAGGACCTGCGCCTGATCAATATCTATGGACCGCAGTCAAAATGGGGCAGGAAATGCCTCCTCACAGAGATCAAGCCCTTCCTTTTTACGTCCCAGCAGGTTGTCTTTGGAGGTGATTTTAACACCATAATTAGGCCTGAAGACAGGAGAGGCTCCATAGACAGGCTGGGTTACGATAGCGTTTTTCTTAGAGATATGGTTAGACAAGCAGGCCTGGTAGATGTGCATATTAAGCACTGCCCTGGCAGCACGGGATTCACATTTCAGAGAGGGAATAGTCAGAGTAGGATAGATAGGTTTTTTTTAAAGGAGAACTCTGCTTTCTCGGCTCCTGAGTTGAGGGCGGTGGAGTTCTCTGACCACTGTATGCTGTCTGTGACTCTGAATGCCTCGGACACTCCACCCAGGGGAAGGGGTACCTGGAAACTGAATTCGGCTCTCCTGGAAGATGTAGAGGTAAGACAATCCTTTGAGGATTTTTTTCAGGCACAGGTTTCTATTCTGGACTTTTGCAGCAGTAAGTCAGAGTGGTGGGAGCTTGTGAAACAAAGGACAATTGGACTTTTCAAGGCCATAAGTAAGAAGAAGCAGCTTGGTATGTACATTGCCTACCAGCATTTGCGGAGGAAGCTTGATCGTCTTGTCTCGTATAGAGGAGATCCAGGGGAGATCTCTGAGGTGAAGTTTCTTCTTAGGAAGTGTCAATACGACCGGCATGCCTCCTTGGTTCTGGAGAGGGATTATGGAAAATATCACTCGCCTGATCCTTACCAGAACTGTAAGCAAGGCATAGCAGTTAAGACGGTCATAGGCCTGAGGGATAGTACGGGTTCCCTGGTGAAGTCCAGATCAGGGATCCTGGAGATCTTCAGGTCATATTACGCAGACCTTCTGGGAAGAAAGGACTTTTGTCGGGACAGGATGGAAAGCTTTCTGGATTCTACTCCAGGATTGGGAAATGGTACATTGCCTTTGATGGATTTGACAGAACCAATTTCAGTGGATGAGGTAGTTCATGCTATAGAGAAGCTGGCTACCAAAAAATCGCCTGGGCCAGATGGGTTGACAGCTGAATTCTACAAGTGTTTTAAGTCCATTCTGGCTCCCTTTTTAGCAGAGGTTTATAACAGCTGTCTAGAAGAGGGTTCGCTCCCTCCCTCCATGAGGCAATCCGCTGTGATTCTTCTGTCAAAATTTAAAGACCCCTCAATGATTGAGAACTGGCGCCCCATCAGTCTTCTTAATGTTGATAGAAAGATCCTGGCGAAGATTCTTTTTTGGCGCTTGTCGTCAGTAGTAGGCGATTTGTTGTCCAGTCATCAGCACTGCTCGGTCCAAGGTAGAAGTACCTTTTCAGCGGTTTTAGCTGTCCGGGAGGCTTTGGAACGATGCAGGGCTGCTGGATGGAGAAAGTACTTGCTGGCATTGGATCAGGCGAAGGCTTTTGATAGAGTCAATCACGAGTACCTGTATTTGCTACTTGGTAGATACGGCCTGCATGGGAGGTTTATAGATTGGCTGAAGACATTATATAGAGGGGCTGAGAGCTTCCCACTGGTTAATGGTTGGGTTGGACAGCCTTTTGAGGTTGGCTCTGGTGTGCGCCAGGGATGTCCTCTGAGCCCCCTGTTATATGTATTCGCAATCGACCCCTTCATAAGAAGGCTAGAGAGTGGATCTTTGTGCGGGGTGCCTTTGGGCATTGCTGGTGTGCCGCCTCTGAAGGTCGTGGCCTATGCCGATGATGTGTCTGTTATTGTCTCTGGGACAGAGGAGGCGCAGGAGGTGGTCTCTATGATAGAGCAGTACACGGAGGCTTCTGGTTCTAAAGTCAACCATGAAAAGAGTGAAGTTTTCTGGATGGGTGAGGAGGGTGAAAGCTTCGAACTTCCAGATGCCTTCCCAGAGCCCCAGCAGGAAATTAAAGTGTTGGGCATCAAATTTGGTCCTGGTGACTATGGTCATCGAAATTGGGAAAGCAGGTTGGTGTGTGCCAATGCCAAAGTAGCAAGCTGGAAGAAATGGAAGCTTTCCTTGAGGGAGAGGGTTGACTTGATCAAAACGTACCTGGTCCCAATCTTTTTATATGTCAGCTTCGTCTGTATCTTGCCAGCATCTCTCTATGCAAGGGTATACAGCTGTTTTTTCCAACTGTTATGGGGAAGTAGGCTGAACCTGATCAAACGCAATGTAACTTACCTGTCTAGGCGGGAGGGTGGCCTAGGAATGGTCAACCCAATAGTTTTCTTTTCTCTGTTCTTTTTAAAGTACAATCTTGGTAACATGCTAGCAGAGAACCCGCCGGGATGGGTGGGCATTTTTCAATCTTGTTTTAGGCCTTTTCTGCGATGCTGGGAAGATGGCGGGCCAGTGAAAAGTCTGAGAGTCCGACATGGCAAGCTCCCGGCTTATGTTGCCCCGTGTCTGAAAATACTTCGGCAGTGGCAGGTGACAGTGGAGGATATCAAGTCCCTCCCCAGGAAGCTTCTGGAGAAGAGGATTTTGAACTCTGCTTTCAGTGTGTCACTGGCCTTAAGGGATTGCCCAGGCACTGTAATGAGGGAGGGGTTGCGTTTAATCAATTTAGAAAGAATCCCCTTGAAGTTTAGGGATCAAGCCTGGCTCGCTTTCCATGGAAGACTCTATGTCAGAGGGAACTTGAAGCATCGCCCTGTAGATGATCGGGATTGTCCTAGAGCGGAGTGTGTTGGTAAAGTGGAGTCTATGGACCACTTTTTGCTGCAGTGTCCCTTTAACATAGAGGTGTATAAAAGGGTGGGGAGGGCTCTAGGCATCCCCTTTTTCTATCGCATGAGTTATGCGGAGTGGGTGTACGGGGCATTCCCGACTTGCTGGGATTTTGATTTGGATACACTGTTTTTAGTTAGTATAGTTGTCCGTTACTTCACATGGAATGCACGGTGCCAGATTACCCTGCGGAAAAAAGTCCTCTCTGTTGAGGTGGTGGTGCACGATATTCTGGGTGAGGTTGGGAAAATTCGGGGTCTTGAGAGGGGCAGGGAGCCTCGGGCGGTCTGGAAAAGGGCGTGGAGGAATATCAGACCTGCCTTTGGTGAACTGCCCATCTCTGGGTGAGGTGCTCCTTTTCTTTTTCTGTTTCTTTCACTCCCTTAGCTTTTGTTGGTTAGTATCTTCTTTTTGAAGAAGGGCTGCATGCATAATGGGTGCGGGTTTGTTTCTTGACCTCACAGTTTAGATGTCTGGTGTATTGGTGTGAGTTGTAGTAAGATTATCCCCAATAATGACATGTTCATGATGAGTTTTGTTTTTGCTGTAAAGTCATTTTTTGTTTGAGAGCAGATTTGCTATATTTATTTTCATTTATGTAAATATGTATATATTTATGTATATTATATATAGTGATTTTATGCTTATTGATTGCAAGACTTTTAATAAAGAAAAATTGGGAAGAATGTTCCTTACATTGGTGGTCAGTGGGAAGAATGTTCCTTACATTGGTGGTCAGTGAGAAGAATGTTCCTTACATTGGTGGTCAGTGAGAAGAATGTTCCTTACATTGGTGGTCAGTGAGAAGAATGTTCCTTACATTGGTGGTCAGTGAAAAGAATGTTCCTTACATTGGTGGTCAGTGAAAAGAATGTTCCTTACATTGGTGGTCAGTGAGAAGAATGCTCCTTACATTGGTGGTCAGTGAGAAGAATGCTCCTTACATTGGTGATCAGTGAGAATAATATTCCTTACATTGGTGGTCAGTGAGAAGAATGTTCCTTACATTGGTGGTCAGTTGAAAATGATATAAAGTAAATAAAAATTATTTTAAAAAAATGTAATGCACACCCATAATCCCTTCACACACTCTATATAAAAAGCGTTATGTAGGACGAGCACATGTATGTAAACAATAATGGATACATGTATAGTATGCACCGGAACGTCGGGGTGAGAGCAATTCTAGGGCCGTAATTCAAAGTTAACTCTAAAGTGATAACTCGAAAAGGCTTTAAAGCATCACCTTCGAGAATTTTGGGTACCACAGTTTTTTACGATTCCACAGGTGTGCTGAATTTTAGGACTTGACATGCTTGATATCTATTTACTCAACGCAACCCAATCTTTTCTATTTTACCAAATACCGTAATTGGGTATGATGTGTTTGTTTGCATTAAAATTCTGTTTAACCACTTGACCTGTGGTGTTTTTTTTATTATTATTATAAAAACGAAAAAAAGATAAATATTTCTTTTTCTTTTTCAAACTATATTTTCTACTTTTTGTTATAAAAAGTCAAATTTCTTCATAAATTTAGGCCAAAATGTATTCTGCTACATGTCTTTGTTAAAAACAAAAATCCGAATAAGTGTATATTTATTAATTTGTTTGAAAGTTATAGTGTCTACAAACTATGGGGGATATATACTGGAATGTATGCAGCTATACTGTAATAGTGGTGATCAGCAACTTTTATTGTAACTGTGATAGTGTGGTGGCCAATCTGGTGCTAACGGACACTGGCTGGGAGGGACACTAACTGATTTTGTGGGGGTTAAAATTACTTATGAGGTGTATTCAGTAATAGATTTATTCACCATGAGGTGAATTGTTAAAAACTAAGTTCACCTTTTTAGAAAAAATTATAAATGCACATTTTTTGGAGGTAAAAAAATGTGCATTTATTATATTTTTGTTGCAGAACCTGTAAAGCAGTGGTTCTCAACCTGGGGGTCGAATGATGATTTGCCAGGGGTCACCGAATCCTGGGCTGTTCCTGAAGCCCGCACCGCTCTCCCAGCCTTTTTGTGGCCGCCCAGCAGGGCTGTCCCTGGAGCCTGTGGCCGCCCACTCAGCCTCTTCGCAGGCACACATTCATTTCACGGCATGGCTGGGGGGGCAGAGACTAGAGGTCAGCTGACTGGTGAGGAATGTGAAGTGGGAGGGGCTGGAGGAGACCCTATCTCCTGATTTCGGCATAGGTGTCACTGTTACGAGACACCACAAAGTCGAAGACACAGTGAGTAACGCTACCTGTGTATAATTGCCAATAAACAGTTCTCAGATCAGCAGATGAGCTTGATCAAGAGCACCTAAGTTGGCTGATCAGAACTCCCCCCAGCATTGCCATTGATCTGAACTACCCACCAGCAATGCCACTCATCCCATTCCCACAAAGTAGCAAGAGAAGGAATAAAAATAGAGAATACATGGAAGGGAGGGGAAAAGAGGAGGAGTAACAAAGAAAAAGGGAGAGAAAAAATAATAAAAAGAACAAGAAAGATGGCTAGAGAGAGGGATGGGAAAAAAACAAGAAATTAGGATAGAGAAAGAAAGGAGAACAAGGAGAGTGGTACATCCTAAAATGTACCAAAAGGGGTTTCAATATTGTACGAGTGGAAGGGACTCAGGGAGTGCTAAATGTCCATCAGGGGCGCAAATGGCTTCTCTTGCCTTGGGTGCTGACAACCCACGCTACGAAAATAATTTCACCTTTAGGGGTCCCCACAACTTGGGAAATGTTATCAAGGGGTCACGACACTAGTAAGGTTGAGAACCACTGCTGTAAAGCATCGCACCAGTGATCAGCAGATTGCTGGTACCATGCAAGCAGACAGTTTCACACTGACAGGAAGACTTATTGAACTACCACAGTGCTTAACAGCATCATGATAGTTTATTGAAAACTACAAGCTGCAAAAGATTCGGGACTTGTAGTTCAGTCACATACAGAGCTCCGCAAACCAATGCCGCAGCCGTGTGGGCAAGCCCCACATATCCGCCCTATTTTCAAAAAGTGACAGCTAGTACAGCGAACGTCTCCCTGTACTGCTGTCACAGGGAGGGGGGTCAGCAGGGAGCTGTTTCAGCACTGAGAACATGTTACATGTTCCACCCTAAAAACGGGTGGAACATGTAACGTGTAGTTTCTTGTGCATTCTAGTGTTTTATATTTCCTGTTGCTGGCTTATTATGTTTTCAACATCAGTGCAAAACCCCCTATTCAGAGACAGGTGAAAACCACCTGAACTTCCAACTTGGCAGTCTGTTAACCACTTGCTGACCGCAATGCAGATATATACGTTTCGGTTTGCAAGTAGTAACCCCAGTGCTGTTTTTTGCAACCGATGGCCGGATTTTTCATGAATGCATTCTGAGCAGTTCATGAGCCGCTGGAATGCAGTGTTTCATAGGCTTACCATTTTCGCCGGTTCACCCTAGAAACAATCCGACGATGCAGCCAGCTGCTCCCATAGGTAAATAAAGAGTAGATTGTCATGACGTCACTTCTGGTTCAAGCTGAAAGTAAATGTTTTTTTTTAAAGCAAAAGATCAAATTTTTTTTTTTTTTAGATTTTAAAGCGGAGTTCCACACAAACATAGAACTTCCGCTTTTCTGAACCTTCCCCCCTCTGGTGTCACATTTGGCACCTTTCAGGGTGGAGGGGGGTGCAGATACCTGTCTAGGACAGGTATTTGCACCCACTTCAGGGCATAGACTCCTATGGGAGTCTATGCCTCTTTCGGTCCCCCCGTGCTGTCTGCTGGGACACACACAGGTCCCAGGAGATAGCGGGGACGAGTTAGCATGCGCAATAGGGAACCGGGAAGTGAAGCCGCAATGCTTCACTTCCTGATTCCCTCACCTAGGATGGTGGCGGCAGCTGCCGAGAGCGGAGCGAGTGATCGGCTTCGGCTGCTGACATCGCTGGACTCTGGGACAGGTGAGTGTCCATTTATTAAAAGTCAGCAGCTGCAGTATTTGTAGCTGCTGGCTTTTAATATATTTTTTTTTTTAGGTGGACTCCTGCTTTAAGCATTAAAAGGTAAAGATTTGGGGTCTTTTTGACCCCAGATTTCTCCATAAAGAGGACCTGTCATCCTTATAAAAACAATTATAGGGACAGCGTAAAAATTTATTTTAAAGCGTCTCCATCCCTCCGTGCTCTCACACAGAAGCAAACGTACGCGTAACTCACGCTCACATATGTAAACGGTGTTCTCACCACACATGTGAGGTATCGCTGCAAACATAGAGTGAGAGCAATAATTCTAGCAATAGACCTCCTCTGTAACTCTAAACAGGTAACCTGAAAAGGCATTTAAAACTTTGCCTATGGAGCCTTTTAAGTATCGTCGTTTGTCGCCATCCACCAGCGTGCACAATTTTAAAGCGTGACATCTATCTATTCTATTTATTTGGTGTAACATCTTTCACATTTTACCAAAAAAAATGGGGTATATGCTTTATGACATGAAAACTTGCAACGATCGCCATCTTATTCCCTAGGTTCTCTGCTAAAAAAAAAATAACGTTTGGGGGTTCTGATATAAACAAAAAGTGCAAAAAAAAAAGCCTGGTCAGCAAGTGGTTAAAGCATGTTGTAGTTAATGTTTTTTCACAACTGTCCATGACAAGGGATACTTGTTCCTTATTTTACCATCAGGTATAAAAAATAAATTGGCAATGTCTGGAACTTATAAACATAATAGTGGTGCTACAAAAAGAAAATTAAGTAGGCAAAGAAGACAAAATGAGGCATCTACTAGCAAAATTGATTCATTCTTTGGTAAAAAAAAAGATGATGTTCCTCATGAAGATGTTCCTCATGAAGATGTTCCTCATGAAGATGCTCCTGTTGAGATCAGTGATGAACCAATGGAATCACTGGCAGAAGAAGATGTTGTAGATCTTGAAACAGAGTCAAATGTTGAAATTGATCTACCGACTGGAGAAAATACACAGGAACCTCTGCCTGCCAAAATGCCATCTGGAGTACAGAAATCGCCATTAAAAGAAGACTACTTTCTTTTTTCCCAAGACTTACATAAAGCAGGAATTTCCATGGAAATGTTTTGGGACTTCCATCCTTACCAGCCCACAATAAACATACCATTTAATGGTAATGTTGTTTATTACCGAAAAGGAATACAAGGGTCCAGCGTTGAAAGAAAATGGGTAACTCTTAATGAGAAAAAAAACAGTGTACATTGTTCCATCTGCTTATATTATGCCCAGGAAAAGTACAGGCAGATTCAGTTTATACAAGGTTGCAACGACTGGAGACACATCACAACAAGATTATTGGAACATGAAAACTCTCAATGCCATAAACTTGCAAGTGAGGCTTATTTTGTTAATATGAGTGGCAAATTCATTAAGCACAAATTGTTAGGTAGTCAGATGTCTCTAAGAAATCAGCAAGTACTACAACGTCCTGCTATCGTAAGCCACATAATCGATATTGTTTTTTTTATTGGTGTTCAAGCATTGCCTTTCAGAAGCAGTCATGTAGAGTCTGTGGCAGGTGTGTTTGACGAGGACCATCTTGAAAATCGAGGTAATTTTTTGGAGGTTGTGAAACTTCTTGCTGACTACAGCCCAGTTTTAAAGAAGCACCTAAATAAAATTGTAGAAAAAGCAAAGAGCCGTGATCCAGCGAAAAGGGGAAGAGGGAAGTTTGTAACTTTCCTAAGTAAATCTACGATAACAAAGTTATTTGTGATTCTTTCTGACATGATCAAAGAGGCAATAGTAAAAGAAGTGGAGAATTCTGGACTACTTTCAATACAAATGGACTCCACACAAGATGTGTCAACTCAAGATCAGTGTGCTATTGTTGTTCGGTATGCTGCTGGTGATAAAGTTAAGGAACGATTATTACATTATCTTGTTACTATTGAAGATTCCAGCAGTAAAAGCCTGCATGCCTTACTCACTGAATCACTGTCTGCTTTAGGACTTAATCTGGAAAAGTGCATAGGTGATTCTTTTGATGGAGCAGCTAATATGAGTGGAACTTACTCAGGCTTGCAAGCATTAATGAGGGAAGTTCGCCCTACGCACATTCACACATGGTGCTATGCACATGTATTCAACTTAGTTATTGGTGATGCAAGTACTGTGTGTGTTCCAGCAATCAGTCTTTTCGGGCTCCTTAGCAACCTATCCACATTTTTCACAGAATCATACAAAAGAATGAAACTCTGGAAAGACCAGATAAAAAAAAGACTGGCAGTTCAACATTTCAAAAGCTGGAAAATATTGGCAGAACAAGGTGGTCAAGCAGAGCTAATGCACTTTGAAGTTATTTGGAAGCTTTGATGATCATTCCAAAGAGTTATGCTCTGATCTTATAATTATCCTAAAACAAGTAAGCGAATCCCCTGATTTTCAACCCTCTGTTCGCCACGAAGCTCTGAAATTAATTGAGAATCTATGTAAATTTGAAACCATCCTGGTAGCTTTTACCTTTGTTCGCATTTTTGACATCACTACCCCGGTATCAGATTATCTGCAATCAACAGGCCTTGATTTTATCCAGGCATGGAGAATGGTGGACGATGCTGTCAAGCGTTTGAATAAAATATGCAGAGATTTTGCTGGAGTTTTGCAGTCAGCAACTGATCTTATAGATTTTATAAATGAGAAATTGGCAAGTGAAAACATCTGTTTGAAAAAGAACTTCTCTGAATTAAGATCCACAAGAACTGCAGAAGGTACAGATAATAGGAAACATTTTGAAATTTCTTGTTACAATGTTATCCTCGACACTGTAACAGAGAGTGTGAAGTCAAGATTTTCCACTCATGAAGAACTTTATAAGCAAATTTCTTGCTTGGATCCAAATAGGTTTCAAGAAATACTGGCCTCTTCAGACAAAATTCAGTTGAATTTTATATCAGAAGCAATACCAGAGCTAGACCCAGTTGCTCTACGTGAAGAACTAATCTCTTTTGCGTCCAGCTACAAAAATATTCGTAAAGGGCTGTTGAATGACAATTATGATGAAGAGAGTGAAGAATTAGAGTCAGATTTGGAAGAGCAACACACCAGCTCTAGCGCTGAGCCATCCACTTCTACAGCTGCTGTAAAGAAGGACTCCTGCAAGAACTGTGTGTCCTGTGCTTTCAAACTTCTTTATTAGTACCGACTGTGTTCAGTGGCCTTTGAGAATCTGTTCTTGGCATATAAATATATAATTACACTAAGCACTACACAGTGTACATGTGAAAGATGCTTTTCCAAGTTAAAAATACTAAAGTCAAGATTAAGATCATCATTGTCACAACAAAACCTGGAGTCATTGATGCTCATTGCAGTGGAAAAGCAAGTTGCACTAAACATAAAGAATGACAAAGATAAAATCATCGACAGATTTGCCAAGACATCACCTGAACTTAGCTCTTTGCTGCTTTTGTAACATGCTGGTCGGAGATTTTTTTTTTTTGGTATATTTTTTATTAAACTGTTCAGCTAAGAAGACATTTGTTGCACCTGTTATATTGTGTTAATTTATGAAAACCTTAATTTTGAAAATGTACCATTGTTGCAATTTAATGTACGTTTTATTGTTCTTTAATTCCTATAATAAACATTTATTTTGAACATCATGTAGATAAATTGTTTGAATGCATGCAATGTGGGCAGTGCAATATGTAGGTGGGACTTTGTGTGGATGTAGCTTGAACGTGGGCGGAGAAACAGGGGGCCCCATGATTTCCTTTTGCCCGGGGGCCCCATGAGCTGTCAGTCCGCCCCTGATATGCACTTTGTATTTTTGATATAGATACTGATTAAATTATACAGCAATCAAGCCTTGTTGAAGCGGATATAGATTACAACCGCGAAACATGTCGGCCATCATTTGCTTTTATGCAACATATACTGTATATGTATCACTGTTTTGCATTTTCGGGGATTTTTTATATGTATGTGTATGTTTTTGATACATACATTTCCTTGTATGCTTGTTCTAGTTCATAATAAAATTTAATATATATGTCTGGAGTTGACCATTTAAACGCCAACATTCTCACTTCCTTTTTTCATTAGATAACTAGGGCTGGCACTCCAGTACATATTTTGTTGGCTTGATATGGGTGGGTCTTGACTACATGTTCATGACTCCAACCTACTTAATTAAAAAATGTCCCACTAACTTAACTATATCCTGTCCATAAAACATACCCATACATCCTTGGATGGGAAGGGTGATATCTCCACCATCGCTGCAGAAATAACCAATATATCATTTCTTAGAGCCAGAGATTTCCTTTAATGTAAAAGTAATCCTAGTGGCTATAGCGCCACTGGATTATTCATACAGGTGGGGGAAGGGCCCCCTTTTCACTGCCGCCACCTTTACCGGGCTCTCCCTTTCAATCAGGTGTAACACCATCTTTATTATTTTACCAAACAGTTGGGTATTTTATTGTTTTTTGTTTTTTATTGTTTTTTGGTACATTAAAATTCATCAAACTGCATTTTTTACCAAAAATTAGCATTTGAAAAACTGCCGCGCAAATATTGTGTGATATGAAAATATCCAACACCCACCATTTTATTTTCTGGCGCATCTGCTTTAAAAACATATATAATGTTGCGGGATTCTAAGTAGTTTTATAGCACATAAAATTATGTTTTTTACAAAATATTCTAGATGTTGATATAGATGTTGATGCAAACATTGCAGTTGATTTACTAAAACATAGTTTTTTTCATGTTACAAAATGAATGTTCACTTAGTTTATTGATAAAAGTGAAGCACAGAGCACAGGGGTCAGTACATAATGCACAGGTCAGGAGACAAAGTACAAAAAATACAAATCATCCTTGTTTATTAGCTATTTACTTAACAGGGCAGAGGCAGTCAATGGGAGATTTTTCCCATCTCTCCACTGGCACAGTGCAAGAGAAGTGCGGAAGCACTTCTTTTACGGCAGAACCAGTCAGATGGAGATCTTTCCCATTTTCCTCCTGGCACACAGAAAGATAATGCTAAGGCGTGCGACAGTGCTGGGAGCAAGGTCATCCTGTGCCATGGCCAAAGATGCCAAACTGTGCCCCCCCCATGTTAGGGGATCCTAAGCAGTCCCTCACTTGTCAAAATCACTGCACAGCTCCTGATCTGTCAGTCAGGTGTTGCATTGACCTGGATGTACACCATTTTAACACTGGGCACATACTTGTGTTGATATTTGTGCTATTTGCAACAATTTGTGAGGGTAGATTCACACCAGGTGTGGTAGGACTGTGTTGAGCAGCTATTCCAACCCAGTCTCACCACAAGACAAGATAAGTTTCCTTGCCCCCTATCTGCATGGTTCACCCTATCGTGTTTTGGTGCTGTGTGCGGACAAAAGTACTGCATACACTACTTTTTTCAGCGCAATGCAAGGCAATCTACTGCTTTGCAATATGCTGCAGAAACTCCCACCACCATGCTTGACTGTAGGCAAGACACACTTGTCTTTGTACTCCTCACCTGGTTGCCGCCACACACGTTTGACACCATCTGAACCAAATACGTTTATCTTGGTCTCAGCAGACCACAGGACATGGTTCCAGTAATCTATGTCCTTAGTCTGCTTGTCTTCAGCAATCTGCAGGCTTTCTTGTGCATCATCTTTAGAAGAGGCTTCCTTCTGGGATGACAGCCATGCAGACCAATTTAAAGCAGTGTGTGGCATATGGTCTAAGCACTGACAGGCTGACCCCCCACCCCTTTAACCCGCAGGGACGTGCAGACAGCGCTTGCTTGGGAGGACGTCCATAGACGCCCTCCCGGCAATTAAGGCCCGCACTGTAGCCATCTTTGGGCTATAGCGCAGGTGGCAAGTAGTTAATCATCTGTATTTTTGTTGTCGTTTGTTTCCTGCAGATAATATAGCAATAAAATTTACATTTAGAAATGGCTAATTGGAATTGAATTGAGGACCAATGCAATGCTTTAACACATAACACCTCAATGCACAGGCAATGCAGCTTAAAATACATGAGTTGCAATGCACAGCACAATAAAGCTGGATACACACTATACAATTTTCAGTAGATTTTTTCCTTTAGATTTACCAAAACCATATAATATGAGGTCAAACCTTAAGATTCTTAATTTGTATGCAATCAGGCAGGCCCTTGCATTACATGATTTTGGTAATCTAAAGGAAATCAGACAACAAAAGTTGTATAATGTGTATGGGGTCTAGGGCACTACCAAACACTGTGGTGAGTTGTGTCAGAAAAAATGCTGCATGTACTTTTTCGTCTGTTCTGTGTTCAATGGGCTGCCTTAAAGTGGATGTAAACCCAATGTCATCCTTTCTAAACTACTGCCATAGGGGCTGACTATAAGGATATATATGCCTCCTGCATGTATCTTTACCTGTCAAATGTCTCCCCTCTGTCTGTTATTAGACCCGAAAAACTGCATATTCTGTGGGTGGGTCTGTTGTCTGGAGCTCGGTGGGTGGAGTCATGATGTCAGTAGACTCCCCGCCCACCTCTACACTCCCCTTGTCAATATGCATTTTCTCCTGTGTATTTCTTACACTGAACTTCTGCTATGATCTCTAACATCCAGTGAAAAGACAGGAAAGTAACCACATGACTTCAGCATGATGTGGAACAGCCAATCCTTGCAGAGCTGCTGAAGAAAGGAGTGGGGGTGGGAATTAAAAAATAATGCATGTCTTAGGCTAATGCACGAGATATGTAAATCACCTGTCACTCACAGCAACGGGGAGGATTTGACAAAGTTTTTTTCTCAGTTTGTCAAGTTTTATCTCACTGAACAATAAAAGAGGATTGCTCAGAGCTGGATTAACTCTTTGTGGCAAGACTGGGCTGATGATAGGAAATCTTATACTCTACATTATGACATAAAAAAAAAAAAAAAATCGGGTTTACATCCACTTTAAAGTGGTTCTAAACACTAAAGGTTTACCTTATTGCATTTTCTGCATGGTTTGGGTGTCTATGGATGCACACAGCCTGGCTCAGGAGCGTGACCACACATGTGCCCCCATAGAATGCAGCTTGCTATGGGGCACACGCAGACAAAGCAGAGCAGAGAGCACTGGTGGGGAACCCCAGAAGAGGAGGAAAGGTAAGAGCAGGTAAAGATAAACCTCTTTTTTTATCTTAATTAAAAATATTTGCCTTTACACTCGATTGTTATGCAAGTCAATGCATGACACAACGAGAGTTAATACACGTGCATTAGTGCAATGAACAAAAATCCAAAATTGTGAATGGGCCCTTAAAAACCTCTCTCCAGAAAGACATGAAGATTTTTATACATACTCACTCAGGTTTCATAACTCTCCTGCTGAATGGCAAAAAAATCCATCTAGGTGTCTTTATATTCGTCTTCTAAGGTAAACCAACAAGGATTTTAACCTGAATACATTGACATCTTGACCCTCTAATGGGCACCTACAAGTGTCAGTACTAACCTTCAGTGTGATTCCAGCACCCCCTGGATGCCCCAGAGTTTGTATTTGTCCAGTGAAGTGCCACTACCTGGGTGTTTCTGGGACATTCTAGAAGTAAAAATAAAACCTGCACGTGATATACTGAAAGATTACCATATGTGATCAGGAAGACAGGTTCTGCCACAGATTCATAGGTGTGCGCAGCCTTTTGCATTCGTTTGTGCACCCCAAAGCTCAAACACACATGCCTGTGTGTGTGCCTACATACTGTATATATGGTCCGGGCACATTCATCTCCCTGCCGGCACAGTGAAAGAGAAGTGCGTAAGCATTTCTCTTATGACAGAGCCAGTAAGAGGGAAATCTTTCCCATTTCCCTCCTGCCACAAAGAGTGATAATGCTAATGCACACTAGGTGACTAGGGTGTTCCCCGGCACACCTGACACACCCTGTGCACATGCCTATGCAGAGATTACATAATTTCTATATAATTTCCCTATGACTGTCCTTTACATCTCACTCTTTGTGCTCTTCTGTACAAGAGAATGAATACCCCAGAAGTAAATCTCTTGTTATTCTAGTCCTATAAAGCTGGTTATACACTAGTAGAATGCATTTTAAAAAAATTTAATTTGAAGAATAGTTGCTCAATTTTGTCATTTGTAATCAACGTTCATTTTTGACCACAGAAAATCAAAGGAGCAGGATAGAAACTTTTTTTTAAACCGATTTTTAACAGTGTGTGTGGTTTCATTTGGTAAAGTGCATTCAAGCCAAAGTCGAATCTATTTCTTGGCAACGGTGGAATAAGGCCATAATTCTGAGCTATAAGGCATCATCCTGTGTTGAACATTGGGATAATGGCCAAAAGATATTAAACAGATGGTACCTTACACCATATAAACTTTCCAAAATCTACCCATCACTCTCCCCAACTTGTTGGCGATGCAATGAACAAACTGGTTTCCTTTATGATATTTTATGGAATTGCAAAAATCTTAGTCGTTTTTGGAAATCAGTTTCGACATTTATTGCTAACCTCACTGGTAATTTACTTCCCCTTACTCCCGCAATGGCCCTTTTAGGAATAAATCTGGATCTTTACTCTGTAGAATATAGAACAGTAGTAGCAAATGTATTAATAGCAGCAAGGCTGACTATAACAAAACTATGGAAATCTAACGAAGCACCGAATTTATCTGATGTTGTTATAAGGTTAAATACACAAGCTCAATATGAGTTAATGTTGGCATATAAAAATTACAACACGGTCAAGTTTGAGAAATTGTGGCAAATTTGGATCAGTCACCCTAGAGCAGTGGTTCTCAACCTGGGGGTCAGGACCCCCTCAGGGGTCGAATGACGATTTGCCAGGGGTCACCGGATCCTGGGCTGTTCTTGAAGCCCACACTGCTGTCCCAGCCTTTTCACGGCCACCCAGCTGGGTTGTTCCTGGTGCCCGCGGCCGCTCACTCAGCCCCTTTGCAGCCACCTATTCAGTTCACGGCATGGCTGGGGGGCCAGAGACTAGAGGTCAGCTGACTGGTGAGGAATGTGAAGTGGGGGGAGCTGGAGGAGACCCTATCTTCTGATTTCGGCATCGGTGTCACTGCTACGAGACACCACAAAGTCGGAGACACAGTGAAGCCGGAGACACCGTGAGTAACACTACCTGTGATTATAGTTGCCATTTAAAGTCCCCACTGCAGTTCTCAGATTAGCAGATGACCTCGATCAAGGCTGAAGTTGGATGATCAGAACTCCCCCCCAGCACTGCCAATCATCCCAACTTCCAGCCAGCACTGCCACTCATTCCATTCCCCCCACCAAGGAGTAAGAAAAGGAATAAAAATAGAGAATACATGGAAGGGGGAGGAAAAGAGGGGGAGGAACAAAGAAAAAAGGGAGAGAAAGAAAAAGAGAAAGAACAAGAAAGATGGCTAGAGAGAGGGATGTGGGGAAAAAAAACGAAATTAGGATAGAGAGAGATAAAGAGGAAAGAAAGGAGAACAAAAAGAAAGAGTGGTACATTCTAAAATGTACCATAAGGGGTTTTATTGTACGAATGGAAGGGACTCAGGGAGCGTTAAATATCCGTGGGTTAGGGGCACAAATTACTTGTCTTACCTTGGGTGCTGACAACCCATGCTACGAAAATAATTTTACTATTAGGGGGGCCCCACAACTTGGCAAATTTTATCGAGGGGTTACGGCACTAGAGGGGTTGAGAACCACTGCCCTAGAGCTTCTACCTCACTCAAAAACATGAGCTGCAGTTCTTAAACCATATTTCAGTATTATTCCATGAGTAATATCAAGGCTTCACAGTTCTGTCTTTTTCTAATTTCTTGAATTGTCCATGATAATGTTGTCATTATATTAGTTAGCGCCTGTTTACAGTTAGAACCCAGTGGGGTAAACAGGAGTGTTACTATACTGATTATGTATGCTTTAATTGATCATTTGTGTGACTATTGTCCATTACTTTGATTGAGATTAGGATGTAAATGTTTTACTGCTGTACCTGATTGTTATATACCAAAACCAGCTGCCTTTAATTTTTCTGTTATTTGTATGGAAATTTCAATAAAAATTCTTTAATGATAAAAAAAAAAAAAAAAAAAAAAATGAATATTAAAAGCAAACTAAATTTTAAGCTACCTTGAAAACACTTTTGCCAATCTGTCAAATATACTGAAAATTTTTGTGTGACACTTTTTTAAAATTAATTTTAGTACAATTTTTTGTTTGAAAATCTACTAGTATATATCCAGCTTAAGATAAATAATTGGTCTAGGGGAACACCTTTATACTGTATAATTAATGGATAAAATATGCTCTGTATTTTGTGTGCCTTGATGTGACATAGAGAAATATCAGTGAGGATATTCTGCAGCCAGCTGGTAAGAGGAAAGCATTACATCTGGATGTTTTTGTATGACAGATGTCATCCTTGGATCACTGTGTGTCTAGCACAGTAATATGTGGCCGTGTCTTCCACTTTCACATTGTCTATTTGTAGATATGCCGTGTTTATGGACTTATCAGATGTTATTGTGAATCTTCCCTGGTATGAAGAAGAATATTTTACATCTCCATTATCAGGATCAATCCTCCCAATCCATGTCAGTCCTCTCCCTGGAACCTGTTGAACCCAGTGTATATAGGTGCTGGAAATTTGAAATCCAGACCCAACACAAGACGTCTTCACCCTCTCTCCAGGCTTTTTCATTTCTGAGGAGGACTGAGTAAGTGTTTGTGACATGACCCCTGTAACCAAGAATAAAAATATGATGAGAAATAAGATGATCCCATCAGAATGGTTTACTGATTTTTTCTGTATTCCAGACTTACCAAGAAATGAGGACAGACACAAAAGACAACAGGATAGAAACATGATGTCTTATTGGCTTTAGATGTTCTGAATGTTCTGAGAGGACACCAAGATCTCAGTAGAACATCTCGGTCGGTCAGTTCAGCTTTTCTACCTGGCAGGATGAGACAGGAAGCAGAGATGGGATTTGCATGAGGGGAAGAAGACTATAAAAGGCTGAACATTCTCTTCTACCTACAATGAGATATATAGCATAGATCTCAACTGTCCCACATTGGAACAAGTTCCCCCTGTCCCTCTTTTTTCATCAGTTGTCACTCTTTTTGGCCTGATTTCTATAACAAATGTATTATTTAATGTTTTTACTGCCCTACATACTTCATCAACCCCTTAATGATCGCATTTGTTATGTTGAAACGCCAGTAAAGGAAAAGTTGTGGTTGAAAAAAAGTATTTGTGGGTTTAGCCAATTATTTTTTGCCTATTTAATTCTGCCCAACATAACCAGGGACATTGAAGAGGAGTGTTGTTTGCCTACATATTTTGTGCCATAATATGTCCATTTATCTTACTGTATCTTAGAAAGTTGGGAGATATCTACAGTATGGCATATACTGTATAGGGGGGATATGGGGTTCCCCCTGACCGTTACTTTTTGTCCCCAGTGAAGGGATTGACATGTCACTGGGACAGAGGAGAAGGAAGACTTTGGCTGCTTCAGGGGCTTTTTTAACCCCCGTCCACAAAACCCAGGGGGAGAGGAAGGAGAATGAACTGAAGCCCCTGATGTGTGGAAAAGGAGAACAAGGGAGAGAACTGGGGGATGGCCCAGGGTTACCAACTGTCTGTAAATATATATTGGTAGTTTGTAAAAACCCTACTGGCTTCTTTGCTGTCCATGAAAATATTAACCCTGTCCATACAAATTGCTCTCTTCCCCACCAGCAATAACCATAGCTCTGCAGATTCAAATACAGCAGCCGGGATCTACATGTGCATTGTGTTTTCATAGCAGGCTCTGCCTTGGCACTCCACATCTCGGCTCCGCTTAGGAGGATAATGTGGAACAAACTCCCTTCTCTGTTACTTTTCCTGCCATACACAGTCCTGGCCCTGGAAACTGATGAATCAAAGCAGACGGCCCACAGTTAATTGCAGGAAAAATACTGTGGGCTACTGACCTGTATTAACTCTGACTGTCAGAAATTGGGACGTTTTATGGCATCTCTTCTGTGTACTGTACATACAAATGATTTATAGCAGATCCTATAGAACAATAGATGCTAGGTACACCTATTTTGGTAGAAAGAATACTAGTTTTGTTTTTTTATGATTGAATAACTTTCATAACTGACTTTTAGTTATTATAATCATGGCTCCCAGTTGTTCCTCTTGTTGGTCTGATGTATAGACCTCTAAAAAATACAATATCATTTAATTATCAAAAGAGTTCTATTACAGTAGATCTATGGGTGAAACGCACCTATATGATCATTAAGGTATTGCATGCATTTTCCAAACATACATTAACACTTATGTGCATTGGCCTTTTGCGATGCTTTTCATTTTGAAAAGTACCCCAAAGCACTAAGGCAACACGGCTCAGCAGCACATCACAACTGACAGTAACACAGTACCGTGTGCTGCGGTGGGCTGTGTCAGAAAAAATGCTGCATGTCTGTTTCTGTTCATTGGCAGCCCATTCAAAATAATTGAACTGCCTTATGCAGTATACGCTAACAAATGACACAACATGCATTAACATGCAAGAGCAGATGTGAATGGGCTTTCATCCTTTCTTCCAACTTCTATATTATTTAATTTGTTATTTTAAAAATTAAATATAAAGGAAAACTATTGGTGGACTGTACCATATGTTACTTTGTACACAGTGAGCAAGCTCAAGTTATAAACCCCTCCCACACTCACAATTTGCCATGGCATGAAGCACACACCACCTCCTTATTCTCTCTTAGTTTCCCAAAACCAAATGCTCCAGGAAAAAATGCATCTACAGTATGGCCTTGGGAGATATATGTATGGAGAACGAGACCCTTGACAATCAAATATAAGTATGGTTATACGTGACAGAAGTATCCACCAGTCTATATCTCTGGGATTTGGATAATGTGATTCTTGCAGATCTCCCCAGCTTCTGCAGCCATAAGAGTCTGATCTATTGAATTTTATTTATGTAGGGACACAGAAGGAGGGTTTATGAAATAAGTGCATTTTAACCAGTCATTGGTGGTTTAATATAGGCAGATAAACTCAACAAAAAAGTTTAAAATTATTTAGCCAAACACAAAGAAAAGGTAGTATGTTGTCTCAGGTTGGGCTTCTCCAACATACACAAGGGCTCTAGCTATTGTGAACAAGTCTAGTTTGCCACGTGCACTAAGAGTGCTCTTAGCTCAGAGACATCCACCACCCAGTGATGTGCGGCATGTGGGCATTAAAGCCCACCCTTTTGCTGCTGCACATATATGTTAGGTGGGTGGCAACAGGTTGGGGATTAGTAAACCGCAATATATTACATTTTTGTGTTTGAGTTTAGATACACTTTTATACATTTTTAAGACCTGGATACATGCACACAAATGTTTCAATAGTGTTAAATACAAAAAGATATACAAAGTAACTGTCTGACCTTTATGAGATATGTTTTAACATCAAAATTCTAGTAAAGTATCTCCAGAAAAGTTAGGTGACTATGCTTTATCTTTTATTTCATAAGCTTGTCGATCAGAAATATTAGTTTTTCTTAATAAATGACGGGTAAGAGGGGAAGGGTTGGGGAAGGTGGATGGGCCTTAAGATGAGGATAAGTTCTCCTTCTAGATTCATAAAGTGTTACCTGGCTATCTGGGGAGGGAGATGGAGGGGTGGTAGAAGGGAGGGCAGGACCTGCACAATTTATAGAGGAGATAGATAGAAGGAAGAGAAGGCTGAATGGCAGTTGGAGATGAAAGGATTAGATAAGCTTTAATAGAAGAAGCAAGCAATACTGGATTTTGTGTGCCTTGATGTGATATAGTGAAATATCAGTGAGGATATTCTGCAGCCAGCTGGTAAGAGGAAAGCATTACATCTGGAGGTTTTTGTATGACAGATGTCATCCTTGGATCACTGTGTGTCTAGCATAGTAATATATGGCTGTGTCTTCATCTTTCAGATTGTCTGTTTGTAGATATGCCGTGTTTATGGACTTATCAGATGTTATTGTGAATCTTCCCTGATATGAAGAGGAATACTGTGTATTTCCATTATCAGAATCAATCCACCCAATCCATGTCAGTCCTCTCCCTGGAACCTGTTGAACTCAGCTTCAGATGTGGCTCTAGGCTGTATGAGGCCTTCCCCCTCTCTCTCCAGCCACCTTCCTCTATGTATAATAGAGCATGAATGCAGTATGAATCTATCCATGGCTGCCGCTGATACTCCCTATTCAGGTGCCCATCCCCTTTTCGGATGCCGGGCGCCTGAATTACAGTGGCTGGGGTGTTTTTTTGAAGCACCTGATTAGAGCCATAGGCTCTAATAGACTTAAAAAAAGATGGACTTGGAGCTCAGAGCATTGTGCTCGCAGTCCATCCAGATGTGTTAGAAAAGCAAATGAATAATTGCTTTTTTAACACTGAATCGTCTCTCTGCCAATCAGGAAGCACGAGTATGTTATGTGGTTCCCGATTCGCTTAAAGCTTAGTCGATCCTATTGGATGCCTAGGAGAAGGGGAGGAGAGGCACAGTGAAAGCCACCGTGATCTCAGAGGAAAACGCCATCCAGCTGGACCCGCAAACTGAAGGGGGTGTGAGGTGCCGGAGGGGGGTGGTTTGCTGCCCCCCTCAAAGAAAAAAACACCAGCTGCCACTGGGCAGGACCTCCACAGGTTATGGAGCAGATAGAGAGAAGGAAAGGATGGATGGATAGCAGTTTTAGATGAGAAAATTAAATACGCTGTAATGGAGAAAGCAATGCTAGATTTTGTGTGCCTTGATGTGATATAGAGAAATATCAGTGAGGATATTCTGCAGCCAGCTGGTAAGAGGAAAGTATTACATCTGGATGTTTTTGTATGACAGATGTCATCCTTGGATCACTGTGTGTCTAGCATAGTAATATGTGGCCGTGTCTTCCACTTTCAGATTATTTATTTGTAGATATGATGTGGTTATGGATGAATCGGATGTTATTGTGAATCTTCCCTTGTATGAAGAGGAATAAGCTGTAGCTCCATTACCAGGATCAATTTTCCCAATCCATGTCAGTCCTCTCCCTGGAACCTGTTGAACCCAGTTTATATAGCAGCAGGTATATGTATACCCAGATCCTTTACAGGACATCCTCACACTCTCTCCAGGCTTTTTTATTTCTGAGGAGGACTGAGTAAGTGTTTGTGACATGACCCCTGTAACCAAGAATAAAAATACGATGAGAAATAAGATGATCCCATCAGAATGGTTTACTGATTTTTTTCTGTACTACAGAAACCAAGAAATGAGGACAGACACAAAAGACAACAGGTTAGAAACATGCTGTCTTATTGGCTTTAGATGTTCTGAATGTTCTGAGAGGACACCAAGATCTCTGACACGTACCTCGTATGTGAGCCTGACGTGCAGAGGGAGACCTCTCGTACAGCCCTGGTTCCCAGATCACTGGAGTTGAGGACAGTGACCGTAGGAGCACAGCGGGGTATGAGTGCCTGGTGAATTCTCTGGAACTGGAGATGATGTCCACTGGGAGACACTGGAACTGGCTGGAGTGCCGGGTGCAGGTAAGCAGGATACAAGTCAGCAGGCTGCAGGTAAGCTGGATGCAGGTCAGCAGGGTGCAGGTGAGCTGGATGCAGGTCAGCAGGCTGCAGGTAAGCTGGATGCAGGTCAGCAGGATGCAGGTAAGCTGGATGCAGGTCAGCAGGATGCAGGCGAGCTGGATGCAGGTCAGCAGGGTGCAGGTGAGCTGGATGCAGGTCAGCAGGCTGCAGGTAAGCTGGATGCAGGTCAGCAGGATGCAGGTAAGCTGGATGCAGGTCAGCAGGATGCACACAGCAGGCAGAAGCAAGGTCAGACAAGCCGGGTCATACACAGTGGATCAGTTCAACAGAATCGGCAGGCAAGGAATAGTCAAGTTCAGGCTGGTTTCTGGTAACAGGAGATCAGGCAGGCAGGTAAACAGAATCAGAGTCAGGGAAGGCCAAGGTTCAGGATTGGAGACAGCAGCGTGGTCAGAGAGCCAGGTCAGGTGATCGGATGCTGATTACAGGAACAGGTCACAGGTGAAGCTGCAGATCAAACAGCAAGAGCTGAATGGTGGAAGCCCCTCTTAAAGGCCACTGGGCACTAAGCCGCGTCACTGTGCGTGCGATCTCCGCGATCGCCACATGCGCATTGGCGCATGCCTGTTCGTTACTGGGAACCTGTTGGTGGGGATGCGCCTGAGCCCTGTTGCAGGTCTGGAAGTAGTATGTCCATGACATTGCCCCCCCTTAAGGGCAACCTCCGGGTGCCCAAAAGAGCTCTTTTCTGAGGATGTCTGCGGAAGAAGGCCTGGATCAGTTCTTGAGCATGCACATTTTGCTTAGGCTCCCATGAGTTCTCCTCTGGTCCATAACCCTTCCATTTGATTAAAAATTGAAGTTGGTTACCTCTCTTCCTGCAGTCTACGACAGCCTCCACCTCATACTCCTCGTCCTTATTAATAATAACGGGTCCGGGTGGGCCCGATCCTCTGTCCGGGAAAGGGTCGGGTACTGTGGGTTTAAGCAGAGACACGTGAAACACTGGGTGCACTTTGAGCGACTCAGGCAGGGTAAGTTCATAGGAGACCTCATTCAATTTCCTTTTAACTGGGAAAGGGCCAATGAATCTGGGTGCCAGCTTCTTTGAAGGGCAAGCCATCTTAAGGTTGGTGGTAGATAACCACACCTGATCACCTGGTTGGAGACGTAATTCACCTCTTCTCTTCCTGTCATAAAGCCTCTTGTTGGTTGCCTGCGCCTTGGCCATAGCTTCTTGCAACAACTTGTTGTTGCAACCCAGGAACTCGACAGTGCTTTGTACTGCTGGAACAGGAGATTCCAGAATAATGTTAGGCAGGAAGACAGGATGGAACCCATAGTTTGCAAAGAACAGTGACTGACCTGTCATGGCTGGCATTGTTGAAAGCAAATTCCGCTAGAGGCAAAAGTGCTACCCAATCATCTTGGACAAATGAGGTAAAGCAACGGATGTACTGTTCCAGGGTTTGGTTCGTCCTTTCAGTTTGTCCATTAGTCTGGGGGTGGAAAGCAGATGACATGGAACGTTTAATTTTCAAAATTTGGCATAGTGACCTCCAGAAGCGGGAAGTGAACTGGACTCCCCTGTCAGATACAATGTTGGTTGGTACCCCGTGCAGCCTTACGATCCCCCTGATGAACACCCGGGCAGTTTCCAAAGCAGATGGCGTACTCTTTAGGGGTATGAAGTGGGCCATCTTAGACAGACGGTCAACCACTACAAAGATAGCTGTATGTCCTTCAGAAGGGGGTAGTTCCATTACAAAGTCCATGGCAATCATGCTCCAGGGTCTGTCAGGAATTGGTAGTGGTCTGAGGAGGCCCCAGGACTTGGTCCTGGCAGACTTGCTTTGGGTACAGATGACACATGACTTAACATAGTCCTTGCAATCTTCCTCAAGCTTCGACCACCAAAACATGCACTGGATTAGTTCACGAGTCTTGTGAACCCCAAAATGTCCGGCCAGCGGGTGGTCGTGACACAGGCTCAGCACTTCTGTCCGGCAACTTTCTGGCACAAAAATTTTTCTGTCCTTCCAAAGCATCCCATCCCTGGGAATCAAGATTGATCCTGGAGGACCGGACACCCCCTGTGAGGCTTGTTTTAGACCGGACATCAGGTTTGTCTGGAAAAGCAGAAAGTTGCCCTCAGATAAGATGGTGTCCGGAACTGAATTTTCCTTGGGGTCATCGTACATCTGAGAGAGAGCGTCAGGCTTGATGTTCTTTGATCCTGGCCGGTAGGTGATGTGAAATGAAAATCTGGAAAAGAATAACGCCCATCGTGCCTGACGCGGCTTCAAACGTTTGGCAGTTCGTAAATATTCCAGATTTTTATGATCCGTGTAGATAAGTATGGGATGTGCCGCTCCCTCTAGCAGGTATCGCCATTCTTCGAGTGCGGCTTTAATGGCCAAAAGTTCACGGTCCCCCACATCGTAATTCTTCTCTGCAGGCGAAAGCTTCCGAGAGAAGAAAGCTATGGGGTGCATGAGATCCTTGAGTCCTTGGTGCTGAGAAAAAACTGCCCCACACAGCTGTTTCTGAGGCATCAACCTCGAGTAGGTAAGGAAGAGAGGGATCTGGATGGCTCAAGATGGGGGCAGAGGTAAAGAGTCCCTTTAGGGTAGAAAAGTCAGCTTGAGCCTGGGGATTCCTCTGGAATTGGACGTTTTGTCTTGTTAGCTGGGTGATCGGAGAGATTATTGCAGAAAATCCTTTGATGAACCTTCTGTAAAAATTGGCGAAGCCAACAAAACGTTGCACCCCCTTTTTATCTGAGGGTGCAGGCCAGTCCCTAACAGCTGTGACCTTTTGTGGGTCCATCTTGAACCCTTCTGTGGAAATTACCAGGCCCAGAAATTGGATACTCTGCCGCTCGAATTCGCATTTTTCTGGTTTGGCGTATAAGCCATGCTGACGGAGTCAGCAGAGTACCATCTTGACGTGTTTTCGGTGCTGATCCAAGGATGAGGAAAAGATCAGTATATAGTCTAGGTAGGCTATGACGAAAATGTCCAGATAGTCTCTGAAGATATCATTTATCAGGTGCTGGAAGGTAGCAGGGGCATTACACAGGCCGAAGGGCATCACCAGATATTCGTAATGGCCAAACCTGGTGCGGAAGGCCGTTTTCCACTCGTCCCCTGCACGAATGCGAACCAAATTGTAGGCCCCACGAAGATCGAGTTTGGTGAACACAACAGTAGTTCTTAATCTTTGAAAAAGCTCAGGTACCAGGGGTAAGGGATACCGGTTCTTGACCGTGACCTTGTTCAGCTCCCGGTAATCCACACAAGGACGCAATGAGTGGTCCTCCTTCTCCACAAAAAAGATCCCTGCCCCAGCCAGAGAGGTGGATGGCCGGATGAACCCCCTCTTAAGGTTTTCGTCAACATATTCCTTTAAAACCTCCAACTCCCGCTCAGACAGAGGGAAAATTCGCCCAAAGGGGATTTCAGCTCCAGGCAGTAACTCAATCAGGCAATCGTAGGAACGATGAGGAGGAAGTGTCTCTGCCCCTCGTTTACTAAAAACGTCTAAGAACTCGTGATACTGTTCAGGTACTGCTGAGCATAATTCTGAGTCAGCTTCCAGGCACAGCAAAGGGCCAGATATCTTGGAAGGTAAGGGCAGACAATGTTCTTGACAGTAGAGGGACTGAAACCTGATTTCTCCGGAGCCCCAGTCGATTTGCGGGTTGTGGGCCTGAAGCCACGGTAGACCCAAGATGATCGGGAACAGAGGGGAAGCAATAGCATCAAACTTAAGCAGTTCCTTGTGGTTCGAGACAGTAATTACAGGCAGTGGGGGAGTCTCTTGAGTCACCTGGCCAAATTTATTACCGGATCATCTGCCAAGAAAACGGAAAGTCCTTGAGCCCTGTGCTGGAGTGGAATGCGTTGTTGGTTGGCGAAGTTCAAATCAATAAAACAGCTGCATGCACCAGAGTCTATTATTGCAGTAACAGACACAGTCTTTCCAGAAAACTGAAGGGTGATGGGAATAGCCAGGTGAGTAGAGAGAGATGGGTGACTGTGTGGTGGGATGGATGAAGATCTACGGTACTTGGCAGGGCACGAATGTACATAATGGCCCGGTCCCCTGCAGTACAAACACAGGTTGAGCTGTTGCCAACGTAGACGTTCCTCGGCAGACAATGCGGGTCTCATTAGTCCCACCTGCCCAGATTTATGAAAGTCCGGTGTTAGTTTGGTTGGTGCAGGATTAACTGGGACCGTTCTAAGGGGAACCGAATGAGAGGTCGTAGGCACTTGGGGTAACATCCAAGTTGGTTGAGTCTGCTGGGTCACCCTATCCATCCTGCGTTCCCAAAGATGACGGTCTATCTGAATAGTTATGGTCATCAAGGATTCCAGGGAATTTGGTACACCGACCCGAGCCAGTTCACCCTTTAGTCCTTCTGACAAGCCTAGGCGAAATTGGTGCCGTAAAGCTGCATGGTTCCACTGGGTATCCGCGCTCCAGCGTCTAAAGTCCGTTATATAATCTTCGACCACTCTGCGGCCCTGCTGGAGCGTGCTAAGAGCAGCTTCGGCAGTGGAAGTTCATTGGGGGTCATCATATAAGAGTGACATTGCGTCGAAGAAGGATGACAAAGAGTCCAGAGAACCATGGTGTTCTTCCAGCAGGTGATGAGCCCAGGCTTGTGGTTCTCCCAGCAGAAGTGAGACAACAAACCCCACCTTGGTGTTTTCCCGCGAAAAGGTTAAGGGTAGTAAGGAAAAGTACAGCTCACATGCATTACGGAAAGTCCGAAACTTGCTTCGATCCCCAGAAAACTTCTCCGGAATTGGGACCCCGGGTTCTGGAGATAACATCATTACAGGGAGTGCGGGGGAAGCCTCTGATGACAACCCACTGGAAGAAAGGTTTGTAATACTCGTCAGGGACTGAACTTGTCTCACCAGGTGTTCATAGCTGTCCTGAAGGGATTTCACGTCTTGAATGAGGACAGAGAGTAATTGGCAGATTTAATCAGTAGCAGAGGTCCCTCTTGCAGGCTCAGGCATGGCTGTTTGATACTGACACGTACCTCGTATGTGAGCCTGACGTGAGACCTCTCGTACAGCCCTGGTTCCCAGATCATTGGAGTTGAGGACAGTGACCGTAGGAGCACAGCGGGGTATGAGTGCCTGGTGAATTCTCTGGAACTGGAGATGATTTCCACTGGGAGAGTCAGCAGGCTGCAGGTAAGCTGGATGCAGGTCAGCAGGGTGCAGGTGAGCTGGATGTAGGTCAGCAGGCTGCAGGTAAGCTGGATGCAGGTCAGCAGGCTGCAGGTAAGCTGGATGCAGGTCAGCAGGATGCAGGTAAGCTGGATGCAGGTCAGCAGGATGCAGGCAAGCTGGATGCAGGTCAGCAGGGTGCAGGTGAGCTGGATGCAGGTCAGCAGGCTGCAGGTAAGCTGGATGCAGGTCAGCAGGATGCAGGTAAGCTGGATGCAGGTCAGCAGGATGCACACAGCAGGCAGAAGCAAGGTCAGACAAGCCGGGTCATACACAGTGGATCAGTTCAACAGAATCGGCAGGCAAGGAATAGTCAATTTCAGGCTGGTTTCTGGTAACAGGAGATCAGGCAGGCAGGTAAACAGAATCAGAGTCAGGGAAGGCCAAGGTTCAGGATTGGAGACAGCAGCGTGGTCAGAGAGCCAGGTCAGGTGATCGGATGCTGATTACAGGAACAGGTCACAGGTGAAGCTGCAGATCAAACAGCAAGAGCTGAATGGTGGAAGCTCCTCTTAAAGGCCACTGGGCGCCAAAGCCGCGTCACTGTGCGTGCGATCTCTGCGATAGCCACATGCGCATTGGCGCACGCCTGTTCGTTACTGGGAACCTGTTGGTGGGGATGCGCCTGAGCCCTGTTACAGGTCTGGAAGTAGTATGTCCATGACAATCTCAGTAGAACATCTCGGCCGGTCAGTTCAGCTTTTCTACCTGGCAGGATGAGACAGGAAGCAGAGATGGGATTTGCATGAGGGGAAAAAGACTTTAAAAGGCTAAACATCCTCCTCTACCTACAATGAGATATACAGTGGGGCAAAAAAGTATTTAGTCAGCCACCAATTGTGCAAGTTCTCCCACTTAAAAAGATGAGAGAGGCCTGTAATTGTCACCATAGGTATACCTCAACTATGAGAGACAAAATGTGGAAACAAATCCAGACAATCATGGTTTTTGAAAGAATTTATTTGCAAATTATGGTGGAAAATAAGTATTTGGTCACCTACAAACAAGCAAGATTTCTGGCTCTGACAGACCTGTATCTTCTTCTTTAAGAGGCTCCTCTGTCCTCCCCTCATTACCTGCATTAATGGCACCTGTTTGAACTTGTTATCAGTATAAAAAACACCTGTCCACAACCTCAAACATTCACACTCCAAACTCCACTATGGGGAAGACCAAAGAGCTGTCGAAGGACACCAGAAACAAAATTGTAGACCTATGTGTGTGATTATATGTCAGTATTACATTGTATATCCCTGTATGTTGCGGTCGTTCAGGTGTTAATTTAATAGTTTTTTGAAACTATTGATGCGCCCCGCTGAGACCACCGCCGGTGGAAGGGAATGCCACATCCTTGCTGCTCTTACCATAAAGAACCCTCTACGCAGTTTAAGGTTAAACCTCTTTTCTTTTAATTTTAATTAGTGGCCATGTGTCTTATTAAACTCCCTTCAGTGGAAAAGTTTTATCCCTATTGTGGAGTCACCAGTACGGTACTTGTAAATTTACATCATATGCCCTCTCGGGCATCTCTTCTCCGGAGAAAATAAGTTCAGTGCTCGTAACCTTTCTTCATAACTAATATCTTCCAGTCTCTTTATTAGTTTTGTTGCCCTTCTTTGTACTCGCTCCATTTCCACCATATCCTTCCTGAGGATTGGTGCCCAGAACTGGACAGCATACTCCAGGTGAGGCCGGACCAGAGTCTTGTAGAGTGGGAGAATTATCGCTTTGTCTCTGGAGTTAATCTTCTTTTTAATGCATGCCAACATTCTGTTTGCTTTGCTTGCAGCAGCTTGGTATCGCATGCCATTGCTGAGCCTGTCATCTACTAGGACCCCCAGGTCCTTTTCCATCCTAGATTCCCCCAGAGGTCTACCCCCTAGTGAGTAGATTGCATTCATATTTTTGCCACCCAAATGCATTATTTTACATTTTTCCACATAAACCTCATTTGCCATGTAGTTGCCCACCCTATTGTTTGTTCAGATCTACTTGCAAGGTTTCCACAACCTGCGGAGAAGTTATTGCCCTGCTTAGCTTAGTATTGTCCGCAAATACAGAGATTGAGCTGTTTACCCCATCCTCCAGGTTGTTTATAAACAAATTAAATAGCATTGGTCCCAGGACAGAACCCTGGGGGACCCCACTTTCCACCCCTGACCATCCCGAGTACTCCCCATTTATCACTTCCCTCTGAACTCGCCCTTGTAGCCAATTTTTTTAATCCATCTACTCACCCTATGGTCCATGCCAAAAGACCTTAATTTGTGCAGTAAACATTTATGAGGAACTGTGTCAAATGCTTTTGCAAAATCCAGATGCACCACATCTACGGGCCTTCCCTTATCTAGATGGTAGCTCACCTCCTCATAGAAGGTTAATAGATTGGTTTGGCAAGAATGATTCTTTATGAATCCATGCTGATTACTGCTAATGATACGATTTTCATTACTAAAATCTTGTATATACTGTAGTCCCTTATCATCCCTCCAAGAGCTTGCATACTATTGATGTTAGGCTAACTGGTCTGTAATTCCCAGGGATGTATTTTGGCCCTTTTTTTAAATATTGGTGCTACATTGGCTTTTCTCTAATCAGCTGGTACCATTCCAGTCAGTAATTTTTAATTGTTAGTACAATTTTTCTTACACATTTTTTTTTTTTTTAAATCTACTAGTGTATAGCCAGCTTAAGATAAATGATTGGTCCATGGAACACCTTTATGTAATTAATGAAAGAAGCAATGCTCTATATTTTGTGTGCCTTGATGTGATATAATTAAATATCAGTGAGGATATTCTGCAGCCAGCTGGTAAAAGGAAAGCATTACATCTGGATGTTTTTATATGATAGATGTCATCCTTGGATCACTGTGTGTCTAGTACAGTAATATGTGGCTGTATCTTCCACTTTTAGATTGTCTATTTGTAGAGATGATGTGGTTATGGATGCATCAGATGTTATTGTGAATCTTCCCTGATATGAAGAGGAATATTTTACATTTCCATTATTAGTAGGATGTACATATCCAATCCATGTCAGTCCTCTCCCTGGAACCTGTTGAACCCAGCTCATATAGCAGCAGGTATATGTATACCCAGATCCTTTACAGGACATCTTCACCCTCTCTCCAGGCTTTTTTATCTCTGAGGAGGACTGAGTAAGTGTTTGTGACATGACCCCTGTAACCAAGAATAAAAATATGATGAGAAATAAGATGATCTCATCAGAATGGTTTACTGCTTTTTTTCTGTATTCTGAACTTACCAAGAAATGAGGACAGACACAAAAGGCAACAGGATAGAAACATGATGTCTTATTGGCTTTGATGTTCTGAATGTTCTGAGAGGACACCAAGATCTCAGTAGAACATCTCGGCCGGTCAGTTCAGCTTTTCTACCTGGCAGGATGTGACAGGAAGCAGAGATGGGATTTGCATGAGGGGAAGAAGACTATAAAAGGCTGAACATCTTCTACCTACAATGAGGAATATGATCTCAACTGTCCCTTGTGTGGGACCAAATCCCTCTGTCCCTCATTCTTCATTAGTTGTACCTCTTTGGTCTGAAGTGTAGATCTCTTTAAAAGTAATGTTATTTATTTATCACAAGGGTTTCACATTTTGCCCAACCCCTAAACATTGCATTTGTTATGTTGAAAAACATAAGGGAAAATTAGTGGTTGAAAAAAAAGCAATTATTTTTTGGCTATTAATTAATTAATTGTGGCCAACAAAACCAGGGGCATGGAAGGGATCATTTCCATGCCTACATACTTTGTGCTGCAATGTGCCCATTTCTCTCATCTTGTAATATTATATTGTAAGATATGTACTGTGTATGAATTTATAAGCAATAATAGACCAGTAAAATGTATATGGTAAAATGTGACAAAAGTATCCATCAGTCCTTATATATCCAGGATTTAGATGATGACATTATTGCGTTGATTTTGCAGATCTCCCGAGCTACCGCAGAGATAACAGTCTGTACAGTAAAATGTTTAGAGTATTTAAGGGCAAAATTATTGACTGAGTATAATAGAGTACTATTAAAAAAATAAATAAACGTCATATGTTAAATATATACAATATGCAGACTTTAAGTACCCTTTGCCCCCATTCACACCGGTGCGTCTTTAAAATCACAATTTTAAATCCGCACATCAGTGCGATTTGCACTGCTGATTTAATTGGGGCTTACAACGTCATACAACAAAAGTCTATGGCAGTTTGCAATGAAATTGGTAAAAAGTAGTGCAGGAAACATTTCCCTGCGACGAGTCGTGGCGATATGAACGGTTCCATTGCTGGCAATGAGGTGTGACTGGTCATGCGATTTGGAACTGTCAAATCACATGATAAGTCACACTGGTGTGAAAGGGGGCTTTATAGAAAATCTTATAAAATAAGTGCATTTTAAGCAGACATTTGTGTTTTAATACAGGCAGACAAACTCAAAAATGCACAGAACTTTATCCCTCTGTTTTTATCCCTCTTTCTCACTCTGTTACAAAAAATCTATATCTCTCTATATATACATCTCTCTCTCTCTCTCTCTCTCTCTCTCTCTCTCTCTCTCTCTCTCTCTCTATATATATATATATATATATATATATATATATATATATAGCTATATATGGTGCAAGGCTACAGAGCATAAATGTGGACTGGAGAAAACTGCTTTCGCAGCTTTCTCCAGGTTTTGGTATTCGGTCATGGGGCTCTGTAGTTTGGAGATTCCATAGTGTCTTGGGTGGGACGGGATCTCCAACCCTGTGTCCAGACTTTGTAGATCACCAGCACTTATAATGAGGGTATGGGAAGACCTCATGGCTCCCAGTTGGAAACTGCTCCACACCCAGAGAGACACAGGAGGCAGCCAGAACGTGTAACTGCAAGAGGCAGTGGATCGGCTAAGGCCAAAGCGGAGCTATGGGCGCTAAAGTGAAGCCATCCACATTGAGGAATCCTGTGGTCTGTGTGACCAGGATAAAGAGCAGAGGTACTGCTAAAGAGAGCCAGGTGGGCTAGCATTTTCTATTGTTTACTTGCTGGAGATGAACCCCTGCGTGGGAACCCTTTATGTTACGGACTTTTATTTGCCTTTTTAATAAAAATGGGCTACCATGCCCTTTAAATATAGTTCCTGACTGACTTGAATCACTGACAAACGCATCTGCCACGAGAGCTAATGGTCCCCGATATTACAAGTGGTGTTCAAATGCGGGCATTCAGACGGTGAAATCCGGGTCCTTGCTCCACAGTGAGTTCAAGTCAGTAACTATTGGCTGTGTGTGGAAGTGCAGCCAGGCAAAAGGCATTGCGTGTTGCAGGTGGTGTACCTGTGAATGAAAAGTCAATTTTTTTTTTTTTTTTTTCTGCTATGAACTGTGTTTGTGTGCATGAGACAGCACAATCTGTGTGTGCACTGTGCAGGTGAGGAAAGCTTGCATGAATGAAAAGCAACTTGCTTTAAAGTGACAGTGCTTCATTTTTTGCTGGAGGCCGCAAAAGTGCAGTGGAGTGACTGCGAATATGGAAAGTCCACCAGTGTTTGAATCGGCTGTGGACTGGTGCAAGCGGCACCTGGCAGCGCTGAACCAAGCTACAGAGGAAAGAAAGCCAACCCTCAGTGTAAGGGGAGAGCGGCTGGATGTCCATAACTGGAAGAGGGGTGTTGTTGCCCCTGGCAACGCTGCTGCAGTTAAAACAGTAGCTATTGTGAAAAATGTCAATGTGTCAGGATCCAGCAGAGAGAAGCCCATGCTATTTACAAAGAGGCTGATCAAAGGCTGAGACCAAGAGTGGTGGCCCATAGCAACACAGAGGAAGCCAGTCGGGCTGTCTGTGTACCATGGGGTATGTCTAACCAGGATCGTGGCAAGTGGCTTCCGGAGAAGCCGATACATCATGTTGGAGAGAGCCAGCAAAGTTCTGCTGGGAGAGTGCAATCTCCCATGGCGACGAGAGTGAAAGTGGTGCCGGACAGGAGGAGCTGCAGTGGAGATTTGGCTCAGCGTCCCCGCAAAGAGGCTTGTGCGTTCCAGCCAGCTGGGAATCACCAGGAGAGAAGCGCTCTGGGAAAAAGTCATCCAGTACCATGCCTGGAATGTGGCCAGCTGGGGCGTGGCATGTTTTCTTGTCCTAGGTTCTGGAATTCAGCTGGAGATAATATTGCTGAGAAAGTCTTTATCTGATTCCTGTGAAAATATGTTTGCAGTCACCCCTAGCAACAAGAAGGAGTTTCCTGTTGTGTCGGCAGGTGGTGCTAAACAGTGGGAGATTCCTGCTGTAGTTTCATCCCGTGGCCACCAGGGGGAGTTGGCCAGTAAAGGTGCAGCAGAGGATTGGTTCATAAGACAACGTAATTAAATGAAGATGGTGACCCCCAACTACTGCAGTGGGTAAGACTATCTTTAATGAAATGATGGCTGGAACTGCTGATTTCCGGTTTAAAAGGACTGGTTACAAGACTGTCCCTGCTGATGTGAGAGTGACCCCAGTTAGTGGGGCCACTGAATGTGTTCTTGAGGGTGACTTGTCCCTTGCAGTACCCTGTACAGTGGGGAGGCAGGGGTTAAAGTCAAACCTGCACCTGTGTGTGCATCTCAAGAGGAAAATAGTGATGTGTCTAATGTCTGCCAGTCTCAAGTTGGCGGTGGGCTAGGACAGCCTGCAAGAGGTACAAATGCTGTCAATGTTGATGATTATGGAAAATGTATTGCTGTTGGGAAACCCCCAGGTTCTTGCAGAGCAAAAGCTGTAGTCAAAAAATGGGCCATTGCCCATAGCAACTGGTAGTAAGACAGCACAGTTGTCCCTAGACATCTCCAGGGAACTTCATTTATTGGAGCCGGAGGTTGCCCTGGACAACTGCAATGTCACTCTGGTGGAACTGTACCGTGTAATGGTAATGTGTTAGTACAAGCTGCTAGTACTAAAAATGTGCAGGTAAATGGTGGGTTAACACAACCTGTGAAAAATGCAAAGGTGTGTGAGGTTTATGAAGCACCAGCCGAGCAAGGTGGTGAATATGGGGTATTGCAACCTGCTGTGCTAAAACCTGTGTTACCACAATCTGACATGATTTGTAATTTGGGTAATGAATCTGCAGCTAAGCCAGTCTGTTCTTATGTGTCTCCTTGGGCGGATGGACCAGTGCTGAGGAGTACCGCTGAAGGGAGTGCACATACAATAGATTGGGATAGTTGGGGTAAAAATCTTATCTCCCTGATAGATAAGGTTTTTATGCACAAAAATAAGGTGGACAAAGTTTCTCCTGTGCCAGCAGGAGGGACTGCAGTACAGCTTGTACCTGAGGGCGCAGTGGCTGCTGCAGGGGTTAACCCTCATGAGCAGGATGAACCAAATAAGGGTGAGCGCACAGCAGAGACATTGTCCGTGACCCACAAAACTGAGGTTGACATGGAGTGTCAAAGTGACGTTGTCACTGGTAATGTTCTGGAGCAGTTCACTGATGCTGAGCCTGAGCAGTTGGGTATGAGTCCAGCACCTGGCAGCTCTCTGGGTGAGCACCAGGCTGTGGTTACCTCCAGCTGGGAGGATGTTTGTTTGACAATTGCAACTTCTCAAGTCTCAGCAAATGAGTCTGTCTGCATTCCCAATGTAATGAAAGGACTTGGGTCTGGGATTAAGGGTCTGGTCTGTAACCAAAGCATTAAAGGAGATGCTTAAACTTTGGGATGTACAGCCAATCTATATTGGGGTGTCTCCTCCACAGAAAGACGGCCTGGTACTGTGGAGTACCACTAGGTGGAGCACTAAATGGCAGGCTGTACAGAACAAAGGAGAACAAGACAGGAATGGTTTATTCTTGAATGTATTACTCTTGTTAAAAGTTGCTTCTGGGTATGCTGCTGGGTTAATTCATGAAAAAATGGTATATGGGAGATGCTTTGGAGAAATTAAAAATGAGTCCAAAATGTCTGAGGTTTCACCTCCTAACAGCCCGATGGGAAGCATTTCTGCGGCTATGGTCCAGGGTGGTGCTGGTCAGTTGTCGGTGAAGGGCGAGTATACTGCACCGGTGGACAGACCACGTGAGATGGAAGGGCCGAGCATGGACCAGAAAACAGCAGAAATCCTGACCGGGGCTCAGACAGAGGTGGTTAAAGAGACTGGGGTCACCAGTCCAATAATAGGTTTATGTGACACCTGATATTGTCCCTGAGACAGGGAAATGGGTAAAAAGTGCAATAAGGTTGGTACGCGGATCAGACGAGAGCTCGCCTGTTCCGGTTTTGGATAGAAATCCAGGTGGTATTAAAGATCAAGTGGTAGGACAGCTGTCTGCAGAGTGGGTGAACCCAGGGGAGGTGACATCCTGTGAGGTTCCCGTGGGTGATGGCGGCCCTCCGGTATGTGTGCCCTCTGCAGACTATGCCCTAGCAAATGCTGAAAAAAAAGGCATTGGTGACATGTGCAACATTGAGAGGTGTAATGTTGGTTTGAAAATGTCTGTCAATGATGAACCAAGTAAGGTGTTAATGGTACATTATAATGTGGTGTCCAAAGGTACAGGTAAACAATTAGTGACTGCTGAGTCAGGTACCAGAAATAAGAGGAGGGGTCCCGTTATAAACACCATAGAAATAGGCCCCCTACAATCTCAGAACAGTAATGCTGAGAGAGGTTTTGGAAAACCAGGAAACTTGAAGCGGGGAGGCAAAAGAGTTGGTAAACCCAAAAGATCTATTGTGATGGGGAAAACGGGTACCAGTGAGGGAAAAGGTGATTATTCATCAGGCGTAGTGTCTGGAGCAGGTTCTCTACAGAATCGGGAAACTGAGTTGGAAGGAAGTAGCAGGAAAGGCAGGGGGCCAACAGAAAAGAAAGGTAAGCCCAGGGACCCAAAAAGAAGAGGGAGAAGGCTGAGGATGGGAAAATATAGGACCCTGTTAAGATCCAGGGGTGGAACGTACCTGGAAGCGCACCCGAAAAAAAGGTTGGGCCTACGTGGCTGACAGCCAGCACAGAGGTGTCCCAACCATGACGGGTGCTGGTGTTCCTCCCTCCGGATCGAAACAAAGGGGGGGGGGATATGTGACAGTAGGAGATGCTGTCAAGGTAAAATTGATGCATAAATGTGGACTGGAGAAAACTGCTTTCGCAGAGGAACACCGATCGGTCTCTTCCCCTTGTGAGCCCCCTACAGTTAGAATCACTCCCCTAGGAAACACATTTAACCCCTCGTGTCCCTCTAGTGGTTAACCCCTTCCCTGCCTGTCACATTTATACAGTAATCAATGCAATTTTATAGCATTGATCACTGTATAAATGTGAATGGTCCCAAAAATGTGTCAAAAGTGTCCGATGTGTCTGCCACAATGTCGCAGTCACGAAAAAAATTGCAGATCGCCGCTATTACTAGTAAAAAAAATAAATAAATATTTTTTAAAAATGCCATAAATCTATCCCGTATTTTGTAGATGCTATAACTTTTGCGCAAACCAATCAATATACGCTTATTGCGATTTTCTCAAGTCATCTTCCAGGACGGCACACCTGAGAGATGAGAGGCTCCTCCCCACAGGAAACACAATCAATCAACAGCTGTTTTAAGTCCACACCCTTCCCCCTGATCCTCAGTTTTTGATTGTGTTTCTCCCTACACGGCGAAACTGTTTGTTTTTTTCCAAATGACCGAAGCCTGGGGCTGGTGGTCTCCTCCCCCTGGGAGCCGGACCAAATGCCTGGGAAGCCTCTGGGTCTGGCGGGATATATTTATCCTTCCCGGGGGGTTCCCCTATCCTTTCCTCAGGGGGGGCAGCAGAAACTGGGAAAGCCCCCCTGAGAGCTGAAGGCCCCTGGGTACAGTGGTGTCCCCAGAACTTCAGGGGCCTTTATCCTGTCTCCCCCCCCTTACCAGTCCGGACGTCCGTTCAGACGGGGGTGCTGGCCGTCGGTTCTATCCAGGGGGATCGTATCCCCTGACTCCTGGGTCCCTGGTAGCTCGCGTGGGCTGCTGGGGAGGGCACCGCCTGAACTACCCGCGTTCTTACCCAGAAGGGAAGGCTGAGAGTCAGCAGGAGCAGGCGCCCACATTCTCCTTTCGAGGAGGCACCAGTTTACTATGGTGAATGTCTGCCTAAACCACCTCATGGGAATGAGGAACATACGGCATTGCCCCCCCCCCCCCCCATGTGTATATACTGACTGGACAGAGCAGGACACAGCCTAACCTTGCAGCTCCCTAAAGGGACAGCAGTTGTGGGGGGGGCACTTTGGCGGCTATCCTCGGTATATATCCTGCTGTATGGTGGACAAGTGGTGCAGAGGAGCGAGTGTGCCTAAACCACCTCAGATGGGAAAGAGGTAGGTAAGGCATTTTTTCCCCTTCCACCTGTATTTACTGAGTGGTGCAGTGCAGGACCTGGGGTCTCCATAACAAAATAGCCCAGAAGCTACTGCTAAAAACCACCAGCTACAGCTCCCTCTTACAGCAGAGACACTGTGGTTATCACAACAGTAGGTTGCCAGCCTCTCCCTACATACCCGGTTGTGGTACATTAGTAGGGGTGAATACAGCAAAGAGGGTGACCTGGTAGAAAAAAGAGTTCCTTACTGGCCAGGTATACCACTGAACAAGTTATTAATGGTGCAATGGTTGAAGGATTCAGGAGTAAGCTCCCTTGCTCAGCAGGTGCACTAGGTTATCTGGCCCTATTAGCCCAGCTGCTAGGAATCTGCTAAGGCCCCTTTCACACGATCGGACCGTTCAGGTCCGCCTGTCAGTTTTGACGGCGGACCTGAACGGGCGATCCATGTTAGCCTATGGAGCGTCGGATGTCAGCGGAGACATGTCCGCTGACATCCGACCCCGTCCGATCCGCTAAAAGCAGACGTATGGCTCTACGTCCAGATCCGTCGCTATCGGATCGGGTGAGATCTGACGAAAACGGACACGCTGTCCGTTTTCGTCCGATCCCTCCATAGGCGGCAGCGGCGCCTGACAAGCCCCTCCCCGCTCAGTGAGCAGAGAGGGACCTGTCATCCGCCGGCTCAGCGGAGATCAACTGACAGATCTCCCGCTGAGCCGGCGGACAGAGGCGGGCTCCGTAGAAACGGAGCCCGCCTCGTGTGAAAGGGGCCTTAAAGTTGCTCCAAGATGCTTAAAAGCTGACCTAACTTTCAACAATGTGGCAGAGACCAAGCTTCTGTGTGGCACAGTAGGGTTCCCTTGTGACAGATCCTCCTTTTGGGGGTTGCTTGCTATGGGTAACTTTTCATAAGCTCCAACCTCCCACTCCACTCTTACATTGTGGTTATATTTTAATGCAGGGGGTAAAAAAAAAAACCTTTTTGTTGGTTTGGGCTACAGTCCACTCAGTGACAGATCTAAAAGCGATTTACCATAAATCTTTTTCCTATATCCTTTGATTAAGGATTTTCTGTGCAAACATATGCAAGAGCTAGATGGCTATATGATTGCTTCTTTAAGGGCTGCACATGGCTATTTACCTCCAGGCTAAATTGGTAACCACCCTTTTTAGAGGTCTTATATTGGTCTCTAGGGCTGGGCTCATTGAGACTTTAGTTACTGATCAGCCCCACCTGTGTATGAGCTGGCTAGCGTTTGCGCAATCTACGGAGGTAAGGTAGGACAACAGCTACTATAGTAAGGTGTCCAACCATTTTAGGATTGGTTCCTTCACTGGTGGTGAAGGATTAGTATCTACAGCCCAGGCTATGCCTATGAAATAATTTGCCCCTGTTTGGTTATTTCATAAAGGGATACACCATGACTCCTTCTTGGCTGCTCACCAGTAGACCTCAGTAGTGAAGGTTTGTCCTTGCTGGGGTGTTTGGTGGCACAACTAAAGTACACATTGAGATTTGTGACATCTCTGCTGAAGCTTCTTGGGTGTCCTTTATATCCTAAAGGTACTGCTTTGTTTGGCTACAGATCAGAAAATACAACAGGGAAGGTGGTCTGTACTTTCTGGTTTTGTGCCGCACGCCAGAAACGCACATCATTGAGTCTGGTGATGACATTTCTGCTCATAATTGTTATATTGCTGCACATCAGACCTACACAAGATTGGGGTCTGTCTGTGGGGTTTTTGTGTCCTGTATTACTGCCTTATTGGTTGCTTATCAGAAAGGCAGCAGGAAAGATTGATGGCAGGGGTAGTACATATACTGCCTTCGGTAATCGGTACAGCACCACAAGGTGGCGTCGTGCTCATTCAGACAGTGCTATTAACGGCAATAGCTGCCGATTTTAGGCATGCAATTTGACATGTGAGTCGCATGCCAAATCGCTTCAATATGGATGTGCTATCTCTATTCAGAATTGTTAGATTGTTGCACATTAGAGAGATACACGATTGAAGTTTCTCTGTGGGTCCTGTATTACTGCCTTATTGGTTGCTTATCAGAAAGGTAGCAGTGAAGATGGATGGTCCTGATTTTGTTGGAAAATACAAATTGAACCTGTGCCATGGGTAGTACACATACTGCCATTGGTAATCGATGCAGCACCACAAAGTGACGTGCTGATTCAGACAGCGCTATTAACAGCAATAGCTGCCGATTTTAGGCATGCGATTTTGACATGTTGAGTTGCATGCCAAATCACTTCAATATGGATGTGCTATCTCTATTCAGAACTGTTATATTATTGCACATCAGAGATATACAAGATTGAGGTCTGTCTGTGGGTCCTGTATTACTGCCTTATTGGTTGCTTATCAGAAAGGCAACAGTGATGACGGATGGTCCTGATTTTGTTGGAAAATACAAAATTGAACCTGTGCCAGGGGTAGTACACATACTGCCATTGGTAATCAGTGCAGCACCACAAAGTGGCCCGGGCTGATTCAGACAGTGCTATTAACGGCAATGGCTGCCAATTTTAGGCATGTGATTTGACATGTTGAGTCACATGCCAAATCACTTGAATATGCTATCTCTATTCAAGATTGTTGTTGCACATCAGACACATACAAAATTGAAGGTTTACTGCCTTATTGGCTGCATATCAGAAAGGACACAACAGTGAAGGTTGTTTGTCTTTTTCTGATTTGTTTTTGCTGCTCAGCAGGGAGACACATTGAGGGTGATGACATCTCTGCTCAGTATTGGTATATGCTACACATCAGACATACACAAAGATTGAACATTGTTTGTGTCCTGTATGTCCTATATTTACTGACTTATTGTCCGTATATCAGAAAGGCACAGCAGTAAGTGGTGTTTCTCATTGATCTTCCTTGCTGTTTCTTAGGTATACACAGTAGGGGGTTGTTGGCTGCACTCCTCCAGGGAGCCACAGCATGGGGACCCCTTGTTTGTTCGACCCAAAAACTGCTTTTCCTGCGACCTGTGTAATCTTGAGGTCTGTGGTTCCGTAAGCAGGGACTGCTGGATACGCTGCCACCTGAAGTCGCACAGTCACGAATGATACCCTTTGGAAGCCATAGTATGACTTCTCATGCGTCTTGCAGTCCCAAGTGGCAGGTTGGGTCGCACGGGTGTGGGAACCCTAAGCTTATCTGTCCCTTCTGGTTCAGGTTTTGCAATGCTGCAGGAATACTCATTGTGGAGTTATTGCCTTATTTTGCAGTAGACCAGAAAGATCGCAGCTGTAAAGGCTGTCTGTTGTTTGTTTGTTTTTATGTTGCTGCACAGCAGAAGTACTCAACATTGAAGCTTGTTGGTGCTTTCTGTTTCATATTGCCTTACCTTATGGCACTTCAGAAAAACACAATGCTGTAGGTTGCTTGTGTTCTTTCTCTGTTGGTTCTATGTAACTGCACTACAGAACTGCATAACAGGAAGGATTGTCTTATAACTGTACTTGGTGGTTCGTCATAAATACGCAACATAGAAGTTTGGGTCTTTCTGTCTTCTCTTTATAGCCTTGTTTTTTGCTGTACATCAGTAAAACACCACTGTAAAAGGGGGTTCCCGTCCTTTCTGTATTTACCAGTTATGACCTAGCTAGCTCCACTTCAGAAATGCGCAGCATTTAAGGTGTGTTTGTGTCTTAATGCTTACATATTGGCCGCACATCAGAAAACCAGACTGTGAGGTTCAGATTTGGGTCTCTTCCCATATTTGATATTTTGGTTTAGCTAGTCACACTCAGATACACAACATTGATGTCTATGCTTGTGTCCTTTCTGTCTAAATCTATTGTGCTATGTCCACAATCTATGATTTTTTTATTTGTGATATTAATACATGTATCACCTTTTTGTATTTCAGCCTTCTCTTCCGTGAAAGGGCCAGGAGTTCTGGTGCAGATGTCACATGTCAGAAAGCCTCGACCCCTTACATTCAGGGATGCCAAAGCCATTTCCTAGGGTTGAAGCCCAGTAGAGTTATGGGTCACTGGAGGAAGGCGATTAATGAATCGCCCTGTTTAATAAGAACTTAGGAAGTTCGGTTCAGAGGAGTTTTATGGCCTGAAGATGAAGTATAAACATGTATACCCGACCAAATAGGTTACAGCTCGGTGCATGGCCTTCATTTTGCCCTTTTAGCAAAACTAGATGTAGCAATATGAGTGTTCTTCTCCTGCTATAGATGTTAATCTCCTGAGTAGGCTCTCAGGCGTAAGTAAAACTATAGATTGGGCATGCCTTAAACCCAGGGATTAAGTTTTTGTTAATCTATTTCCCTTAAGTAGGTTTCCCTTCAGTCTTTGCTGACGTAAAGCTAAAAATGAACAAAAAGGGGTTGTCTGTCAGGGGCCCCCCTTTTTTGGCAGTTTTATTTCCCTGGACAGGGTTGTGTTAAGACAGGCCCCCTTATGGATCAATGTAGTGTCCTTGTCTTACAACACAGGTCTCCGATTAATCTTTTTAGTGGTTCTAAACAGCACCTATAGGCAGAATAGGCCATTGTTGGTAGATGTGTGACAGGCAACATTGATAACCTACAAGTTTAACATGTTTTCTGATTCCATCTTTAAGAGCCCACTCCACCTAGATCCTGTATCCGAAACAGAGAAGGCAGGGACACCGGTGGAGTAGACCGGCAGATCAGCCGCATGATCCAGCTAAGATACCTTCATCAAGCATATGGAGTAAAGGTAAAGCTTACTGCAGAACCGAGGTTCGCCAAGAGTCTTGCAGTGGTCCCACCCTAAGGTAGGCCTGAGGTACTTGATTATCCTCTCAGGTGTGCCGTCCTGGAAGATGACTTGAGAAAAGTACTAGTTACTTACCGGTAACTGTCTTTCTGGGAAATCTTCCAGGACGGCAGGCCTACTTCCCACCCGTTGGAGGAGGGAAAATTTTAGAACACTAGAAGGTGAGTGCCTATGCGGAATAATTTCCCTTGTGAACCAGGTTCAGGAGTTACTTCTCTACAAACTGAGGATCAGGGGGAAGGGTGTGGACTTAAAACAGCTGTTGATTGATTGTGTTTCCTGTGGGGAGGAGCCTCTCATCTCTCAGGTGTGCCGTCCTGGAAGATTTCCCAGAAAGACAGTTACCGGTAAGTAACTAGTACTTTTTTTTTTTTTTTCCAAAAATATGTAGAAGAATACGTATCGGCCTAAACTGTTTTTTGTTTTTTTTAATTGGGATATTTATTGCAAAAAGTAAAAAATATTGTGTGGGGGGGGGGGGTTTGTTTTTTTTTTTTTTCAAAATTGTCGCTCTTCTTTTGTTTATAGCGCAAAAAATAAAAACCGCAGAGGTGATCAAATACCACCAAAAGAAAGCTCTATTTGTGGGGAAAAAAGGACGTCAATTTTGTTTGGGTACAACGTCGCACGTCCGCGCAATTGTCGTTTAAAGTGCGACAGCGCTGAAAACTAAAAATTAGTCTGGGAAGGAAGGGGGTGAAAATGCTCGGTATTGAAGTGGTTAAGCAGCGCTCAAAAAGCAAAAACTCATAAAATTGAAAAAAATTAAATAAAAAAATGTATGAGCAAGAACGAACTATTGAAAATTTAAAAAATGTGACAGTCCTGGTGTTGAGTAATTTCTCCTGCAGTTGCTGAGCTTAAAGCTGGATTTATCTATTAAGACGATCGTTTATAAGTACCTGAAATAAATAAAAAAATAAATTAGGAGTTTGGTGAGTGCAATTCCTATAGGGAGTGGAATCACCTGGTGTGGTGATGGTAGAACATCTCTTCAGTGATATGAACTGTTTTTTTAATATGAGAAATTACTCAACACCAGGACTGTCACAATTTTTGAAAATTTGAAATAGTTCGTTCTTGCTCATACGTTTTTCTATTTAATTTAATTTTTTTTTTTTTTTTTTGAGATTTTGTTTTTTGAGCGCTGCTTAACCACTTGACCACTGGGCACTTAAACCCCCTTAATAACCAGAAATTATAGACAAGCCTTGCGAGCCACATACGGGTTAATGCCTTATAAAATGATAAAATATAAAATCAATCCTGAGTAAAAGCCAGCTGCAAACACTTAATCACGTTCCATAATCGTGTGAGTGGCGTATAAAGAAAAATGTGTCTGCGCTAGATAAAAAATACCATATCAATAATAGCAGTGAGTGCTAAGTGCCAAAATAAACAAATACATAAACAATTGTGCTTAAGCTGACCAATAATAGATCAGAAATAACTGTTAGTGCATTTCTCCAAAGTGCAAAGTGCTATATCAAACACACAATATAAGTGTCCGATCAGGAATGAAATAACAACAATCCTCATGAAAGTCTTTATGGTTCAAACAGTGTATATCAAGAAATATATAAAGTGCCCAAAATTAGTGTCCATAATCAGTGAAGTTCATCCGTCTTGTTCTTCCAAAAGTGCAACACCAAAAACATGCCTTAGTGTCTTCCAGTGACCCCCACAAGCATATGCGCTCACCTTCCAGTGTGTGACACAGTAATTAAACTCTGTCAAACACGCTTTGGAGACACTCCTGTGCTCTAATGGAATCAACTGTGTGGACCTCCAATGCTCCCAGTCATGATTTTATATGCAAGAGAAAAGAAACTCCATAGCGCAATATTGCATGATAATAAAGGATCTTTTATTGTGAAAAAAACTCTCCCCTTGCAGGGGTACTCACATGCTGCGGGTGCGTGAGTGCACCATCCTAAACAAGCATAAGCTAAAACAGGCCGATCGTACGGTATGGCGTGCGGTGCGGTGTGTGTCTCGATCTCTCCCTCTCTCTCTCTGCTGACAGCTCCGTCCAGGCCCCTCCCCTACGCGTGTTCGGCACCGGGATCACGTGCCTTCATCAGGGGGAAATCCCCTGCCACGCCCCCGTAAGAAGGATAACACCACGTACTAGTGACAGGAAGAAGCTAACTGCACAGTTAACCGAGAGGGGGAGACAGCTATACCCATCTATGAAGCAAGCGGTGAGAGGGTGAGAGATACTTCGAATGCTCGTAATTAGAGGGTCCGCTGTGACCACATACCCCCTAGGAGGTTGATCTTAGCTGCTGGTTGATATTACATTGGACGGATTGCTGTGGAGCTTGCTGTGCTATTTTTGTTTTTTACACAATGTGAGTGGAACTGTTGAAGTGTAATTTGCAGTGTGAATCATTAAAGTGTTTACGTTATTACACTATTGGGAGTTTTTTTCTAATTTTATATGGAACGAGCCTCCTGGATGGACACGATTTAACCCTTGCCAGTAGCAGCAGTCATCTATGCCTTTTAGCCTCATACGAAAGTGGAGGCATGAGAAGCTGGTGAGTGGCTGTCCATAGGGAGAGTGGTCACTGAACACAGAGGTGTGGTGGAAGAGTATATTAGAAGAACTTACACTCTTGTAACAGAAGGACTTGCTGTGGCACAATACATGGTGTTTTAGATCACCATCACGGACACGATTTGTTGCACTTATATTTATAGACTGTATATTAATTTTCATCACAAGGGAATTGTTTATAGCAACATTTGAGTAATATTAGCACTGAAGTCACGTTATGTATCAGTTATTATGGTGTTTATAATATAATATTTTTTACCTAATATGATGTGGGGGTATCAATAAGATACTTATAGCACATATTTTTACTATTTGTTTTTCAAAAAAATTAATAATTTTTTTGTAAGTTGGGTTGCACTATATGTAGATATACACCAGTAAAAAAGTGGTTGTTAGATTTTCTATTTTCACCGTAGGGGGTGAATTAGATGTGTTGGGAATAGCGCCACAATTTAATTTGTCACGGGGGGTGATTGCTGTTTACCACTTAGTACAGATTTAAATTCCATTTCATTATTGTCTTATAGGTTAAGTGGCAGCTATAGGTAGGTGGTCTTGACCGGATGTGTAATATCATCTAGGTGAACTATCCAAGGCGCAGTGGGGGTTGACCTAGTATAGGGTGGATTTTATCTAGGAATAACCGCACATTTATAACATACCCTGGAATACCCCGCAATACTCTGACATACCCTGGAATATCCCGCAATACTCTGACATACCCTGGAATATCCCGCAATACTCTGCCATACCCTGCAATACCCTGCAATACCCTGAAATACTCTGCCATACCCTGCAATACTCTGCCATACCCTGCAATACCCCGCAATATCCCGCAATACTCTGCCATACCCCGCAATACCCAGCCATACTCAGTGATACCCAGCCATACTCTGCCATACCCAGCCATGCTCTGCAATACCCCGCAAAAATCTGCAATACTCTGCAATACCCCGCAATACCCCGCAATACCCAGCCATACTCTGCCATACTCGGCCATGCTCGGCCATGCTCGGCCATACCCAGCCATGCTCAGCCATACCCAGTCTCTGTATGTGGCCAGGCTGTGGAAGTCTCACACATGTGGTATCGCCGTACTCAGGAGGAGTAGGAGAATCTATTTTGGGGTGTCATTTTTGGTATGTACATGCTATGTGTTAGAAATATTGTATAAATGGACAACTTTGTGTTTAAAAAAAAAAAAAAAAAAAAGTGTTTTATACTCTGCAATGACCCTCTGCAATGCCCCGCAATACTCTGCAATGCCCCGCAATACTCTGCAATGCCCCGCAATAGTCTGCAATACTCTGCAATGCCCCGCAATACTCTGCAATGCCCCGCAATACTCTGCAATGCCCCGCAATGCCCTGCAATACTCTGCAATACTCTGCAATGCCCTGCAATACTCTGCCATACTCTGTGATACCCCGCAATACTTTACCATGCTCAGCCATGCTCTGCCATACTCGGCTGTACTCGGCCTCTGTATGTGGCCAGGCTGTGGAAGTCTCACACATGTGGTATCGCCGTACTTAGTAGGAGTAGGAGAATATATTTTGGGGTGTCATTTTTGGTATGTACATGCTATGTGTTAGAAATATTGTATAAATGGACAACTTTGTGTTAAAAAAAATGTGTTTTAACCACTTCCGGCCTTCCGTCATACGACGTCCTTGACTTTGTGTGGGGATATCTGAATGATGGGTGCAGCTACAGGCATCATTCAGATATCATCATCTTTTTTAGCCGGCGATTCCCTACACCATAAGAATGATCATAGTGGCTGTTACACTGCTTGATCGTTCTTACGGGAGGCGAGAGGGGACGTCCCCCTCCCGCCGCCCTCCGGTGCTTCTACCGACTCACCGCTACGAACGAAGCCAGGATCCTTTTTTTTTTTTTTTTTTTTTTTTTTAAATTTGAGGCACAGCCTAGAGGTGAGATTTGGGGTCTTATTGACCCCATATCTCACTGTAAAGAGGACCTGTCATGCCATATTCCTATTACAAGGGATGTTTACATTCCTTGTAATAGGAATAAAAGTGATCAAAAAATTTTTTTTTTTTGGAAAAAAGTGTCAAACTAAAATAAATAAAGTAAAATGAACAATAAAAAAATATTTTTTTTTTTTTAAAGCACCCCTGTCCGTGTGCTTGCATGCAGAAGCGAACGCATACGTAAGTCCCGCCCACATATGAAAACGGTGTTCAAACCACACATGTGAGGTATCGCTGCGATCGGTAGAGCGAGAGCAATAATTTTGGCCCTAGACCTCCTCTGTAACTCAAAATTTGTAACCAGTAAAAAATTTTAAAGCGTCGCCTATGGGGATTTTTAAGTGGCGAAGTTTGGCGTCATTCCTCAAGAGTGTGCAATTTTGAAAGGTGACATGTTAGTTATCTATTTACTCGGCGTAACTTCATCTTTCATATTATGCAAAAACATTGGGCTAACCTTACTGTTTTGTTTTTTTTTTTTTTTCCAAAAAAACCGCGTTCGAAAAATTGCTGCGCAAATATCGTGCGAGATAAAAAGTTGCAATGACCGCTATTGTATTCTCTAGGGTCTTTGCTAAAAAAACATATATAATGTTTTGGGGTTCTATGTAATTTTCTAGCAAATAAATGATGATTTTTATATGTAGGAGAGAAATGTCAGAATTGGCATGGGTGCTCCAGAATGCCTGAAGGTGCTCCCCTGCATGTTGGGCCTCTGTATGTGGCCACGCTGTGTAAAAGTCTCACACATGTGGTATCACCGTACTCAGGAGTAATAGCAGAATGTGTTTTGGGGTGTAATTTGTGGTATGCATATGCTGTGTGTGAGAAATAACCTGCTAATATGACAATTTTGTGGGGAAAAAAAAAAAAACTTGATTTTGCAAAGAATTGTGGGAAAAAATGACAACTTCAAAAAACTCACTATGCATCTTTCTAAATACATTGGAATGTCTTCTTTCCAAAAAGGGGTCATTTGGGGGGTATTTGTACTTTTCTGGCATGTTAGGGTCTCAAGAAATGAGATAGGCCGTCAGTACTTCAGGTGTGATCAATTTTCAGATATTGGCACCATAGCTTGTGGACGCTATAACTTTCACAAAGACCAAATAATATACACTAATTTTGGGTTATTTTTACCAAAGATATGTAGCGGTATAAATTTTGGCCAAAATATATGAAGAAAAATTACTCATTTTAAAATTTTATAACAGAAACGAAGAAAAATTAATTTTTTTACAGATTTTTCGGTCTTTTTTTCTTTTATAGCGCAAAAAATAAAGAACCCAGCGGTGATTAAATACCACCAAAAGAAAGCTCTATTTGTGTGAAAAAAAGGACAAAAAATTCATATAGATACAGTGTTGCATGACTGAGTAATTGTCATTCAAAATGTGAGAGCACCAAAAGCTGAAAATTGGTCTGGTTATTAAGGGGGTTTAAGTGCCCAGTGGTCAAGTGGTTAATCACTGCTGTGTGTGTGTGTGTGTGTGTGTGTGTGTGTGTGTGTGTATATGTATTTAAAGGTTGGTGTACACTATCTATGTGAACATTTTTACAAGGATTTTTATTCTGCTACCTTCACTCAGATACTCCAAACTAAAATATAATGTAATCAATTGTCCTCTGAATGACATAACTAAATAGAGTCTACCTGTGTGGAATTAATTATCAATATAAATACACCTGTTCTGTGAATCCCTCAGAGGTTTGTTAGAGAACCTTAGTGAGCAAACAGCATCATGAAGTTGAAAGAACTCACCAGCCAGCTCTGTGATAAAAATAAACTGATTTTTAAAGCAGGGCTTTCAAAAAAAAAAAAAAAAAATATCCAGAGCTTTGAATATCTCATGGAGCACTGTTCAATCCATCATCCGAAAATGGAGAGAATGGCACAACTGCAAACTTACCAAGACATGGCCATCCACCTAAACTGACAGGCCAGGCAAGGAGAGCATTCATCAGAGAAGCAGCCAAGAAGCCCATGTTCAATGATATGTAAAGGTACGTTTTATTTATTTTTTTTAATAAACAAATGTAGCACTCACCTTTTTTAATTGTAATTTCACCAGTACCGGGTCTAGGGTCCCGTTGAGCCTATTATCAGACAATGTAGGCACCAGTCGCTTGAGCACTTTTCCAATGCTTTAATGGTAGATAAATGGAAGAAGTAGCAGGAAAGAGGTAGAAGAAGAGTTGCAGGGAAGTTCAAATACCTTTTCTTGGCGTAGCATTAAGGAATTGATATCTTTGGGATGAATGTATCCTCAGCTCAGTATTAAATCTTTGCCCACCCAGATAGGTCTCTCTCACTAACCTAGCAGCCGGAACACAGCACGAACAAAAAAAGTCTCTGCCACAGACTTGGGTGAAACAAAACTGTACGATCCTCTGCCACAGGATGTAGTAGTTTATGATGAACAGCAAACACAGTACCAGAACCTTTAAGCCGAGCCGGCAGTACTTGTGTGGTAGGGTAGTTTAGGATATGTCCTCCAATCGAGTCACCAGGCACTTCTCAAGACCAGTCCTGCATGGTCTCTTCCAAGATGGGTCCTCCCCTGGATCCTCCCGACTGTCCGGCCTCCTCCCGCAGGACAGACAGCACAGGACCATACCAGCCATAGCAGGCCCCAGACAGGCCTCTGGGCTCACCTGCTCGCCTGCCGCAACTCAACATATAAAATAATAATTGAAGCGCTTCACTCAATAATCAGTAAACATTTTATGTATAAAGTGCACTACTGTGCATCCCGCACATAAATCCAAACCAGTGTGATATTCCACTAATATTCCAAGCATTTCAAAAAACTCCAAAACTTCTAAATATCTATATAAAAAAATTTGAGTGATGTTGCACATATACATCTATGAATAAATAAGATTGAAATTCTAAAAAGTGTGCACACAGGAACAATCGTCCATCATTCTAAGTGTTAAAATATAAATAGTGAATAAAAGTAAAAATAAATAAACAAGTGTTGGTAATTAAATAGTATTGTGGTTAAACAAGGAGAGAGACATTAAAAAAACTATTGTAGTAGAGATATAAAAGTAATCCCAGTGGTTGTGGTTCTTTAATTGCTTAATTGGGGTGTCTGCTTGTCATTTTTAAGCAATACTGCCATCCACCTCCGTTTTCATCAGGTAAAGCTTTCAACACCGTTGGTTATATGTAAAGCAAAAATGAACAAGGAAAAATTTCATTGCGCAGTGAACTCCATTTAGTACACCAGCAAACACACTAAGATTCACTCACGTGCGCCCCGTATCAGAAAAGCATATGAATCTGCAAATAGCAGTCAGCCGCTGTGGAAAAGAGAAAAGGATCGCTGCAGTACACCTCTTGGTGATAGACTGCAGAGTGCGTCCTAGGCTCCTCCCACGCGTTGCGTCACCATCATGTGACTTTCTCAAGGGTACACTCGAGGTGCCACGGTCTCAGTTTATAAGTACAATGGCTTCACAGTAACCATGGCTACAGCGTTGTTTGCTCAAGTCATCATCCTGCTTACTGCATGTGTTCATATGTTTCTTTCTGAGTACATTTTATTATACATACAAGGGTAATTTAATGGTAACACAATACACTTATTTATAAAAAAAGCTACCTAAAAATAACATTTAAAAACAAAACCTTTAAAAAACTACATACTAGGAATACCAAGCATTATTCTACACCCTCCCGTGGTGAAAAATTAGTAGTGCACATTAAAAGCTGATAAATCCTTCCCCAGCAGCCGCATAAGGTGCTACAAAAATATCAAGGGGCATTTGGTTAATTCAACATACTTAGTCGGGTGCCCTAAAATAACCCTTTATATGACACTTCATGCCTTTCCCAACGGAAAAAACATCGAGCTAGATGGGATTCATTCATGTAGTACTTATTTCATATTCTCAGCCATAAAATCGTATACATATATGGAGCAACATAGAATAAATAAAACTTAAAAAATTATCACATAATTCTTAAAAAAAAATATTAAATTATTATAGCGATATCAAGTATATAAAATGTATGTCTAGAGATATATATGGCTCTGAATTAACTAAACCCAAACAATTAATTTGAAGATTAAAAATTGTTGTTATAAAAATTATGAACATTATTTCACTGCTGGATTTATATTTAAAATAATTAAAAATCAGATATAAAACAATTCAGATCGAATTCGATGTTCAAGCCATCTTGAACATCTTCAGGTCCCTGGGATCTTTATTGTGGTACATAGCAAAATGTCTGGAGACACTGTGCTTGGGGTAAGCCTTTTTGATATTTTGGATGTGCTCTCTTATTCGCTTCCACATAGGTCTTTTGGTCCTACCTATATATTGGAGGGAACAAGAGCATTGTAGGACATATACCACACCTTCTGTTCTACACGACACAAAGTCCTTGATCTCAAATTCTTTTCTGGTACTGGTTGTTGTAAACTTCTGACACTTCACACCGTTTTGGTGGGTGTTTCTGCAGGCATAACACCTCTTGCAGGTGAAAAAAAAAATATAAAAAAATTATATATATATATATATATATATATATATATATATATATATATATATATATATATATATATATATATATATATACATACTTGATATCGCTATAATTTTTTAAGAATTATGTAATTATTTTTTAAGTTTTATTTATTCTATGTTGCTTCATATATGTATATGATTTTATGGCTGAGAATAAGAAATAAGTACTACATGAATGAATCCCATCTAGCTCGATGTTTTTTCCGTTGGGAAAGGCATGAAGTGTCATATAAAGGGTTATTTTAGGGCACTCGACTAAGTATGTTGAGTTAACCGAATGCCCCTTGATATTTTTGTAGCACCTTATGCGGCTGCTGGGGAAGGATTTATCAGCTTTTAATGTGCAATAATAATTTTTCACCACAGGAGGGTGTAGAATAATGCTTGGTATTCCTAGTATGTCGTTTTTTAAATGTTTTGTTTTTAAATGTTATTTTTAGGTAGCGGTTTTTTATAAATAAGTGTATTGTGTTACCATTAAATTACCCTTGTTGTATGTATAATAAAATATACTAGACTAGTACTCAGAAAGAAACATATGAACACATGCAGTAAGCAGGATGATGACTTGAGCAAACAACGCTGTAGCCATGGTTACTGTGAAGCCATTGTGCTTATAAACTGAGACCGTGGCACCTCGAGTGTATCCTTGAGAAAGTCACGTGACGGTGACGCAATGCGTGGGAGGAGCCTAGGACGCACTCTGCAGTCTATCCCCGAGCGGTGTACTGCAGCGATCCTTTTCTCTCGTCCACAGCGGCTGACTGCTATTTGCTGATTCATATGCTTTTCTGATACGGGGCGCACGTGAGTGAATCTCTTAGTGTGTTTGCTGGTGTACTAAATGAAGTTCACTGCGCAATTACATTTTTCCTTGTTCATTTTTGCTTTACATATAACCAACGGTGTTGAAAGCTTTACCTGATGAAAACGGAGGTGGATGGCAGTATTGCTTAAAAATGACAAGCAGACACCCCAATTAAGCAATTAAAGAACCACAACCACTGGGATTACTTTTATATCTCTACTACAATAGTTTTTTAATGTCTCTCTCCTTGTTTAACCACAATACTATTTAATTACCAACACTTGTTTATTTTTTACTTTTATTCACTATTTATATTTTAACACTTAGAATGATGGACGATTGTTCCTGTGTGTACACTTTTTAGAATTTCAATCTTATTTATTCATAGATGTATATGTGCAACATCACTCAAATTTTTTATATAAATATTTAGAAGATTTGGAGTTTTTTTGAAATGCTTGGAATATTAGTGGAATATCTCACTGGTTTGGATTTATGTGCGGGATGCACAGTAGTGCACTTTATACATATAATTTTTACTGATCATTGAGTGAAGTGCTTCAATTATTATTTTATATGTTTTGTATGAAGGGATATTGAGCACCTTATATTGATAGCAGCCTTACTCATATATGTGATTAGTTTCACTTTGGTTTTTTGTTTTTTCATTTAATAACCATCACAGCGCTTTGTTTTTTTCTCACATTCATCACTGCCGCAACTCAACCCTCCAGGCCGGAGGGCTATGAGGTAGAACTCACTGACACATACCTGTAGGCCAGGAGGGCCATGAGGCAAAAATACTCTCCAAAACATGGCGTCTGTCCCATAAATACCCTCTCCCAGAATGCAACTCGGAGGACCACCTCTGCCGAGTTATCTCTGGGACAGAATAGCACTCATACACTTCAGCTTGTTGCTTTTCCAACGACACCTACAGGCGCAATGTGAAACTACACGCAACACACCAAACTGGAACAGATTCTAAATCTGACAATAAACTAAATCTGAACTAAGTACAGAACAGATGACCCACTAAATTTACCTATAAACGGTAGATTGAAAAATCTACCAGCGCTACATACTCCCCCCCACTACAATAGACGTTGTCCTCAACTTCTGTCAAAATATAACTCTCAAGCCTGAGAGTAGGTATTTGAACTTAGAACTTGGATGAGAAAGAAGAAAAGACAGTATAGAAATGTTACAGTTTCAACATTTATACAACAACATATTCACATCAGCAAAAGAAATCACATCAGACATGTCACAAAACCCCACTATCTACCTAGCTGAAAAGCCTAACAGCTTGATAGGAGATATGATTGTTCCTGAAAGAAACAAAGTTAGACATACACAAAAAAATGTACAGTCATCACTAAATAATTTAGGAGCAAAGCCTCATTCCAATAAAAGAATGACACTCTCTTCCCACATATTTTCCTTTTAATGGAAATTAACTAAAATAACTTGAACAGTCCATCCCTATCTCTGGGTAAATTATATCTTTTCGATAAAGTAAATCCAGCTAGCAAAAAGTCTTTGGATCTGAAAGCGCTGAGATAAATATAATCTCTTGACAATGGAGATCTCTAAACACTAACACTATCTGGCTATGTACCCCAAAGTTCTCTTTTCTCTTAGAAGAACAGAAGACAACAGTTTCTCTGCATAATCACCAATAAAACCGGGGATCTGGTAATGTCAATTTCTTTCCTTGCTTATCCACAGTGGTGATAAAGTAAACAATGTCATCTTTTCCTGGTCTGCAAATGACCACCTTGTCAGCATAGATGTGCAGACTATAGTTCCAATGCAGCAAACATCCATTACATAGTTACATAGTAGGTGAGGTTGAAAAAAGACACAAGTCCATCAAGTCCAACCTATGTGTATGATTATATGTCAGTATTACATTATATATCCCTGTATATTGCGGTCATTCAGGTGATTATCTAATAGTTTCTTGAAGCTATCAATGCTCCCCGCTGAGACCACCGCCTGTGGAAGGGAATTCCACATACTTGCCGCTCTTACTGTAAAGAACCCTCTACGTAGTTTAAGGTTAAACCTCTTTTCTTCTAATTGTAATGAGTGGCCACGAGTCTTATTAAACTTTCTTCTGCGAAAAAGTTTTATCCCTATTGTGGGGTCACCAGTACAGTATTTGTAAATTGAAATCCTATCCCCTCTCAAGCGTCTCTTCTCCCGAGAGAATAAGTTCAGTGCTCGCAACCTTTCCTCATAACTAACATCCTCCAGACCCTTTATTAGCTTTGTTGCCCTTCTTTGTACTCGCTCCATTTCCAGTACGTCCCTCCTGAGGACTGGTGCCCAGAACTGGACAGCATACTCCAGGTGCGGGCGGACCAGAGTCTTGTAGAGCGGGAGAATTATCGTTTTATCTCTGCAGTTGATCGCCCTTTTAATGCATGCCAATATTCTGTTTGCTTTATTAGCAGCAGCTTGGCATTGCATGCCATTGCTGAGCCTATCATCCACTAGGACCCCCAAGTCCTTTTCCATTCTAGATTCATTGAAACGTTCATTCATTGTACCAGAATACCCAGCTTTCCGGAAAGGTTTTGGTACTGACAAATAGTTCCAAACAGCTTCACGGTACCATTGTTCACGGTTGGTCTCAATTTCCTGCATAATTTCCTGAGTAACGTATGGAAATTCCAGACCATATTCTGTGGCAACATGTTTGGTGAGCACTCTCTGTAAACGGGCAAGTCTAGGCAAAGTTCTATTTTTCCCCAAACCAGGAGGCATACAAGAATTCTGTGACTTACGCACCATAGATCCGACGGGTGTCGACTCAAATTCAAGCAAACTAGCAACTTTAGACAATGTCTCTTTGGTAGTACTGTGCGGCTCCACACAGGGCGATGTCTTCCCAGAATCCAGGGCTGTCCATTCTGAGAAAGTTAGGGCAGAAGCAACATCTTCACCCTGGGCCCACAATAGTTCCTGTGACATTGTCTCAAACAAATCATCATCACCGGAGAGATCTGACATTGAATCTCCGAGTCTCTCAACTCCTCTTCAGGTAAATATTTACAAAGAGTCCCAGATATGTTCCCCTTTGATCTCTCACCCGTTCCTGACGTGGACTTCTCCGGATCCATGTGTTTCTCCGGTTCAGGTAGTCTCTGGGGTAGGCCTCGACCACAGCTGCGGGAAGCCTTCACATATCCCACCTTTCTCTGGACAGATGAAACGGGGATAGGTGTGGTAGAAGTAGAAATAAAGGTGATGTCCGCTGATGAAGCGGTAATAGCAACATCTCCCTCTGAAACACTCTCGGTAGCAGGCGAGATCACGGCCTGTTGCTCTCCAGCAGCAATGGCAGCAGTTTCCACTGTGGCGATACCTGTAGCCCAATCCACACGATAAGCACGGGGCGACGTTATAGGTTGCTCCACTGTGAACAAATATTCTCCGCACTGCAAACATCGGACAAATGGACAGAGATGTATGGCCAGTCCTTCACACTTTCGGCAAAGCATGCCCAGCCCTTCAATATCTCCAACTGTGTATAGTACGAACCGCCCCTGCGGCTTCAAACGAATGCCGGTATCTGTCAGCAGGGTTCCGGTCAGCATAGCACCCGCAGCGGTACTCGTAGGGAACATCTTGGACCCCATAATTGACGGTACCAATGGGAAAGAAGACATGGCTGCACTCTGATCCTCTCAATACGATCACAAGGCCTCTCTTCTCCTTTGGTGCCAAACACACATACACCTGCGTCCCACGCGGCAACAAGTAGATGTGGCTCCTCCCACTTGTTCCTCTGATCAGGTAGCTCCCGGGCTTTTACTTCTCACCCGCAGCCTACGCAGTCAGAAATAAAGTCCTGCAATTTAACCCCTTCTTTTCCTGGAAAAAGTGACAAAGTCCAGAAACCTCTTCTAGTATAGACTCTCGGTGAAATACTTCTCAGGGCTGCTTAAGGTAATGGCAAACAATCCGGGACGACGCCCCCACATGTAGCACTAACTCACAGTGGAGCTGCTGATTTTTAGCGGGCTGTTACCTTCACCTTTTTTAATTGTAATTTCACCAGTACCGGGTCTAGGGTCCCGTTGAGCCTATTATCAGACAGTGTAGGCACCAGTCACTTGAGTACTTTTCCAATGCTTTAATGGGGGATAACTAGAAGAAGTAGCAGGGAAGAGGTAGAAGAAGAGTTGCAGGGAAGTTCAAATACCTTTTCTTGGCGTAGCATTAAGAAATTGAAATCTTTGGGATGAATGTATCCTCAGCTCAGTATTGACTCTTTGCCCGCCTGGATAGGTCTCTCTCACTAACCTAGCAGCCGGAACGCAGCACGAACAAAAAAAAGTCTCTGCCACAGGATGTGAAACAAAAATGTACGATCCTCTGCCACAGGATGTAGTAGTTTACGGTGAACAGCAAACGCAGTACCAGAACCTTTAAGCCGACCCGGCAGTACTTGTGTGGTAGGGTAGTTTAGGATATGTCCTCCAACGAGTCACCAGGCACTTCTCAAGACCAGCCCTGCATGGTCTCTTCCAAGATGGGTCCTCCCCTGGATCCTCCCGACTGTCCGGCCTCCTCCCGCAGGACAGACAGCACAGGACCATCCCAGCCATAGCAGGCCCTAGACAGGCCTCTGGGCCCACCCGCTCAGCTGCCGCAACGCAACACTCCAGGCCAGGGGGCTACGAGGCAAAAAGACTCTCCAAAACATGGCGTCTGTCCCATAAATACCCTCTCCCAGAATGCAACTCTGAGGACCACCTCCGCCGAGTTATCTCCGTGACAGAAGAGCACTCATACACTTCAGCTTGTTGCTTTTCTATGTACAGAACAGATGACCCACTAAATTTACCTATAAGCGGTAGATTGAAAAATCTACCAGCGCTACACAAACATGTCATACTAACCTCCTCTGTGCAGTCAGTTTTGCACAGAGCTGCCCGAATCCTTCTCTTCACGGTTTATTCCGCAGAATAGAATGTAGAACCGCTTTCCATGGGGGCACTTCTGCGCGTGCGCTCACGTGCCCAGGTTCTTCGTCCATTGACACATACAGCAGTACTCGGCTACATCCCCAGGCTCCCAGTCAATGGCTACACTGCTATCAATATATATAATCAGGAACCAAGACCCAATCACCATCTCCTTTAAAAGTGATATCGGTCCCAAAAAGAGCCACAGCCAACTTTTCTGTGCCCACCATTTCCGCCTGCGAATGCCACCTGCTAGTGCATATTAGGGACACCAAGCAGTGACACCTATGAATGACAACTATCAATGCCCACGAGTGTCACTTATCAGTACACACCAGTTTTGCCAATAAGTGCCTGTCAGTGCCTCATGATCAATGTCACCTACCAGTTATGACTATCAGTGTCCACTATCAGTGATCATCAGTGCCCCCTATCAATGCCCATAAGTGCCTCCTAACTGTACAACCTCTCAGTACACACTAGTGCCACCTCTCAGTGCCCACCAGTGCCGCCTCATCAGGGCCCACCATTGACACCGATCAGTGTCCATCAGTGTCCATCAGTGCTGCATTATCAGTGCTCATCAGTGCATCCTATCAGTGCCCATCTGTGCAGCCTCATAAGCGTACTTTAAAGCTGTTGTATACCCGCACATGTAAAAAAATAATAAAAAAAAATAAAAAACCCTGTAAGGCAAAAGGTATAATGAGCTAGTATGCACCGCATACTAGCTTATTATTAAAAACTTACCTTAAAATAAGGTCCCCGTGTCGCAGCCCGGTCCATGCCGAGGGAGCTGACATTTTGCCCTTGGCATTTCTTACGGGTTCGCGGCTCCGGGGCTCTGAGTACCCGGAGCCACGATGATGTCACTCACGCTCATGCGCGTGGGAGTCTTCTTCCCTGCAAGGTTCGGCAGCGTATGCCGGAACCTTCATCAGGCATTCACAGCGCATGCACCGCTGACGTCAGCGGCTGCATGCAAAGTGAATATCTCCTAAACCGTACAGGTTTAGGAAATATTCATTTTACGTACAGGTAAGCCTTATTATAGGCTTACCTGTATTTATAGACTAAAAATAAGGGTATACAACCACATTAAAATATCAAACAATCATATTACCTTACTCTGCTCGCTAACTCACAGCATGCATTGTATTGCTAACATTGGGTCCATAGAAAATGAGTTGAGAAGCACTGGTATAATATATTTGTAGGTATTAGTGAGCAATATTTTTTTTATTTTGCATAATCAAAATTTTTTGATACCTCTCAGTAAATAGCTTGGGGTGTCTACTTTCCAAAATGGGGTCATTTGGGAGGGTTTTGTGCCACCTGGGTATTCCATGGCCTCCGAAACTGTGATAGGCAGTGAAGAGTGAAATCAAAAATTTATGCACTTAGAAAGCCTGAAGGCGGTGCTTGGTTTTCGGGGTCCCGTACGAGGCTAGGCTCCCAAAAAGTCTCACACATGTGGTATCCCTGTACTCGGGAGAAGCAACAGAATGTATTTTGGGGTGTAATTTCACATATGCCCATGGCATGTTTGAGCAATATATCATTTAGTGACAACTTTGTGCAAAAAAAAAAAAAATTTGTCTCTTTCCCGCAACTTGTGTCACAATATAAAATATTCCATGGACTCGACATGCCTCTCAGCAAATAGCTTGAGGTGTCTACTTTCCAAAATGGGGTCATTTGGGGGGGTTTGAACTGTCCTGGCATTTTATGCACAACATTTAGAAGCTTATGTCACACATCACCCACTCTTCTAACCACTTGAAGACAAAGCCCTTTCTGACACTTTTTGTTTACATGAAAACATTTTTTTTTTTTTTTTTTGCAAGAAAATTACTTTGAACCCCCAAACATTATATATATTTTTTTAAAGCAAATGCCCTACAGATTAAAATGGTGGGTGTTTCATTTTTTTTTCACACAGTATTTGCGCAGCTATTTTTCAAATGCACTTTTGGGGAAAAAACACACTTTTTAAAATTTTAATGCACTAAAACACACTATATTGCCCAAATGTTTGATGAATTCAAAAAGATGATCTTAGGCCGAGTACATGGATACCAAATATGACATGCTTTAAAATTGTGCACAAACGTGCAGTGGCAACAAAATGAATACATTTTTAAAAGCCTTTACAGGTTACCACTTTAGATTTACAAATGAGGTCTACTGCTAAAATTACTGCCCTCGATCTCACCTTCGCGGTGATACCTCACATGCATGGTGCAATTGCTGTTTACATTTGATGCCAAAACGACGCTTGCGTTCGCCTTAGCGCGAGAGCAGGGGGGGGACAGGGGTGCTCTTTTTGCTTTTTTATCTTATTTTTAAACTGTTTCTTTTTTTTTTTTTTTTTTTTTAAATCATTTTTATTGTTATCTCAGGGAATGTAAATATCCCCTATGATAGCAATAGGTAGTGACAGGTACTCTTTTTTGAAAAAAATTGGGGTCTATTAGACCCTAGATCTCTCCTCTGCCCTCAAAGCATCTGACCTAAACCTGCAGGCATAATTCTGGTATAACCACTCAAAGTTGTGAATGGCGTACCTGAAGACAAAAAAATGGTTAACAATAAAGCACAGTAAACAGTAAAGTATAAAAAATTGCATACCTGAAAAGCAAACATGATAAAACATTGCAGAATAGAATACAGTAAAAAAGAGCAGAACAATAGAGAGAGAATAGAGAGAGAGAACAATAAAACAACTTTTTTTTTTTTATTTTATATAAATTTTTTTTTTTTTTTTTTTTTTTTTTTTTTTTTACACTTACACAGACCCTGTGAAAGTGTGCCTAGTCTGTGCAATGCTGTACCCTACGCTAATACTCAACTAGTGAATGGTAGCGTTCAAAACATTCACCAATGCAAAGACCAGGATTGTCAGGACAGGAGGGACAATAATAGCGGGTGTCACGCCTATATCCGCGCTTGCTGCAGACACGACATCTTTTTTGGGGGGGTTCGTTGGGTAGGGGTACTCGGGAGGACATAAAGAAAATGCCTCTTATGCAGCCGACTGCAATTGGTTGGGGATGGGAATGGGGGAAGTACGGGCGCTGCAGAAGTGGTGGGTTCCCAATTAGGGTTGGCGAATGCAGCAGGAAGGGCATTATGGGCACGACGGGCCTGTGTTTGTCTTCTTCTTGGTGGCAGCGGGACACTACTTGTGCTTGCCACCTCACCAGCTTGAACTGCACTTATGGGACTCGCCACGTCACCAAGTGTTACTGCAGTGCTGGTTTGACTACGACCGGGGTGTACTAGGCCGCTGGCGCTTGCCAGTTCACCAAAACGCTACCAAAAAAACTGTTAACGATCGCAGGGATCAGACCTGACTCTGCTAACGCTGCAGTTATGCGTTTAGTGTTTTGTAAGTGTCAGTGATCGATCGATACTGCACTTGGGTGGGCTGGGCTGGGCCGGGCGGAGGGGCAAAACGCAGGTGCTAGCAGGTATCTGGGCTGATCCCGCTAACACTGTGTTTTTGGGAACCCTAAACTGCTGGGGACCCTAGTATAGATCTGATCGGATCAGATATTGATCTGTTCAGATACTATACCACTAAGGGAAGTGTACGGTGCGTGCGTGGGTGTTAGCGCTACTGGCACTAACCTGACGCTGCCTGGGGCTGGTGCTTGCCAGTTCACCAAAACTCTACCAAAGAAACTGTTAGCGATCGCAAGGATCAGGCCTGACTATGCGAACGCTGCAGTTATGCGTTTAGTAAGTGACAGTGATCAATCGATACTGCACTTGGGTGGGCTGGGCCAGGCGGAGGAGCAAAACGCAGGTGCTAGCAGGTCTCTGGGCTGATCCCGCTAACACTGTGTTTTTGGGAACCCTAAACTGCTAGGGACGCTAGTATAGATCTGATCAGATATTGATCTGTTCAGATACTATACCACTAAGGGTGGCGTATGCTGCGTGCGTGGGTGTTAGCGGTACTGGTGCTAATCTGACGCTGCCTGGGGTGACGCATATCACCGCCGGGCGATCAGGGGGCTAAATCTTTATTCAGTAATAAACGGCGGGTGCCCTGACACTATAAAAAATAAACTAACTAACCAGCGTCACCCGTAACGGTTATACGGTGATCAGTGGTGAAAGGTTAACTAGGGGGCAATCAAGGGGTTAAAACATTTATTAGGTAGTATATGGGGGTCCCTGACGCTATAAAAAGCTGACGGCGAACCTAAATATTTACCTCCCTAACTAGCGTCACCAGCGACACTAATACAGCGATCAGAAAAATGATCGCTTAGTGACACTGGCGACGGGGGGTGATCAAGGGGTTAAAACTTTATTAGGGGGGGGTTAGGGGGTTATCCTAGACCTAAAGGGGGCTAACACTAACTGCCCTACCACACTAACTGTCACAAACTGACACCAATGCAGTAATCAGAAAAAAAAAAAAAACTGCTTGATGTCAGTGTGACGGGGGGGGGGGGGGGGGGATCGGGGGTGTAAAGTATGCCTGGCATGTTCTACTGTGTGTGTGTTTTACACTCACATTGCAGTCTTCTCTCCTCGGCGCGGGAATTGAAAATGCCGAGCTGAGGAGAGATGACATCATTTCCTCTGCCTCTGTGTACTATACAGAGGCAGGGGAATGATCTCATTGGCTGGGAGCGATCGCAAGGGGGGGCCACGAATGGATGGTCTCCCCCCCCTCATATCTGAACGCTCCCAGTCAGAAGCCGACCACCTCGGGCACCGGGGTGGGTCCGATCGGACCCCCCACCCGCGGCAGGCAATCACGTACCAGGTATGTGATTTTGCCTGCCCGTGCCATTCTGCCGCAGTATATCTGCGTTAGGCGGTCAGCAAGTGGTTAATTAATTTATTTTCTGATTTCAGAAAAAGGCCAAATATTTAGTTGCTGCCCACATAGGACGGGGTTAAAATATAAATATCCAGATGTTAAACTACATATCTTTCCCAAAAATTTGGATATGATAAAAATTATGGATAGCCTCATCTAGTTTGAGAGAAGAAGACCTAAGTATTGCAGCTGAAGAAATTTTCAAAGACACAAACGGAGATTGTTTTAGAATGTGCTCTGCCCATTTTCAACAGTCTTATATACATGAAGAAAAAAAAACAAGGGGTTTGAAACCCAATGCAGTTCTGTCAGATTTTCCCAATGACAGTTCAATGTCCTTAACAAAAATAAAGGGACATCCCTGCTGCTGCCCATGTCATCAATCTGGCTTGGAAAACATGATTACAAAAAGTTAAATGAGTACCCAAACATCACATCAATACGACCTGTGGCACTACGTCAAATCTTTAAAAAAAAATTAGTAGAGTCCAGCAAGAATGCTAATTGTAAAGATTTGCAATTTTGGCTATCTGCAGTAATAAACCACTTTTACTGGTGCAGTAGACACTGTAAAGGAGATCCAGATATTTTCTGGAGTACATGGAGACCCTGCTGTACCATGTACGTAACATACATAAGTGGGAGGAGGCTGGTGAAAAAATGAACTGTCAGCATAATCCAATATGTGACTCTGATGTCCATGTAGAATGGCTAAAAAAAACCCAGTGCAGCATTCAAGGCACTTGAGGACTTACTGATGTCAACACAGTTGAAAAATGATGTCCCTCATTTGGTGCTGTACTGTCGCATTGGTGCTATAGAAACCTTTCATTCTAGTGTACCTAAATATTGTAGTAAATGCTTTAATTTCCGGATGAACTCCATGGAGGAACGCACAAAGCTGGCCGTTCTATCTCATAACAATAATGAAGGCCCCTTGAACCACCTTTAGGGAAAGTGAGCCTTGACTGCTGGAAGCATGGCATCACTGTGGATGTGAACCTAAAAGGGAAGTTTAGTAGCTCCCTTAGGATTGGCTACAAGACCTGAGGTGACTGGGTGGAGCCTGAACTCTAGGAAAAGGCTATGCTGATGCACATCCAACTGCTCTGAGGAGATTCAGCTGTCACAAGAGTTGTTAGGTAAGTATCTCTCCTCTGTTCCCAGGCCCCTCACTACAAAAATCTCACAGGTGCTCTGATCCACCATACGGACTGATCCCCAGCCTAGGGTGCCCATGTGTCCCGGATTGCCCGGGACAATCCAGCAATTAGCAGGTCTGTCCCGGGCACTCTCATTCCAGGTCAATACAGTGTTCCGGAATTGCCCTGGGTCAATATAATGCCTTTTCATCGACTCTGTCTCTCACTGTCTCAGCCTGTGGTGGACCCCTAGCTGGCAGAGACCCTTTTTACTTTATTCACCACTGCCACTGGCTCAGTGTCCAAACTGGTTGCTACCTGCCGCCCGCTTGGCGTGTAGCAACCAGTGACGTCACGAGCAGGAGAGAGGCAGAGACCATCACAGTGGAGATTTAACTTCCTCCTCCGCGCCTACTGTTTAGTTCCACCCACCTCCTCCCTGTATGTTCTCGAGTCCAGCCAGGCAGCGGCATGCAGAAGAACCTTCAGAGACAGACTGCAGTGCACAAACAAAATGGAGAGATGGTAGAAAGGAAAGTAAAATGCAAAACACTCACCAACATGACAGATTCATCTGGGTTAAAATCCTGTCAGCTCTCCCCCAACAGCCAGAGTTCTGTGCTGAACTGTCAGCACTTCTCAGAAACTCAGAGTGTGAGGACACTGACAGATGAGATTACACCCTGGATGGAAGGAGGACACATCCTTAGATATCAGGGCAGGGTTCATGCTGGGACTTGAAGTGCTTCACTTTTGGGGGATGTGACCCTCCCAAAAGTGAAGAACTACAGGTCCCAGCACGAACCCCTCAGAGCTGAAGATGTTTCCTGCATCACACACACATGATAACTCCTCACACCCAGCTTCTGTACAGCTGCTCACGGTCTCCTCTCTCCCACTACTTGTTTGCCTCTCACTACACCTGCAGCAGCCCCCCTCCTCCTCCTTCATCCTCAGCCTTTCATGTTCTGCCACTTTTTCACCTACTAGTCTTTTTAACCCCTCTGTATGCTAAGCAATCCTCTCAGCAGTGGCCTATCTCTCATCTGCAACTATCACAGCCTCAGAATCTTGCCAGAATTCCATTCTTTGCTCCTTCAACCTGACAGAATTTTTTTTTCTCCACTGCAGCAGTGTAATTACAGGGGTCGCCATTGCAACCCAGCCTCATACTCCAGGGGGCCCATGCACCATCCCTCTAAACATGTATAGGAGGGGCGGCATATAGAGGAACTGATGCCCTCCATGTTCTTCTTGCAGCCACTGAATGCCTGCAAGTGATAAAGGAGGAAAAGCGGGCATTCAGTGGCTGCAAGAAGAACATGGAGGGCATCAGTTCCTCTATATGCCGCTCCTCCTATCCAGTTTACTTCTGATGCCCATAGGTCCCTCAACGCTCTCCTGGCACCTCTGTGATCTTTCCCAGCCCCCTTCTCCAACCCCCTGCTGTCCTCTGGTCCCACTTGTGCTCTTCTTCAGTCCCCCACTCCGTGCTGTTCTCCGGTCCCCCCCTGTGCTGTTCTCCGGTCCCCCCCTGTGCTGTTCTCCGGTCCCTCCCCCTGTGCTGTTCTCCGTTCCCCCCTCCTGTGCTGTTCTCCGGTGCCCCCTCCTGTGCTGTTCTCCGGTGCCCCCTCCTGTGCTGTTCTCCGGTGCCCCCTCCTGTGCTGTTCTCCGGTCCCCCCTCCTGTGCTGTTCTCTGGTCCCCTCCCCTGTGCTCTTCTCTGGTCCTCATGCTCTTCTCCGGTCCCCCCTGTGCTCTTCTCTGGTCCTCATGCTCTTCTCTGGTCCTCGCAAAAAATGGGGGGTAAAAAGTCCTTGAATCCACACTCGCCAAAGTAGCAAACAGCAAATGGAGTACCAGCCGATTCGTCAATATGTGACGGGATACCTGCCCTAAAAGCAATGGCACTATATCAACAACAGAAAGAGGAGACAAGGGAGTCCCCAGAAAGCAAAAAAGGGGAATGGTCAACTACGGCTTATGGTACAAAAATGCAAAAAGGCTTTATAAGGCCTTAATAAAGCCTTTTTGCATTTTTGTACCATAAGCCGTAGTTGACCATTCCCCTTTTTTGCTTTCTGGGGACTCCCTTGTCTCCTCTTTCTGTTGTTGATACTTCTCTGGTCCTCTCCTGTGCTGTTCTCTGGTCCCCTTCTGTGCTGTTCTCTGGTCCCCTTCTGTGCTTTTCTCCGGTCCCCGTCTGTGCTTTTCTCCAGCCTCCTCCTGTGCTGTTGTCTGGTCCCCTCCTGTGTCCTTCTCCGGCCCCTCCTGTGCTGTTCTCCGGTCCCTCTCCCTGTGCTGTTCTCCGGTCCCCCCTCCTGTGCTGTTCTCCGGTCCCTCCCCGTGCTGTTCTCCGGTCCCCCGTCCTGTGCTGTTCTCCGGTGCCCCCTCCTGTGCTGTTCTCCGGTCCCTCCACCTGTGCTGTTCTCCGGTCCCCCCTCCTGTGCTGTTCTCCGGTCCCTCCCCTTTGCTGTTCTCCGGTGCCCCCTCCTGTGCTGTTCTCCGGTGCCCCCTCCTGTGCTGTTCTCTGGTGCCCCCTTCTGTGCTGTTCTCCGGTGCCCCCTCCTGTGCTGTTCTCCGGTCCCCCCTCCTGTGCTGTTCTCTGGTCCCCTCCCCTGTGCTCTTCTCCGGTCCTCATGCTCTTCTCTGGTCCTCTCCTGTGCTGTTCTCTGGTCCCCTTCTGTGCTGTTCTCCGGTCCCCCCTCCTGTGCTGTTCTCCGGTCCCCCCTCCTGTGCTGTTCTCCGGTCCCCCCTCCTGTGCTGTTCTCCGGTCCCCCCTCCTGTGCTGTTCTCCGGTCCCCCCTCCTGTGCTCTTCTCCGGTCCTCATGCTCTTCTCCGGTCCCCCCCCCGTGCTCTTCTCTGGTCCTCATGGTCCTCTCCGGTCCCCTCTTGTGCTGTTCTCCGGTCCCCTCTTGTGCTGTTCTCCGGTCCCCTCTTGTGCTGTTCTCCGGTCCCCTCCTGTGCTGTTCTCCGGTCCCCTCCTGTGCTGTTCTCCGGTCCCCTCCTGTGCTGTTCTCCGGTCCCCTCCTGTGCTGTTCTCCGGTCCCCTCCTGTGCTGTTCTCCGGTCCCCTCCTGTGCTGTTCTCCGGTCCCCTCCTGTGCTGTTCTCCGGTCCCCTCCTGTGCTGTTCTCTGGTCCCCTCCTGTGTTGTTCTTCAGTCCCCCCCTTGTGCTCTTCTCAGGTACTCATGTTGTTCTCCGATCCCCTCCTGTGCTGTTCTTCAGTCACCCTGTGCTCTTCTCAGGTCCTCATGCTTTTCTCCGGTCCCCTCCTGTGCTGTTCTCCAGTCCCCCCCCCCCCCCGTGCTCTTCTCAGGTCCTCATGCTCTTCTCCGGTCCCCCCTGTGCTCTGGTCTCCATGCTGTTCTCTGATTCCCCTTCCCCTTGTGCTCTTCCAAAGTTCCCTGCTGTTCTTCAGTCCCCCTGTACTGTCTCCCGCCCCCCCTTCTGCCCCCGTAGCTCTGCCAGGTTCCCCCCACCCCTCTCCCACCAGCTTCTGCTGGGATATGTCAGGATGGAGAGTAGGGAAGGGGCCGGTAAATACATACCTCACAACTGCCCCTGATTTGGAGGGACTGTCCCTCATTTAGAGCAAAGTCCCTCTGTCCCTCTTATCTCCGTGTTTGTACCTCATTTTGGTCTGATCTATATAGTTGTATATAAAATGCACTAATTATCTATTAAAAAGCATTTTACAGAGCTAAACCTTTAATCCATATTCCAAATTGCTGCATTTGTAAATTCCAGAAGTCAATATAAAAGAATAGTAGTGGAAAAAAAGCACCTGTGGGTTTGACCAATCTTTTTTTTTTTTTTGTATAATTCTCCTTTAAAGGGGGCGTGGTAGGGGGGCGTGTCCTATGCCTACATATTTTTGCTAATAGGTGTCCCTCATTCCCGTCTCAGAAAGTTGGGAGGTATGAAAACCCTGCCATAGCGCTGAAGCTCACTCCACCTCCAGCTCCACCTGAGACTCTGGCCACTGGTTGCCTAGCAACCAGTGACCTCACAGCTACGACTCTCCAGTCTCCACCATGCCGGACAGAACACCTGCACTGCAGTCTGGGTTACGTTCTCCGTGGTTCTGCCCCTGGCTGTATCCCTGCCTCATACCGCAGAGCGGGCCGAAGCCGCCTCCCCCTCCTCGGCTGTTTACATGTACACAGAAGCCGGAGGAGGGACACTGATCTGAGGTCTGTTGTTAAGCTTATATTATTATATGTATAGATGGACTGAAGAGGGGGACAGGAACATTGATCAGGAAAAAGGTAAAAAGCACCCCCCCAGCACATTTCCGACCTCCACCTCTCTACTAGTACAAGTGGAGGGGTCAGTACTGTGGGGGGTCTGTATTAAGTGGAAAGGGGGTTCGTACTGAGGGAGGGGGTCTATACTTAGTGGAGAGGGGGGTACGTACTGATGGAGGGGGTCTATACTTAGTGGAGAGGGGGGTACGTACTGATGGAGGGGGTCTATACTTAGTGGAGAGGGGGGTACGTACTGATGGAGGGGGGTCTATACTTAGTGGAGAGGGGAGTCCGTACTGCGGGAGGGGGTCTATAATTAGTGGAGAGGGGGGTACATACTGAGGGAGGGGGGTCTATACTTAGAGAAGAGGGGGGTCCGTACTGAGGAAGGGGGTCTATACTTAGTGGGGAGGGGGGTACGTACTGAGGGAGGGGGATCTATACTTAATGTAATAATAGAAATATATTTCAAGCATGGTGTTGGGATGATATAAGTGCTAAAACTAGCCATTCACCTGACAAATCACTCACTGCCGAAATCTGTCAACCCCGAGACTACATTCAACTCAACCCCCTCCCCTTGTGCTGGGAGGGGAGAGAACGAGGCACAGGTTTGAGATGAGGGAGGATTTTTTCTGAAAGTGAGGATATATGCTGAGAGGGGGAACTTATGCTGGAAGGGGGAGATGGTGGAGGGCTTTTGTTAAGAAGGAGAATTTATGCTGGCAAGGGGAGATGAAAGAGGATTTATGCTGGGAGGGGGCGATTGGGGAAGATTTGTGTTGAGAGGGGTATTTATGTTGGGAGGGGGAGATGGGGGAGGATTTGTGCTGAGAGGGGGATTTATGCTGACCGGGAGAGAAGGGGAGGGTTGTGCTGGGAATGGGGAGGTTGAGGCAAGGTTTTGTGCTGAGAAAGGGGATTTGTACTGGAAGGGTTTATTTGAGGGTGAGGATTTGTGCTGAAAGGGGGAATTTTTGCTGCTAGGGGGAAGATGGAGGGGGCAGGGGTCTGGAAGGGGTGTGGGTTACAGATGAAATGGCGGGTCTTATATAGGTAGGGGTGTGGCCTCGACAAGAAGGGTGGGTCGTATTTAAATTAGGGGGTGCATGAATTTAATCAGGCCTAGGGCAGCACAAAACCTAAATACACCACTGATTGGTGCTACATTGGCTTTTCTCCAATCAGCTGGTACCATTCCAGTCAGTAATTTTTAATTGTTAGTACAATTTGTCTTACACTTTTTTTGTCTTACTAGAAAATCTTATAAAATAAGTGCATTTTAAGCAGACATTTGTGGTTTAATACAGGCAGACAAACTCAAAAATGCACAGAACTTTTTAGCACTAAGGGCTTGTTTACACTTGTGGTTGGGAGCTGGTCAAAACAGACATTTGAGACACATTTTTACAGGCCTCCCCCCCAACCACACCCCAGTTAAAGCGGTTGTATACCCATAATTATGACTTTGCATATAATTCTCTATTGTAGTGATTAAAATCATTTGCCATCAATAATTTTTACTGTACCTGCTTCCGTTGCGACTTATCTCTATATTACTTAGTAATGACGTGTAATGCGCATGCGCCGTATCCTCTATCATTCCGGCAAGCCGAGGCCGTGCCGGAAAAATTCTGTGTTTATATAGAGGCTGCATCATTCCTGTTGTAGACATCCGTCCTGCGTCAATGCTTCCTCCGAATTCTTCCCCAAGAGGATCCTGGTTACCTTGTGACTTGCTACGTCACAGGGTGGAGGAAAGACAGACGGAGCGAGTTACAAGCAGGCAGAACTACACGGAGGAGCCTGCTAAAATAGAGATACATCCTGAAAAGTAATAAATGTATTATTTATGTATATACATTATTATAAAGATTTTTGTGGCAATTTATTTTTTTAATAAATCTATAATTTAAAAAAAAAATGCTTTACTATTGTCAATTATTAAATAATAAAAAAATAAATAAATAAAATATACGAACTGAAAAATATTACTGAACACACTCATATCCCTTTCTCACTCTGTTACAAAAAAATCTATCTAGCTACAGTGAGGCAAAAAAGTATTTAGTCAGCCACTAATTGTGCAAGGTCTCCCACTTAAAAAGATGAGAGAGGCCTGTAATTGTCATCATAGGTATACCTCAACTATGAGAGACAAAATGTGGAAACAAATCCAGACAATCACATTGTCTGATTTTTGAAAGAATTTATTTGCAAATTATAATGGAAAATAAGTATTTGGTCACCTACAAACAAGCAAGATTTCTGGCTCTCACAGACCTGTATCTTCTTCTTTAAGAGGCTCCTCTGTCCTCTGTCCTCCTCTGTCCTCCACTCATTACCATGGCACCTGTTTGAACTTGTCCACAACCTCAAACAGTCACACTCCAAACTCCACTATGGTGAAGACCAAAGAGCTGTCGAAGGACACCAGAAACAAAATTGTAGACCTGCACCAGGCTGGGAAGACTGAATCTGCAATAGGCAAGCAGCTTGGTGTGAAGAAATCAACTGTGGGAGCAATAATTAGAAAATGGAAGACATACAAGACCACTGATAATCTCCCTCGATCTGGGGCTCCACGCAAGATCTCAACCCGTGGGGTCAAAATGATCACAAGAACGGTGAGCAAAAATCCCAGATCCACACGGGGGGGACCTAGTGAATGACCTGCAGAGAGCTGGGACCAATGTAACAAAGGCTACCATCAGTAACAAACTACGCCGCCAGGACTCAGATCCTGCAGTGCCAGATGTGTCCCCATGCTTACGCAGTACATGTCCGGGCCCTTCTGAGGTTTGTTAGAGAGCATTTGGATGATCCAGAAGAGGACTGGGAGAATGTCATATGGTCAGATGAAACCAAAGTAGAACTGTTTGGTAGAAACACAACTCATCGTGTTTGGAGGAGAGAGAATGCTGAGTTGCAACCAAAGAACACCATACTTACTGTGAAGCATGGGGGTGGCAACATCATGCTTTGGGGCTGTTTATCTGCAAAGGGAACAGGACGACTGATCCGTGTATATGAAAGAATGAATAGGGCCTTGTTTTGAGTGCAAACCTCCTCCCATTAGCAAGGGCATTGAAGATGAAACATGGCTGGTTCTTTCAGCATGACAATGATCCCAAACACACCGCCCAGGCAACGAAGGAGTGGCTTCGTAAGAAGCATTTCAAGGTCCTGGCGTGGCCTAGCCAGTCTCCAGATCTCAACCCCATAGAAAACCTTTGGAGGGAGTTGAAAGTCTATGTTGCCCAGCGACAGCCCCAAAACATCACTGCTCTAGAGGAGATCTGCATGGAGGAATGGGCCAACATACCAGCAACAGTGTGTGACAACTTTGTGAAGACTTACAGAAAACGTTTGACCTCTGTCATTGCCAACAAAGGATATATAACAAAGTATTGAGATGAACTTTTGATATTGACCAAATACTTATTTTCCACCATAATTTGCAAATAAATTCTTTCAAAAATCAGACAATGTGATTCTCTGGATTTGTTTCCACATTTTGTCTCTCATAGTTGAGGTATACCTATGATGACAATTACAGGCCTCTCTCATCTTTTTAAGTTGGAGAACTTGCACATGAAAGAATGAATGGGGCCATGTATCGTGAGATTTTGAGTGCAAACCTCCTCCCATTAGCAAGGGCATTGAAGATGAAAGGTGGCTGGTTCTTTCAGCATGACAATGATCCCAAACACACCACCCGGGCAACGAAGGAGTGGCTTCGTAAGAAGCATTTTAAGGTCCTGGCGTGGCCTAGCCAGTCTCCAGATCTCAACCCCATAGAAAACCTTTGGAGGGAGTTGAAAGTCCGTGTTGCCCAGCGACAGCCCCAAAACATCACTGCTCTAGAGGAGATCTGCATGGAGGAATGGGCCAACATACCAGCAACAGTATGTGACAACTTTGTGAAGACTTACAGAAAACGTTTGACCTCTGTCATTGCCAACAAAGGATATATAACAAAGTATTGAGATGAACTTTTGATATTGACCAAATACTTATTTTCCACCATAATTTGCAAATAAATTCTTTCAAAAATCAGACAATGTGATTCTCTGGATTTGTTTCCACATTTTGTCTCTCATAGCTGAGGTATATCTATGATGACAATTACAGGCCTCTCTCATCTTTTTAAGTTGGAGAACTTGCACAATTGGTGGCTGACTAAATACTTTTTTGCCCCACTGTATATATGTATATAGATATAGAGATATATATATAAATAGATATATTTTATATTTTAAAATAAATAATTAAAAACTAATAAATATAAAATGATATAAAACGTATTGTACACAAACACACCCCTCTCTCACTCATTTATAATATATATGTGTATAACGATAAAAAAAATATAGATATAGATAGATCTATATAAAAGGCAGGCAAAAAAGTTCCCAGAGAGTAGGTTCTTTCCAGCTTAAGTAGCGCTCAAAAAACAAAAACTCATAAAATTGAAAAAATAAATAAATAAAAAAACATATGAGCAAGAACGAACTATTTAAAATTTAAAAAATTGTGACAGTCCTGGTATTGGGTAATTTCTCATATTAAAAAAAATTCATATCACTGAAGAGATGTTCTACCATCACCACACCATGTGATTCCACTCCCTATAGGAATTGCACTCACCAAACTAATAAACGATCGCCTTAATAGATAAATCCAGCTTTAAGCTCAGCAACTGCAGGACATCAGCATGGGAATTCAGTAACGATCAACCCAACAGATAAATGGCGTCCTGATCCTGAACCATCCAGACTAAACACATCCGCAATCCTCTTAATCTCTCAGGAATATAGGAGGAAAGGAATCCACATAGTGTGATACTGTAAAACTTTTATTGTCCCAAAAAAAACCCGACTCTTAAGATATTGCACTTACACAAAATTCAATTTAAAACACCATTCAGGTAACTCATACAGCAATGGTCATAGCAGTTCCGATAATCTCACCACCTCAAAGCAGAGCAGATCGTTCGTGGTGGTTCCCGGGAGAGACTCAGAACAAATCCTAAATGCAGCAAGCTGTGTGGTCTCCCCTAGACGCTTTTCAACATTCTGTCTTTATCAATAGGAGGGACGTCTTGATCGTTAGTGAATTCCCATATGTCAGTATTACATTGTATATCCCTGTATGTTGTGGTCGTTCAGGTGCTTATCTAATAGTTTTTTGAAACTATTGATGCTCCAGCCTGAAACCACCGCATGTGGAAGGGAATTCCACATCCTTGCCGCTCTTACAGTAAAGAACCCTCTACGCAGTTTAAGGTTAACCTCTTTTCCTCAAATTTTATAAGTGGCAATGTGTCTTATTAAACTCCCTTCCGCTGAAAAGTTTTATCATTGTTGTGGGGTCACCAGTAAGGTATTTGTAAACTGAAATCATATCTGCTCTCAAGCGTCTCTTCTCCAGAGAGAATAAGTTCAGTGCTCGTAACCTTTCTTCATAACTAATATCCTCCAGTCCCTTTATTAGCTTTGTTGCCCTTCTTTGTACTCGCTCCATTTCCAGCACATCCTTCCTGAGGACTGGTGCCCAGAACTGGACAGCATACTCCAGGTAAGGCCGGACCAAAGTCTTGTAGACTGGGAGAATTATCGCTTTGTCTCTGGAGTTAATCCCCTTTTTAATGCATGTCAATATTCTGTTTGCTTTACTTGCAGCAGCTTGGCATCGCATGCCATTGCTGAGCCTATCATCTACTAGGACCCCCAGGTCCTTTTCCATCCTCGATTCCCCCAGAGGTTCTCCCCCCAGTGAGTAGATTGCATTCATATTTTTGCCACCCAAATGCATTATTTTACATTTTTTCACATTAAACCTCATTTGCCATGTAGTTGCCCACCCCATTCACTTGTTCAGATCTACTTGCAAGGTTTCCACATCCTGCGGAGAAGTTATTGCCCTGCTTAGCTTAGTATTGTCTGCAAATACAGAAATTGAACTGTTTACTCCATCCTCCAGGTCGTTTATGAACAAATTAAATAGGACTGGTCCCAGGACAGAACCCTGGGGTACCCCACTTTCCACCCCTGACAATTCCGAGTACTCCCCATTTATCACCACCCTCTGAATTCGCCCTTGTATCCAATTTTCAATCCATGTACACACCCTACTGTCCATGCCAAAAGACCTTATTTTGTACAGTAAACGTTTATGGGGAACTGTATCAAATGCTTTTGCAAAATCCAGATACAGTACACCACGTCTACGAGACTTCCTTTATCTAGATGGCAGCTCACCTCCTCATAGAAAGTTAATAGATTGGTTTGGCAAGAATGATTCTTCATGAATCCATGCTGATTACTGCTAATGATACCGTTTTTCGTTACTAAAGTTCCTTATCAACCCCTCCAAGAGCTTGCATACTATTGATGTTAGGCTAACTGGTCTGTAATTCCCAGGGATGTATTTTGACCCTTTTTTAAATATTGGTGCCAGTGCTGTGTCTTGGCCCAGGCCTAGGGTGGCACTTTGCGGGGGGTGGTAAAAAAGCTCCCCCCGACCCTTCCTCCCGAGTCCCAGCTCCCGCGGCCTCCTCCCACTCAGATACAGCCTCCCGTGTGCACACAAGTGGCGTCGGCGGCCACATCCACCGCCCACAGCCACTGATGCCTGACTAGTGGCGGAGTGATCTACAGCCTTGTGTGCTGCGCTGGGGTCCGGGAGCCTGGACTTGCCTTCAGACATCAGGAAATCCTGCCAACTGCTTCACCATGCAGCGTGACATGCCGCCCAAACTCAGGTAGGATACCATTGTATCATGGAGAGAGGAAAAAGGAAAATACTGGACGGCCGCACTCCGTGAAAACGAAAACACCTTTATTGTAACAAAAATACCAAAACAGGTCACACAAGAAGTAGATATAACAGGACAACAGCTAACGCGTTTCACATCAACTGATGCTTACTCACAGCTTTAATGGCATATGTGTTAAACTCATGCGAAACACATTTACACTGCGGTGCGCTGGAGGCCCATGAATGTAAATTATGCCAAAAATAAAAGAAAAAACAGGGAAAATAAACATTATATATATATATATATATATATATATATATATATATATATATATATATAAAGTGTGACTTACAGGTGGCTGATTAGAAACACTCATAAATTATTTAATTTGGATTGCACTAAAAAGTGACATCTCCCATAGCAGGTCATAAACGGCTATACAAGCGCACCGGAGTATAAATGTGGCAAAAGTTTGGTAGCCTGAACCAAAGCTCATATTATCTATCATAATGATTCAAAAATATAATGAAAATGGCTATTGGACAGATAGCCAAAGTGAAAAACAATAAAACCACATAGAAGAGGAGAAAAAAAAAAACGAAGAAAAAAGAAAAACTGGCAAAGCAATATCTGTATCTGAGTCTCACTCAAGATGCTGCAAACGGTATGTAGGGGAGGGAGGAAAAGACAAAAAAGCAACCAAGTAAAATAGAATAGAATGAAGACGATTTTGAAGGAAAATTTCTCAATAAATGATGTGTGTATAGTGGAACAAACCGTCTCACTCAAGACGCTGCAAACAGGATAATAGAGGTAGTAAGATACCTCTACAATAAATAATGAAAAAAGGGAGAAAAGGAACCCTTAGAACAAAAGGGTATCTAGGAACAGAGATAGAAAGCGTCACCAAGGGGTATTTAAACACATAAATTTACTCTATCAGAGATGTTAGTGTAAAGTAACTCGTGCCTCCAAAGAGAAAGTGAGGCCCGGAACGTCATAAAAGAAAAAAGAATAGTGCAGGGCCGGGCATGACAGTGTGTCTAGTGACACACAGGGTTAAGCTGGCTTGTGTTTTGGTGGGGGGCAGAGGCAGCAGGAAACTTGAGGGGAGCGGCCATACAAAAGGAGGGGCGGAGTTTTGGACTGGGTCAGTGGATCGAGGAAAGACACAAGGAGGCAGATTTTCTCTGCTCCTCCACAGCCATGGCCGACATTGACCTGATCCTGGCTCGTTTGCGGCAGGCAGCGGCGTCCAGGGGACCAGAGTGGCTCCATAGCCAGATGGCGGGGATCATCGATGCAGAGGCTGGCGGTTCGGCGGCGGCAGGTGAGGGGACTGCGCGTGCACGGAGGTCGCGGCCTCCGGCGCGTTATTCGCCGGGACCCGGTGGCCGATCGGGTCGCCAGGCACGAAGCCCTAGGGGGGAACAGTCAGCCCCACCGGCCAAGAGGAGTCACCCGACGGCCGCTGCTGGGCCCGGGCGGAACACACGCCGGGGGCCACAGAGACAACATGGCGCCGGTTCCCCAATTACAGGGCCCAGGCGGGAGCGAGCGAACCCCCCAGCAGCTCAGCACGAGCCAAGGGGGGAGGACAGAAGGGAGAGGACAGCTGCAGCGGCATCCAGGGCCGTAACTAGAAGCCGTACCGACACCGCAGGTGGGCACCGGTCACCTGGCGTTGGGAGAGAGCTGCAGAGGGAAGGCCAGAGGACTGATCAGGCCGGACGGGTGTCAGTCACTCCAGGGCAGCGCGGACTCCAGTTGGGAGACGGGGCTTCGGAGGTCGGACAGGTCGTGTCCCAGCGGGGACATACGGCTTCCAGGAGGGACGCGCCTGGGGGGCTCACTACGCCGGCAAGCCCATCTCAAGGGGACCCGTCGGACGATGAGTCGGAAGAAGGTGAGGTGGAGACACGCCAGCAAGATACGGCGGTGGAAACCAGATCAGCGGCTATTGGGAGGTCTCCGGGTCGGCCCGGTAAGTCCAGTAATAATTTTTCTGTCACCAATGATTTACAAAATATATGGGCCATGGTTACCTCGGGTACGGCAGGGGTAGCCGCCCACCCGCCACGTTTGCAGGGACAGGGCCAGGACCACCAATTGGCGGGACCAGGATCCGCCGGTTCGGGGTCAGGGGGACAACTTCAGGAGCTGTTGGAGGGCCTGAGGGCACTAGTGGGGCGCTTTGGGGAACAACCTCCTCAGGCGACCACGAGTTCAGCATCGCAAGGAGCGCAAGGGACTGGCGGGGGCGTGTCTGCGGGGGGGGGAGGTAGAAGTCTCTTCAGGGGTGTCTGCTGACAAGACCCTGGAATCGGGGGTCAGTAAGGATGGGAGAAAGAGGGACAGCGGAGGCTCTGGGTAGAACGGACATTGTCAGGATCGCGGACGCAGCGAAATGCGAGGTATACGTCTGTTTTGAGGGCCCGCTGGGTGCGCATCTGAAACAGGAGGTTCGGGAAAAAATTCAAAAAGGGGAATACGTGGAAATCTTTTCCTTGTTGCCGTTGGAAAAGTTTAATTTGGACAGGGTTAGGCCTGATGACTCCAAGAAGGAAGAGGAGGAGAAGAGGAGATACAGGTTGATTCCAAGGACGTTTGTTAACTGGTTACAAGTGTTCGCTATCATGGCCAGCGTCATTGGCGAAAAGAATCCTGAACATTGTTCGGGGTTGTTTTGTTATATGGATGCTATCGGGGAGGCTCGGGCAACGCTATGACGAGCAGTTCCGGCAACGCAGAGCGGTTCGTCCGGCCCTGCGTTGGGACCATAAGGACATTAGTCTGTGGATGAGACTGATGTCCTCGGCCAAGGCCTCGCCTCAGTTTTTTCAAGGGGGGGCCGGGGGTACACACTCCTCAGGACTACCGGCCGGTAAAAAATGGGGAGTGTGTTGGCAATACAACGAAGGCAACTGTAAGTTTGGGGGTTCGTGCAAATTCAAGCACGAATGCTCAGGGTGTGGGGGAGCCCACACATTTGCCAGATGCTTCAAAAAAGGGAAACGTACCGGCGAGCCTGCTAACAAGAGGGATGACGCCAGAGAAGGTGGAAAGGATGCTGCCTTTCCTAAGTAAGTATCCGGATAAGGAAGCGGCATCGCTAATCATTGCAGGTTTTAGGGAGGGGTTCAAAATACCATGCACCTTGGAGGTGGTTCCCCCCATGGCAAGGAATTTAAAATCAGCATGGCAACACCCGGGGGTGGTGGGTGAAAAATTGGCGAAAGAAGTGGCGTTAGGCCGCATGGTAGGGCCATTCACGGAGAAGCCATTACCGGATTTAGTGGTGTCCCCACTGGGGGTGGTGCCCAAAAAAGAACCAAATAAGTTTCGGTTAATTCAGCATTTATCCTTTCCAAGAGGGGGCTCGGTCAATGACTTCATTGACCCTGATGCCTGCACTGTATCCTATACTTCATTTGATGCAGCGGTGCGGTGGGTTAGGAGGTACGGAAAGGGGGCACTGATGGCAAAATCCGACATAGAAGCAGCGTTTCGGCTACTCCCAGTGCATCCGGACAGCTTTAGGCTGCTGGGTTGCCACTGGCAAGAACAGTTTTATGTCGATAAATGTTTGCCCATGGGTTGCTCCATTTCTTGCGCCATGTTCGAAGCATTCAGTTCCTTTTTGGAGTGGGTGATTAGGGATGTGTCAGGGCTGGACTCGGTTATCCATTACTTGGATGACTTCCTTTGTATAGGTCCTCCTTCCTCCAGTGTGTGTGCGATTTTATTGTCAATGTTGCAGCACATTGCGGAAAGGTTCGGCGTGCCATTGGCAGCTGAGAAGACAGAAGGCCCGACAACTGAGATTAGTTTCCTGGGTATCGTTATCGACACGATACAAATGGAATGCAGGTTACCGCAAGAAAAATTAGTGGATTTGCAGAAGGAGATCCGGGAGATGCATGGAATGCGGAAGGTGCAATTGCGGACCCTGCAGTCATTGCTAGGTAAGCTAAATTTCGCTTGTAGGATCATACCTATGGGTAGGGTGTTTTGTAGAAGGCTGTCCGGAGCCACGGCGGGAGTTAAAGCCCCTACACATTTTATCAGGTTGACTCGGGAGCATCGGGAGGACCTGAAGGTATGGTATCAATTCCTGTCAGTGTACAACGGAAGAGCAGTGTGGATGTCAGGTCCGGTAAGTAACTTTGACGTGGAGCTAGTTACGGACGCGGCGGGTTCTACGGGTTACGGAGCATATTTTCAGGGGCAATGGAGCGCCGAACCTTGGCCACAATCATGGGTGAAGGCAGGGCTTCTTCGTAACCTGGTACTGTTGGAACTGTTTCCAGTGGTGCTGGCTATGGAGTTATGGGGGCGGTCTTGCCAGAATTTAAAGTTGAGGCTTAATTGCGATAACATGGGGTTTGTGCAGGTCGTCAATCGCATGTCAGCGTCTTCCCAACCTGTCATTAGGCTGATGCGACAGTTGGTATTGCGGTGCTTGCAATTGAATATCTTTATATATGCTGTACACATACCGGGGATTGACAACTCATTGGCTGATTCGCTGTCTCGCTTTCAGTGGGACAAGTTCAGGGAACTAGCTCCGGCAGCAGAGAAGGAAGGGATTCCTTGCCCGGAGTGGATTTGGGAGCTGGCATTGGAGTCGCCGCAGGATGGATCCAGCAATCAGTGAGTAATTCCACTTGGATGGCATATGTGAAGGTATGGAGAGAATGGGCGGGTCTAATCCACGAAGCTGGGGTGGAGAAGGATGGGTCCAAGGTGAGACTACTGGTCTTGTATTTTGTGTCCAGAAATATGGAAAACGGGGTTGCGGTTTCGTCCATTGAAAAGAAGATGGCGGCTTTGTCATTTCTTTTCAAGTTACAAAGGAGGGAGGACTGGACGAAGGAATTTTGGGTTAGGCAAGCCCTCAAGGGGTACAAAAAAGGAAAAAAGAGAAAAGATACAAGAAGGCCCGTCACTTTTGCAAACCTGATGTCCATTTGCGGGCAGTTAGGGTCAATATGTTCTTCTAGTTATGAATGTTTGCTGTTTACAGCAGCTTTTTCGTTAGCGTTTTTTGGAGTGTTCAGGATTGGGGAATTGGTTAGCCCGGCACGGGGGGGACTGCGGGTGGCATTTTGGTACAGGACGTTAGGTCACACAGGGATAAAGTGTGTTTGCGATTGCGGAGGTCAAAGACTGATCAGACGGGGAAGGGGGTGGACGTATGGTTGTTCGCTCTGCCTGGATCCATGGTATGCCCGGTAAGGGCGGTCGAGGAATTGGCACGGGTGAAGCCGACGGGTGGGGGACCATTTTTGCGTCATGAGGACGGGTCCTATTTATCTAAGTTTCAATTTGTAGCAGTATTTAGAAAATGTTTGACGAAGTTGGGATTGGATGGGAAGGCTTACGCTTCACACTCCTTCCGCATTGGGGCGGCTACCGAAGCTGCCAGATGTGGGTTGGATGAGGCAGCCGCGAGGAGGATCGGTAGATGGGAATCGAGAAGGTTCCGCACCTACATACGACCTCAGCTGATTGTAGAATAAAAAAAAAAAAAAAAAAAAAAGGAAAGTCCGGGTAAGTGGGGGTTTTGTTAAGTTTATTATAAATGACATTGCCTTGGTTTGTGATCTTTTCATTTCAGAGGGAGGTGCTCCACGCCTCGTCTGGATTCTTGGGCACTCTTACGTGTGTTGGGGGGCCCGGAGAGGTGATGCGAGACCCGATGGGCGGCAGCTGGGAATATCAAGGAGAGAGGCATATATCAGGTGGCTGGGGAGACCGGGTATGATGTGGGGTAGAGTCGTTCCAGAAGTAGAACGTTATGCGTGGTTAGACAGACCACCAGATGTGTTGGTCATTCACGCAGGAGGAAATGATCTAGGGGTACGTACGTTCAGAGCATTAATGGCAGATGTTAAGTCGGATTTGTTATATATCCGCACGGTTTTTCCTAATACCCTTCTGTTATGGTCCGACATGGTGGCACGAACCACCTGGCGGATGGCAAGATCTGTTGCACGGCTTAACAAAGCACGAATACGCGTTAACAAGGTAGTGGGGAGGTTTTTGGTGCAACAGGGGGGTATGGTGATAAGGCATAGAGAACTGGAGATTAATGTTGGCCTTTATTTACGCAGGGATGGTGTTCACCTCACGGATGTGGGGATAGATCTGTGGACCATGGGGCTGCAGGATGGAATCCAAAGGGCATTGAGGGTGTGGAGGGGCCCTTAAGGATAAGGTTTCATCCTTTCGGGCTGTGGCTGTGTTTTTTCTGTTGGTCGGTGGTGGTAGCAGTAAACAAATGTGGTAAAAAGGGGTGGGGGGTCATCGATAGTATGGCCCCTCCGGTGTATTCCCGAAGTGGAATACCGGTATGTTTACACTGCGGGCAAGGGGTTGTCTCCGAGCGGCACAGCTGGAGGCCTATCAAGTTGGAAATGGTTCCCGCAGTGTATTGTTTTGATATGTGGTAAAAGGGGGTAGCTCTGCCATTGACCAACAGATTGCGGTTAATAATATGTCGTTTGCACTGAAGTTATATGGTATTTTTATTCTTAAGGTTATTGGAGTTATTTATTCATTTTGTTTAATAAAAAGGCTGTTGTGGGCAGTTTATACTCCAGCAAGTTGGTGTGGTCTCGTTAATTAAGATAAGAAGTAAAAGGGGTCAGAGTAAAATGGTATAGCGGTAAGAGGAAGTAGGTGGGTACATCTGGAATACACTGGTCAAGTGAGGCCCGGAACGTCATAAAAGAAAAAAGAATAGTGCAGGGCCGGGCATGACAGTGTGTCTAGTGACACACAGGGTTAAGCTGGCTTGTGTTTTGGTGGGGGGCGGAGGCAGCAGGAAACTTGAGGGGAGCGGCCATACAAAAGGAGGGGCGGAGTTTTGGACTGGGTCAGTGGATCGAGGAAAGACACGAGGAGGCAGATTTTCCCACCCTCCCTCCCTTTTAGGTCTGTTTTAGTGTGGTTAACGTGTGTGTTTATTTTTCAGGTTAGGAAGAAGAGGTCGTCATGACAGCCGGGGGTTGGCTGTGTTTTTTCTGTTGGTTGGTGGCGGTAGCAGTAAACAAATGTGGTAAAAAGGGGTGGGGGGTCATCGATAGTATGGCCCCTCCGGTGTATTCCCGAAATGGAATACCGGTATGTTTACACTGCGGGCAAGGGGTTGTCTCCGAGCGGCACAGCTGGAGGCCTATCAAGTTGGAAATGGTTCCCGCAGTGTATTGTTTTGATATGTGGTAAAAGGGGGTAGCTCTGCCATTGACCAACAGTTGCGGTTAATAATATGTCGTTTGCACTGAAGTTATATGGTATTTTTATTCTTAAGGTTATTGGAGTTATTTATTCATTTTGTTTAATAAAAAGGCTGTTGTGGCCAGTTTATACTCCAGCAAGTTGGTGTGGTCTCGTTAATTAAGATAAGAAGTAAAAGGGGTCAGAGTAAAATGGTATAGCGGTAAGAGGAAGTAGGTGGGTACATCTGGAATACACTGGTCAAGTTTCACTCCATCCGCTGTAATCTGTAACATAATTGATCTGAAAAAATCCTAACTGGTATGTAATGGGGGGTAAATAGCATTTTTATAAACAACCAAAATGGGTTTGGTTGATTACTAATGAATAAGGTAAATGGGGTGCTTTAAGGAAGGCGGAACCTGATAGTTCCGCTAATCCTGCACAAAAGTTAAAGTAACTAGGTAGAAATATATTGAAATTATAAGCCTAGAGCTTAATTAATCGAAAAAATTAAATAAATGAATAAATTGATTAAATGACACCCCTCTGGTTAACCCTCTGATGGGCCGGACAGAATACTGCACCACGCATCGGACGGTATGAATGAAAACATTATTTAACCACTTCAGCCCCGGAAGGATTTACCCCCTTCCTGACCAGAGCACTTTTTACAATTTGGCACTGCGTCGCTTTAACTGCTAATTGCGCAGTCATGCGATGCTGTACCCAAACAAAATTTGCGTCCTTTTCTTCCCACAAATAGAGCTTTCTTTTGATGGTATTTGATCACCTCTGCGGTTTTTATTTTTTGCTCTATAAACGGAAAAAGACCGAAAATTTTGAAAAAAAATTATATTTTCTACTTTTTGTTATAAAAAAAAATCCAATAAACTCAATTTTAGTCATACATTTAGGCCAAAATGTATTCGGCCACATGTCTTTGGTAAAAAAAATGTCAATAAGCGTATATTTATTGGTTTGCGCAAAAGTTATAGCGTCTACAAACTAGGGTACATTTTCTGGAATTTACACAGCTTTTAGTTTATGACTGCCTATGTCATTTCTTGAGGTGCTAAAATGGCAGGGCGGTACAAACCCCCCCCCAAATGACCCCATTTTGGAAAGTAGACACCCCAAGGAAATTGCTGAGATGCATGTTGAGCCCATTGAATATTAATTTTTTTGAATAATGACAAAAAAAAAAAATTACAAAAAGTTGTTACTAAATGATATATTGCTCACACAGGCCATGGGCTGTGTGGAATTGCACCCCAAAATATATTCAGCTGCTTCTTCTGAGTACGGGGATACCACATGTGTGGGACTTTTTGGGAGCCTAGCCGCGTACGGGGCCCTGAAAACCAATCACCGCCTTCAGGATTTCTAAGGGCGTAAATTTTTTATTTTACTCCTCACTACCTATCTCAGTTTTGAAGGCCATAAAATGCCCAGATGGCACAACCCCCCCCCCCCCAAATGACCCCATTTTGGAAAGTAGACACCCCAAGCTATTTGCTTTGAGGCATGTTGAGTCCATGGAATATTTTATATTTTGACACAAGTTGCGGGAACGTGACAATTTTTTTTTTTTTTTGCACAAAGTTGTCACTAAATGATATATTGCTCACACAGGCCATGGGCATATGTGGAATTGCACCCCAAAATACATTTATCTGCTTCTCCTGAGTATGGGGATACCACATGTGTGGGACTTTTTGGGAGCCTAGCCGCTTACGGGCCCCGAAAACCAATCACCACCTTCAGGATTTCTAAGGGTGTAAATTTTTGATTTCACTCGTCACTGCCTATCAGAGTTTCGGAGGTCATGGAATGCCCAGGTGGCACAAACCCCCCCCAAATGACCCCATTTTGGAAAGTAGACAGGTTACCACTTTAGGTTTACAGAGGAGGTCTACTGCTAAAATTACTGCCCTCAATCTGACCTTCGCGGTGATACCTCACATGCATGGTGCAATTGCTGTTTACATTTGACGCCAGACCGATGCTTGCGTTCGCCTTAGCACGAGAGCAGGGGGGACAGGGGCGTTTTGTTTTTTTTTCTTTATTATTTTTTTGCTTTTTTATCTTATTTTTAAACTGTTCCTTTAATTTTTAAAAAAAAATCATTTTTATTGTTATCTCAGGGAATGTAAATATCCCCTATGATAGCAATAGGTAGTGACAGGTACTCTTTTTTGAAAAAAATTGGGTCTATTAGACCCTAGATCTCTCCTCTGCCCTCAAAGCATCTGACCACACCAAGATCGGTGTGATAAAATGCTTTCCCAATTTCCCAAAGGCGCTGTTTACATCCTACGTTGGTGGCATGGTTTTTTTGGATATCATAAAGATGATCGTAAAGGCGATCTTTTAATCTGCGTGTAGTTCTGCCAACATACTGTACGTGACATGTGGTACAAGTGAGTTACATACCGTGTGTTACAGGTTGGTGACCACCGCTCCAGGTAACTGGGTTTGAATTTCCCGTCCTCCGCTGGGTGAATTGTGAGAGCTCCAGGTGCTGGTGATTGCTATTCCAATGGTATAGGTGCAATGAAAAATCTGGACTGCCGCACTCCGGATTGGAATAATAAAGGTAAAATCTTCTTTATTGAAAAAATGACATGGTATAAAATGCGTACATTGCTCTGTTGAAGTGATACAGCATAACTGCTGACGCGTTTCACGCTCCCATAGAGCGCTTACTCATAGCTGGTTTGTACAACAATGAAAGTCACTTATATACACATTGTACGTCTCACACATGACCCCATACTGATTGTATAACTCTAAACAGCTGATCGTTAGATTGTATGGCCTCTTAACATAGAGTTAATTGGGTGTGTGTTTTATGGTGGAGTGTTTATTGAAGACGTGAATGTGCAGACAAGATGTTTCTATAGACAATACAAAAAATATCCATAAATAAAAAGTTTATATTGCTTTTAAAAGTCTTTTGAAGAAGGAAAGTTAGGAAGATATAAAGTTTCCTTTCTTTCCACGGGACTGAGATAGGTGCTAAAACTAGCGCTTAGACGTATAAACATGTAAACCATTATATAAATGAATGCAGGTATATATGAGCCATATGGCCCAGCAGCCACGACATAGTGTGAAAGATATCATATGTCTGCTCAGTTTACAAAAAAATTTTTTATATATAAATGAGAATATTGTAAAGGTTATTATGAGGAGACACTATGAAAAACCACTGTGTTTTGTAAACGATAAAGTCTTACATGTGAGGATCTGTGACAGTGTTTGCATGACTTTCAAATTTCATGACTTTATGTGAACTCTACCAGATTTGAAATGCAAACAAAGTGTATGCATATATGGTGTGTGGGTGCTTTTTTAGTAATCTGAACTCCACAAGGAAAAAAAAAAAAATAAAAATAAAAAAATAAAAAAATAAAATAAAATATATATTTTATAAATGCATGTATATGTGCATTTATGTGTATCATAAATATAAAAGGTGAAAATGAAAAATAAAGTGGAGATCAACATAAAACGTGAAGGGGGCATGTGTATATATATATATATATCTATCAAAGCACCCACCCCCCATGTTGAGGGCATGCGGCCTGGTACGGTTCAGGAGGGGGGGGCGCTCGCTCGTCCCCACCCCCTTTCCTGACCGGCCGGGCTGCGTGCTCGGATCGGGGTCTGGTATGGATTTTAGGGGGGACCCCACGCCGTTTTTTCGGCGTAGGGGCTTCCCTTTATAATCCATACCAGACCTAAGGGCCTGGTATGACCCGCGACGGGGCTCGCAAGGTGTCAATCTCGCCGATAAAAGCGGCAAGATTGACATCCTTTGCTAGTCCCGTCGCATCTGAGTCACCTTCAAAATGAACGGACTTGTCCGTGTGTGGGCAAGTCCGTTCATTCTGAAAGTCCGCCGTAACTCCGGTGAAAGTCCGTCGGAAAGACGGGCGGACCTAGCCTGTCGCAAAGTCCGGTCGTGTGTGGGCAAGTCCGTCCGTTTTAAAGTCCGGCGCACCTGGAGGACAAAGTCCGTCAGAAAGTGTGCCGGACCAAGTAGGATAGAAAGTCCGACCGTGTGTACGCGGCATAAAGAATTGACCTACTGGTATACTGTTGACTGTATGGCTCGGATGGCCAGAATCTGCCCGTAGCAACGTGTTGCCAGCACTAGGCTTCCTATAAAGATTGGAAACTATCTTACCGTCTTCTCCTGTTAACCTGACATCAAGGATTTCTATGGTTTTAGAATTGATGTTTCCAGTGAATCTTAAATTAAGCATATTATTATTTAGGTGTGTGGGTCAGAAACAATAAACAGGAGGTCATCTATGTACCTGCAATAAAAAACTGTATCCGAGCGACGGGGGCCACCAGCCCCAAAGATGCGGAGCCTTTCCCACCATCCCATATATAAATTGGCCAAGGACGGTGACAATTTTTGTTACAATAAAGGTGTTTTCGTTTTCACGGAGTGTGGCTGTCCAGGATTTTCCTTTTTCCTCTCTCCATATTTTGTGCAGAGCCAGCACCTGTGAGGCTGATTTGGACGTTTCACTTCCATCCAGATGTGTCAGTCCTGGGAGCGGCTTTTTTTCCTTTACCATTGTATCATGGGGAGAGTGGGGAGGAGTGTATGTCAGCCAAGAAGTGAGTGTCAGGGGTGGAAGACTGTGCAGTCTCCTGATGCTGTGTTTGGACTGTGAGGACTGGTGGCAGCCCGCTCTGCTGGGACTTGTAGTGCCCTCTGTGGGGGGGCTGAGATATGGCAGCCTCCTATGCTGGGACTTGTAGTGCACTCCGCAGGGGGCAGAGATATGGCAGCCTCCTATGCTGGGACATGTAGTGCACTCTGTGGGGGGCTGAGATATGGCAGCCTCCTATGCTGGGACTTGTAGTGCACTCTGCAGGGGGCTGAGATATGACAGCCTCTTATGCTGGGACTTGTAGTGCACGCTGTGGGGGGCTGAGATATGGCAGCCTCCTATGCTGGGACCTAGGAGGATAGGAGGATGCCATATCTCAGCCCCCCGTAAAGTACACTACAAGTCCCAGCATAGGAGGCTGCCATATCTCAGCCCTGCATAGAGTGCACTACAAGTCCCAACATAGGAGGCTGCCATATCTCAGCCCCCTGTAGTCTAGGGCACTACAAGTCCCAGCAGAGCAGAGGATTTTTTTCTGAAAGTGAGGATATATGCTGGGAGGGGAAGATGGGAAAGGATTTGTGCTAAGAGGGGGGACTTATGCTGGAAGGGGGAGATGGGGGAGGGTTTTTGCTAAGAGGGAGAATTTATGCTGGCAATGGGAGACGGAAGAGGATTTATGCTGGGAGTGGGACATGGGGGAGGATTTGTGCTGAGAGCGGTATTTATGTTGGGAGGGGGAGATGGGGGAGGATTTGTGCTGTGAGGGGTATTTATGTTGGGAGGGAGAGATAGGGGAGGATTTGTGCTGAGAGGGGGATTTATGTTGGGAGGGGGAGATGGGGGAGGATTTGTGCTGAGAGGGGGATTTATGTTGGGAGGGGGACATGGCAGTGGCTGCGTGTGATGGGCACAGTGGCTGCGTGTGATGGGCACAGTGGCTGCGTTTGATGGGCACAGTGGCTGCGTTTGACGGCACAGTGGCTGCAATTGAAGGGCACAGTAGCTGCGTTTTATGGGCACAGTGGCTGCGTTTGTTGGCACAGTGGCTACGTTTGTTGGTACAGTGGCGGCAATTGATGGGCACAGTGGCAGCGTTTGTAGGCACAGTGGCTGCATTTGATGGGAACAGTGGTGGCAATTGATGGGCACAGTGGCTGCATTTGATGGCACAGTGGCTGCAATTGATGGGCACAGTAGCTGCGTTTGATGGGCACAGTGGCTGCGTTTGATGGCACAGTGGCGGCAATTGATGGGCACAGTGGCAGCATTTGTAGGCACAGTGGCTGCGTTTGATGGGAACAGTGGTGGCAATTGATGGGCACAGTGGCTGAGTTTGATGGTACAGTGGCAGCAATTGATGGGCACAGTGGCTGCATTTGATGGGCACAGTGGCTGCATTTGATGGCACAGTGGCTGCAATTGATGGGCACAGTAGCTGTATTTGATGGCACAGTGGTGGCAATTGATGGGCACAGTGGCTGCGTGTGATGGGCACAGTGGCTGCGTTTGATGGGCACAGTGGCTGCGTTTGACTGCACAGTGGCTGCAATTGAAGGGCACAGTAGCTGCGTTTGATGGGCACAGTGGCTGCGTTTGTTGGCACAGTGGCTACGTTTGTTGGCACAGTGGCGGCAATTGATGGGCACAGTGGCAGCGTTTGTAGGCACAGTGGCTGCGTTTGATGGGAACAGTGGTGGCAATTGATGGGCACAGTGCCTGCGTTTGATGGTACAGTGGCGGCAATTGATGGGCACAGTGGCTGCATTTGATGGGCACAGTGGCTGCATTTGATGGCACAGTGGCTGCAATTGATGGGCACAGTAGCTGCATTTGATGGGCACAGTGGCTGTGTTTGATGGCACAGTGGTGGCAATTAATGGGCACAGTGGCAGCGTTTGTTGGCACAGTGGCTGCATTTGATGGCACAGTGGCAGCAATTGATGGGCACAGTGGCGGCATTTGATGGGCACAGTGGCTGCGTTTGTTGGCACAGTGGCTACGTTTGTTGGCACAGTGGCGGCAATTGATGGGCACAGTGGCAGCGTTTGTAGGCACAGTGGCTGCGTTTGATGGGAACAGTGGTGGCAATTGATGCGTGTGATGGGCACAGTGGCTGCGTTTGATGGGCACAGTGGCTGCGTTTGTAGGCACAGTGGCTGCGTTTGATGGGAACAGTGGTGGCAATTGATGGGCACAGTGCCTGCGTTTGATGGTACAGTGGCGGCAATTGATGGGCACAGTGGCTGCATTTGATGGGCACAGTGGCTGCATTTGATGGCACAGTGGCTGCAATTGATGGGCACAGTAGCTGCGTTTGATGGGCACAGTGGCTGCGTTTGTTGGCACAGTGGCTACGTTTGTTGGCACAGTGGCGGCAATTGATGGGCACAGTGGCAGCGTTTGTAGGCACAGTGGCTGCGTTTGATGGGAACAGTGGTGGCAATTGATGGGCACAGTGCCTGCGTTTGATGGTACAGTGGCGGCAATTGATGGGCACAGTGGCTGCATTTGATGGGCACAGTGGCTGCATTTGATGGCACAGTGGCTGCAATTGATGGGCACAGTAGCTGCATTTGATGGGCACAGTGGCTGTGTTTGATGGCACAGTGGTGGCAATTAATGGGCACAGTGGCAGCGTTTTTTGGCACAGTGGCTGCATTTGATGGCACAGTGGCAGCAATTGATGGGCACAGTGGCGGCATTTGATGGGCACAGTGGCTGCGTTTGGCACAGTGGCGGCAATTGATGGGCACAGTGGCAGCGTTTGTTGGCACAGTGGCGACAATTGATGGGCACAATGGCAGCGTTTGTTGGCACAGTGGTGGCAATTGATGGGCACAGTGGCAGCGTTTGTTGGCACAGTGGCTGCATTTGATGGCACAGTGGTGGCAATTTATGGGCACAGTGGTGGCATTTCATGGGTACAGTGGCTGTGTTTGATGGCACAGTGGCGGCAATTGATGGGCACAGTGGCAGCGTTTGTTGGCACAATGGCGGCAATTGATGGGCACAGTGGCAGCGTTTGTTGGCACAGCGGTGGCATTTGATGGGCACAGTGGCTGCGTTTGATGGCACAGTGGCGGCAATTGATGGGCACAGTGGCAGCGTTTGTTGGCACAGTGGCGGCAATTGATGGGCACAGTGGCAGCGTTTGTTGGCACAGTGGCGGCAATTGATGCGCAAAGTGGCAGCGTTGTTGGCACAGTGGCGGCAATTGATGGGCACAGTGGCAGTGTTTGTTGGCACAGTGTTTAATGGGAACAGTGGCTGCGTTTGTTGGCGCATTGGTTGCATTACTAAAGCTGCCTGGGTAAACACGTTTTTAAATTGGTCCTGACTCCTGGAGGGGGAGATGGAGGGGCGGGGGTCTGGAAGGGGTGTGGGTTACAGATGTAATGGCGGGTCTTATATAGGTAGGGGTGTGGCCTTGACAAGAAGGGTGGGTCGTATTTAAATTAAGGGGTGCATGAATTTAATCAGGCCTAGGGCAGCACAAAACCTAAATACACCATTGATTGGTGCTACATTGGCTTTTCTCCAATCAGCTGGTACCATTCCAGGCAGTAATTTTTAATTGTTAGTACAATTTTTCTTACACATTTTTTTGAAAATCTACTAATGTATAGCCAGCTTAAGATAAATGATTGGTCCAGGGAACACCTTTATATAATTAATGGAAGATGTAATGCTCTGTATTTTGTGTGCCTTGATGTGATATAGAGAAATATCAGTGAGGATATTCTGCTGCCAGCTGGTAAGAGGAAAGCATTACATCTGGATGTTTTTGTATGACAGATGTCATCCTTGGATCACTGTGTGTTTAGCACAGTAATATGTGGCCGTGTCTTCCACTTTCAGATTATTTATTTGTAGATATGATGTGGTTATGGATGAATCAGATGTTATTGTGAATCTTCCCTGATATGAAGAGGAATATCTTACATTTCCATTATCAGTAGGATGAACCCTGCCAATCCATGTCAGTCCTCTCCCTGGAAACTGTTGAACCCAGCCTATATAGTAGCCCGTATATGAATACCCAGATCCTTTACAGGACATCTTCACATTCTCTCCAGGCTTTTTTATCTCTGAGGAGGACTGAGTAAATGTTTGTGACCCCTGTAACCAAGAATAAAAATATGATGAGAAATAAGATGATCCCATCAGAATGTTTTACTGCTTTTTTCTGTATTCCAGACTTACCAAGAAATGAGGACAGACACAAAAGACAACTGGATAGAAACATGATGTCTTATTGGCTTTAGATGTTCTGAATGTTCTGAGAGGACACCAAGATCTCAGTAGAATATCTCGGCCGGTCAGTTCAGCTTTTCTACCTGACAGGATGAGACAGGAAGCAGAGATGGGATTTGCATGAGGGGAAGAAGACTATAAAAGGCTGAACATCCTCTTCTACCTACAATGACATATATGGCATAGATCTCAACTGTCCCTTGTGTGGGACCAAATCCCTCTGTCCCTCCTTCTTCATAAGGTGTACCTCTCTTTGGTCTGAAGTGCAGAGCAATTAAAAGTAACGTTATTTATTTATCACAAGGGTTTCACATTTTGCCCAACCCCTAAACATTGCATTTGTTGTATTGAAAAACATAAGGGAAAATAAGTGGTTGAAAAAAAGGCACTTGTGAAGGCCTTTTGAACCCCTTTAGGGAGAGAGAGCCTTGACTGATGGGGGCATGGCCAGGGGTGGGACAAGGTGGCTGAGTGGTCACCAAGGATTGGTTGTTAGGGGGGATGGGGCTGGGCCTGAGCTCAAGAAAAGTTATGCCCCAGAGAATTCTGGGTCTTTCAAGGAACGTGTTGGAAGAGCTGGTGAGCTGACCACTGACCCTGTCCCTCAACCATGGACACCAAGCTCATTTTGGCCAGGGTCCATGAACTGGCCCTGCAAGGTCAGGCTGACTGGCTCTTCTCCCTTCTCTCCCCCAAGGTGGCCTTCTCTCCCCCTTCTCCTCTACCTGCGGTACCTGCAGCGGGATCCTCGGCTCCCAGGGCCCGGCGGAGGGACCGCCCGCCATCCCGTTTGAGCCACAGTCCTTCCAGGGCCTCTTACAGGCCTGCCTGCCCTCCCTGCTCCCCTGATGACACTGCGGCCCCATGTGACAGCTTCTGTCTCCTGACTGCCCAGGTCTCCTTGCGCCCGGATGGGCGGGAGATGGCCGCGCTGCACCAGCCAATCACCCCTCCCAGCTGACCCATGAACATCCACATCTCCCTGTGCCCAGCAGGGCAGGAGATGGTCCATCTGCCCCAGCCACCCTCCCCTGTCCGTGGCCTCCAGTGTATCCGCACCTCCCTGCGCTGGGCTGGGCGGGAGGTTCCCGCGTGCTGCCTGCTGCCACAACCCAGCCTCGTCTCCCTGTGCCCGGCAGGGCGGGAGACTACTACTCCAGTCCCGGAATGTCTTCTGCTCCTGCTTCGGGTCCTGGAGTCCACGTTTGCTCCTGTTGCCGCTCAGCTGCTGTCCTTGGCTACCCAGGATGCTCAGGGTCGGTGGTCGGACCCCTCCCCCTGGACCTCTCCTTCAGTCATTACTCTCTTGCCTCGCCAGGTGCCACCGTTCCTCCAGGGGATGGACATCTCAGGCATCTGTCAGCTACCACGGTTGATCCTGCTCCGAAAGTTCTGCCTGGACCTGCTGCTGGTCGCCCTTCGTCAGCTCTTCCTTCGCGCATCAGTGAGTATGACTGTGATTTAATTTGGGGTAGGTCCAATAACGCTCCCGTATCAGGCCCACCAGACGAACGCATAGCGTCGGTTGTCCAATCGGTCCTGACCCGGATGGGGGTATTTGGTCCAGCGGTGGGTTTGGGTCCCACTTCCGGCGGCGCGTTGTGGGCGGTTTCACCTACTGGCATGCACCTAACGGAGGAGGTTAAGGGCAAGATCTGACGTCGCAAATTTATCGATTTTCTCTCACTCGTCCCTCCTGATCGGGAGACGATCGACAAATCTCATCGGGTTGACGTCTCTGTGCAGGGCGACAAATCAAAACAGCTTCCTCGGACGTTCGGGAATTGGTTTCAAGGGTTCTGCACTTACACGGGAGTGCTTTGTGAGCGGTTCCCGGAGTTGGCCGCATCACTCTTTTGCTACTTAGATCTTATTTGGGGTGCCTATAAGGTGTACGGGGGCCAGTGTTGGTTTAATTACGACACCCAGTTTCGCCAAAAGATGGCAGCACGTAAGGAGTTTCGTTTTGATTGCCAAGACGGTAGCCTCTGGTTGTTGCTTATGTGCCCCCACAGGCCTTCGTCCTTTCAGCCCGCGGCCGGCGCTCCCTCTGGAGCGTCGGCTACCCCAAAAAAGGGTATTTGCTGGCTGTTCAATGAGAGCCACTGCAAATGGTACACCGCGTGCCGTTTTAAGCACAAGTGCTCCAGTTGCCGGGGTGCTCACCCCGCCAGCCGGTGCTTCTGGAGGGGAAAACAACCACTCGCCAGGCCGGGTGCCAAGCCCGACCTTTCTAAACCAGAGGACGCCAGTGAACGTCTTAGAGATGCTTCCCTGGTTAGACCAGTACCCCCTTCAAAGGGAGGCCTTGATCTTAAGAGACGGCCTGGACCGTGGTTTTTGGATTCCCTTCACTCCTTCAGATGTGCCTACCATGGCGCCTAATTTGAAATCTGCAGTTGAATTCGAGTCGGTCGTGGCCGAGAAGCTTCAGAAGGAACTAGAGATGGGGCGTATGGCAGGCCCATTTGATTTTCCCCCTTACCACAACCTGAGGGTCCCCCCCCTCGGTTTGGTCCCCAAAAAGGCAGAGGGAAAATTTCGCCTGATTCACCACCTGTCCTACCCTTCTGGCTCCTCGGTCAATGACGGCATCGATAAGGAGGAGTCCAGGGTCCACTACGCCTCTTTCGACAAGGCGCTTCATTTGGTTAGGGCTGCAGGTCAGTCGGCTTTGTTGACGAAGGCAGACATTGAGTCCGCCTTCCGCCTCCTCCTGGTCCACCCGGAGTGTTTCCACCTCCTGGGCTGCTTTTTTCAGACATGGGCTGTGCCATATCGTGTTATTTCTTTGAGCTCTTCAGTAGCTTCCTGGAATGGGTAGTCGCCCAGGAGGCTGGTTTTCAGTCCATACTACATTATTTAGACGATTTCCTCTTTGTAGGCCCAGCGGAGAGTGGTCAGTGTCAGCATCTCGTCGCTGTTTTTCAGGACACCTGCGGACGGTTTGCCGTCCCACTGTCCGTGGACAAGAACGAGGGCCCAGTGACGGTTTTGGCCTTTTTGAGCATAGAAATAGACACGGTGGCGATGGTTTTTCAGCTGCCCAGCGACAAGCTGGCCAGGCTCCTCTCCCTGGTCCGCTTGGCGAGAGGAGCTAGGAAATTGCAATTAAAACAACTGCAGTCATTTCTGGGTCACTTGGTCTTTGCTTGCAGAGTCATCCGCATGGGGAGGGCTTTCTGTAGACGTCTGGCTTGGGCCATGAAAGGGGTGGCTGCCCCCCACCACTATGTCCGTATAACCAAGCCCATGTGGGACGACTTGGGGATATGGTTGACTTTTCTCCAGTCCTACAACGGCCAGTCTTGTTGGCTGCGGGAGGAGGTACCAAACTCACAGCTGGAGCTGTATACCTATGCGGCAGGCTCCTGGGGTTCGGCGCCTTCTTCCAAGGGGAGTGGTCTGCTGAGTGTTGGCCGGCCTCATGGGCCCGCATGGATTTGTTGCGCAGTCTCACCCTGCTGGAGCTCTTCCCGATCATCGTCGCTCTTGAGGTGTGGGGTGAACGGTTGCCCGACCACCAAGTAGTTTTCTGGTCCGACAACATGAGCGTGGTGCAGGTGGTTAACAGTCAGCTAGTTCCCCTCCGGTCGTATTGCTATTGCGTTTTTTGGTGTTAAAGTGCTTGTAGTTTAATATTTGTTTTAGAGTCAGGCATGTTCCCGGGACTGCTAACGATATCGCTGATGCTCTCTCTCGTCTACAGATCGATCGATTTCACTCCCTGGCCCCGTCGGTTTCCTGGGAGGGCCTCCCCTGTCCGGCCCAATTGTGGAACCTCGTTTCTGATGCCTATTAGACCTCCTTCGGGCTTCACTGTCCCCGCGAACGTGGGCATCGTACCGTCGTGTGTGGGACGAATGGGTTCAAGTGTCGGGCGGTGAGTTTTCAATCTCTTCTCCATATGACAGATACATGGCTTTGTTCACCTACCTAGGCTATTTGCTGCAGAAAGGGGTTTCGGGTTCCACGGTTTTGTCTACCATGTCTGCATTGTCCTTTTGGTTCCAGCTCCTGGGATGGGATGATACCACAAAAGCATTTCCTGTCCGGCGGGTGTTACGGGGCTGGAGACGTGCTACCCACTCTCCCGATTCTCGGCACCCGGTTTTCCTTCATATTCTATCCGGTATCCTTTCCCTGTTGCTGTCCGTGTGCTCTTCTCCGTTTGAGACCCTTCTTTTTCAAGTTGCCTTCTCCTGGGCGTTTTTCGGTGCCTTTCGCATTGGCGAACTGGTTTCTAAATCCACGTCCCCGTCGGGCGGCATTCGGACAGAGGATGTTTTCTTCTCTGAGCGCTGCGTGACAGTGTTTTGCGTACCTCGAAGACTGACAGCATTGGCAAGGGCAGAAGAGTTGTTCTGTATCCTTGTGGTGGCCCCTTTTGCCCTGTGTCGCTAGCCTCCCCCTTCCTGTCTGCAAGCCCCCCGTCCCCCGTCTTTTTTGTTCACGCTGATTCCTCTTCCCTGAGCAGGTTTCAATTTTTACGGGTTTTCCGTCGTTGCCTTGAGCTCATGGGCCTCCCTTCGCGCGATTTCGCTACCCACTCGTTTCGCATCGGCGATGCCACCGCTGCGTCTGGCATGGGTTTCTCTGATACGGAACTTCAGCGTCTGGGTAGGTGGGAATCTTCTCGTTTTTCGCTGTACGTCCGCCCACATCTGCTGTTTTAATTTCAGGTTGTTACCCAGCACAAATATGGATAATTGGAGATTCTTTCATCTACTGGGCCACTCGTCGGTCGGATGTTCGGAGCTACGGCAAGAATTTGGGTTTCGCCCATGATCTCGCCAGGATCCTCTGGCGTGGGTTCCATGGGTTACGCTGGCCCCAGGTTCTACCGGAATGTTTGCACCTTCGTGCTCATGTTTCTGGCCCTATCATCTTGGTTCTCCATGCTGGTGGGAATGACGTTGGTTATACACGTTCCGTGGATTTAATTTCCGCTATCAAGTGAGACATCACCCAGTGTTATGCTGTTTTTACCAACTTGATTTTCATTTGGTCCGAAATAGTGCCTCGTTTGCTTTGGGCTCGGGAGATACCTGGCCCACGCCTGGAACGCTTCCGTCGCAAAGTTAACACCCAGGTCTCCAAGTTTGTTCGGCAGATCGGGGGGTTTGTTGTCCGGCATAAGGATTTGGAAGGTGCTAATGGTGATTTGCTGAGATCGGATGGCGTTCACCTTAACGATATCGGTTTGGATATCTTTAATCTTGGCCTTCAGCACGGCATGGAACAGGTGCTGGCTGCGGTGGGCGCCCGTCAGTTATCCACTGACTGTCGGGTGGCGGTTTCTTGACCTTGCCAGCATAAAATGGCTGTAATGGGCTATGCCCTGGATGGAAATCGGAATTAGGCGGCCTGTCCAGCACTTATGGTAAGGACAGGCTCCCCTTCCTCACTGTCGGAATTATGTGCTCACAGTACAACTCTGACTGGCACTAGTTGAATAAGTGTTCACATGTTATGTTTGGATTTAATAAAGCTGTGGCCTTGCCCTTTCCAACCTATTGGTTGTAAGTGTGTTTATTTAATGGATTGAGGGGGCAAGGGGGAGGGGAAGGTTTTGTCTATACATCCATGTTACAGTAATTGGACCTGGGCCCATTGCGCCTCAGCAGTCATGAAGGCCTCTTGAGCCCCTTTAGGGAGAGAGAGCCTTGACTGATGGGGGCATGGCCAGGGGTGGGACAAGGTGGCTGAGTGGTCACCAAGGATTGGTTGTTAGGGGGGATGGATCTGGGCCTGAGCTCAAGAAATGTTGTGCCCCAGAGAATTCTGGGTCTTTCAAGGAACATGTTGGAAGAGGTGCCCACCCTCCCGCCCCAATTTTTTCATTGGTATGTCACAGCTTGCTGTGGTTTCTTGACCTTGCCAGCATAAAATGGCTGTAATGGGCTATGCCCTGGATGGAAATCGGAATTAGGCGGCCTGTCCAGCACTTATGGTAAGGACAGGCCCCCCTTCCTCACTGTCGGAATTATGTGCTCACAGTACAACTCTGACTGGCACTAGTTGAATAAGTGTTCACATGTTATGTTTGGATTTAATAAAGCTGTGGCCTTGCCCTTTCCAACCTATTGGTTGTAAGTGTGTTTATTTAATGGATTAAGGGGGCAAGGGGGAGGGGAAGGTTTTGTCTATACATGTTACAGTAATTGGACCTGGGCCCATTGCGCCTCAGCAGTCATGAATTTAGACAATTATTTTTTGGCTATTAATTTATTCATTGTGGCCAACAATGCCAGGGGCATGGAAGGGATGTTTTCCATGCCTACATACTTTGTGCTGCAATGTGGCCATTTCTCTCGTCTTGTAATATTATATTGTAAGATATGTACTGTGTATGAATTTATAAAAAATAATAGACCAGTAAAATGTATATGGTAAAATGTGACAAACGTATCCATCAGTCCTTATATATCCAGGATTTAGATGATGACATTATTGCGTTGATTTTGCAGATCTCCTGAGCTACTGCAGACATAACAGTCTGTACAGTAAAATGTTTACAGTATGTAAGGGCAAAATTATTGACTGAGTATAATAGAGTACTATTAAATAAATAAATAAACGTCACATGTTAAATATATAAAATATGCAGACCTAAAGTACCCTTTGCCCCATTCACAGCAGTGCATCTTTAAAATCACAAATTTAAAGCCGCACATCAGTGCGATTTGCACTGCTGATTTAATTGGGGCTTACAACGTCATACATCTAAAGTCTATGGCAGTTGCGATGAAATCGGTAAAAAGTAGTGCAGGAAACGTTTTCATATTCCCTGCGACATGAGTTATAGCGATATGAACGGTTCCATTGCTGGCAATGAGGTGTGACTGGTCATGCGATTTGGAACTCAAATCGCATGATAAGTCGCACTGGTGGGAACAGGGGCTTTAAAGAAAATCTTATAAAATAAGTGCATTTTAAGCAGTCATTTGTGGTTTAATACAGGCAGACAAACTCAAAAATGCACAGAACTTTTTAGCACTAAGGGCTTATTTACACTTGTGGTTGGGAGATGGTCAAAACAGACATTTGAGACACATTTTTACAGCCCCCCCCCCCCCCAACCACACCCCAGTTAAAGCGGTTGTATACCCATAATTATGACTTTGCATATAATTCTCTATTGTGTTGATTGAAATCATTTGCCATCAATAATTTTTACTGTACTTGCTTCCGTTGCGACTTATCTCTATATTATCTAGTAATGACATGTAATGCGCATGTGCCGTACCCTCTATCATTCCGGCAAGCCGAGACCGTGCCGGAAAAATTCTGTGTTTATGTAGAGGCTGCGTCATTCCTGTTGTAGACATCCGTCCCGCGTCAATTCTTCCTCCAAATTCTTCCCCAAGAGGATCTTGGTTACCTTGTGGCTCGCTACGCCATAGGGTGGAGGAGAGACAAACGGAGCGAGTTACAAGAAGGCAGAACTACACGGAGGAGCCTACTAAAATAGAGATACATCCTGAAAAGTAATAAATGTATTATTTATATATATACATTATTATAAAGATTTTTGTGGCAATTTATTTTTTTAATAAATCTATAATTTAAAAAAAATGCTTTACTATTGTCAATTATTAACCACTTCAGCCCCAGAAGGATTTACCCCCTTAATGACCAGAGCGTTTTTTAAATTTGGCACTGCGTCGCTTTAACTGCTAATTGCGCGGTTATGCAATGCTGTACCCAAACAAAATTTGCATCCTTTTCTTCCCACAAATAGAGCTTTCTTTTGATGGTATTTGATCACCTCTGCCTTTTTTATTTCTTGCCCTATAAACGGAAAAAGACCGAAAATTTTTTTAAAAAAATGATATTTTCTAATTTTTGTTATAAAAAAATCCAATAAACTCAATTTTAGTCATACATTTAGGCCAAAATGTATTCGGTCACATGTCTTTGGTAAAAAAAATGGCAATAAGTGTATATTTATTGGTTTGCGCAAAAGTTATAGTGTCTACAAACTAGGGTACATTTTCTGGAATTTACACAGCTTTTAGTTTATGACTGCCTATCTCATTTCTTGAGGTGCTAAAATGGCAGGGCAGTACACCCCCCCCCCCAAATGACCCCATTTTGGAAAGTAGACACCCCAAGGAAATTGCTGAGATGCATGTTGAGCCCATCGAATATTCATTTTTTTTGTCCCAAGTGATTGAATTATGACAAAAAAAAAAAAAAATTGCAAAAAGTTGTCACTAAATGATATATTGCTCACACAGACCATGGGCATATGTGGAATTTAGCTGCTTCTCCTTAGTATGGGAATACCACATGTGTGGGACTTTTTGGGAGCCTAGCCGCGTACGGGGCCCCGAAAACCAAGCACCACCTTCAGGATTCCTAAGGGCGTACATTTTTGATTTCACTCCTCACTACCTATCACAGTTTTGAAGGCCATAAAATGCCCAGATGGCACAACCCCCCCCCCCTAAATGACCCCATTTTGGAAAGTAGACACCCCAAGCTATTTGCTGAGAGGCATGTTGAGTCCATGGAATATTTTATATTTTGACACAAGTTGCGGGAAAATTACAAACTTTTTTTTTCTTTTTTTTTGCACAAAGTTGTCACTAAATGATATATTGCTCAAACATGCCATGGGCATGTGTGGAATTACACCCCAAAATACATTCTGCTGCTTCTCCTGAGTACAGGAATACCACATGTGTGGGACTTTTTGGGAGCCTAGCCGCGTACGGGGCCCCAAAACCAAGCACCGTCTTTAGGATTTCTAAGGGTGTAAATTGTTGATTTCACTCCTCACTGCCTATCACAGTTTTGAAGGCCATAAAATGCCAAGATGGCACAACCCCCCCCCCCCAAATGACCCCATTTTGGAAAATAGACACCCCAAGATATTTGCTGAGAGGCATGTTGAGTCCATGGAATATTTTATATTTTGCCACAAGTTGGAGGAAAATGACAAACTTTTTTTTTTTGCACAAAGTTGTCACTAAATGATATATTGCTCACACAGGCCATGGGCATATGTGGAATTGCACCACAAAATACATTCTGCTGATTCTCCTGAGTACGGGGATACCACATATGTGGGACTTTTTGGGAGCCTAGCCACGTACGGGGCCCCGAAAACCAAGCACCGCCTTCAGGATTTCTAAGGGCGTAAATTTTTGATTCACTCCTCACTACCTATCACATGTTCGAAGGCCATAAAATGCCAAGATAGCACAACCCCCCCCATGACCCCATTTTGGAAAGTAGACACCTCAAGCTATTTGCTGAGAGGCATGGTGAGTATTTTGCAGCTCTCATTTGTTTTTGAAAATAAAGAAAGACAAGAAAAAAATGTTTTTTTTTCTTTTTTCAATTTTCAAAACTTTGTGACAAAAAGTGAGGTCTGCAAAATACTCACTATACCTCTCAGCAAATAGCTTGGGGTGTCTACTTTACAAAATAGGGTCATTTGGGGGGGTTTGTGCCACCTGGGCATTCCATGGCCTCTGAAACTGTCATAGGCAGTGAAGAGTGAAATCAAAAATTTACGCCCTTAGAAAGCCTGAAGGCGGTACTTGGTTTTCGGGGTCCCGTACACGGCTAGGCTCCCAAAAAGTTTCACATATGTGGTATCCCCGTACTCAGGAGAAGCAACAGAATGTATTTTGGGGTGTAATTTCACATATTCCCATGGCATGTTTGAGCAATATATCATTTAGTGACAACTTTGTGCAAAAAAAAAAAAAAAAAAAAAAAAAATGTGTCTTTTTTCCCCAACTTGTGTCATAATATAAAATATACCATGGACTCGACATGCCTCTCAGCAAATAGCTTGAGGTATCTACTTTCCAAAATGGGGTCATTTGGGGGGGGGGGATTGAACTGTCCTGGCATTTTATGCACAACATTTAGAAGCTTATGTCACACATCACTCACTCTTCTAACCACTTGAAGAAAAAGCCCTTTCTGACACATTTTGTTTGCATGAAAAAATAATTTTTTTTTTGCAAGAAAATTACTTTGAACCCCCAAACATTATATATTTTTTTAAAGAAAATGCCCTACAGATTAAAATGGTGGGTGTTTCATTTTTTTTTTTTAACACAGAATTTGCGCAGCGATTTTTCAAATGCTTTTTTTGGGAAAAAACACACTTTTTTAAATTTTAATGCACTAAAACACACTATATTGCCCAAATGTTTGATGAAATAAAAAAAAGATGATCTTAGGCCGAGTACATGGATACCAAACATGACATGCTTTAAAATTGCGCACAAACGTGCAGTGGCGAAAAACTGAATACATTTTTAAAAGCTTTTAAAAGCCTTTACAGGTTACCACTTTAGATTTACAGAGGAGGTCTACTGCAAAAATTACTGCCCTCGATATGCATGGTGCAATTGCTGTTTACATTTGATGCCAGACCGATGCTTGCGTTCGCCTTTGCGTGAGAGCAGGGGGGCTTTTTTTTTTTTTTTTTTTTTCTTTATTATTTTTTTGCTTTTTTATCTTATTTTAAAACTGTTCCATTCGTTTTTTTTATTTTTTTAATCATTTTTATTGTTATCTCAGAGAATGTAAATATCCCCTATGATAGCAATAGATAGTGACAGGTACTCTTTTTTGAAAAAACTGGGGTCTATTAGACCCTAGATCTCTCCTCTGCCCTCAAAGCATCTGACCACATCAAGATCGGTGTGATAAAATGTTTTCCCAATTTCCCAATGGAGCTGTTTACATCCGGCGAAATCTAAGTCATGAAATGCTCGTAGCTTCCGGTTTCTTAGGCCATAGAGATGATTGGAGCCATTCTGGTCTCTGATCAGCTCTATGGTCAGCTGGCCGCATCACCAGCTGCGTTCTCAGGTTCCCTGTTGGGACAGGAGAGCCAGAGAAAAACACGGAAGACGGTGGGGTGGGGGGGGGCATTCCCTCCCACTGCTTGTAAAAGAGGCTAATTAGCCACTAGGATTGTTTTTACATGAAAGCCGACCGCTGGTTGAAAAGAATGATACCAAGATGATACCTAAACTTTCTAGGCATCATTCTGGTATAACCACTCAAAGTCCAGCAACATACCAGTACGATGCTGGTCCTTGTTGGGCATATATTGTAAACTTTTTTTTCATGCAGCCTGTGGGCTGAACGAAAAAAAAGATATTGATCGGTGGGTATGCCCACCATTAGAATAGCTCCCTTCATCCACCCACTTCTAATATTGGGCATACATGCACCGTTTATATATGCTGAAGTATGGGGGCATCCTCGAGCAAAAGGTAGGAGCAAATCGCTCCTCCACCCACTGCTGCCCCCACGCTTCGGCATATATGCTGAAGTATGTAACTGTGGTGGTGAAATCACCTCCGACAGCGCTGGAGTCACGGCTTTATGTATCGTGGGAGCAAACGCTGTTGCTGTCATGATAAATAAATCCGCTCTGCAGCTGAATGGCTAACCTGAAAAATGGTTACCAAACATGATGAAAACATAACAACAATAAAACATTGCAGAATAGAATACAGTAAAAAAGAGCAGAACAATAGAGAGAGAATAGAGAGAGAGAACAATAAAACGACAACTATTTTTGGTTTTTATTATTTTATTTTTTTGTGTGTTTTTTTTTTTTTTTTTTTTTTTACACTTTTTTTTGTAACTTTAACTTTTGTAACTGGTACCAGGTTTGGGTCTCTCAAAATGCAATGGCATCTTGGGAGACCCTGTGAAAGTGTGTCCTAGTCTGTGCAGTGCTGTATCCTTCGCTAATACTCAACTAGTGTATGGTAGCGTTCAAAACATTCACCAATGCAAAGACCAGGATTGTCAGGACAGAAGGGACAATAATACCGGGTGTCACGCCTAAATCCGCGCTTGCTGAAGACACAACATCTTTTTTGGGGGGCTCGTTGGGTAGGGGTACTCGGGAGGACATAAAGAAAATGCCTCTCATGCAGCCGGCTTACTGCATTTGGTTGGGAAAGGTGAGGTGGAACACCATCTGGAAACAGAAGGGCTCTGACGATCTCTTCCTGGAATTTAAGGAAGGATCCAGTCTGTCCTGAAGCTCTGTATAGAACATAAGCTTTCAGCAAAGCTAATTGAAATAAATAAACAGACACTTTTTTGTACCAGCGTCTGGCCTTACGGGCAACTAGGTACAGCGCCAACAACTGGTCGTTGAGGTCCACCCCTCCCATATTTTGGTTATATTCGTGGACACAGACGGGTTTCTCCACAACACCATTCGCCGTAGTAATTTGGACCGTCGTGTCTGCATGAAGGGAGGTAAGAACGAAAACATTCTTATTATCCCTCCACTTCATAGCGAGCAAATTATTACACTGCAAGCAGGCTCTCTCCCCCAGCCTAAGACGGGAATCTACAAGCCGCTGGGGAAAGCCCCGACGATTAGGTCGCACGGTGCCACATGCTCCAATCTGATGATCAAAAAGGTGACCAAAAAGTGGCACGCTCGTGTAATAATTGTCTACATACCAGTGGTACCCCTTTCCAAATAAGGGTGACACCAAGTCCCACACTATCTTGCCAGCACTTCCTATGTAGTCAGGGCAGTTTGTCGGCTCTACTTGACTATCTTTGCCCTCGTAAACCATAAAACTACATGTATAGCCTGTGGCCCTGTCACAGAGCTTATACATCTTGACCCCGTATCTGGCACGCTTGCTGGGAAGGTACTATTTGAATGACAAGTGGCCAGAAAATTTAATCAGGGACTCATCAACGCAGACAACTTGATGGGGAGTAAACAAGTCTGCAAAACGTTGGCTGAAGTGGTTTACGAGGGGCCGAATTTTGTAGAGCCGATCGTATTCAGGGTCTCCACGAGGACGACAGAGTTCATTGTTGTTGAAGTGCATGAACCGCAAAATATGCTCGTATCGTGCCCTGGCCATGGAGGAAGAGAACACGGGCATATGGTAAATTGGGTCAGTGGACCAATATGACCGCAACTCACTCTTTTTATTTATGCCCATGTTGAGGGAAAGGCCCAGAAAGATCTTAAATTCGGAAACCGTAATTGGTTTCCAATCTCTGGCAAGGGAGGACTGGGGATTAGTGGCGATGTGTTGACCAGCGTATAAATTGCTTTGGTCCACAATAGATCTATAGAGATCTTCGGTGAAAAACAGCGAATAAAAATCCAGTGGCGTAAAATCAACTGTTTCCACCTGAATTCCGGGTTGGGCAGTGAATGGGGGAAGTACGGGTGCTGCAGAAGTGGTGGGTTCCCAATTCGAATGGCGAATGCAGCAGGAAGGGCACTATGGGCACGATGAGCCTGTGTTCGTCTTCTTGGTGGCAGCGGGACACTACTTGTGCTTGCCACCTCGCCAGCTTGAACTGCACTTATGGGACTCGCCACGTCACCACATGATACTGCAGTGCTGGATGTATGACCAGGGTGTACTAGGCCGCTGGTGCTTCCCAGTTCACCAGAAGGAATAGAGGTGCTAGTACTTCTCTGCTCCATATGAGGGACCTGCGGTTCTTGCACTTCAAGGACAAAAGAAGAAGATTGGGGTCTGGTACGCCTGACCTTGGCAGGGACCACAACTCCGTCATCAGAGCTATCTGTCATGGAGCCGCTGTCATCTACAGGATCGTATTCTGAGCCTGAATCTGACAGATGAGTGACTTCCTCTTCACTATCTGTCATGCTCAGAAACGTGTAGGCCTCTTTACTAGTGTACCTTCGATTTGCCATTTTGGGCTCTAAATTTAGGGGTACACTAGTGAGACTCACAGGCAAAAAAGCTCCTGACTGTCAGCGACTGTATCAAAACGCTACCAAAAAACTGTTAGCGATCGCAGGGATCAGACCTGACTCTGCGAACGCTGCAGTTATGTGTGCTTAGTGTTTTGTAAGTTTTGTCAGTGATCGATCGATACTGCACTTGGGTGGGCTGGGCAGGGCTGGGCCGAGGGGCAAAACGCAGATGCTAGCAGGTATCTGGGCTGATCTCGCTAACACTGTGTTTTTGGGAACCCTAAACTGCTGGGGACGCTAGTATAGATCTGATCGGATCAGATATTGATCCCTTCAGATACTATAGCACTAAGGGAGGTGTATGCTGCGTGCGTGGGTGTTAGCGGTACTGGCGCTAACCTGACGCTGCCTGGGGGAACACAGACCTTATCTGACCCTAAAAACGTAACTTATATCACCACCGGGCAATTAGGGGATTAAACATTTATTAGGTAATAAACGACATGTGCCCTAAAACTATAATAAACTATAATAAACAAACTAACTAACCAGCGTCACCCGTAACAGTTATACAGTGATCACTGGTGAAAGGGTTAACTAGGGGGCAATCAGGGGGTTAGTAGGTAGTATATGGGGGTCCCTGTCGCTATAAAACGCTGACGGCGAACCTATATACTTACCTCCCTAACTAGCGTCACCTGTGTCACTAATACAGCGATCAGAAAAATGATCACTTAGTGACACTGGCGACGGGGGGGTACCCTAGACCTAAAGGGGGGTACCCCAGACCTAAAGGGGGCTAACCCTAACTGCCTTAACACTTATAACTGTCACAAACTGACACCAATGCAAAAAAAAAACTGCTATTGGTGTCACTGTGACAGGGGGTACAGGGGGGTGATCTGGGGGTGATGGGGGGTGAAAAGTGTGCCTAGTCTGTTCTACTGAAAGTGTAGTGTTGGTGAAACTCACATTGATGTCTTCTCTCCTCGACGCCAGAACGAAAAGACCGGCTCGAGGAGAGATGACATCACTTCCTCTGCCACTGTTTACATTACAGCAGCAGAGGAAGAATTTCATTAGTGGGGAGCGATCGCGAGGGGGGTGGCCACGATTGAATGGCCTCCCCCTCAGCCTGTATTGCTTACCCACTGATGCCGACCGCCTCGGGCACCGGGGGGGGCGCGATGCACCCCCAGCCCGCGGGAGACAGATCACGTACCAGGTATGTGATTTTGCCTGCCCGTGCCATTCTGCCGCAGTATATCTGCGTTAGGCGGTCGGCAACTGGTTAAATAATAAAAAATAAATAAACAAATATACGAACTGAAAAATATTACTGAACACACTCATATCTCTTTCTCACTCTGTTACAAAAAAATCTATCTATCTATATAGCTATAGAGATAGATAGAGATATAGATATATATATATCTATATATATATCTATATATATATATATAGATATATATATAGATAGATATATTTTATATTTTAAAATAAATAATTAAAAAGCAATAAATATAAAATGATATAAACGTATTGTACACAAGCACACCCCTTTATATGTATATATAGATATATACATATAAAATTAAGACAAAAAAGTTCCAAGAGAGTAGGATCTTTCCAGCTTAAGCAGCGCTCAAAAAACAAAAACTCATAAAATTGAAAAAAAAAATTAATAAAAAAACATATGCGCAAGAACGAACTATTTAAAATTAAAAAAATTGTGACAGTCCTGGTGTTGGGTAATTTCTCATATAAAAAAAAATTCATATCACTGAAGAGATGTTCTACCATCACCACACCATGTGATTCCACTCCCTATAGGAATTGCACTCACCGAACTCCTAATAAACGATATCCTTAATAAATAAATCCAGCTTTAAGCTCAGCAACTGCAGGACATCAGCATGGGAATTCAGTAACGATCAACCCAACAGATCAATGGCATCCTGATCCTGAACCATCCAGACTAAACACATCCGCAATCCTCTTAATCTCTCAGGAATATAGGAGGAAAGGAATCCACATAGTGTGATACTGTAAAACTTTTATTGTCCCAAAAAAACCCCCACCCTTAAGATATTGCACTTACACAAAATTCAATTTAAAACACCATTCAGGTAACTCATACAGCAATGGTCATAGCAGTTCCGATAATCTCACCACCTCAAAGCAGAGCAGATCGTTCGTGGTTGTTCCCAGAGAGACTCAGAACAAATCCTAAATGCAGCAAGCTGTGTGGTCTCCCCTAGACGCGTTTCAACATTCTGTCTTTATCAATAGGAGGGACCTCTTGATAGTTAGTGAATTCCCATATGTCAGTATTACATTGTATATCCCTGTATGTTGTGGTCGTTCAGGTGCTTATCTAACAGTTTTTTGAAACTATCGATGCTCCACGCTGAAACCACCGCCTGTGGAAGGGAATTCCACATCCTTACCGCTCTTACAGTAAAGAACCCTCTACGCAGTTTAAGGTTAACCTCTTTTCCTCTAATTTTATAAGTGGCCATGTGACTTATTAAACTCCCTTCCGCGGAAAAGTTTTATCACTCTTGTGGGGTCACCAGTAAGGTATTTGTAAATTGAAATCATATCCCCCCTCAAGGGTCTCTTCTCCAGAGAGAATACGTTCAGTGCTCGCAACCTTTCTTCATAACTAATATCCTCCAGTCCCTTTATTCCTTTTGTTGCCCTTCTCTGTACTTCCTCCATTTCCAGCACATCCTTCCTGAGGACTGGTGCCCAGAACTGGACAGCATACTCCAGGTAAGGCCGGACCAGAGTCTTGTAGACTGGGAGAATTATCGCTTTGTCTCTGGAGTTAATCCCCTTTTTAATGCATGCCAATATTCTGTTTGCTTTACTTGCAGCAGCTTGGCATTGCATGCCATTGCTAGGCCTATCATCTACTAGGACCCCCAGGTCCTTTTCCATCCTAGATTCCCCCAGAGGTTCTCCCCCCAGTGAGTAGATTGCATTCATATTTTTGCCACCCAAATGCATTATTTTACATTTTTCCACATTAAACCCCATTTGCCATTTAGTTGCCCACCCCATTCATTTGTTCAGATCTACTTGCAAGGTTTCCACATCCTGCGGAGAAGTTATTGCCCTGCTTAGCTTAGTATTGTCCGCAAATACAGAAATTGAACTGTTTACTCCATCCTCCAGGTCGTTTATGAACAAATTAAATAGGATTAGTCCCAGCACAGAACCCTGGGGGACCCCACTTTCCACCCCTGACAATTCCGAGTACTCCCCATTTATCACCACCCTCTGAATTCGCCCTTGTATCCAGTTTTCAATCCATGTACTCACCCTATGGTTCATGCCAAAGGACAGTAGGGTATTTTGTACAGTAAACGTTTATGGGGAACTGTATCAAATGCTTTTGCAAAATCCAGATACAGTACACCACGCCTACGGGCCTTCCTTTATCCAGATGGCAGCTCAACTCCTCATAGAAAGTCAATAGATTGGTTTGGCAAGAACGATTCTTCATGAATCCATGCTGATTACTGCTAATGATACAGTTTTCGTTACTAAAGTCCCCTATCAACCCCTCCAAGAGCTTGCATACTATTGATGTTAGGCTAACTTATCTTAGGGAGTGCAAGAAGGTCACAGATTCCCAGAGATCATTAGCTGCAGCAGATGACATTTATGTGTCCAGGCTGTGGTACTATGAGAGACTGCGATTTCTGTCAGACCACACTGAAGTCAGGGAATCCCTCTCCACTCTTCCTTCCACCCAATCTTCCACCCCAGCTGAGGCTTCCGATGTCCAACCTGGGACTTCCAGCCAGGAAGAAGTGGAGGAGCCCAGATGGAGCCAGGTATAGCATTCTTTTACAGATTTCTGGTCAATAAATAAATGATGTTTACTAGATGTTATTATTGATCACTAATTGCTGATTGAAAAAAGTGTTTTACATATCAATAGACAGTAGTGGGCAAAAATATTTTGGACAAGACTGAAAAATGGTGGGCTCAGAAGGATAGTCTGTTATATTTGTTAACATTCAATTTGCAACAGTCAGGAGGTGAAAATTGTGTGTCATTGATGAATAAAAAAATAAAACGATGTCCCATTTTCATACACAGGAAGACCTCAGCCAGGAGGAGGCTGTGGAATGTGGCAGCCAGGAGGAGGTGGGGGTTAGTGGCAGCCAGGAGGAGGCGGGGCTAAGTGGCAGCCAGGAGAAGCCTGGGAACAGTCGCAGCCTGACCGAATCACAGGTTCCTCCCCTCCGCCTTCCATACAAAAGAGCGAGGAAGGCGACTCACACGCAGGATTCTGCACTCAGGCTCATTCAGGAGGCTTCTGCGTCCCTCAGAGCCTTACCCACTCCTGAAGAGGCCTTTGCCTGCATGGCTGCCACCAAACTGAAGGGCATACAGGAGGGTGAACGCAAGCTATGTGAGGACTTTCTGTATAAAGTCCTAAGTAAGGGGGTGAGTGGGGAACTAACACCCAATACCCCCCTGAGTGAGTTGGCCCCTCCTCCTCCTCCTGCTGCCACAACTCCACCACCACAGCTACAGCATGGAAGGAAGCGTGGAAGGAAGACCAGAGAGTGATGGCCCTGGGTTCAGCCTGGTCTGGCCAAAGATGCAGGCTCTTGTATGACCACAGCCTGGGGACACAGATGTCATCTGCTGCTTTCCAGATCTCTGGGACTTCTGGACCAGACTGCACTCCCTTAGATAAGGACTCCAATTTTGCTAGAAAATAGTTGATGTGTGCCCTGGGGGCCAAAGGCTTCACCCATTTCAGCTGTTTCTCCAGAGTTGCCTCCCTCTTTGTTTAGTTGTGAGCCCTTAATAAAGGAATTTTTGTTTCAATTATACTTGCCTATGTGTGTTTTCCTTTTAAAAGGACAGTTTTTTGTGAGGACGCAGGTACATTTCAAATATACAATGTGAAATTAACAAGGGACACCAACACCAAACAATCTCACCGAAACAGGTGTCCTCCCAGGGCCCCATGTGTTGCAATCATGAATAAAGGGTACTCACTTGTCAGTCTCTTGGTTGTCGCTCACGGGGCAGCAAATCCAGCCATGCAGATGCCTCTCTGGGGGAAGTGAAGAAGCGAACCGTTTCTCCAATTCTGGACCCTAAGGCGATATCGAATGTTGCGTGCCCTCATTGCAGCCTTCACGTGATCAAACGATTTCCTCAGTTTTTGCGTTTCTACCGAGTAGTCGGGAAATATCATTAGTTTATTGTTTTGGTGTCTCAATTCCCCCATTGGTCTGGATCCACGGAGGATCTCATCCCTGTCTTGAAAGTTAAGGAGCCTTAGAATGAATGTTCGGGGGGGGGCACCCAGGGGGCCAGGCTTAGGCGGGATTCTGTGTACCCGTTCCACCACATAATGAGGAGACAGCCGGGCATCAGGTAGAAGGTTGCATAGCATGTCCTCCACATAGCCCGTGGGATTGTTGCCCTCTATGCCCTCCGCCTGTTTCTATTCTTGGCGTCTTCTGCTCTGTACTCCAGGGCTTTAACCTTAGCCTGAAGTGTGTGAAGAGCTGCACTGTTTTCAGCAACCGTGTCCTCTGTGTTACTGACCCTCTGCTCTGTTTCTGCTACCCTGGATCTGAGCTTATCCATATCCTGTCTCAAGAGGCCCATGTCCATTTGAACCGTCTCTATCTTAGCAGTAAGTGTGGATTGACATGTGGCTATGGCCGCCATGACCTCTGCCAGTCAGGCGGGTCTTGCTTCCTCGGCTGCCAATGGGGCTGTCTGTGATACCCTGTGCATGCTGCGGGTGACCCGGGGGTCTGTTGGAGCGTCTGGTGGTGGATGGGGGATCTCTGAGGGGGAAGGGAAATTGTATTTTTCCCCTTACCGGCCGTTGCACCCGACTGGCGGCGCCTCATCCAGGTTGTTCTGTGGCACTCTGGGGGCTTGTTGCTGCCCAGGGTTTGTGAGCTGTGCCTCGTGGAGAGGAGATCAGGACAAGAGAGGCTGCGGTGTCTGTGATTATTGGGGGGGCCCAAGCAGAGTCTGCTGTGTGTTGTCTCGGGTCTGCTGGTTCCTGGGCCCTCTCACTCTTGTGTGCAGTCAGGGAACACAGTGCCACTGAGTGCTCCATGTCTGTCAGCCTCTCAGGATCTTCGGGGAGGAGGTCCGGTCAGAAGGGGCAGAGGTCTCCGGCTGCCGCTCGGATCCTGGACGGTGTCCTCTGGTTTCCGCCCAGGCTGTCAGTGTCCTGTTAGTCCCGGTCTACAGGCCGGGCTTAAGTCTCCGGATGCCTAGTGTGCGCCGGCTCTGGCGCCACGTGGAGCAGGCCGGGCGAGAAGAGAAGGGGACGATATCGGCAGTCTCAGGCCAAGTGCAGACCTGCCGCCGGGTTCCCCGAGCTGTCTGTGCTGTGGGCTACCTCTGGCTGCCGTGAAATAGGGGATTTTGGTGACAATGGGAAGGATGGCTGCTCAGGGTCCAGCGGAGCTCAGAGGAGAATGTCCGCTCACAGCGCCATCTTGGACATGCCCCATCTATTCTGCTACCTTTACTCAGATACTCCAAACTAAAATATAATGTAACCAATTGTCCTCTGAAGTGACATAATAACTAAAATCTACCTGTGTGGAATTAATTCTCAGTATAATTACACCTGTTCTGTGAAGCCCTCAGAGGTTTGTTAGGGAACCTTAGTAAGAAAACAGCATTGTGAAGTCGAAAGAAACATAAACTTATTTTTAAAGCAAGGTTTTGTTTTTTTTAAATATCCCGAGCTTTGAACATCTCATGGAGCACTGTTCAATCCATCATCCGAAAATGGAGAATATGGCACAACTACAAACCTACCAAGACATGGCCGTCCACCTAAACTGACAGGCCAGGCAAGGAGAGCATTCATCAGAGAAGCAACCAAGAGGCCCATGTTCAATGATATGTAGAGGTACGTTATATTTATTTTTTAATAAACAAACATGTCATACTAACCTCCTCTGTGCAGTCAGTTTTGCACAGAGCTGCCCTGATCCTCCTCTTCAGGGTTTATTCCACAGAATAGAATGTAAATCCGCTTTCCATGGGGGCACTTCTGCGCGTGCGCTCACGTGTCTCGGCTCCACTCCCGGCTCCCAAGTTTTTTTATTTTATTGACAGCAGCGGGAGTCAATGGCTGCACTGCTATCAATATATATGATCAGGAACCAAGACCAAGACCCAATCACCGTCTTCTTTAAAAGTGACATCGGCCCCAAAAAGGAAGAGCCACAGCCAACTTTTCTGTGCCCACCATTGCCGCCTGCGAGTGCCACCTGCTAGTACATATCAGGGACACCAAGCAGTGACACCTATCAATGACAACTATCAATGACAGTGACACCTATCAAAGACAACTATCAATGCCCACTAGTGCCACCTATCAATGCACACCAATTGAGCCAATAAGTGCCCATCAGTGCCTCATGATCAATGCCACCTACCAGTTATGACTATCAGTGTCAACTATCAGTGATCATCAGTGCCACCTATCAGTGCCCCCTATCAATGCCCACAAGTGCTTCCTAACTGTAAACCTCTCAGTGAACACTAGTGCCACCTATCATTGCACACTAGTGCCACCGATCAGTGCCCACCAGTGCCGCCTCATTGGTGCCCACCCGTGACACCGATCAGTGTCCATCAGTGCTGCATTATCAGTACTCATCAGTGCACCCTATCAGTGCCCATCTGTGCTGCCTCATAAGTGTACTTTAAAGCTGCTGTATACCCGCACATGTAAAAAGAAAAATTAAGAAAAATAAAAAACCCTGTAAGGCAAAGGCATAATGAGCTAGTATGCACCGCATACTAGCTCATTATGAAAAACTTACCTTAGAACAAGGTCCCCGTATCGCAGCCTGGGCCATGCCGAGGGAGCTGACATTTTGCCCTTGGCGTTTCTTATGGGTTCGCGGCTCCTGGGCTGTGAGTACCCGGAGCCACGATGATGTCACTCACACTCATGCGCGCGGGAGTCTCCTTCCCTGCAAGGTTCGGCAGCGTATGCCAGACCTTCATCAGGCATTCACAGCACATGCGCTGCTGACGTCAGCAGCTGCATGCAAAGTGAATATCTCCTAAACAGTACAGGTTTAGGAAATATTCATTTTACGTACAGGTAAGCCATATTATAGGCTAACCTGTATTTATAAATTAAAAATAAGGGTATACAACCACTTTAAGATATCAAAAACAATCATATTACCTTACTCTCCTCGTTAACTCACAGCATGCATGTATTGTCATCCAACTTTTTTTTTTTGCGCTGTTTATTTTTTGTGTCAAATGTTTTGATTCCTAACTCCGCTTCTCAGGACCCACTAACAGGCCCGATTTTAGGTATAACGTAGTAGAGATAAAGATTAGAAGACTGCTATCATTGATGATTAAATTATATAACCTGTGATGTATTTCATTTATCTTGCTAACATTAGGTCCATAGAAAATGAGTTGAGAAGCACTGGTATAATATATTTTTAGGTATTAGTGAGCAATATTTTTTATTTTGCATAGTAAAAATTTTGGTTTATTTTAAATTTTCTAGTAAAATGTACTAATAATGTAACCAATTATATATTAATAAAATTATTATTTTCAAAAAATTGTATTTAATTCATTCATTTATTTTCTGATTTCAGAAAAAGACCAAATATTTAATTGCTGCCCACATAGGACGGGGTTAAAATATAAATATCCAGATGTTAAACTACATATCTTTCCAAAAAATTTGGATATGATAAAAAAATGAATAGCCTCATCTAGCTTGAGAGAAGAAGACCTAATTATTGCAGCTGAAGAAATTTTCAAAGACACAAACGGAGATTGTTTTAGAATGTGCTCTGCCCATTTTCATCAGAGTTTTATTACATGAAAAAAAAAAAAACAAGGGTTTTGAAACCCAATGCAGTTCCGTCAGATTTTTCCCAATGACAGTTCAATGTCCTTAACAAAAATAAAGGGACATCCCTGCTGCTGCCCATGTCATCAATCCAGCTTGGAAAACGTGATTACAAAAAGTTAAATGAGTACCCAAACCGTTGAAAAAGATTTTAGTTATTCAATTTCAGAGAAATCTTATGGATTTATGGCAAGTTTCCGTGACGTCTGTTAGGATCATGACTACTCAGTGTCCTGTCCTATAGTTGACCCACTTTTATTAAAATCAACACCTGCAAAAATCCATACCAAAAATGTAATTCCTGAATTAAAAATCACCCCAATCAAGTCTGCTGTTACACTGTCATATGGTGACTTAACAGAAGCTGAGAGTAGTGCTACGCAGATATTATTATCCACTGAACAAAGTGTTTTTTCCACTTCCAATTTGTGACGTCATTGACACAGTTCATTTTGGATCAGCAGCTAATATTATTTTTAAAATTGCTGAAAAACATTTGGAAGAAGATAATCCTATTGAAAGTATGGATATAGATAATCTAATGAATACCTCATTTGATCAAAATACAACACTAGATAAAAATCATGTCCCTAATCTTTCTGAAATTTCACAAACCGATATTTCAAGGGCTGAGAGTACATTTAACACTGATAATATCACTGTCACACCTCGCGATGAATGTTTTTTGGTTACTTGAACATATACGTTGCCCCAAAGAGCAATGTTTTGAAAAAATAATTTTCGATAAAGTAATGGTTGGCAGCTTACTAAAAGTGTATGGCACATGCACTGAAAACCACCAAATTCTTCTTTGGGAAAGCCAACCAAAGATTGCTAATTTTGCAGCTGGCAATGTAATTCTTGCCTCGGCTATTACTTGCAGTGGATCTTTGTTTACGACAGTAAAGGAAATGATGGATCTATTACATATACCTATTTTTGCTAAGGCAACATATCAGTATTTGAATAGATTCACCTATGGTGGAATTGATCATTGTTGGTTTGAAGAAAAAAAAAATACAATCAAAGTTGCAAACAGATTCTGTTTTTTTTAGTCGGCAACGGACCATGTAATAGCCCTGGTTTTTCAGCTAAATACTGCACTTATACAATGATGGAACTTGAGTCAGAATTCATTATTGCTTTCGAAACATGCAAAAAATGGCATTTCAGAATTGCCTTGAATTGACTTGAAGTCCTTCACTTTTGGGGGATGTGACCCTCCCAAAAGTGAAGAACTACAGGTCCCAGCATGAACCCCTCAGAGCTGAAGATGTGTCCTGCATCACCACACACATGATAACTCCTCACACCCAGCTTCTGTCCAGCTACTCGCAGTCTCTTCTCTCCCACTACTTGTTTGCCTCTCACTACACCTGCAGCAGCCCCCCTCCTCCTCCTTCATCCTCAGCCTTTCATGTTCTGCCACTTTTTCACCTACTAGTCTTTTTAACCCCTCTGTATGCTAAGCAATCCTTTCAGCAGTGGCCTATCTCTCATCTGCAACTATCACAGCCTCAGAATCTTGCCAGCATTCCATTCTTTGCTCCTTCAACCTGACAGAATTTTTTTTTTTCTCCACTGCAGCAGTGTAACTACAGGGGTCGCCATTGCAACCCAGCCTCATACTCCAGGGGGCCCATGCAGCATCCATCTAAACCCGTTTAGGAGGGGCGGCATATAGAGGAACTGATGCCCTCCATGTTCTTTTTGCAGCCACTGAATGCCTGCAGGTGGTAAAGGAGGAAAAGCGGGCATTCAGTGGCTGCAAGAAGAACATGGAGGGCATCAGTTCCTCTATATGCTGCCATTCCTATCCAGTTTACTTCTGATGCCCACAGGTCCCTCAACGCTCTACTGGCACCTCTGTGATCTTCCCCAGCAACTTCTCTGCTCTCTCTCCACCCCACCCCCCTTCTCCAACCCCCTGCTGTCCACTGGTCCCACCTGTGCTCTTCTTCAGTCCCCCCCCTTGTGCTGTTTTCTGGCACCCCCCTGTGCTGTTCTCCGGTCCCCCCTCCTGTGCTGTTCTCCGGTCCCCCCTCCTGTGCTGTTCTCCGGTCCCCTCCTGTGCTGTTCTCCGGTCCCCCCCTGTGCTGTTCTCCGGTCCCCCCCTGTGCTGTTCTCCGGTCCCCCCCTCTGTGCTGTTCTCCAGTCCCCCCTCCTGTGCTGTTCTCCGGTCCCCCCCCCTGTGCTGTTCTCCGGTCCCCTCCTGTGCTGTTCTCCGGTCCCCTCCTGTGTTGTTCTTCAGTCCCTCCTTGTGCTCTTCTCAGGTACTCATGCTGCTCTCTGATCCCCTCCTGTGCTGTTCTTCAGTCCCCCTGTGCTCTTCTCAGGTCCTCATGCTTTTCTCTGGTCCCCTCCTGTGCTGTTCTCCAGTCCCCCCCCCCCCGTGCTCTTCTCAGGTCCTCATGCTCTTCTCCGGTCCCTCCTGTGCTCTGGTCTCCATGCTGTTCTCTGGTTCCCCTTCCCCTTGTGCGCTTCTCAAGTTCCCTGCTGTTCTTCAGTCCCCCTGTACTGTCTCCCGCCCCCCCTTCTGTCCCCGCAGCTCTGCCAGGTTCACCCCTCCCCTCTCCCACCAGCTTCTACAGGGATATGAGAGGATGGAGAGTAGGGAAGGGGCCGGTAAATACATACCTCCCAACTGTCCCTGATTTGGAGGGACTGTCCCTCGTTTAGAGCAAAGTCCCTCTGTCCCTATTTCCTCCATGTTTGTTCCTCATCTTGGTCTGATCTATATAGTTGTATATAAAATGCACTAATTATCTATTAAAAAGCATTTTACAGAGCTAAACCTTTAATCCATATTCCAAATTGCTGCATTTGTAAATTCCAGAAGTCAATATAAAAGAATAGTAGTGGAAAAAAAGCACCTGTGGGTTTAACCAATCTTTTTTTTTTGTATAATTCTCCTTTAAAGGGGGTGTGGTAGGGGCGTGTCCTATGCCTACATATTTTTGCTAATAGGTGTCCCTCATTCCCATCTCAGAAAGTTGGGAGGTATGCAAACCCTGCCATAGCGCTGAAGCTCACTCCACCTCCAGCTCCACCTGAGACTCTGGCCACTGGTTGCCTAGCAACCAGTGACCTCACAGCCGCAACTCTGCCCAGCATGCAAAGTGTAGGAGAAGTTAACTTCCTCCTCCTCCGTGCCTAACACTCTCCAGTCTCCACCATGCCGGACAGAACACCTGCACTGCAGTCTGGGTTACGATCTCCGTGGTTCTGCCCCTGGCTGTATCCCTGCCTCATACCGCAGAGCAGGCCAAAGCCGCCTCCCCCTCCTCGGCTGTTTACATGTACACAGAAGCCGGAGGAGGGACACTGATCTGAGGTCTGTTGTTAGGCTTATATTATTTTATGTATAGATGGATTGAGGAGGGGGACAGGAACATTGATCAGGAAAAAGGTAAAAAGCGACCCCCAGCACATTTCCGACCTCCACCTCTCTACTAGCACAAGTGGAAGGGGAGGGAGTCAGTACTGTGGGGGGGTCTGTACTTAGTGAAAAGGGGGGTTCGTACTAAGGGAGGGGGTCTATGCTTAGTGGAGAGGGGGTACATACGGATGGAGGGGGTCTATACTTAGTGGAGAGGGGGGTACGTACTGATGGAGGGGGTCTATACTTAGTGGAGAGGGGGGTACGTACTGATGGAGGGGGGTCTATACTTAGTGGAGAGGGGGGTATGTACTGAGGGAGGGGGGTCTATACTTAGTGGAGAGGGGGGTCCGTACTGAGGGAGGGGGTCAATAATTAGTGGAGAGGGGAGTACGTACTGATGGAGGGGGTCTATACTTAGTGGAGAGGGCGGTACGTACTGATGGAGGGGGTCTATACTTAGTGGAGAGGGGGGTATGTACTGAGGGAGGGGGGTCTATACTTAGTGGAGAGGGGGGTCCGTACTGAGGGAGGGGGTCAATAATTAGTGGAGAGGGGTGTACGTACTGAGAGAGGGGGATCTATACTTAATGTAATAAGAGAAATATATTTCAAGCATGGTGTTGGGATGATATAAGTGTTAAAACCAGTCATTCACCTGACAAATCACTTGCTGCCGAAATCTGTCAACCCCAAGACTACATTCAACACAACCACCTCCCCTTGTGCTGGGAGGGGAGAGAACGAGGCACAGGTTTGAGATGAGGGAGGATTTTTTCTGAAAGTGAGGATATATGCTGAGAGGGGGAACTTATGCTGGCAGGGAGAGATGGGGGGGTGTGCTGGGAAAGGGGAGGTTGAGACAAGGGTTTGTGATGGAAGGGTTTATTTGTGGGTGAGGATTTGTGCTGAAAGGGGTATTTTTGCTGTTAGGGGGAGATAGAGGGGGCAGGGTTCTGGAAGGGGTGTGGGTTACAGATGAAATGGCGGGTCTTATATAGGTGGTGTGTGCTGAGAGGGGGATTTATGTTGGAAGGGGGAGATGGGGGAGATTTGTGCTGAGAGGGGTATTTATGCTGGGAGGGAGAGATGGGGGAGATTTGTGCTGTGAGGGGTATTTATGTTGGGAGGGAGAGATGGGGGGGGGTTGTGCTGGGAATGGAGAGGTTAAGGCAAGGGTTTGTGCTAAAAAAGGGGATTTGTACTGGAAGGGTTTATTTGAGGGTGAGGATTTGTGCTGAAAGGTGTATTTTTGCTGTTAGAGGGGAGATGGAGGGGGCAGGGGTCTGGAAGGGGTGTGGGTTACAGATGTAATGGCGGGTCTTATATAGGTAGGGGTGTGGCCTTGACAGGAAGGGTGGGTCGTATTTAAATTAAGGTGTGCATGAATTTAATCAGGCCTAGGGCAGCACAAAACCTAAATACACCATTGATTGGTGCTACATTGGCTTTTCTCCAATCAGCTGGTACCATTCCAGGCAGTAATTTTTAGTTGTTAGTACAATTTTTCATACACTTTTTTTGAAAATCTTCTAGTGTATAGCCAGCTTAAGATAAATGATTGGTCCAGGGAACACCTTTATATAATTCATGGAAGATGTAATGCTCTGGATTTTGTGTGCCTTGATGTGATATAGAGAAATATCAGTGAGGATATTCTGCAGCCAGCTGGTAAGAGGAAAGCATTACATCTGGATGTTTTTGTATGACAGATGTCATCCTTGGATCACTGTGTCTCTAGCACAGTAATATGTGGCAGTGTCTTCCACTTTCAGATTATTTATTTGTAGATATGATGTGGTTATGGACGCATCAGTAGTTATTGTGAATCTTCCCTGATATGAAGAGGAATATTTTACATCTCCATTATTAGTAGGATGTACATATCCAATCCATGTCAGTCCTCTCCCTGGAACCTGTTGAACCCAATGTATAAGGTGGCTGGTATATATATACGCAGAACCTTTACAGGACATCTTCACACTCTCTCCAGGCTTTTTTATTTCTGAGGAGGACTGAGTAAATGTCTGTGACATGACCCCTGTAACCAAGAATAAAAATATGATGAGAAATAAGATGATCCCATCAGAATGATTTACTGATTTTTTTCTGTATTCCAGACTTACCAAGAAATGAGGACAGACACAAAAGACAACAGGATAGAAACGTGATGTCTTATTGGCTTTAGATGTTCTGAATGTTCTGAGAGGACACCAAGATCTCAGTAGACCATCTCGGCCGGTCAGTTCAGCTTTTCTACCTGGCAGGATGAGACAGGAAGCAGAGATGGGATTTGCATGAGGGGAAGAAGACTATAAAAGGCTGAACATCCTCTTCTACCTACAATGAGATATATGACATAGATCTTAACTGTCCCTCGTGTGGGACCAAATTCCTCTGTCCCTCATTCTTCATTAGTTGTACCTCTCTTTGGTCTGAAGCATAGATCTCTTTAAAAGTAAAGTTATTTATTTATCACAGGGGTTTCACATTTTGCCCAACCCCTAAACATTGCATTTGTTATTTGTAAAGATAGGGGACATTGAGGCCAGGACAGGCCCCGGGACTTTTAATGGTGCTGGGGTAAATGAGGTAGAAAAGGTAGGATAAAAACATCTTTTATTTAACAATCTTTAAAAAAACAGACAGAGAGAAAAAACACTAATAGATGTTTACAAAGCAAATAAGATAATTGATTGATACAGGAGTTGATACCACTTTCTCAACATGTTTCGCTTTCTTAAGCTTCTTCAGGAGACATAATGTGGCATTAGATCAACTATAAGGTAGAAAAAACAGCAATAAGAATTTTATGTCTGCTAATATATCATAATATATATCCGTTAAGTCAATACTCGATTTTTCTCCTTCCAGAGAATTTCATCTACTGTTGCAATCTTTTTTATCCCTCTCTGCATGCTAATCAGTGAGGTGCGGACTGGAGGGCAGAATATTCCTTTTGCACAAATTGCCTTTTTAAACATAGATTTTTCCCCCTGTCTACGGGTAAGATCAATGAACAATTTATGACGTGATGTATGCTGAATTAAATGTGTACACATACATATTGTGTTGTGTTTTTTTTTTTTTTTTCTTCATATACTGTTTATATTTATATTATTTTTTCTTCTACGATACATTCCCTCTTGGGTCTATATATGTAAAAATTTTTTCCAAAAAATTATTTTCAAAAATTGTTCTTTATTGACTTAACGGATATATATTATGATATATTAGCAGACATAAAATTCTTATTGCTGTTTTTTCTACCTTATAGTTGATCTAATGCCACATTATGTCTCCTGAAGAAGCTTAAGAAAGCGAAACATGTTGAGAAAGTGGTATCAACTCCTGTATCAATCAATTATCTTATTTGCTTTGTAAACATCTATTAGTGTTTTTTCTCTCTGTCTTTTTTTTTAAAGATTGTTAAATAAAAGATCTTTTTATCCTACCTTTTCTACCTCATTTATCCCAGCACCGTTAAAAGTCCCGGGGCCTGTCCTGGCCTCAATGTCCCCTATCTTTACAAATGTACTTTCTGGGATGTGGTGCTTCTGATTTTTCCTCTCTTCCATTATTTTAATTGCATTTGTTATAGTGAAAAACATAAGGGAAAATTAGTGGTTGAAAAAAAAGCACTTGTGAATATAGAAAATTATTTTTTGCCTATTAATTAATTCATTGTGGCCAACAAAACCAGGGGCATGGAAGGGATGTTTTCCATGCCTACATGTTTTGTGCTGCAATGTGGCCATTTCTCTCATCTTGTAATATTATATTGTAAGATTGTGTATGAATTTATAAAAAATAACAGACCAGTAAAATATATGGTAAAATGTGACAAACGTATCCATCAGTCCTTATATATCCAGGATTTAGATGATGACATTATTGCGTTGATTTTGCAGATCTCCCGAGCTACTGCAGACATAACAGTCTGTACAGTAAAATGTTTACAGTATGTAAGGGCAAAATTGAGTATAATAGAGTACTATTAAATAAATAAATAAACGTCAAATATATACAATATGCAATCTTAAAGTACCCTTTGCCCCTATTCACACCGGTACGTCTTTGAAATCACAATTTTAAAGCCGCACATCAATGCGATTTGCACTGCTGATTTAATTGGGGCTTACAACGTCATACAACAAAAGTCTATGGCAGTTGCAATGAAATCGGTAAAAAGTAGCGCAGGAAACGTTTTCATATTCCCTGCGACATGAGTCATAGCGATATGAACAGTTCCATTGCTGGCAATGAGGTGCGACTGGTCATGCGATTTGGAACTATCAAATCACATGATAAGTCGCACTGGTGTGAACAGGGGCTTTGCATATTATGACTTTGCATATAATTCTCTATTGTATTGATTAAAATAATTTGGCATCAATCATTTTTACTGTGATTGCTTCCATTGTGACCTATCTCTATATTACTTAGTAATGACGTGTAACGCGCATGCGCCGTATCCTCTATCATTCTGGCAAGCCGAGACCGTGACGGAAAAATTCTGTGTTTATGTAGAGGCTGCGTCATTCCTGTTGTAGACATCAGTCCCGCATCAATGCTTCCTCCGAATTCTTCCCCAAGAGGATCCTGGTTACCTTGTGGCTCCCTACGTCACGGGGTGGAGGAGAGACAGACAGAGCGAGTTACAAGCAGGCAGAACAACAGGGAGGAGCCTGCTAAAATAGAGATACATCCTGAAAAGTAATAAATGTATTATTTATATATATACACATTATTATAAAGATTTTTGTGGCAATTTATTTTTGTAATAAATATATCATTTAAAAAAAATGCTTTACTATTGTCAATTATTAAATAATAAAAAATAAATAAATAAATAAATATAAGAACTGAAAAATATTACTGAACACACTCATATCCCTTTCTCACTCTGTTACAAAAAAATCTATCTATCTATATATCTATATAGATATAGATATATACATATAAAAGAAAGGCAAAAAAGTTCCAAGAGAGTAGGTTCTTTCCAGCTTAAGCAGCGCTCAAAAAACAAAAACTCCTAAAATTGAAAAAAAAAATTAAATAAAAAAACATATGAGCAAGAACGAACTATTTAAAATTAAAAAATTGTGACAGTCCTGGTGTTGGGTAATTTCTCATATTAAAAAAAATCATATCACTGAAGAGATGTTCTACCATCACCACACCATGTGATTCCACTCCCTATAGGAATTGCACTCACCGAACTCCTAATAAACGATCGCCTTAATAGATAAATCCAGCTTTAAGCTCAGCAACTGCAGGACATCAGCATGGGAATTCAGTAACGATCAACCGGACAGATAAATGGCGTCCTGATCCTGAACCATCCAGACTAAACACATCCGCAATCCTCTTAATCTCTCAGGCATATAGGAGGAAAGGAATCCACATAGTGTGATACTGTAAAACTTTTATTGTTCCAAAAAAACCCGACCCTTAAGATATTGCACTTACACAAAATTCAATTTAAAACACCATTCAGGTAACTCATACAGCAATGGTCATAGCAGTTCCGATAATCTCACCACCTCAAAGCAGAGCAGATCGTTCGTGGTGGTTCCCGGGAGAGACTCAGAACAAATCCTAAATGCAGCAAGCTGTGTGGTCTCCCCTAGACGCGTTTCAACATTCTGTCTTTATCAACAGGAGGGACCTCTTGATCGTTAGTGAATACCCATATGTCAGTATTACATTGTATATCCCTGTTTGTTATGGTCGTTCAGGTCCTTATCTAATAGTATCGATGCTCCACGCTGAAACCACCGCCTGTGGAAGGAAATTCCACATCCTTTCCGCTCTTACAGTAAAGAACCCTCTACACAGGGGCATGGCCAGGCAGCGGATGTAGCCAGACACACTCTCAGAGCTCTCTGCCTGTGGGTAACGATATAGAGCTGTTATGAACCCGATGGCCTCCACAAAACGGCAGAACTCGGTCCGGTCCTCAGACCTCATGGGCCAAAATGGCCACGTATCACAGCGCTCCAAGGTCATTCCTATTTAAATTCCTCAACTATAAGGACCGGGATGTGATTTTACGCAATGCCAAGTTGAAACCAGCTGCCTTGAAAGTTGATAATGCTAAAATATCACTCTTTCCCGATTTCTCTGCTGACCTACAAAAGCAACGAGCTAAATTCATGGAGGTTAAACGTCAACTTAGAGATCTCAACCTCAAATATGCAATGTTGTACCCAGCCCGTCTGAGTGTTGAGGTACTGGGATCAGTACAATTCTTTGATACGCCATCTGCAGCTGCACAATGGCTGGACAGGGAGGAGCAAACAATCCATGAAGCTCACAACAGGCACCCTGCACCACCGTGAAGGCCATTCACTAAGGCTCAACTGTAGAAGATCAACATGCTTTCAATCTTTCCACGAACTTCGTGTCAAGGCGGAGATGTCCAATTACCTGTTTTCAAAGTTCTGTTTCAAAGTACGGCTGTAGTTCTAGCTGTTGAGAAGTTTCAAGACACTGAAGTGCGCTTCCACTGTTGCCCCCAAGATGGTCTGGTATGGACCTCTACATGTGTTTCGACAAGATTACAAGGCCCTGTTGGCCAGTTACATTTTGTTTTTGTTTTTTGTTTTTTCTTTTTCTTTTCATCCTTACCTTGGATTTTTCACCATGGACTCTTCATTATTTTACTCGATAATTGTGGTCTTCATCTACTCTAGTATAACGACACCTCTACAGGAACTAACCCCCCTCTTGCGGATATTGAAATGTATCTCAAGGATACTGTTCTGCTGGGTATCTCAGTGTACGGGATGCCAGGTGGTATTGCTGTATGCTGGTATGACACTCTCAGGGTATACTATGCCTTTTATTGTTATGTCATTACAATGCCTCAAATAACTAGAATATTGTCCTGGAATGTTAGGGGCATTAAACCCCGTTAAACGCCTGGCCGTGCTACGCATGATCAGGTGTCTAGATGCTGACGTAATATGTCTGCAAGAGACTCGCTTCCCCCCGTTGTCCACTCCATCATTTGCACAAAGACAATTTTGTCATCAGTATCATGCTACATACTCTGTGTATTCGAGGGGAGTGAGTCTCTTGATCGGAAGAGGCACACAGTTTTCCTTCCAGGAAGTTAAAATTGACCCTGAGGGGCACTATATATTCTTATTATGCTCCCTGTATGGGACTAAATGTATAATAGCATTTAGTATCCTCCATTCTCAGCCACTCTCCTGACATTATTAGCAGATTATACATCCCGCTATCCGGGAATGCCAATTTTGGCCATAGGGGATTTCAATAATTATTTTGACTTGGAAAAAGATAAACTGAGTACCCGAGGTGGGGACAACGTGCAGAGAACACAGAGACCCACACCATTTGCCCGTCTTCTTTTAGAGATGGGCCTTACAGATGTTTGGAGAATGCATAACCATGATGCTAAGGTGTATTCGTGTCAATCAGCCTCAATAGGAGGCCTGTCACGTATTGATTTAGGCCTGGGTAATGAATGTATGTTGACTCCTCACAATATCATGTCAGACAGACGTCATATAACTCCCCGCTCACGATTGACTTACGGTTGGCTATCACTTCTGCCAGACCCTGACCCGATCCCAGAACTGCTGACATGCTTTTTCAGACGAAATATAGGTTCGACAGACATAGACATGGTATGGGAAGCCGTTAAAGCATATTTACGTGGACAATTTATTAGAGAGATATCTCATATCAAAGCAAAAACTAAGGAATGGGAAAATCTAGTGATAGCTGAAGCCCAAAAATCAGAAACGCTTTACATAAATGACCCCAATGATAATAACAAAAGGACGTGGCTAGCTTCCCAATCTATGCTTAATCATTTATCACTGCAAATGACAGAAAATAAAAGGTTCTTTTTGCAACAAAAACACTTTGAAGAAGGGGGAAATACGGGCTACATGTTAGCGCTTTTAGCCAAATCACAACAACAATCCTCACATATAGTGGCAGTAGCAGATGCAAAGGGCACACCCTGTTACACTACACAAGCCATTACAGACACCTTCAGGAACTTTTTCCAGGATGTCTATTCTTCAAAAGTCCACACCTCTTCCGAGGATATTCACTAATTTTTAGATAAATATCCCATACCCCATCTATCGGTAACAGACATGAACTCGCTAAATGCCCCATTGACAGAGTAGGAGCTTTTGGAGGCACTGGCTCATACACAAAATGGGAAAGCGCCAGGGGTGGATGGCTTACCATCAGAAGTCTATAAGCGCTACGCCACACAACTCATACCTATATTACTACGAGTTTATAACAGGGCTTTTGAAACTGGGAAACTTCCTCCCTCCATGAATGAGGCAATTATAATAGTACTCTTAAAACCAGGTAAAAACACCCTGTCCCCAGACTCATATAGACCTATTTCATTGCTTACATTTGATGTTAAGCTGTTGGCCAGAGTTCTGGCCAGCAGACTGGCCAAATGTATCCAAACAGTAATACATAGAGATCAATCAGGATTAGGGATGAGCCGAACACCCCCCTGTTCGGTTCGCACCAGAACTTGCGAACAGGCAAAAAATGTGTTCGAACACGCGAACACCGTTAAAGGCTATGGGACACAAACATGAATAATCAAAAGTGCTCATTTTAAAAGCTTATATGCAAGTTATTGTCAAAAAAAGTGTTTGGGGACCTGGGTCCTGCCCCAGGGGACATGGATCAATGCAAAAAAAAGTTTTAAAAACTGCCGTTTTTTCGGGAGCAGTGATTTTAATAATGCTTAAAGTGAAACAATAAAAGTGTAATATCCCTTTAAATTTCGTACCTGGGGGGTGTCTATAGTATGCCTGTAAAGGGGCGCATGTTTTCCGTTTTTAGAACAGTGTGACAGCAAAATGACATTTCAAAGGAAAAAAGTCATTTAAAACTACTCGCGGATATTAATGAATTGCCGGTCCGACAATACACATAAAAGTTCATTGATAAAAACGGCATGGGAATTCCCCACGGTGGAACCCGAAGACCCTGAAGGGTCTGGTATAGATTTTGAGGGGGACCCCACGCCATTTTTTAAAAAAAAATTTGGCCGGGGTTCCCCTTAATATCCATACCAGACCTGAAGGACCTGGTATGGAATTTAGGGGGACCCCGCACGTCATTTTTTTTTTTTAAATTTTGGTTCGGGGTTCCCCTGTGGGGAATTCCCATGCCGTTTTTATCAATGAACTTTTATGTGTATTGTCGGACCGACAATTCATTAATAGCCGCGAGTAGTTTTAAATGACTTTTTTTCTTTTGAAATGTCATTTTGCTGTCAGACTGTTCTAAACACTGGAAACATGCGCCCCTTTACAGGCATACTATAGACACCCCCCAGGTATGAAATTTAAAGGGATATTACACTTTTATTGTTTCACTTTAAGCATTATTAAAATCACTGCTCCCGAAAAAACGTCCGTTTTTAAAACTTTTTTTGCATTGATCCATGTCCCCTGGGGCAGGACCCAGGTACCCAAACACTTTTTTTGACAATACCATGAATATAAGCCTTTAAAATTAGCACTTTTGATTTCTCCCATAGACTTTTAAAGGGTGTTCCGCGGCATTCAAATTTGCCGCGAACACCCCAAATTGTTCGCTGTTCGGCGAAGTGGCGAACAGTCGATGTTCAAGTTGAACATGAGTTCGACTCGAACTCGAAGCTCAACCCTAATCAGGATTTATACCATCTAGGTCCACAGCCCAAAACCTACATAGACTATTCCTTAACTTGCAACTGCCCACAGACAACCCAGGCAATAGAGCCATCCTATCTTTAGACGCGGCTAAAGCGTTTGATAGCGTGGAATGGCCATATTTATGGGAAGTACTAACAAGATTTGGGGTAGGCCCCTCTTTTTTGAAATGGGTTCAGTTGCTAAACAATGCCCCGTCGGCGAGAATACGTATTAATGGAAATATCTCAGAATCTTTTAGACTCTTTCGGGGCACACGGCAGGGGTGCCCTTTATCACCCCTGTTGTTTGCCCTGGCCCTTGAACCACTGGCCATACATGTTAGAGCCTCAAAAATATTGTTGGTTTTTGTAGGGGTCCCAAACAAGACGTCATCTCCTTATATGCCGATGATACTCTGATCTATCTTGGGGACACAGATGGCTCTCTGAAGAATGTGATGCATTTAATCGCTGACTTTGGAGAGTTATCGGGTTTCAGTATTAACTGGAATAAATCAGTACTCATGCCCCTAGATCCCCTACTATAACCCCTACCGGACTGTGCAAGGGACATACTTACAGTGGGTGAGTTTTGATATCTTGGGATACAGGTGAATCCAGACCCTAACCAATATCTCACTTTGAACTTAGCTCCCCTGCTACATAAATTCCGTATGAAATGCTCCACATGGGTGAAACTACATTTATCGGCTACGAGAAGGGCAAATTTAATAAAAATGGTATGGGCCCCACAACTTTTATATGTAATTCATAATACACCCATGTGGATCCCACATAAATGGTTTACTCAAATAGATGCTTAATTCAGGGACCTGATTTGGGGTAATAAGCCTACTCGGATCAGTCTACATACATTACAATTAGCCAAAGATCAAGGTGGCCTAGCAGTTCCTCATGCTAGATTTTATTTTGTGGTGTCCCAGATTCAGCACCTGGGCAATTGGGGAAATATGGATGTTGATGATCCCATTAGGTCCCTACTGGTACCCAAGGGCTCCTTATACTCAGCCTTATCTCATTTAGAGGCAGGGCTCACACATATAGCGCAAACTTTCCCCACGATAGTGCTACTGAACACTCTGTGGGGGTACATCAGATCCGCCCTGAAAATTAAAGGTCCATGTTTATTCACACCAATATGGAACAGTATAAACTTAAAGATTTCCATCTCTGGGAAATGTTGGGTGTGCGGTATGTCCCTCAGTTGTTCAGTGGTACTATATTTAAATCTTTCAAGGATTTGCAAGACAAATTTGCCATACCTAGAACACAGTTTTATCAATACCTACAACTTAGGCATGCCATACAAAGCAAAACTAGAATATCTTCCCTTACATCTGTGACACACCCCCTGATGGCAGATGTTATGCTGACAGAGGACAGGAAAGGTATGATTTCGAGAGTATATACTAGACTACTACATTCATCACACAATGCTTTTAAGCTGCCCTGTGCAAAAGGGTGGGAAAAAGACCTAGGCCCTGTTGATGGAGAAACATGGGAGATGTGTCTGGCCTCTGCCCCACTAGTATCAGTCTCAACATCACATAAATTGTCACATCTGTTCTTACTACACAGAGTTTATAGGACACCTACTAAACTCGATAAATGGGGGCTCTGGGATTCCCCAATATGTCCAAAATGTAACAGACAGGAAGGAGATTTATTACACATGTTGTGAAAATGTCCAAAACTATCCCGATACTGGCAATATGTTTTATCCACTATATCTCAAGTATTTCAATTCCCAATTCTGACTGACCCAGTTATTTTCCTCCTCGGAGCCTTGGAAATACCCTCACTTTCACCAAATGGCCACATGGCTGTGCTGCGTTTGTTATACTTAGCGTGCAAAGCTATTGCGAGGCTTTGGATAACCCCAAGGGTACCGACGGGAGAACGATGGATAGAACTAGTAGATAATTTTTTGATACGAGAAAAAATCACTTGCCAACATAGAAATGTCCTCAAGAAATTCTATTCAATGTGGCAACCTTGGCTGGGGTTAGGCCCAGCCCAATTGGTGAAAGATAGGCTATTGCAGATGTAATTGATCAGCAAAGGGAGAAATTGCTAGGTTGAATACGTAACTCAACGTTCTCAATATAATCGCTCCTAGAGGTACCATGGTGAACAACTATAAAAGCATAGAAATAAGTAACGATACATAGTCTTGCTCTCCATCTAAGTATGGTTCGCTGTTATTAAATTCCATGTACATATGGTTATCGTTATATGTGCAAGTTTTATAGTACTCCATATGACACAAGACACACAATCCAGATTGTTATTGTATGGAATTGGAAATTTAGCTGTTATTGTCATAAAAATTTGAATTTTTTACATACAGCCTACTGATCTAATATGTAAATACATATGCTGCCTAATGTATGCTACCTGATATAAATACTGTATTGGCATTTATTGGCTGAAAAATCATTGTGTCTAGCTGTACTGTTGATTGGTTTTCAATAAAACTTTATTTGATTTAAAAAAAAAAGAACCCTCTATGCAGATTAAGGTTAACCTCTTTTACTCTAATTTTATAAGTGGCTCAGCGAGTCGCGCTGTGCTTCCCAAGTGGTCCCCGCTCTCTCCTGGGAGCTGTGCGTTTCCCAGGAGACAGCGCGGTGGGGACGGGAAGAGGCATAGACTCCCATGGGAGTCTATGCCGGAAGTGGGTGCAAATACCTGTCTTAGACAGGTATCTGCACCCCCCTCCCCCCTGAAAGGTGCCAAATGTGACACCGGAGGGGGGGAGGGTTCCGAAAAGCGGAAGTTTCATTTTTGTGTGGAACTCCGCTTTAAACTCCCTTCCGCGGAAAAGTTTTATCACTCTTGTGGGGTCACCAGTAAGGTATTTGTAAACTGAAATCATATCCCCTCTCAAGGGTCTCTTCTCCAGAGAGAATACGTTCAGTGCTCACAACCTTTCTTCATAACTAATATCCTCCAGTCCCTTTATTCGTTTTTTTGCCCTTGTCTGTACTCGCTCCATTTCCAGCACATCCTTCCTGAGGACTGGTGCCCAGAACTGGACAGCATACTCCAGGTAAGGCCGGACCAAAGTCTTGTAGACTGGGAGAATTATCGCTTTGTCTCTGGAGTTAATCCCCTTTTTAATGCATGTCAATATTCTGTTTGCTTTACTTGAAGCAGCTTGGCATTGCATGCCATTGCTGAGCCTATCATCTACTAGGACCCCCAGGTCCTTTTCCATCCTCGATTCCCCCAGAGGTTCTCCCCCAGTGAGTAGATTGCATTCATATTTTTGCCACCCAAATGCATTATTTTACATTTTTCCACATTAAACCTCATTTGCCATGTAGTTGCCCACCCCATTCATTTGTTCAGATCTACTTGCAAGGTTTCCACATCCTGCGGAGAAGTTATTGCCCTGCTTAGCTTAGTATTGTCCACAAATACAGAAATTGAACTGTTTACTCCATCCTCCAGGTCGTTTATGAACAAATTAAATAGGATTGGTCCCAGGACAGAACCCTGGGGGACCCCACTTTCCACCCCTGACAATTCTGAGTACTCCCCATTTATCACCACCCTCTGAATTCACCCTTGTATCCAGTTTTCAATCCATGTACTCACCCTATGGTTCATGCCAACGGACCTTATTTTATACAGTAAATCCAGATACAGTACACCGCGTCTACGGGCCTTCCTTTATCTAGGTGGCAGCTCACCTCCTCATAGAAAGTTAATAGATTGGTTTGGCAAGAACGATTCTTCATGAATCCATTCTGATTACTGCTAATGATACTGTTTTTGTTACTAAAGTCCCTTATCAACCCCTCCAAGAGCTTACATACTATTGATGTTAGGCTAACTGGTCTGTAATTCCCAGGGATGTATTTTGACCCTTTTTTAAATATTGGTGCCAGTGCTGTGTCTTGGCCTAGGCAGACAAGGCCCAGGCCTAGGGTGTGCACTTTGCAGGGGGGGCAAAAAAGCTCCCCCAACCCTTCCTCCCGAGTCCCGGCTCCCGCGGCCTCCGCCCACTCAGATACAGCCTCCCATGTGCATACAAGCAGCATCGGCGCCCGCATCCACCACCCACAGCCACTGATGCCTGACTAGTGGCGGAGTGATCTGCAGCCTTGTGTGCTGCACCGGGGTCCAGGAGCCTGGACTTGCCTTCAGACAACGGAAAATCCTGCCCACTGCTTCACCATGCAGCGTGACATGCCGCCCAGACTCAGGTAGGACACCATTGTATCATGGGGAGAGTGGGGAGGAGTGTATGGCAGCCAAGAAGTAAGTGTCAGGGGTGGAAGGCTGTGCAGTCTCCTGATGCTGTGTTTGGAGGACTGGTGGCAGCCCGCTCTGCTGGGACTTGTAGTGCCCTCTGTGGGGGGGGCTGAGATATGGCAGCCTCCTATGTTGGGACTTGTAGTGCACTCTGCAGAGGGCAGAGATATGGCAGACTCCTATGCTGGGACTTGTATTACACTCTGTGGGGGGCTGAGATATGGCAGCCTCCTATGCTGGGACTTGTAGTGCACTCTGAAGGGGGCTGAGATATGGCAACCTCCTATGCTGGGACTTGTAGTGCACTCTGTGGGGGGCTGAGATAAGGCAGCCTCCTATGCTGGGACTTGTAGTGCACTCTGCAGGGGGCTGAGATATGGCAGCCTCCTATGCTGGGACTTGTAGTGCACGCTGTGGGGGGCTGAGATATGGCAGCCTCCTATGCTGGGACTTGTAGTGCACTCTGCAGGGGCTGAGATATGGCAGCCTCCTATGCTGGGACTTGTAGTGCACTCTGTGGGGGGCTGAGATATGGCAGCCTCCTATGCTGGGACCTAGGAGGATAGGAGGATGCCATATCTCAGCCCCCCTGTAGAGTGCACTACAAGTCCCAGCATAGGAGGCTGCCATATCTCAGCCACCGCAGAGTGCACTGCAAGTCCCAGCATAGGAGGCTGCCATATCTCAGTCCCCTGTAGTCTAGGGCACTACAAGTCCAAGCAGAGCAGAGGATTTTTTTAGGAAAGGATTTGTGCTGAGAGGGGGGACTTATGCTGGAAGGAGGAGATGGGGGAGGGTTTTTGCTAAGAGGGAGAATTTATGCTGGCAATGGGAGATGGAAGAGGATTTATGCTGGGAGTGAGCCATGGGGGAGGATTTGTGCTGAGAGGGGGATTTATGTTGGGAGGGGGAGATGGGGAGGATTTGTGCTGTGAGGGGGATTTATGTTGGGAGGGGGAGATGGGGGAGGATTTGTGCTGTGAGGGGTATTTATGTTGGGAGGGGGAGATGGGGAGGATTTGTGCTGAGAGGGGGATTTATGTTGGGAGGGGGATATGGGGAGGATTTGTGCTGTGAGGGGGATTTATGTTGGGAGGGGGAGATGGGGGAGAATTTGTGCTGAGAGGGGATTTGTGTTGGGAGGGGGAGATGGGGAGGATTTGTGCTGTGAGGGGTATTTATGTTGGGAGGGGGAGATGGGGGAGGATTTGTGCTGAGAGGGGAATTTATGCTGGGAGGGAGAGATGGGGGGGGGGTGTTGTGCTGGGAATGGGGAGGTTGAGGCAAGGGTTTGTGCTGAGAAAGGGGATGTGTACTGGAAGGGTTTATTTGAGGGTGAGGATTTGTGCTGAAAGGGGGTATTTTTGCTGCTAGGGGGGAGATGGAGGGGCAGGGGTCTGGAAGGGGTGTGGGTTACAGATGAAATGGCGGGTCTTATATAGGTAGGGGTGTGGCCTTGACAAGAAGGGTGGGTCGTATTTAAATTAAGGGGTGCATGAATTTAATCAGGCCTAGGGCAGCACAAAACCTAAATACACCACTGACTGGTGCTACATTGGCTTTTCTCCAATCAGCTGGTACCATTCCAGTCAGTAATTTTTAGTTGTTAGTACAATTTTTCTTACACTTTTTTTGAAAATCTTCTAGTGTATAGCCAGCTTAAGATAAATGATTGGTCCAGGGAACACCTTTATATAATTCATGATAGATGTAATGCTCTGTATTTTGTGTGCCTTGATGTGATATAGAGAAATATCAGTGAGGATATTCTGCAGCCAGCTGGTAAGAGGAAAGCATTACATCTGAATGTTTTTGTATGACAGATGTCATCCTTGGATCACTGTGTCTCTAGCACAGTAATATGTGGCAGTGTCTTCCACTTTCAGATTATTTATTTGTAGATATGATGTGGTTATGGACGCATCAGTAGTTATTGTGAATCTTCCCTGATATGAAGAGGAATATTTTACATCTCCATTATCAGTAGGATGAACATGTCCAATCCATGTCAGTCCTCTCCCTGGAACCTGTTGAACCCAGTGTATATAGTAGCCCGTATATGAATACCCAGATCCTTTACAGGACATCTTCACACTCTCTCCAGGCTTTTTTATTTCTGAGGAGGACTGAGTAAGTGTTTGTGACATGACCCCTGTAACCAAGAATAAAAATATGATGAGAAATAAGATGATCCCATCAGAATGGTTTACTGATTTTTTCTGTATTCCAGACTTACCAAGAAATGAGGACACACACAAAAGACAACAGGATAGAAACATGATGTCTTATTGGCTTTAGATGTTCTGAATGTTCTGAGAGGACACCAAGATCTCAGTAGACCATCTCGGCCGGTCAGTTCAGCTTTTCTACCTGGCAGGATGAGACAGGAAGCAGAGATGGGATTTGCATGAGGGGAAGAAGACTATAAAAGGCTGAACATCCTCTTCTACCTACAATGAGGTATATGGCATAGATCTTAACTGTCCCTCGTGTGGGACCAAATTCCTCTGTCCCTCATTCTTCATTAGTTGTACCTCTTTGCTCTGAAGTGTAGATCATTTTAAAAGTAATGTTATTTATTTATCACAAGGGATTTTTTAAATTTTCCACAACCCCTAAACACTGCATTTGTTATGTTGAAAAACATAAGGGAAAATTAGTGGTTGAAAAAAAGCAATTATTTTTTGCCTATTAATTAATTAATTGTGGCCAACAAAACCAGGGGCATGGAAGGGATGTTTTCCATGCCTACATACTTTGTGACCATTTCTCTCATCTTGTAATATTATATTGTAAGATATGTACTGTGTATGAATTTATAAAAAATAACAGACCAGTAAAATATATGGTAAAATGTGACAAAAGTATCCATCAGTCCTTATATATCCAGGATTTAGATGATGACATTATTGCGTTGATTTTGCAGATCTCCCGAGCTACTGCAGACATAACAGTCTGTACAGTAAAATTTTTACGGTATGTAAGGGCAAAATTATTGACTGCGTATAATAGAGTACTAATAAATAAATACATAAACGTCATATGTTAAATATATACAATATGCAGACCCAAAGTACCTTTTGCCCCCATTCACATCTGTGCGTCTTTGAAATCACAATTTTAAAGCCGCACATCAGTGTGATTTGCACTGCTGATTTAATTGGCGCTTACAACGTCATACATCTAAAGTCTATGGCAGTTGCAAGGAAATCGGTAAAAAGTAGCGCAGGAAACGTTTTCATATTCCCTGCGACATGAGTTGTGGCAATATGAACGGTTCCATTGCTGGCAATGAGGTGCGACTGGTCATGTGATTTGGAACTATCAAATCACATGATAAGTCACACTGGTGTGAACAGGGGCTTTAAAGAAAATCTGATAAAATAAGTGCATTTTAAGCAGACATTTGTGGTTTAATACAGGCAGACAAACTCAAAAATGCACAGAACTTTTTAGCACTAAGGGCTTGTTTACACTTGTGGTTGGGAGATGTCATAACAGACATTTGAGACCCCCCCCCAACCACACCCCAGTTAAAGCGGTTGTATACCCATAATTATGACTTTGCATATAATTCTCTATTGTATTGATTAAAATCATTTGCCATCAATAATTTTTACTGTACTTGCTTCCGTTACGACTTATCTCTATATTATCTAGTAATGACATGTAATGTGCATGCGCCGTATCCTCTATCATTCCGGCAAGCCGAGACCGTGCCGGAAAAATTCTGTGTTTATGTAGAGGCTGCGTCATTCCTGTTGTAGACATCCGTCCCGCGTCAATTCTTCCTCCGAATTCTTCCCCAAGAGGATCCTGGTTACCTTGTGGCTCGCTACATCACAGGGTGGAGGAGAGACAGACGGAGCGAGTTACAAGCAGGCAGAACTACAGGGAGGAGCCTGCTAAAATAGAGATACATCCTGAAAAGTAATAAATGTATTATTTATATATATATACACATTATTATAAAGGTTTTTGTGACAATTTATTTTTGTAATAAATATATCATTTAAAAAAAAATGCTTTACTATTGTCAATTATTAAATAATAAAAAATAAATAAATAAATATACAAACTGAAAAATATTACTAAGTAAGAAAAAAAGACCTGCGCTGACAACTCCCCAAGTGAACGATTGTTAAAACAATCGAAAAATATATGTGCCTAATATTGTTACACAAATACACATTTAGTGAGTCTTAGATGAAAATGTACACAGAAACTGCGCATAAACACACTGCCAACCTGTGTGACTAAAAGTGAATTAATAAAGGTAAATAATAAGGTCTAGATCAATACGTTCGAAAACTAGATCAATTCATCCAAAAGCTAACCTTTGGACGCTATGCGACCAGACAGTCACTAGACTAATAGATAATTGTGAATGGTAAAGTGAAACTCTATATAGTGGAACTCCAAAAAATATTTAAATCAAAAATCATACATAACATAAAGTCTATTAGATCACACAGTTCCTTCACAGGAGGATAATCTGCAGACTTCAGGCTAATTCATTCATATGGTAAATTTGAATGACAGACAAGGCTGATGCCGGAAATACTTGAGAGGAGACTTTGGGAATCACAAACCTCGCGTTCCACCAAAAGGAGAAGAGAAAACACATAGCATAAAACCTATGACACCGTGAGATCACCTGCGCATAAAAGCGCTACTCATGGAACCGCTGTGCAGAGCAGGCATTCAGATAAGGTCGGTGTTCGCTGCTGAATGGCGTGCGTTCCACCAACTCCAGGAAGTGATGTCACTGGTTCTCGGTTTGCAAGCGTAGGCAGGATGTTGCGTCGACGCGTTTCGCCCCTCCCCCAGGGCGTTATCAAAGACTTAACATCCAGCCCAGGCCATGAGTTACTTATACTGCGCTCAGTGAGTGACAGCCCATTACAGCCAATGGATGAATCATCACCCATTCCTTCCTAAGTCATCATATCCTGTTGCACTTGAAAAAACTTTAATCAGTGACCGAAGACACAACATCTCCGATCCCCATACTAACAAATGTGCATATTTATACACCCTATATAGGACATCACATTAACGCTTATTGTCCCATACAGACATAAAATGTATTACAACAGGATATCTAGACAAATACAAAATTCTTATATAATATTACTAAAAAAAATTTTTTGTTGTTTCTTATTAAACCTTACAACAGACATATCTTTAATGAAAAAATATGAATTAGTTTCTAATATAATTTATTTGTTTGCGAGCGCTGTTCTTTTATTTATTTATTTATGAAAAATATTACTGAACACACTCATATCCCTTTCTCACTCTGTTACAAAAAATCTATCTATCTACATATCGATATATTAAAATAAATAATTAAAAATCAATAAAATATAAAATGATATAAAACATATTGTACACAAGCACACCCCTCTCTCACTCATTTATAATATATATGTGTATAACAATAAAAAAAAAAAAAAAAAATTTATATTTTATATATATATATATATATATATATATATATATATATATATATATATATATATATATATAACATTTTATTGCATATATTACATATGACAATTGGCAAGTGTAATAACCTTTGATTTTAATATCATACCCTTTATGTGGATGGAATATGCTCTTGCCTTTTATCATGAAGTTACACTGTATACCCACGATAGACATGGGTATGACCCTGTGTTACAGAATCACAAAAAAGTTACTAATGGGCTAGGAGGGGTATATTGGTCAGATCTGACCAATCGATCCCTTAACGTTCGACCTTTCTCTATATGAGGATAAGGTCAAAATGATTAATTATTCTGGGGAAAAAAAAAAAAATATATATATATATATATTTAATTGTTATATTTATTTATGTAAAATTTTTATTAAAGGTGACTGCTGCAGAAGGGGAAATAGAGGTGGAGAAACCTTTGGAGATGGAATTACGATTGAAATCATGTTAAAGTAATAATACTATAAATTTTATGATTATTATTTTTATTAATATTTATCATATATTTTTTATTACAAACACACACACACACACATATATATAGAGAGAGAGAGAGAGAGAGAGAGATTGAGACAAACTGTGATGGAGAGAGAGATATTAATCAACTATCATTAATAATATTACTGTTTAAAAATAACGTTTTATTTTAAACAACAAACATACACACACACACACACATTGAAGACAAACAGTCAGCGCAAAACCTAATAACTACTAACAGCAGCTGGACACTAAAGGCAAATATAGAAACCCTTTGAGACTAAATATACTGAACAGTGCAGCGCTAAAATAGTAAACAACTAAAATGATCAACGAATAAAAAGTCCATATGCTCATGTGAAGAAAAACACACATGTAAATAGGAAATTAAAGACGTCAGCGGTGATAAAGGGTGCTTCATGCAAAGTCTGAAGTGCTCCTTAGTCCGTGCTCACACCATTTGTTAGCCAAACTTCTCACCTTGCATAATGGACCCCTGAACTAACAGAAAGGTCATAAGGGCATTCGCCACCACTGGTGGTTAAGGTAAACTTGTAGATGGAAGCCGGGCACCTCTTAGACTCCGCAGATAGAACTTGTATATCTCCCGTGACTCACGTGCTCTCTGTATAACTTGAAGCAGGTATCATTTATTATAAAGACAGGTATTCACATAAATAGCACTTAGTCCAAGTATACAGAGAGCACTAGATATTTTTTTTCATTTTTATGTCGTCACGGGAGATATACAAGTTCTATCTGCGGAGTCTAATGCCCCGTACACACGGTCGGATTTTCCGATGGACATTGTCCTATTGGAGCGTGTTGTCGGAAATTCCGACCGTGTGTGGGCTCCATCGGACATTTTCCATCGGATTTTCCGACACACAAAGTTGTAGAGCAGGAGATAAAATTTTCCGACAACAAAATCCGATCGCGTCAATTCCGACCGTGTGTGGCCTGTTCCAACGCACAAAGTGCCACGCATGCTCAGAAGAAATTCCGACACGGGACAGCTCGTTCTGGTAAACTTAGCGTTCGCAATGGATACAGCATTTTCGTCACGCTGCAATGTTAAAAATGGTTTAATACAGCGCACTCTCTTCTTCTTTATAATGTGACAAGAATTAAGTCGTTTTGCTGCTCGTATTCACACACACTTCTCACAAACTTTTATTTGTGTTTTTTTAGTGGGATTCCCTGAATATATTGTTATTAGTTGTCACATCTGACAGTTTTAAATTTTTAAATTTTTTTTTATTTAGGATTTTAAGCCTTTTTTTTTCTTTAATGTTTGGATTTTTTCCAAGGCTGATCTTTGTTCAATGTTATTTTTATTTTTACTCCAGAATATTTTTGGGTGTGTTTTGTGTGTGAAGTTACCCCAACACCATTGATATCTTTTATTATTTAATCTCCAGGAGATTGTTTGGTGTTGGTGTCCCTTTTTCATTTCACATTGTATATTTGAAATGTACCTGAATCCTCACAAACCAACTGTCATTTTTGAAGTAAAACACATAGGAGAGTATAATTCAAAACAAAATTCCTTTATTAAGGGATCAGAACCAAACAAAGAGGAAGGCAACACTGGATCAACAAGAGAAATTAGCGAAGCCTGGGACCCCCACGGCAGACATCAATTCTTCAACATCAAAATTGGTGGCCTGAGGAGTCCATATGTAAGGGAGGGCAGTCTGGTCCGGGATTCACAGAGACTCGGATAGCAGCAGATGACATCTGTGTCCCCAGGCTGTGGTAGCACAAGAGGCTGCATTTTTTGGCTGACCAGACTGAACCCAGGGCAATCACTGTCTGGTCTTCCTTCCACGCTTCCTTCCGGGCTGTGGCTGTGCAGTTGGAGATGTGGCAGGAGGAGGAGGAGGACCTGCAGGAGGAGGAGGAGGACCATCCCAAAGATGTGTGTGAGGTGTAATTTGGCCCCTCATACCTTTCTCCAGAGCCTCCGATATGAGGGCCTCACACATGGCTTTTTGGCCCTCCTCCATCCTCTGCATTTTATATGCTATGAAGGCAGCAATGTTCTCCTGCCTGGTGTGTGGTGCTCCCAGGACCTCTGTAGCCCTCCAAAAGAATGCTATAGCCGCCTCCTCTAGGGTACTCGTCCTACTGCCACTTTCTGTTTTCAGGGGGGGTGGAGGGACCTTGATATCAGCCAGCCGGCTCGGCCCGGCCACCTCCTGGCTGAGACTTCCCTGTGTATGAAAAAGGGACATAGTTTTAGTTTTTGCATCATCAATCACAATCCTAAATTAGTACTCCCAACTAACATCTAGTTAACATCATTGATTGGACATGCAGAAATATTTAGAGGAATGCTATACCTGGCTCAATCTGGGCTCCTCCACATGTTGCCTGGAAGGCCCAGGTTGGGCGTCAGAAGCCTCAGCCGGGGGGGAAGGAAGCGTGGAAGGAAGACTGGAGAGGGATGGCCTGGGTTCAGTCTGGCCTGCCAGAAAGTGCAGCCTGTCATAGTACAACATCCTGGGGACATAGATGTCATCTGCTGCTCCGGATCTCTGTGAATCCAGGACTTTCTTGCGCTCCCTCAGATATGTGCTCCTCAGGCCACCAATTAATATCTTTAAATAGGTGATGTCTGCCGTGGGGATCACCTGCTTCACAATTTCACACAATTGCTCCAGTGCTGCCTTCCTCTTTGCTTGGTTCTTGAAATGGGGGTGGGTAATCTCCCACAGACATGGCAGCTCACTTAGCATATCTATGAATACTGACATGAAGTCATTATCTTTCATTAAGATATCCATGTTCACTGCAAGACACAACACAAGACAAAGCCTAATGTCAGACAAAACTCTCCTAATCTTGTTGCAATATAGGCCTCAATCTAGAAGCAGTATAGGCATAAGTTTGTCTCTTACCTTCGTTCTTACGATCGGCGCGTCCAATGCTCCTTCCTCCGCTCACAGATCGTACGTAATACGCACGCGTGTTACGCTTTATACACACTGCGCATGCGTGTAACTCCGCCCGCCCCTGATGTTCTTTCTAGTGTATTCCCCGCCCCTTTTCGTTCGGTGCAGTGGGGGAAGAGCATGATGGCGGAGTTACAACAGGTGCGTGATAATAATTCTAACAACGAGGAGGAGGAGGAGGAAAGCCTGGATCCAGGCACGTCCCGATCCAGAAGGAGACGTTTTAAGGCCACAAATATGTCGTTTGGGGAGATGTTGGAGATGGTCGACATCATGAAGAAGTCCGACTATGACGGAAAATATGGGCCTTACCCCAACCCGAACATCCGAAAGGCCAAGATCATGGCGAAAGTGGTCAGGAGTCTTGAGCGGAATTTCGGGGTCCGAAGATCAAAAGATCAGCTCAGGATGCGGTGGTCGGACCTGAAGTTGAGAGAGCCAGAGCAGTACCGAAAGATCAGGAGAGTGCTGCAAAAAAGTAAGTAGTTGTGCTGTGTTCCTATTCTTTCTGTCTTTATTCTGTTCGTTCTGCTTAGGGATGAGCCGAACACCCCCCTGTTCGGTTCGCACCAGAACATGCGAACAGGAAAAAAGTTCGCTCGAACACGCGAACACCGTTAAAGTCTATGGGACACGAACATGAATAATCAAAAGTGCTAATTTTAAAGGCTTATATGCAAGTTATTGTCATAAAAAGTGTTTGGGGACCTGGGTCCTGCCCCAGGGGACATGGATCAATGCAAAAAAAAGTTTTAAAAACGGCCGTTTTTTCAGGAGCAGTGATTTTAATAATGCTTAAAGTCAAACAATAAAAGTGTAATATCCCTTTAAATTTCGTACCTGGGGGGTGTCTATAGTATGCCTGTAAAGGGTCGCATGTTTCCTGTGTTTAGAACAGTCTGACAGCAAAATGACATTTGGAAGGAAAAAACACATTTAAAACTACCCGCGGCTATTGCATTGCCGACAATACACATAGAAGTTCATTGATAAAAACGACATGGGAATTCCCCACAGGGCAACCCCGAACCAAAATTAAAAAAAAAAAAAATGACGTGGGGGGGTCCCCCTAAATTCCATACCAGGCCCTTCAGGTCTGGTATGGATATTAAGGGGAACCCCGGCCAAAATTAAAAAAAAAAATGACGTGGGGTTCCCCCTAAATTCCATACCAGACCCTTCAGGTCTGGTATGGATTTTAAGGGGAACCCCGCGCCAAAAAAAAAAACGGCGTGGGGTTCCCCCAAAAATCCATACCAGACCCTTATCCGAGCACGCAACCTGGCAGGCCGCAGGAAAAGAGGGGGGGACGAGAGTGCGGCCCCCCCTCCTCCTGAACCGTACCAGGCCACATGCCCTCAACATTGGGAGGGTGCTTTGGGGTAGCCCCCCAAAACACCTTGTCCCCATGTTGATGAGGACAAGGGCCTCATCCCCACAACCGTGGCCGGTGGTTGTGGGGGTCTGCGGGCGGGGGGCTTATCGGAATCTGGAAGCCCCCTTTAACAAGGGGACCCCCAGATCCCGGCCCCCCCCGTGTGAAATGGTAAGGGGGTACTTACCCCTACCATTTCACTAAAAAACTGTCAAAATAGTTAAAAATGACAAAAGACAGTTTTTGACAATTCCTTTATTTAAATGCTTCTTCTATCTTCCTTCATCTTCTTCTTCTCCTGGTTCTTCTGACTCTTCTGGTTCTTCCTCCGGCGTTCTCGTCCAGCATCTTCTCCGCGGCGTCTTCTATCTTCTTCTCCTCGGGCCGCTCCGCACCCATGGCATGAGGGGAGGCTCCCGCTCTTCTCTTCATCTTCTTCTTCATCCTCTTCTCTTCTTCATCTTCTTCATCTTCTTCATCTTCATCTTCTCTTCTTTTCTTCTCCGGGCCGCTCCGCATCCATGCATGGAGGGAGGCTCCCGCTGTGTGACGGCGTCTCCTCGTCTGACGGTTCTTAAATAACGGGGGGCGGGGCCACCCGGTGACCCCGCCCCCCTCTGACGCACGGTGACTTGACGGGACTTCCCTGTGATGTCACGGGGAATGCCACAGGGAAGTCCCGTCATGTCCCGTGCGTCAGAGGGGGGCGGGGTCACCGGGTGGCCCCGCCCCCCGTTATTTAAGAACCGTCAGACGAGGAGACGCCGTCACACAGCGGGAGCCTCCCTCCATGCATGGATGCGGAGCGGCCCGGAGAAGAAAAGAAGAGAAGATGAAGATGAAGAAGATGAAGAAGAGAAGAGGATGAAGAAGAAGATGAAGAGAAGAGCGGGAGCCTCCCCTCATGCCATGGGTGCGGAGCGGCCCGAGGAGAAGAAGATAGAAGACGCCGCGGAGAAGATGCTGGACGAGAACGCCGGAGGAAGAACCAGAAGAGCCAGAAGAACCAGAAGAAGAAGATGATGAAGGAAGATAGAAGAAGCATTTAAATAAAGGAATTGTCAAAAACTGTCTCTTGTCATTTTTAACTATTTTGACAGTTTTTTAGTGAAACGGTAGGGTCAAGTACCCCCTTACCATTTCACACAGGGGGGGGGCCGGGATCTGGGGGTCCCCTTGTTAAAGGGGGCTTCCAGATTCCGATAAGCCCCCCGCCCGCAGACCCCCACAACCACCGGCCACGGTTGTGGGGATGAGGCCCTTGTCCTCATCAACATGGGGACAAGGTGTTTTGGGGGGCTACCCCAAAGCACCCTTCCAATGTTGAGGGCATGTGGCCTGGTACGGTTCAGGAGGGGGGGGGGCCGCACTCTCATCCCCCCCTCTTTTCCTGCGGCCTGCCAGGTTGCGTGCTCGGATAAGGGTCTGGTATGGATTTTTAGGGGAACCCCACGCCGTTTTTTTTTTTTTGAAGGGCCTGGTATGGAATTTAGGGGGACCCCCCCACGTCATTTTTTTTTTTTTTTAATTTTGGTTCGGGGTTTCCCTGGGGGGAATTCCCATGCCGTTTTTATCAATGAACTTCTATGTGTATTGTCGGCAATGCAATAGCCGCGGGTAGTTTTAAATGTGTTTTTTCCTTCCAAATGTCATTTTGCTGTCAGACTGTTCTAAACACGGGAAACATGCGCCCCTTTACAGGCATACTATAGACACCCCCCAGGTACGAAATTTAAAGGGATATTACACTTTTATTGTTTGACTTTAAGCATTATTAAAATCACTGCTCCTGAAAAAACGTCCGTTTTTAAAACTTTTTTTTGCATTGATACATGTCCCCTGGGGCAGGACCCGGGTCCCCAAACACTTTTTATGACAATAACTTGCATATAAGCCTTTAAAATTAGCACTTTTGATTTCTCCCATAGACTTTTAAAGGGTGTTCCGCGGCATTCGAATTTGCCGCGAACACCCCAAATTGTTCGGTGTTCGGCGAGCTTGCGAACAGCTAATGTTCGAGTCGAACATGAGTTCGACTCGAACTCGAAGCTCATCCCTAGTTCTGCTCCATATGCTTTTATTAATTGTAACGTTTAAAAAGGTCAACTTTAATGTTCATGGGCCCATTATTCGTTCGTATCAAACATTTTTCTTTCGGCCTCTAGAACACCATTGTTTAGGCCATATGCATTTTCACACATTTTTTTGGGCCTACTTGGATGCCACATATTTGTTTGTGTAGATGGATTTGTTACTAGAATGAAATGCAAACTAGATTGTGTGTAAGGAGAGGACACTGAGCAGCTGTTTTCACATCTGGACACTGGAGCACTAGTGTGGGACACAAGAACACCATTTTTATTAGGGGGGGCACACAGGTGCTCCAGTGTATACTATAGGGGGGGGCTACATCTGTGAAGCTTGTACCAAACAGGTAAAGTATTGCAGCTTGACAAAGGACACTAAAAAAGATACATCTTGGAACTTGGCTAAAATAGACAATTGTACCCCACTTCCAAGCAATGTTTCCTATTTCTAGTTCTGCCATCAAATATCTGTGTGCTAATTATACCATTTTTGTTTTACATAGGGGAGAAAAGACTCAGACACCCCTCATCCGAGGAGACCAGAGCCCCCCCCCCCCCCTCTGGAAGAAGGGGAAATACCAACCCAAGAAGAAGAGCAGGAGGAAGAAGAAGACGTGGTGGAGATTGGCACCACAACAGGTGAGTGTCTGCGACCACAGGCTCAGGTAAAAGAGATGGATGGTGGGAGATTTTTGGTTACCTTTTTTTTTGTTCTTTATCTCTTTTTAGGTGATCGTGATCCAGAACGCTTTACATCTGAAAGTGCCCAGATACTCATTGGGGAGATCATGGGGTGTAATCTCCAATTGCAAAACATCCAGCAACAAATCACTGATGTTATTAAAAAAAATAATAACATCATTGATGTTTTGGGGCGAATTTAAACCCCACAAAATCACCTGTTTTATTATCGTGGTCCAATCTTAACAAAATGTTTTCAATGTTTAGAAAAGCCAAATTTGGAGGATGCACACATGTGCATCCAACATGTGCTATCTGCCATCACGGGAGATCAATGGACGCGTTTTAGGGGTGCAACCCCTTCCTCAATTATAAAGTCGCATTGAGGAAGGGCTTGCTCCCCCAAAACACGTCCCTTGATCCCCCCTGACGGCAGATAGCACATGTTGACATTCGTAAATTGGTGTGCATCTTCCAAATTTGGCTTTTCCAGGGGTGATTTCCCCCCATCTGAACGCTATATCAAACACAGTTCCTAAATACTCATGTCTGATATAGCCTTCAGGTTTTATCATATGTGAACTTTGTAAGTTCAAGTTTTTTAGCTTTCTTGTTGGTTTTACACAGGCCTGTTTTATCTGAAATGGATATTTCGATTTTTGAGAATGCTACTGCAAACATTGTTATACAACAAACATGTTGGTTTGTTTTAAAAACCTTTGGGAAATGCACATGTGATTGTGCAGGTATAAAAAAGTGCCTTACTCAAGAATGTGTGGATTATTGTCTCAACACTACAACACTTTTGGGGTGATGTAATTGCTGTTTTATGCAAAAATGGGGGTTATTTCCTAAGGGCAAATACACTTTGCACTACAAGTGCAGGTTCAGTGCAGTTGCAAGTGCACTTGTAGTGAAATGTGTTTTTGCATTTAGGAAGTACCAGCCAACAGTGTTTTTTATAAGGTTACCCAATCACGACATTTTCTGCACTCAACACATTTCTGTCAGGGTCAGCTAAAACAAACACAAGCAGTAAATGTCCACAAAGAATTTCTTTTGATTGTTTTTTATTTGAAAAAGGTGTCACAGATTGTCTGGCATATTGATAGCCCCCCTAACCCGCAAAGAACTCCAGGTAGCGTAACCGGACATCACGGGCATTCAGGGAGGGCAAGCCAGGACGGCCACTTTCAAGCGCCGTCAGTGTTGATGGATTAGGGATTCCGGCCTCAGGCCCAACTGAGCCAGCATAGTTGGCTGAATGTTTTCTTAAAAAATTATGGAGAACACAGCAGGCAAGTATTATATGGTTCAGTTTATACTCCGCCATATGGATGGGTGTCAGAAATAATCGGAACCGGCTGGCCAGGATTCCAAATGTGTTCTCCACCACTCTTCGGGCTCTGGCCAGCCGGTAATTAAAAACCCTCTGTTCCGGGGTGAGGGTCCCCATCGGGAATGGCCGCATCAGGTGGTCCCCCAGCGCAAATGCTTCATCAGCAACGAACACAAATGGGAGACCTTCAACATTGTCCTCTGGAGGTGGCAAGTCCAAGCTGCCATTCTGGAGACGCCTGTAGAACTCCGTCTGGGTGATCACTCCACCATCGGACATCCGGCCATTCTTCCCCACGTCCACATACAAGAACTCGTAATTAGCCGACACCACCGCCAACGTCACTATACTATTACACCCTTTGTAATTATAATAGTACGACCCCGAGTTGGGTGGTGGGATGATGTGGACGTGTTTCCCATCAATTGCCCCTCCGCAGTTAGGAAAGTCCCACCGCTGGGCAAAGTGGGAGGCCACAGTCTGCCATTCCTGTGGCGTTGAAGGAAACTGTTGAGGAAAAAACAATAAACATTACTATTTTTTCTAAAATACATGGCAAGCAGATTATACACAAACATTATGGGGCAACCTCCAGATAGCATTTACTAAGGGGAATTTAACAAGGCCAAAGTATAAGGTACACCTATCATATTCCCCCTCCCCCCCTCTCATGGGCCATTTCTAACATTATAGGGGGGGGGGGAACTCTTGGACAGGTAACCCTCTTCACTTCATTGAGAGATGAATGCCTAAATACAGGGTATTACTTGTAACAGACCCTCCTTAGTTACCCTATTGGCAGACCACTGGACAGGTAAGAAGTGTCTGAATACAAAGATATAAATACACACTGTACACATTTGAGGACATTTGGACATTCTGCTATTACCTATCAAGATAATAATAGAATAACAAAACTTTAAACAGTACCATTGTAAAGTATACAGGCAGGCCCTTGCACTACATGCTTTGGGGAATTCATCCATACATCTGACCAGTAAAGAGATGGGTATAGTGTGTATGGGTTTGGCAAAGTCAGCAGATAGATGATTGAGGATAGAGAATTGGGATCAGCTGACTTAGCAGTTGGGGGAGGGAGGGTTAAAAAAAATTGGGGGACACCACAAAAAAAAGCCTCTGGCACTCTGCCTGAATTGAAATCAAAAATCACATTTCCAAACATTTTAGGGGGTGTTTG